>NC_066245.1:6500045-7143817 GCF_024542735.1 Bombus huntii | reverse complement strand
TATATCGAGCGTTCTGGCGTGAAAATTAGCCGTTGAAAAGTGCCATCCAAGGTCGAGCCTTTCGTGTTCTTTCTTCGTATTACTCGCCCACGACAATAACGTATCACTTACGACATTAATCCAATTAACTAACAGTGTAATAAACTCGTCGACTATTCTAAAACTTCCAGATGTGACTGCAAACGACATAGTGGGGTCATGAAATAGGCGAGTACCGAATCATGTAATGGGAGCCATTTGCGGGGATTAAAGAGAGTACTACAGGAGCTATAAAAAGTATTAACACACACGTAGTATTTATATATTAAATGATTAGGTGCGAGTATATTTAATTTTGTTATCATTCCATAGAACTTCCGTATAACTACGAAAATTTGATACTATACAAATGAAATGTATAAAACTCGATAAAAAAAAAATACTACATTGGAAAACAAGGGTATGTGTCAATTGTTCCTTCTTGTTTCTCTCGACTATGTTATAATATAATATACAATTAACATATGATATATTAACAATTACTTCATTAATTATTCCTAATACGATAATGAGCAAAAAGTGATGGGGACATAATACTGTATAGCTTTAATTAAAGATTATAAGGAGAATATTAAAGGATTAAAATCCTCGATACAAAGAGTGTCTTATTTAATTCTACTCTATTCGTTACTCCATCGTTAATTAAAAACAGAACACATCTTTGATCTATATATCAAAAATATTTATTCCTAATGTACCACAACGAGAAAGTTAATTTGGAAATAATTTTTCCAGTCCACGATTAAAAATCTACGTCTTCTTCTATAAACCATGTGCAATTATGGGTACAATTATAATACAATACATAAATGGCTATACCTTCTGAAAGCTTTAATATACGATCGCCGTACTTGTACCTAATGTATCACAGATTCTATCGCGAATAGAATCTGGCTTCATCCTGCGATATAAAAAAGAATCGTTGAACTATTGGCTCACAGTGTCAATAGTCGATTGCAGCGTACGCAAGACCATACACGATAATCGACAGTCCTACGTAACTGCTTAATTACCGTGCGAGTAATTGGATTAACGAACGATCGGCATGCGATCAATCAACCGGGATAAACGACAAAGGACACGGAAATTTTCTACTAAAGATATCCTACGTAGGTGCAGCAAGCCTGGTAAATTGTGCTCTGCGATCCCAAGGCCCGACTTAAGGTCGAATCTTTAATTAAACCGATCGTCGAGCGCGGATTAAAAATAATTAATGCGATTCTATCTAATAAATGAGAAAGTCTTTCTATTTTCCCACTTCATTTCTGCCTTCGTCGAGCGTATTCCAATTCTCGATATCGAACAAGTGAAGCTGTTTGCACACAGTGAATAAAGGCGTGGCATCGTGATAACACGAACTGCAAGAAGACCGATAATAATCGCGCGGCGAATCGAACAAACTCTTCGAGAAACCGTGCGACAATTTATCGGTTCAGCGAGCAGTGCTCGACGACTGAATTAATGGATACAATGTGCACAAGTAAACGAGGCACTGAGATATCCGTATTCTATTCCAGATTAACCTCCTGGACGAAGTTCCACGTGAGAAATCACGCTACTATGTAAGTAGTAAAACCCTGGCTTAATCAGACTTTGCAGACATTAGCCTATATTTGCGCCTGGGGCAAAGTTTGTGGTGAAAATTCACAGCGGTGCACTGCGTTAATTGAACTTGAAAAAGGATGGTCTTGCGATCGCATCAGTATGCTCTGATTTTTTCGAGATAAAATATATGAAATTTAAACATTGAAAGATTTTGAATTTAGAAGTCAGGAACTTCCAGGAATTTTATTAATATGAACAGAGAATTACGTCGCAGACGATAGAAGCAAGAGCGGTTGAAATAACTAACGAAGATAACGCAGACTGGCACTGGTAATAATCTCGTCGCTTGCTTATTGGTAAAATGATAAATGCGATCATTTAACTTTTATACTTTTGCCACGATTAAAAATAAACCTTTACAAACAAATAATTATTTTACACAGAAATTTCCTGCAACTTACTTAGCAGACCGAACTTCCATTTCCTGATGATTTTGTTAAACGTGACTTGGACAGCTACTAAGAGATTACATTGTTAAATAATCAACTAAGAGATTATATTATTAAATAGTCAACTGGCTTCTAAATGATTAAATAAATTATATACTAGTACACTTTCTATTAACATTGCCCTTTAGATTTTAAATAATTTACCGGAATTAGAATTCGTTTAGAAACGATGAGAATATACAATAATAATACAATCCAGGACTTAAAAAATTAAAAATCATGTTAGAATAGTAATTAACATCGATGGTAGAAAATATCTCGCAAGAAACAAATCACGCTAAACGCTTGTTAAGATCTTGGAAAACATAACGTGAACCGATAATCGCGAACCCTAACACGAAACGCCAACTTGAACTCTATTCTTGGCTTTAAATCAAGATGATCAAAAGATTCTACCCTCCAAACACGAAACAAGCATTCGAAATTGAATAGACAGAAGCAGCGATCTTTATCGAGAACAATGAGAAACGAACGCCTGAAACATCTGGGATAAGCGCAAAGTCGACTACTACTCGTTGAAAGACGCGATTACGACAGCATAACCGCACCCGAACTATGGAAAACACTATCTCCACGTTTTAGTTGTAATCTTTGTGCTCTCGTGTCTCCGCTAACTTCGTTTCGCGTAGAGTTACAGCGAGGCTAATAACGAGCCTAATAGCTAGCCTAATAACGAGCCTTTGTTAATCATTATCGCGTTCCTACGTTGCTCGACCAACGGTGAACGAGATCTCGACAATCCTGCAACGACAACGTAATAACGTTTTCATTATTAGGATTACGCATCGGTCGATTCAAGGTCTATACCTAGTTCGATGGAATTGCGCGGATAACTTCATTCGTTTGCACGAGGAATATGCAAACTAGATTCTTAAATTTCTATTTAAACTACGACTATTAAAAATTGTTGAAACACGTGACACACTATTGGTAGTAGAGAACCAACTATAGAGTACCATCAGAGAAAATTAAAAGATGGAAAAAATGCGCACAGTATAGTAATTATTATGATATTTGACGAGTCAGAAACAATATATCTGCCTAGGTATACTATCTTCTTTTAATCATGTTGTTGGCGAACATTCAAATTTCTACAAATTTTCGTAGTCTCCATAGATCTATAGACACTTTAATAAATATGCAACGACGGAATATAAATTTTATCAAAATGTACATATTAGTAACTA
The DNA here is from genome assembly GCF_024542735.1 of Bombus huntii. NCBI lineage: Eukaryota > Metazoa > Arthropoda > Insecta > Hymenoptera > Apidae > Bombus > Bombus huntii. Next base: position 7,140,537 of record NC_066245.1, on the reverse strand, counting down.
GATGTAGTATTTGTCACCTTCTTATGGTACTAGCAGGTTATAAATAGAAATTATCTATCAAAAAATGGTAGCGGTATGTACTTCCTTTTTTACGATTACGTTGATGTACGTCTGTACATTTGTGTATATCGTTGATGTAATTACTGATAGATATCACTGTTTGAAATAGCGTTAGCGGGCTTGTGTCAGTTTGTCTGACTCATAGTTTTGCAATTAAGCAACCTGAGAACGAAGAGGATTTTAAAGAACAACATAATTTAACAATCTTTAGCTATGTACACCAATTCTGTCATTGTATATTAGCTATTGGAAATTAATTTCATCGCTGCTAATTATAATTATAGTAACGGATAAAATCATTGCAGATCCATCTATACATATTTTGGCTACACTGCATTTTGTCAAAGATATGGAAGTGTTTGAATACTTGACTAGAACTCCGTTCTAAATACTTTGGAAAATAAAGGTGCAAGTTTAAAAAAACACGTAGCCAAAGATAAGATCGAACGGGCGTTTGGAATTTTCGTACAGCAATTATGCTCGAGTCTGTTCGACTAGAATTCCTGAAGGAATTCTCGTTCTTTTTGAAAGGTGTGCTTCTATCGCGTCACAGCTGAACGGTTCATTTACAATCGGAGGAAAAAAGGGGAAAAAGTCGCCAGCTCGTTTCCACCTTTCTCGCGTTACGTAAGGAAAAGAACGTTGCACAGCAATATTATCCGTAATCAAACTGACTTTCAGACTGGCCCATGAACGTCCATCGACCACATTCAACAGTTTCAAAATATCACAATTAATTTCAGTTAGACGGGCTGAAAACAAGCGAACACGTTCGAACAATTTTTCGCATTCGGTCGGCGAATTTCAGGGTATTTCAATGGAATGTAGAAAATTACACGTGATTGTACCAAGCCAGTTTTCGCAATGCGTGTTCCATGCGATTTCTCGATGTCCCATTGTAAATCGGTCGTGTGTCGTTGGTTTGAAAAACGGTGGGGCATGATTAAAAAACTCGCGTGTTCGTAACGCGCAAAATATGATGCAAAATCCGAGTTATAACAGTACTCGAAAGTTGTACGCTTGCTTCCTTGTTAGTTTAGCTGCCGATACGTATCGAGGCAAACGTAATAGTGTTAACGATAATTAGCAAAAAGCTAGGTTAGGAGCGTTGTGCGAATGCCTCGCGTTATTAAGAACACAACGTTGCATTCGAAAGGGGACAGCGACGTAAACAGAAATTACTGGCTGTAGTCCCATTAAATAAGACTGCAAGTTTCTAGACCACGGTTGGGATAGCAGCTCTACCTATGCGACGTTACGATGCAAGCTATTAAAAACAGCCAGATTGTCCTGGTACGATAAGTGACCTAACTGTATTGCGAGAAGTCCAACGAGAAAATGCTAGTTGACGGCGCCATGAAGCCCTGGAGTTCGACCATCACGTTGGGGGAAAAAAAGGGAACACGTTTATGGTAAAAGTAATTATCAATCTTGACAGGCGCGGACAATAACATCACGAACAAATGTCGGAACGAAAACTATAATGGCCAGCACGAGGTCAACGATGAATATTAATGATACCGTTCTAACGACGAGCACGATGAGATATACGAGGATGTTGATTTTTTACGAGTACATTTAGGATGTTACCGTGGTCTAAGTGGGGAGTAGTTTCGTCTACTTAACTGTAATCGAAATTCACGGGCTTTAGATTTTTCGTTGTAATTACCGCAGAATTTCATTTGTCTGAAATTACGAGGAGACAAAAATTTGATATAGCTGCGATTCGTTTATATAATAAAATTTCACTCTTGGATAAATGGATTCAACCGGGATGAGTTCATTTTAGTTACAATGCGTAAGCGCATTTGGCAAAATTACTGTTTGTATCAGATGCGACATATCGGTGAATTTCAAGAATTATTTCCCTCGAGTTAGTTTGAAATTTGCAGCTGGTCGTGTCCTCCTCTTACAATATATAAACACGTGGTGATAAATTATTTGTTTTCAGAATAATCAATCTTTTATCGTGTATTCGGATAATGAAATAAAGAAACATGCAGAAATGGAGTTGTTTGACTTGGCTGCAAAGAAATTCATATATTCCTATTTAAGTTCATCGCATTATATTAATTCTGACCATTTAAGTGCAACATATTAAAACACGCATTAAAAATTGCCAGCGCAAAATTACTCGAACTTGATACATTTTTTTAAAGGATACAAAGGTCAATTGTTCTGACAGTAACATAATTAAAAGATTACGTAAGATCCTGTAAAATATATTGTGTGGTAGAAAGTCGACCGAAGAGCAGGTTTAAGACATCACGAAACGTGAAACACGAGACGTGTTCGTACGACAGCTACTTTTATGGACCAATAACGCGCACCCTTGTTTTCCGAGCCCTCGGCAGCACAGAGGCAAGGGTTTTCCATTTTCGAGTACAATTCCGTGCTCTATGCTGCTTGTTTTGCTGGCTCCACCGAAACGACCTGACAAAAATTAAAAACTGACAGAACACCGTGTAACGAAAATTACGAACGGCGTAACGTTTTCATCGATAGACACGCACGATTGTCATCGCATCATTCGATGTTTTTATAAAATGGTGAAATTTTACGAACGTGGCAACGGAAATTTTAAGAATATGTATTGTGTGATAAATCGACGATATTTAAAAAAATGCATTTTTGTAATAAATTGTAATAATAGAGCTTGAAATTGGATATTGAATAATAGAGTTTATCGTTAGGAAGAACGACGTAACTTCAATATGAAAATTATTGGGGCGGACAAAATGACCAATTTATGAAGTTTTATGGAAACATTATAATTTTATGGCGATGCATTTTTGGGAACTTGAATGATTTTTTTATAAAATACGTGGATAAAGCAATTTATAGCCTTTCATAGAAATTTCATAGATTTACAATGATATATTTTTGGGAATTTAAATGATTTTTTATAATACATATGATTATATAATCTTCATGTACCGTTCACTTTGATTTCTTTGATACAAGTCTTACATTAGAGTGGTCGGTAATACTAATGTTAAAGGAGAAGCAAAAATATTCAGAATGCATCTCGCATTGACATCTGGCATTAACCAGAGCCTTCATCATAATAATGAAATATCCTTGGATTGCTGCGTTACTTTCATTAAGCGAAAAAGGAATCGATCTGAAAAGCTTTTCTTACTCGTGACAGTTGGCTGGTAAGTTTATGCCAAGAAGCTGAACCGAGAATTATGTTCTAGGGTGGATGCAATTTAATGATCCTTTGATGCAGGAGTAAAAACTTTACGGGTAATCACCGATCATTACAATTTCTAGGTTACGTTCAGAAATTAATTGGTACGTTTTATGAAAGCACAAAGCCGAACACGAGAGATTTGCAAAAAACATTACACAATGCGGTTGCTATGAAGATCTATGAATAGTATATATATTTGAATGATTGCGTGTGTATAAAAATTCTCTATGGTTTATTTTCACTGCATTCAAAAAGAAAACGCTAAACGACTAAAACGAACAGCTAGAAACACACAGAAGCCGCGTTGAGCACGCGATTCAAAGAATACTTGTTCCAATAAAACAGCATTTCTTGTAACCTCGAACGTGTTCTCCATTCAGACGAAAAACACGTAATCCGAACAAATGCACCTTGATTACGCGTTAAACATTTCGCTCCGTCTCGATCGTAAAAGTCGTTCTAACAAACGAACCAGGTGAACGAGCGAGGAAAAACAAAAGATCCTACTTTTGTATTTAGAATGCCGAATCATCGACGGAACGAAGCCATTTAATCAAACATACTTGCTATACACACCATACGAATCCTGCAATTTGTCTACATTTCAACCACGAACGCGTGTTTGTAGCAACACCGTCAAATCATCGAAACAAACAAGAGAAACTACATCAAAGACCAGTTCCATGGAACCGGAATCTCTGCCCCTCTGGTTTTCATAGGATATAAAAAGAGTCTATTGCGCGCGCGCGTTCTATCATCCCTAGACAGTGACCTAGTACAAAGTAGCGAGACTCACATAGCCAGACGTTGCCGCGAGGCGCAGTGTGGAGCAGGTTCAGGTGCAAGTTGAAGTCCAGACCAGCCAGGTCCTGTCTCAAGTGGGTGCTATCCATGATCAGTGCCCTTTCAGGTAGTAGGAAGAGATGATCACTCCCCTCCGCGGGCCCCAGGGTTCGCGGTACGCCGAGCCCAAAAGGCCCAGAACGGGCTGTCAACATCCTATCGCCACGATCGCCGAAAATCGCGTTGTCGCGCGACGGCGCATCCTCCGACCCGATCCCCGACACGCTGACCGCCGCCGATTCACTCGCGCTCGTGATCAATCGATCGACTACCCTTTTTCGATCTATCGATCTTCCGATCTTCCCAGTTTCACTTATCGTAATTAAGCTCGGAAGTACTCCTTTCGATAAAAGTGAAGATTTGTATAAAAAAAAAAAGACGATGGCTAATAATTTGTAAAAGTTGAAAAAACGATGACACAGGTTGACAACTGTATCATAAACACACTAGTAAGCAGTTACTATAATTGGAAGTTGCAACTGCAATCTGAACAAGGACAACCTGTTCGCGAACAAGTTCCAATTTACAGATCCGTATTACACGAAGAAGTGTTTCAGTTCCAATGAGTTCACTGACAATGCGGTAAATATTTACACGTAGAGACGAGGTGGAATTCGTCGCAGACGAGAATCCCTGAAGCGAGAAAGCAACACAGCGCGCTTATTCTAGCGATCCTCTCCTCCTCGCAACGTTCCTCTTCTCTTTCATCGCGTCCGACGCGAGCTGCTTCGCGGTCCAATTAATCCACCTCTAATTACCGGCCAGTACTTTTGTTGATCGTTAACTGCGGATCGTCTGGGCTCACGATTCTCGGCGGACGACTACGCGCTGGATTCGCGTGGCAGCCTCGAAATCCTCTTCCCTCGATGTATAGCCACCGGCGTTACGCTTCTGTGTCCACGATCTTGCTCTCTTCCCCTTTCACGCGCTCTGTTTTCCTTGACGATATATCACGTTGTCGCGACGGAACGAGCGCATCGTACACGCTTCGCGAATGTATCTTAGACTGCGCGCGGACCAGCACGATAACTCGTGAATCGGTCGGTCAGTCAACCCTAATGGAGCGAGGAGACGAGCGGGACGAATCCGTCCACGCGGACTGGTACGAATTGACCGCGGACGAGTGGCCTTGTTGAATTCGTTTAAAAGGCGGAGTGCTTCGTTAAGAAGCTACCAAGAGGCTGGGAACGTGTCCCGACGATGTCCCCTTCTGAATGTAATTTCAGGCGCGCAATTTCGAACGCGTACAACGGTGTACGTGCTCGAGGTGAACGTTGATCGGAGACACAGCCTTCTCGATGTCGTATTCTCTGTGTGACGAGCGTGTTTGCCAACAGACCGTCCGCAAACGGAGCAGCTCTGTTTGCGTACAAACCTCTAATCGTCCGTCTGAGGGAATAATTCAACGCACTGCGTTCTTTACTTAATTATATACTTAATTCCCTCGGGAGGAGCACGTGCCTCGCGAACAGACACTCGAAAAGCGAATATTCGACGCAATTTATCGGCTCGACAATCGTACGCAAACTTTCTCGCGGCGAATTTGATCGACGATCGTATGGCAGATCGTTACGATGGAACGAGGACACGCTGGGAAAACACGAGACGTGACTCGCTGTCAAAGTGCACGAACAGCTGAGCTGACAGCCGGGAGTGACTCGTGACGTCGCACAGATACTGAACGTAACGCGATCCTTCGCGCGTGGCGGTCAGCGTTCAACTGAATGACGCCGCGATGCGGCGCGTTCGAGAGACCCGCCGAGGGGTGCCGGAAATTGCCGAGCACGCGGACGCACGATTCGCCCGGCAGACACACGGATTTTTCGTTTCGTTCGGAACGAGATTGAAAAGCACAGCATCAGCTTTCAATTCATTCCGCGTAATTTTAACCTATACTCATGTGCCTATGCACCTGAATATAATTCCCGGAATCTAATTGCGTCGCGCAGTCTGGACCAAAGAGAGAATCGACGCTGAACGGATGAGTGACCATGGTAGAATGGTCGAAACGTGGAAAATGAAATACACGTTCGGTCTGTGCGGATGGCAAAAACGAAATTGAATGGACGAGAAAGATCGTTGGACCGGAGATTTGAAAAAGAATTCACTGGCTAACTGAACCTGACTCCTGCATCGATCGAGATGCTCCAATAACTGATGGACTTTCTGCGCGTAAATGTCCACTACCCACGATACGTTTGCTTCAATAGCACAATTGTGCTCTCTGTACTCTGTTGTAAAAGCTTATTCATAGCCCATGCACTCGTGTATCTTGGTTCCCATCGCTCGAAAAAGCTAGAAGCTCAACGTTTTGTTTCAAAGATGGATACCCGTCTCTTTAAAAAATATTCCAAGATTTTAAGGCTTTCCAATTGCTAAATGCGCGTAATTTTATTTCCCCGCGTAACCATTGTCCAATTTAACAGTATACGCTCCAAAGATTTAACGGAGTCGTAAAAAATTATGATTATAACATTATTCTACGCACGGCTAAATGGCAATTACTTGTGCCTAGAATTACAGTTAAACGGTAATTACGACCGTTTACAGCGTATCGCGATACACAACAGGCAGAAAGCAAAGGAAGTGATCTCAAAGATGCGATCGTTAATGCGCATTTTAATACGCACATACAATCAGGTGAATACATATTTATACTGCGTGTGCAGCGGATACAGCACTGAAAATACTGGAAGCTCACTGACTCGGCAAATAAAAAAGAAATGGAAAAAACGAGTTTATAATAGAATTCGTTTCTAGAACACATATCTAAGGAACAGGATCGGTGGATAAATGTCTTAAGTAGAACTTGAATTTTCAGTAACATTCAGTGACTTGTGGAAATACTTGAATACTTACTATAAAAATATATTATAAAATATTCCATGAGTACATTGTGCGTGTTATATAAAATATTTTAAAATTTTACTAATTTTTCAATCGATATCATAATTATATCGATAAAGTTTAAAACAAATCTGAATGTATATAATACATAGAAGTTACAAGACCTATATTGCAAACATATATGTTTAGTTTATGTATGTCTAGTAAAAAAAAAAGAACAAAAAGTATCATACTGTATAAATAGCCATCTTAAACAGATATAATATGTGTTAAATATGGCCCCACTGAATAATGAGGTTTATTAACATAATACAAGATAATTGATTTAAATACTTCTCTGATCTGTGCGGAACTTTACTTGAACTAAATACTTTGTAATTTCTATATACATTCTCAGATTTGTTTCACGCGTTGCTAATATAATCATAGTAGTCGGGTCTCGTACCAGTGCTAATGAAATTTCAAAACGTCTAGTATAACACATATAACACATTAAAAAAAAACAGTCTACAAATGTTCGAATACCTTCGTGAATAATAGTTTCTTCTCAAGTTACACATGTATAACTATATGTCTGCTTCTTATTTATTACCTTTCATGTAGCAAATTGTTTATAGCAATTGTAAATAACCAAAAAAAAAAAAAACAGACAAACAGACATGGACTTTCACCTGAACAGTATAAACCGTTGGCCAACTCGAGCAACGCCAGATTGTACTTGGTACACGTTTTTATTGTGTTTCTTATCGAAGCATGACAACGCGGCGTGCTGTTTCGATCGATCCATCGGATCTGTTGAGGCAGGCCGCGATTTTCTTGCTGAAGATAAACCGAGCGTTCTCTAAGCGTAAACGCGCACAAGAGGAAGGTGGGAGGAGGCGCGCGAGCCGGTCGAGTGAGAAGCTCGCGATGCGAGAATATCCCCAGCGTACGACATGGCCGACCGCGGTTGGCAATTTGCGCCAAGCTCGCTTTTATAGCTAGGGAATGTTTCATGAAGCTGCACCGAACCTATACTGCATAACGTGACGATCGTTAGAACGTTTCTCGGAAGCATGTAACGACTTGACACTGCAAAACTTTGGAGAAGGAATATGGAAACGAATGCGTTGGTTGAAACGATGGTTTCAGTCTCAAATGGGGAACAATTTCGATGCTCGACGATAGAACCGTTATAATAGTGTTATATTGGTCGGGACCTTACCTGACCAGGTATCGAGGGGGTTATGATTCCAAGAAATCCCGAGTAATTTTTTTCTACGTTGAACGCTATAGGAATATGGATAGCCGACACATTTGTCCGTTTAACGTACAATGACTTAAGAAAGTAGGTATATAACCATTGATCACTTAGGTCAGGTATATTCTACCATGTTATACAACTAACTGTATATTTTGAATTAGCTTCTTGTTACATTGATTTAAAAAATGGTGTCGAGTGCTTTATCATAGAAGTCTTCGCAAGCCTTCGTTCACTTTATGAAGTAGCCACTTGTGCTGAAATATATGCTAGATATATTTCTAATTATTATCAAAGGAAGCATATTCGTGGGAACATCTTTCTTTACCATCGAGCGCGAGTAGGATACGAATATCTGACAAACTCGTTTCTTTCTTTTTTTCGTTCGTTTTTCATTTGTTTCTTCTCTTCGAAAACCAGCGGAGATAGCGAGGGTCAGCTAATGAAATAAAATCCCCGCCAATCAACATGGCACAACCGTATCTGAAATTCTGTCAGATTCGTTGGCGTGTTCCTTTGATCCTGTTACCTGGATGGTTAATTGGATGCCCCGCTTAAAAGCGTATTACGACGCTGAAGCAGTTATCTGCACCGAGGAAAGTGGTCTACCGCTACGAGTTTCCAGTATCAAGTCCGATCGAGCTCGATTAAGTGCCTCGTCCTTGCTCGCTGCTTGCAAAAAGTTTCGTTATGCAACCGCACCAAATTCTCGTGGAATCTGAAACTGAGACCGAGGGTCGATGAATATTCCAAGCAGACGGGCGCGTGTCTGCGGCGCGGCGGTGGGACGCGACAACTTGAAAAATTCAAGTTGCTTGCCAGATCCCACGGAGAAATCGAAAGAAGAAGAAAAAAGTTTTGACCGAGAAGTTAAACCGCTGCATACTTCACAACCAACCGAAGTTCCATCGATCGTATACTGTTACCCACGCGGTGGAGGAGCTTCTTGCGGCTTGATCTTCCGCGTGCGTGCCTCGTATACGAAGTCGCTGAAATAGCGATCGATGTCCCTTTTATGGGGACTAATATGCCAAGTCCAGCAGTCTGACTCGTCTGATAGCGGCGGCCCTCGTACATGGCGCGATCGAACCAGACACACGATCTGCCGACAGGCCAAGGATTGACAGAGATCTTCTTCTTCTTCTTCAACTTCCTCTTCGTTCTTGATTACGGTATCTTGTCACGTTGCTTGGCTCAGGCGAATTGTCAGTTGTGAATCGTTTCTACGGATGGATTTGGTCGCTCGAAAAGCTTTCACGATGACCTTTGAACTGGTCGTTTTAAACGAATGGATGATTGATTGTAAATGGGATATTAAAGTGCTCATCTCGCACGTAGAAGAATCTATTACGACGATTTTGCTATGAACTTGATGATGATTGAGAGATCTTTGAAGAACCTTAAGGCTCCTATAATGAGATCTTAATGGCATCTTAAATCTTCGAATGAAGTTACACGATATGACCTCGGCAACCCTCGGTGATTTTCGGATGATCTGCGATGCCGATGATTAAACTGCGATAACCTCGGATAATCATTAGACAGAAAACTTTTAAGAAGAGTCTAATAAAATTATGGTTTTATAAAATAAAAATGCTCGATCTCAGCGAAGGAATATTCGATAAAACGCTTCAAAGGTCGGTTCGAAGCTGTGAAAAGTTTCAATACGATCCAATATTTTTAACGTTTCGAAGAGATCGGATCAAGTAGCGAAAATTGTGTGTAATACGTTGAGATATATTGATTAACTCCATAAATTAGAATGTAAAGAAAATGTGTCGAACGATACAATACTTTAAGAATTCTATTGGGATTTACGTACGTTTATTTTATTCTCTTGGAAAACAAATAAACCTATGGAAGGAAATAATCTATTTCTTTGAGATGCTTAATAATAATAAGGCATCCAGATAATGAAATTGAGAAGTTTGCAAAAAGTAAAGCTGATCGGTTTGATTACTGAGAGGTTCGCACAGCGACTGCTATCAGAAAACTTAGTGAAATGTCAATAATTCGAAGGCACAGCTACGCGCCAACAAACGAGAAGCGCGGAATGCATAGAAAACTGGTTGGCGCGGAGGATTAAATCATCGCTAAATTGACGCGTCACGCGAGTCCCCGTTATTTCGTAGCTCGCGTGTATGATATTACGGCATTGTGATGCTCGATACGCGCGATCGTCCAGAAAAGGGACGCCGAGACGTGACGGTAATCCGCGAGACCATGAGCCAAAAGTAGCTTCGTGTACCGTTCGGATTAGTTACTATCTTTTTTACGATCGTCCAGTTGGCGCAAAAATCCATCAGACTAGGAGCGCAAAAATGACCTTCTTCTCGGCACTGACCATGCATCATCATCCCGATTGCTCGTTAAAAAAAGAAAACAAGAAAAGAAAAAAAATCTAATAAAAGAAAAACGTTCTCTTCCGCGTCGAGGAGTCGGCCGAAAGGGACCCTACAAAAATTACGTCACGTACACATGACTTTCTCTTAGCCAACGATCGTTTAACGTCCGATCCGATTATTTATAGCCACGAGCGTTTTAATAACGCGAACGCTTGATTTCTACGAGTGATCGAGGATGTGTCATAACCGCGTTTCCAATTGCGTCCGCTTTCCACGCGAATTTCACGATCTTCTTTATACGTACACTCCCGTTCAGAAGTACCTACTAGGATATCTATAAAAGTAAGTTAGGATTAGAAAGAAATGCGATAAACAGGTATTTTCTTATAATTTTTCCAAGTAATTTTGACAAATCCCTTTCTGTCTATTCTGAATTATGTGTCTGATATGAATATAATATAATTCTAACCTGTCAATCCCGGATTGATTATAGTGGAATTCCATTTATCTGAATTTGTCGAGGAACAAACATTTTATATAATTGGAGTTCGTAGTATATCATTTTCCCAATTATCTATCATTTTTCGTACATATAATTTTCGTTCAGACAAATGGATTCGATCGACAATAATTCAATTAATCGGGTATTAACTAAATTGATTGAAACTAACATTCGTTCCAACAGACGCAGATAAACGGAATTCTATTGTATCCCATTTTGTTCGAAATCGGTAGGTGTCCTACTATTTATGAACGGGAGTGTAACTACGTATCGTATAAAACATAAGGATAGCTTGAAAACGTCGTAACCTCGGATTCTTTCCGAAACACTGTAGCAATCTTCGTTTACTCGGATTAGAATCCAGTCCACACGCCAATCCGTGTAGCCTCCAAGGTAAACAAAGCCATAGACCGTTCGTAATTAAGGTTGACGCGAAAATAATTAAAACAAAAACCGTTTAAATCTGCCGTGACGTACGTATGTACGTGGTCTCGTGTTACGAGCAGATGGCACGCGGTGAAAGCGACGCGAACTGTTTTTCAGTGGCAACACGATGATACGCAATCTGCGATGCGATTCTTTCGCGAGTCGCAATGGTTGAGTCGCGTTAGCGCGCGCGCGCGTTCTTCTTTCTCTACTCCACGTGATAAATGAGTCAATTTCGCGGCGTAATACACGCGTGGCAAAAGATACGATCTGAACGGTTTAACAGGCCGGGGATATGTTCCAGTAATCAACAATTTCCGTTGCTAATCGACTCATACGAGTCGTAGATTTTCGCGTGAATCATCAGGAAGAAATTCAAAAACAAGTAAAGGAAACGAAGGAAAATCAATGGCCCCGCCTGATCGACCCACTTTTATCGATAACACGGGGGGCTCGCTTATCTTCGGATAATCGTAAGAACCGACCGAATTGGCACGACTTACCAACGCCACACTCACGCTAGCCATAGTGTCTGCTCGGCTAATCGGGATTAAAGGGAGTTAACTGAAACGCTGCCACGCGTTATCCAATTCCGTTACGATCGATTCATTTCCACGGACCGATTCTCGTACGCAACAAAATCCCCTGTATGGAATCCAACGGTCTGCCAATAAACAAGAGTGGCGACAAGGTAGACGAAAAAAGTGCATTTGTTCCAAAAACGAAATCGATGTAAAGAAGAAATTTATACATTTATGAGTCCAATTAAAAAAATAGAATCTAATCGGAGGCTTGTTTCGCACGTTAAATGTAACTTGATATTTTCTATACTTTTGCAGATTACGTGCATTCCATGTATTTTTGCAGTTTTATATCGTCTATGGATGCATAAACAGCCACAGTCTAGCGATCGTAGAATTTTCTATCAGGGTTCTATATAACACTTGTACCCAAGTTCCTAATAAATTCGTTTGTAGATGCTGAATCTGGCCCAATACGAGCCTAACTCGACTAGGCGAAACGCGTATCAACGAGAATTAGGTCGTACCTCGCTGATTCCCGGAAGGCGCAAAAGGAACGCAAATAATTTCGTTCCTATGATCGTTGCCGAGGATCGTGGCTTCGACAGGCAATAACTTCGTTCCGCTGTAATAAATATCTCGGGTGGAGGAGGTACCAAGACACCCATGACCAAAAAGACTTCACCAGCTTCTTTATTTCACTCTTCTATTTTTTCTCCCCCCATTTTCATATATATTGTTCTCTTTCTCCTTCCTCCGAGCTTCCGCGAAGCAAGTTCTTGGCTCTCTGTAAATTAAACGATCGACCACGGTCGGCGAAAGTGGAGCAACCAGGGCCAAGGAAAAACGATCTTTCACGGCGTGTCGAGCCTCTCGAACCCGTTGAAAGATCTTGGGGAGAAGATAAGAACCGGAGGTTGCCGGATATAAGCAACACAACAACGTGGAATCAAACGTTCGAGGGTGAAAAATCCACGACGGGGGCTAGATTTCGCTACACGAAATACACTCTTCTAATTTCCATTCACGAACAAGCACGACCGTTCCCTACATCTTACATTATGTGGGGGCGAAAGATACGAACGAAGATCCTTTTGATAGCAGACACGAAGAAGAATCGTTGCTGCGCTTTGCTCCCATTTCCCTCCACTTCGAGTCAAATTAACGAATGAAGCTTGGAGGAATTTAAATGAGTCTGCAGAAATCTTGGAGCAAGGTCAAAGAAACTATGATAACGTCGAAACTCGAGAAATTTGATCGGGACTTCTCTCTCTGTAAATTTTAGTTAACCTTACGTTAACATTATTTAACTAGTATTAGTTAATTCGAGTCGCTTTAACACTATGACGAGCAGCTAATCTCAAGTTTTATAGTTTTCACGTGAAAGGTTCAGTAAATGTGGATTTTGCTAGGTCCGTAAGGAGATTTCTATAAATGTTCAATGACTTTCATGAGTCGCTGTATGTATCGTACGCATAGCCAACACTCACATGATACAAGATACTACATATAGCATCATCAATCGGTCATCATAGTGTTAACGTTCGCTATAACTCCCTGTGAACTTGTTAGATGAAACTCGATGATGGTGTTTGTTGTGGTATCGATCTGATAATCGATATTTTCGACGCGGCGTGTAATCTCTTCTTCCGAAGCTAATCTCACCGGATTTGCTGGCGGCTTCGTTACAGTTTCTCGTTTCAATAAGAAATGAAGTGTACAATGAGCACCAGTGTATTTCCTTCTTAGAAATCTAAAGAGGGTGCACATACACGGAGAAACGCGAACAATCGTCCTCGTGTGTCTTTAATCTCGGCGAATTAATCCGCGGTATCGCATCTCGTCCGGTCAGCGGCTGGCGTATCTCGTTGCTCTCGTCGAAAGTCGAACCATCGCGATCGAGGCGAATGTTCTCCTCCGGTGAGAAGATTATCGCCGCGGGAATAAGTGGATGGAAAATTGTTCTACGCGAACGGTGGTAGCTGGTGGAGAATTGCTTCGATAAATAACCGGCCAATAATCTACGAAAGTCTTTAACTTAAATCGAAAACATCGATCAACTTTCCTTTCTCATATTCTGGCCGATTACGCGTTTAAGGGGAACTGAATTATACATTTTATTGTGTACTCCAAGTCGTTCGAAGAAAGTTTAACGATAAACGAGACAACAAGGTAACAACGATCGAGTATTGCTTTCAATATGATCTACCTTAATGCCGACAACGGTTTCACCCAAGTCCGGCCATATTTAACCACTTTATGAACAAGAAAGATCCTTGTTCAGTTCTTGACCAAGACACACAAGAATTATCTTTCTCTTTTAGCAAGGATTAAAGGATCGAAAGAAGGTAGAGGGTTCGTTAGTTCCATCTCCTTGATTAAATTGCCCCGACTCTCGTGCGCTTCGCCCTTAGCTTCTGTTCTGCTTTTATCGATTCAAAATCTCCCTCTCTCTTTTTCTCTGCTCGTTTTCACGTTCTCTTCTATGACACCCTGTATGTCGTATTACACGATATTCTTTATCGAATAAAGGACAACGACTCGAGCTCGACATATCCGTAGAATTCATCAAATTAAAAGCTTTGGCCTCTTTCCAGGAAATTAACGATTATTTTAATGAGAGATTTTCGTTAACTTCGCTTGCCCAGAAATTTATCTAGCCGGATGCATAGGAGTCGAATGAAATAATTCGTTAAACCGCAAACATTCCGAGCAGGATGTAGGCGTGACCGAGGTTGTCTACCCCTTTTAGGCTTTCACCGAACTACAAGCCATAGATAACAGTTGCTCCGCGTAATTATACCATAGTACAAGGAGTATCGTCTCGTTACGACTCCGCAACCGGCAGTGTTCTTGCGCCTGCGAAACACTGGTTCCCCATTAGCCGTGGATCTCACGGAACATAACACAACGTACACTACAAAATCCTCGATCATCGTCCGTTAGAAGATCTCTGACCGATCAAACGGACCTACCGAATGGAAGCACGTTCGGTTCTTAATTCCAGGATACAGCGACTCGTAACTAATTACAAGGTAATCGAGCAGATTCCTCGAGTTCGTTGATTAATCGCGCACCGTATCTCCGGGTAAGTTCGTTAGCTTGTGATATCAGCGTGTAGATGCGGCGAGTTCGAGAGCGCAGAGGATAATAAAAAGGGCTGTGTACACGTGGAGAGTGGCGCGAGGTTGACCCAGATGATGGGTTCGATCGATCGACGGTATCCTTTGGCTCGCGTTTAACGCCTACAGACAGCACAGGGTAAACGGGCTGCGCGAGAAAAGAAAAAGAAAAAGAAAAAGGAAGGGACAGGAAAGAAAGAGGAAAGAGAAAACGTGACCGACGTGACGCTTCGACTCGTCCTATACCTGCTCCTTGCCTAAAGATCAATGCGACTCCCGTGAAAGGATGCGAATTACGCGCTTCGCCAAGTGAATAACACCGCTTCTCCTTTTGTGTTTAACTACGTTTTGTTCTTTGGATAGTTATTTTATTGCTCGAAAGTTCGTGTTGTTTTTTACAGTCGGTTTATTTTATTATACCCTATTTATTGTACAGTTCAGAAAAATTGAAAAAAATTATTTATTATGCACAGGTATATCGTTGGCTATAAGTGTTAGGACATACACATAAATGCTTGGAAAAATCTATGGAACTTTACTTTCATTTCATTGCGCAGGAAATAGATATAATAAAATAAATAGAAAATAAAAGCTCAGTAGAGAGCATTCAACTTCTATTACATACCAGCCAATCAGCAAATCATTGATTGACGGATATGTACTGCTTTCAGTTGGACATGAAATGCATCAATTAAAGGGAAAATCCTCGTACTGATCCATATCGATGGTATTTTCCAACAGGGAGAAAGACCTTGTAAAAAGTGTTCAATGTTCATCGAGAATTTATCGTATATTATGCATATTTTGCTCTTTACAAAACATTTTTCCATTGCAGGAAGCTGAATAGTCGAGAAGCCTGTAGAAACTACTTCGAGAAATTCATTGCTGACAATGACAAGCTTTTTCGGAGAAACGATCATGAAATTTCCCAAATACCTACAAATACACGTTTCTTAAATTTCACGATGAACTTTCCAAAGGAACTACAATATCAAAATTCATTCGTTATGAATCGATAATTCCGACACGTCTGCAAGTTATTCATCTACGTTAATTGATGACAGAAAGTTCACATAGACATGACAGAAATATAATTGATGGATTATTTTATACGAAAAGTAGACAAGAGCAGTGAAAGCTGACCGACGCGGCGCAGAAAATCAAGATGCACGCGTTCGGACACGCTCCGTTCAGAGTTCCTCGAAAAGAGACAAGAGGGCACGGCTCGATCTCGAGACGAGATGTCTCGAGCGTACGAAACGGAGAGTCTTGCCTCACGTTTGCATTTCAACACGTGACGAGGCGCGACGACGACGACACGCGATTCTCGTCCACTTTCCTCGACTTTCGTGCGTCGTGGCTCAGACTCGATTGCCTTCGCCGCGACTTAATTAACGCCACGTGTCTCTACAGGCTTCTTTTCGTTTGGCTACCATCACGCCATGTGTCGTTTCACTTCTTGAGAAATTTTCGTCTACTTTAGAAACGTCTGGTGTTGAGACTTCGTTGAATGATGAATTCTCTGTCAACTTTGAGTCACAATAGCACGATGTCGGTGCAAGTTCCTCGAATTAAGAAAGTTAGATCAATACGTGTCGGTCATCGGCACAAGCAACATTTGACCAGCTATGACTGTTCGTAAGAGTTCAAAAAAGAGATACAGTCCTCGTCCGAATGTACAATTTTATGTCAGAGTAAACAATCAATCGATTTGTATGATTTATAAAATTCGTTCCCAAATCTTTATTTCATTGTTAAACCTGTTATTGTTAGACAAGAGAATTTATTAGATAGTAACTTCTAATTTGTAGCTTGTAAAATTTCGCTACGTTTAAGGCGTGATCATTTGCTATTTTCCATTGAGTTTTAACATCTCAACTATATACAGGTAATTTCACGGGTACTTTTAAATTTTGTGGATTACATCGATCACTATCTAAATCCTGATTATATAAATTGTTCCACTTTATTCAAAATCTCTGGTAGCCTCGCTCGAAAATGTATCGCTCCTCTTTACGCGAGAAATTGGATGCTGATAAACGGATTAAGGTTGACAAGCGACCACATACGCAGCTATTCGAGCTGCATTCCAGTGCTGGTCTCACACGTGGGGGGGCTTCCCATCAACTGCATCACCGGGTCATAGCAAATTGTACGTCATTGTTAGACAGACGGAAGGATGCGTGTTACGCGTGTACTTGTTAGTCCAGGAAAGTCTTACACAAGTGGCCAATTACCCATGAACCACGTCAAACATATACGAAAAGCTATACAAATTATTTTAAGTGGAATCACCCAGCCCTTGATCAAACACACACGTATCTACTATTCAACGAATAACTCGTACGACTTTTGTCTCGAGTTTGCTGTTTTACATACGATTCAAGGTAAATGTCCCACGCATACATACATAGGGCAATAGTGTTGTCATAATACGATCGTACAACAACGATAAAAAAAGACGTTGGATGATAAAAAAAAAAAAAAAAAAGAAGAGAAGCTCCGAGCGAAAAGCAGTATTAAACATTCAGTAGGATATATCGTACACGTAGGACGAGGGTGGAAAAATCGAAACGTGGCAGCAACTGACACAGGATTACCATAAATTTTCTAGGCGTACGCGCACGCCGCCGTCAATTTCTCGTTTCGTGCGCGCCGATGCGCGTCCCATTCTATTAAAAGTAACGCGTGATAGTCATTCGCGCTCCTGACATTCGTCTCGCACGCGCAGAGGCGTTCCGTTTCCTCGGTGGTATCCGTGACATCGTTTCTCCATTCAATCACCATGAATCCTGTTAGATTCAACGATTTTCCAATTCAAATTTATCGAGTAGGTTTTCCCAGAGAATGAAATCGACGCTTGGTAAGCCCTCAATATAGGATGAATCGATATCGAAGTGTTTTTATACGATTCGAACGTTGGATGACCAACTCTACCTCGATTTTGAGTCACGATACTCGTTTAAGATAACGAAGTGAATTTAAAGCCAAAACATATTAGTCATCGGAGCATTTAATATCTGAACGAGCCAGTTACTGATAAGGACTAAGTCCAAAGTTGTAGACTTTATCAAAATTGTATATGTCAGCGACGATGCATTTTTAAGAGTCGTCGAATGCAGTTGGTCTGACATTAGTCCGCTTTCGGATGATTTACGATAGATATACAAACTGTGTGTGGTCAGTGAAAGTGCGAATGAGATTATGCAAATGACTAGTGACTGGAAGTCTCGTAGATATTGGGTATGGAAGATTCGATTGATAGGTGAGAGGTAATTTAGTTCCTCTTTGTGAGGTGCGACATGGCATTTGCTCCAGAATTTTGGAATATAGTAGAGCGAATGTCTAAATGATGCGGTCACACAGTAATTTGTCTGCCTAATAAAAATTCCTAACATAGTATACATAGTCACGAAACACTCACGACTAGTCTTCGTATACTCTACAATAATTTTCAATTAAATTAAACTCCATCAAATTTCATCATGAAATTAGTATATTCTATATTACAAGAAAAGAAGATAACACAACTAACTTAATTAACTTAGACTTAAAGTTAATTTAAAGTTAAAAATAGCAAGACCACACAAGAACTTGTTTTTCCTATTTGTTTGAATATTTTTATGAAATAACTATTGGTACTTCGTACGCTAATAAATAACTATAATATTATTTGAATAAAGATAGCCACTTATACAGTGTACGAGGACTCTAATGACTGACTGGATACCTTCTAAAATCAAAATACCTTAGTTCAGAAAAATAACTGGACATATATCAACAAATTCAAATGTCAACTCTTTTGCTGAAAATTATAACATTCAAAATACACACGAAACACGTTATTAATTAATGTTCACATTGTTCACCATTTGCCACTACGACTAAGTTAAACCGCTTTTGCCAGGTCATTGGATCGTTGATCGCGATAACCAGCTTCGGCTAATATCATACTTTCAAATGAATCCGCGACAGTCCTTGACGAGGATCTTGCGTGACGCTCGAGGATAAATCGATATTACGGTTAACAATACAGAGACACGATACACATGCGACCTGCTAAGCACAGGAGGACTGACAAATAAATTGACTCGACCTGGCTAAGGACCGTGCGAACTCGGATTTCACGTTCGAACCCAATACACACAGGTGCAGGACGGTTTATCGACTTCCTGCTGCACCTGTGTTTCTCTCCACTCCGTACACCGATGTCGTGGTGCGTTAAGTCCCGTCTTTCTACGTGGGCTGGGCTCTCGTGTCTCACAGAGACAGCCTAATCGGAAGCAATTAGGAGCATCGTTCTAAATTACATTCTCGATCACGTCGAACGTCAAAGAAGAGGAAACAACGACCCACTTTTGCCTGTTTCAAGGGTGATAATAATCCACGCGCATTTCCGCTGCAACATTTCGTTGCTTTAATACTATAGGGATATTTGGTTACACGCAGGCTGTGCAAAGTTCTTTAAACAAACTCGGTCATAATCTTGACAATTTTGATTCATAAATGAAATTTATTTGTGACAAATAAACGAAAACTTTGAAAAGATAATAAGGTAGTTCTATCTAATAAAATTTATTGTTTTATAGATTCCTTACAGTTATTTTCCAACAAATTTAAATCGCGAAACAAGCAACTTGAAATTGTATTAATTTGGCACTGTTTCGAAGATGAAATATCGCTTCTTTGCTATAATGGATCTGGCAAGTGCAATCAAAATTTCGAGCCAGTAAATGTAGATTCTAGACCAGTGAGCACAGCAAAATTTTACTCTTTAATCTCTTTCCTCCGAACTTTCCTTTATTATAGAGAAAAGTTTGATACGCTTGATTGGCCGAGCAATTGCATCATATAGTAAAGACATCGATAAACATCTCAGAATTGATATAAATTTATTAAAAAGAATTGGCGTGAGTCATCACACCCATACACCTATGTTCTCAATCCCGCATATGTATGTTTAAAATATACAACGAAATAAAATCACGTCTCAAGTTGGTTCGTGTGTTCTTTCCTATTCCACGTTTTCAATGGAAAAGGTAATCTCAAGAAGTTAACGCGGTTGACGTGACTTATCCTCCGTTTTCTTGAAACGAGTATTACACGGGAGCATTTTTACGTGCATGAACAATGTACGAGGCAGTCAGAAACGTCAGTGAAACATTCCCATGGACGTTTGCGAACAAACCAGCTAAGGGTGAGGCAATGAACGAGAGACTTGCAATATGCATCGAACGATAAGTTCGGCTACACTGTACTATAGATGGCGGTACAATGTCGTGAATAATGGATCGCATCTGATTGTAGATGGATGCTTTGCCCGCGGCACGGTCGACATTTTCTGCTACCTTCGTGGCTCGACGATAAATAATCATCGACCGATTATGCGGGTCACTGGTGAAGCTCGAGACTCAATTAGAGAGATCATCGGGCCGATTCCGTGTCCATCCTGGCAAATTGCGATCGTTTCAGCTACCCCGTTAAATCGTAATCTTTATCGAACAGCTGCTACAAAAGCAATGTAGTAATTCGTACTTCGTTAGCGGTGCTACAGAATTTATAATCCACCGTCCTTCGACCACACGTTCGAGATATTAATCATTAACAGGTTCGAATTACGCATTCTTCTTCGCTTACTCCAACGATGATTGTGTGCTAGAAACGAGTACACTCTCTGTGCTCTGCTGACTGTGGCGGATTACTCATTGTCTGTTTCATTATCGTTATCTCCCTGCATCGTTATCTCCCTGCATCTTACTTGGCAGGTTCCCTCTCCTGGGAAATTATCGCTTTCTATGAGATCAAGAATTCGCACGGGTGACGGCTGATTGAGAAATAAGAGTGTCTCTGCTAGATTATTGATAACGAACAGTGTTTACGTCACATGGAAATTTGGCTGCACGTATATGTATAGTATGTATGACATTCTTAACTCTTGTAACGATGCGTTTCCTCCGTGCTCTAATACACAATCGACAATTATCGTTCCGGATTTACGTAAGATTAAATAAAATTTCATCATTCTGATTCTAAATAGGATCGAATAATGTTTACTTTCAAACAATCACTGCATTTAACAGCATAAAGATGCGATAATTGATTCTATGATTGGAAAACGAGAATGTCCGAAGTGAGTCGCTCAAAGATCGAGATAGTCGGGCGAAAGTCACTCGAAGATCAATAACAGACGGAGAATTTTAAAAATATTGAATTAATCTGCGAGACGTTGCTATCCCACCCATTCTTAAGTGCACTTTTCATTATTTTACTTTGTATTTACCGAACAAAACCCTATCTACAATCCAACCTCGCTACATTACCTCAAGCCAACCATGAACCAGACTATTAGGAAGTGTCTAGCATCTCGACCTCTCTAAGAAAATTACCTTTCTATTCCAAAGTCAGATTTCCAATTCAACATTTCCGCATGGGGGAACAGAACTAGGGAAAATAGAAGAATACCTCGAGAGGAAAAATTCAACGTACCGTGGAGTAGTAGCGATAAGCCTGGCGAAAATCGCGAGTGTGCTCGAGCGCCCGATGGTTCTAGCCGCTAATGAAGAGAAGCCAGTCGGAAAGACGTTGTTCTAGTTGCGTGGCTAAAACGTATACGGGGCGACGTCTTGGCGGTACACGGTCTCTCCTATGCAAAAGGAAATGGGCGAGGGTTGCCACGGTGACGGTAGCCAGCACCCGACCAACAAGGGTCGATACGACCACGTCTACGTCACCGATTCGTTCCCTCGTCCAGAGAGAAGAACCGGCATCTTCGCCGAGCGTGAACGTTTGTTTACCCGCGACAGCGTCCTTGAGGAAAGAGGGCGATCCGAATTTATTCCCCGAACTACCACATTTCTCCTTGTTTTTTTAATGCAACGACAACTGCGGTAAACGCAACCCTTGGAACAACGGTTTATTTGCGAAACGTTTGCAGAATGGCGAAACATAAACTTAGAGCAACCTTGATTTTCTCGTTAATTTCATCTTGGATTCTTGGTTTCGTTCGGTATAAACGAAGTAAAGGGTATTTTAAATAGTAGAGATAAATAGTAGTATATTTACATGCAGAAAAGATGGCCACCTATAAAAAGCCACAACTAGGTTACGATCCTGTTTAGATGCTAGTATTCTATCGAAAAACATACCACGATGGTAAACCGAGAGAAGAGTCTTAAAAATCATGTACATAAACTTCAGGGAGGTCACAAGGACTAATATAAAAAACATCGTCTTAGCAGGGTAAGCAGATTTCTTAGTCAGATCTGGCCTACATTCGGAACGACAGATCCAAGATATTTCGAGAGAAAACTGTCTGGTCGAGACCAGATCAGAATACGTTGAAAGAAAATTCGACTATGCGGGCAAATTGATTGCACGAGGGACGTAACGATGTCCTCTTGTCCAGGGCGATAAAGATGGCTCCGCGCGTCTACGGAAACTCGCGATTCGGCGGTCGAATCGTACTTCGAATGCCAAACGGGATTCCGGCGCATCGAACGAAACAACACGGGCTGGCACACACAGTCACGGATTGTGAAACGTATTTGTTGCGCAAACGAGCCACGAACCGAATAATTTTTGCAATTGAAGGAAAAGATCCGGCTAATCGCGGCGGAAGTCCCGATCGTGCACGGCTTTACGAGCGCGGCACGTCCTAGTAACCCGCGAAATACGCCTAACGACGCGAACGAGAGGCATTGTTACGACTACGGGGAAGCATAAAGATAATATCCGACTTTATTGACACCGTCGATCCGTATCTTTCTCTCGGGCCTAACCGCCGTCCCCCCATTGTCATTACAACGCGCTAGTTTCTACTAGCTGACTCCTATTGTTCCAAACTTGGCGAAGGGAAGGAGTAAAAAAATAACTGCTAATTTTATACATATAGAATAAAACGGTCGACGGGACTTTCTCTTTGAAACGATCTCTACAAAGTAGAACGTTACCAAAGCCCGATCCGATCACACAGAAACGTTTGGGGCACGGGAAGGATCGGATTTAAGGTCACATAAAACACGAACAGGACTGTTGATACCGATCGTGTCGAGTCTACAGTTGAAAGAAAATATTCTACGTCCACCTGAGGGACGCTATGTTCACGCAGCCTGTTGAAAAACGCGATTAAAGAAACGCAAGGTCGAGAACAATGCTCGCTCGTGCCGAACGATCGGCGGCTCAGACCTTCGCGATGAACGTTCGTTTGTTCCTCGCGCACGATAACCACTCTGAGGTCAGGATCTAGGCACGTAAAAGGGGATTACGGTGCGTTTAATCTGCGTTTTATCATCTTTCGAGAGCCTAAAGTATACAGCAACAAAGATAGTATACAACAAACTACCATTCAACGCTTAAACGAAAAACAATCATTCGTTAGTCCGCAGACCTAATTGCATATCAAAGACACAAAGTTCCGACGTTTGTAGAATGGTTAACAAGCACCATGGCTCTATGGTTAGGTGGCAACATCTTAGTCTCGACCAGCTCGTAAGAAACCAACGACAAAGCATGACCCACTAGGGCGCTGTAAGTTTAGAGGCTCTGTTAGAATACGTTAAGTAGATCTGGCCGTGCATGAGTCAGACGCATAGGGGAATTTTGTAGATCCGGTTGGTCGGAATGGCTATCTTACGCAGCAATTGGATTAGCTTAGTTTCAAACTGTAGTGAGTCACCCTTACGAGGGTATTCTCGAAGGGGAGTTAAGTATTGAATGAGTTACGTTACGGCGAGATGGAAAATAAGTTTTTCGGAACGGTTTTAGCAATATATCGGATAGATCGTAGATGTTATGCGATGTGGGAAATATTATATTAACGTGTTAGCAGAATAGTTTCCTAAGCAGAAACTTCTGTAATTAAATTGAAAATTTCTAAATATAAATTAATTTTACTTGGTTTTGATTCCTATAGATGTACATATAACGTAATTTGTGTTTAACATAGATAAAGAAATTAAGATTTTCTTCTATGTGCTTGGGTGATGCAATAAAAATATTCATAATAATAATTCTCTAGTTATTTGGAGTAACGCATTTCCATTTAAACGAACTACGTAGCTTTTATTCTATCCTATAATATTACACCCAAAAGATTGGCAATTCGTGTAACGTCGAAATAACCAGATTAAAGGAGGAAACCGAATCTCCTCTAGAACAGTCTAAAAGTCTTCACTATTGTTGCTGTACACCGTCCCAGTTTCGAAAATCGCCACGTACAAAATAACTTCGATGAACCTTATTTCATACGTGAGATGCAACCGGATGGAAATACGACCAACAGCTGGTCATATAGAGAGACATATACAGGGTATCCCAGTAATCATAGTACAGTCGGCAAACAGGCGATTTTACGTGAAAATATAAATCGAAAATATAGAATAAATCTTCTCCGCTTAGAGCCTCGTGTAGAAAAGAACTAGGCCGACTATGTTTAGTTACGATAAATCTTCAAATTTTATTTTATCGAAAACGAATCGTTCTACGAAAATATTTTATTCAACACCTTTCACTTGTTTCCGCATGCAGAATAACCTCGTCAATTATTCAAGTCCAAAATTATCCACGTTCAACTATACTTGACAAATTGTCAAACTCCGATTTCTTGGAAGTGAATACGTCGTATGAAAAATGTTATCCTATATTTTCGACTTATCTTTTCACGTAAAATCGCTACTCTTCCGATTGTACCGTGATTACTGGGATATCCTCTATAAAATAAGATTCCCGATGACGCGCGTGCTAAGTTGTACACCCTCCTAAATCTTGCCATATTGCACTGTCCTAGTTACGATGCTTGCTGAAAGTATAACTAATTAGATGCTTTCGAAAGTTGCCACAACGTAACAATGTTTTCTCGGATCGTGCCTGAGATACCGACACCTATCGTTTGTAAGTTGAACGAGGACCCAGGCGTCGACTGAACCGTGGAATATTATCGATTTTAAGTAGATCGCGAGTCATGTTTCGTTTTGACGCACGGAAAAAGGTATACGTCAAGAGAAAAAAATCCATAACCAACCGGTATTCGACCCCAGCACAACACGAGCGGTCAGTAAAGAAGGTATTATACAGGCGTTAGCTGAACCGAACGAAGTAAAATTTCATCGGAATATATTCCGCGGAATGCGTATAAGAGCGAAAAGAGAACGCGTTTCACGCACCAGCTTGCTACTTCGAAGCTATTGGGAACGCACGAGAATACGAAATCGTAGCGATCAATTACGTATGTTATGCATCAAGACCAAAGTACACACGTAAATAGGCTTTTTTTCCATCGACGTCAACTTTCGCTTGAGCATTGGTTTTGTAAAACAACATCGTGTGCAAACAAGCGTTCAAAGTCCGTGAAATCAATTTCTAGGCAAGTTTTTCAATTTATTTTATGTACCGTTACGTTTCTCCCTTTGCACGAACTAACAAACGTTCGGCGAGAATCGACAACCCGCGATATTATCGATATCCAATGCATGCGACAAGTTGAAGGGAATTGCTGTCAGAAGTTGGTAAGTCAAGTGTCGATTGTGGACAGCCTCAAAGTGAAAACGATTTAGTCGGTCGAATCGAAGTATGAGAAAGGAGAGCCGCGCTATTACGAGACACGTACGTGTCGTATGGAAACGGTGACCTATCTCTCGAATGCTTTCACGGCGCATGTGCAATTAGGAGATTGAAATAGGGGCAAGAATACCGTCTATTATCGATTGCGTCTAACTTGAAATTGTCTGTTAATAAATCGAATTGCATAAAGAAAAAAATTTAACGTGCACGTTGCGAGCCGACGTGACGTCTAAGAGACGCAAAAAGGGAAAGAAGGAAGAAAGGCAGGAATGGATGGAATATATCAATCGTTATGGTACGTTTCGTCAAAGCCAGTTGGCGTTCGGACGAACGGATTTCTGTTTCACATCGCTACGTTCCGCTACCTATATTCGATTCATCTGTGATTACACAGAGGGACTGACCTGATTTCATGACACTCGTCACACGCGAAGGGTTCATTATGACGGTTTACTCAAAGAGCGTCGTCGTTACTGTCGTTTCGAGTAGACGTACATGTCAAACGTATCGTTCAGATTGGTGACCAGAATCAAGGGAGAAAAATAGAGAGCAAAAAACTTTGAAATCCATGGTAAGCAAGTCTATCCAGAATTATAGCTACAAGAAAAGCGGAGAAAAGAGAGCGCTTAAATATTCCATAGGCACGTGAAGCGTAAAGTCAAGAAACTACCTGGCCGGGCCATTAATCAAAAGCGCGCCTCTGCTTCTACGAGGAATCTTCACATTCCTTGACCGCGCCCTCTATCCTTCACGGCAAGTGCATCTCAACGTAACAAGTGCAACCCGGGAGAAACGAGTAATGTCTCAATAAAACGGCATCTCTCCTCGAACACCAGCCACTACACGACTTCCTCGCGATCGATACTACTGAGACGAAACGATCGTTAAGTGGGTCAATTTGTTCCATCCGCGCGGACCTCCATCGATCGATTACGATCTCGAGTTGTGTGATTTACGGACTTCGAATCCACCAGCCCCCGAGAAGAGAAACTTACCTTGGTACGCGTGCATGCCCGATCTTTTGTCACACTTATCGCGGCAAAAGATACGGTTAGCTTCGATATAAGTTCTCGTCGAAATTTATAGCGCGTCTTATATCGCGATACATCGATGCTGCTGTTTGTCCTCGACCAAGAATCAAGTGTTTCGGTGGCCAGACATGTTTATTTTCTATATATCCTACGGTTTGTGCGATCTTGATCGATATCTTTATGACAACTTCTGTTTTGTTTCTTCTTTTTCTTTCTTCTGTTACTGATCGATACCAGAAGAGTCGAAATTAACGTTATTGTTATCAATGATAAGAACTGTAACTAGGCATTACATATTATGTAAATTATGAAAAGGCGACAAAGAGGAAAAATATATAAAAGATTGTAACGATTGTTTAAGATATACAGACAACATTGAGCTACGAAAGATTTATCGCAACTGCTTTTTAAAGAAACTCAATGATACCGAGAATGTATCATGAATGTACGTATTACAAAGTAAAGAAATGCGATTAATAAGATCACTTATTAATTATCCTTTTTATCCTTGAATTATACATCTCGCCTACTTTTCATTTTTAATTTTTTGATGCGAGTTTTGCACTTTTGTTAACGAAGTAAAGTAACAGTAAAACAAGTAAATAGAGTACACCCTACAGCGTTTATAAGCGCTAGTAGATAACTACATAAATTAATTAAATCAGCGAGTGCTTTGTGCATAATAAAATTCTGCCAACGACTATCGGAAAACTGTTTGCTTGAAATTAGAAAGAATCCAGCTGTGTATAAAAGCTGTGTTACTGGGTATTAAAAAAAGTCCTGTATAATATTTTTTCTTTGAGGTGGATTACTTTCTGTGCAAAGTATCGAATTGATCGTTTTCAATTACCTCTACGTTTAATGAAATTGGATATAAAATGGTCTGAGAAACGAATTCTTCCAGAATAACAGTGAAAGCTTTTAATCCCTAACCATTTCCAATTCTTCCATTAATTGCATCGTAAGATTAATTAAACGAAACGAACATCGAACATAGGATCTGACAACGAGCAACAAACTTCATTAAAGGCTTTCAGATGAAATTGTCGCAAATAGTGGTTCTTCTTACTCAAGATCGTCGTCAGGATCTTTTCTACGTTGAGCAAAGCTTGCAACCGTTTTAACGAGCAGAAATTACTACAGTCGGATTAACGCCGATGAAATAGGGGAGCCGAACTAGTGGGAGAAAGATAGAACCCGTTTCAACCCGACGTTTGGATAGCAATCGGGTTCGTTTAAGCTGGAACACAAATATACGAGAAAGAAGACGATTAAACTCGAATCTAGGACGCCGGGTTAGAAAAATAATTCGCTTTCTCGTAGTACAAACAGCCATCCGATTACAAAATGGCAAAATCCCCGTAACGGTAGCCGATATAATTTCCGTGCTTCCACGATTCGAATTAAAACCTTAGGATAAATTCGTGGAGAAATCGAGGAAAGCGAAACTAAACGTTCTCGAACGACGATACGGGAATCGCAAAAAATGACTGATATCGATATTCACGGAAATAAATATAGAAATAAACAGCCGAAGTAATGAGACTACAAGTCCGAGTAACGTAGCAATTAACGAACATAATTAAGGTTAATTGACCGTTGCCATGGTTGTAGGTATTAATCGTTTCTCCGTAGCACAGTGATAATTAACGGCAGACGAAGATTTAACGTCTTGTTCTGTTCAACGAGTGGACCATTGCGGTTTGTTATTAATGACATGAGAAAAAAGGAACGGAACACATTTTTATCCTGGCCGGGAGAGAAAGTCGCTTTTTCTGACACGCATAAAATTCATGCAACGTCGAAAATATGCTTCGCGGTTTCTAAAAAGTGCGACGCTTCTCTATGAATCGTCCGCGAAATGGCTAAAAGAAAGCGACGCGGACGTCCGTCTCCAACAACGATCCACAGAACGTCGTCTTACTGAAATAATGCCACGCGACCTTAATTTCTAGGGCTATGAATAATAACGAAACTGCTTTCTTCCTGCAATATGTTCACAAACGACTGAATTTAATGCGAGAGATCGATTAGTTACAGATTGTTCGTCCGCAATCAATTATCGAATATTAAAATTCTAATGGTTGTGCGGTTGTTTCGAATAGACCGCTAGATTATAATTAATGAATATTAAAGCGTAGTGTACTATGAATACCAATCACGTCATGAGGAATAACATTAAAAGGAAAAGTTTCGCGTTATAGGAATTTCGTTACTGACACCAATTAACGCAGAGAAAACTCGGCGCAACGCATCGAAACGGGGTGAATACCGCTTTCCACGTATTTTCTTATATCGTTAGAGCAGGAAAAATCTATTAATGATTATTACCCGTAATATTTCGTATTAAAAGAGATCATCTCGTTTATTCTCAAACATTATGAGGTAGAAAAAATGTAATAGATGTAACGATCGTTTCTCGTGGTATTTTAAAATGAGATAGATAAATAAATAAAATGGATATGGATATATATCGCTTTCCACGTTTTCTTCAACATACATAGAACAAAAAAAAAAGAACGTAAAAGATCTAGTTGCTGTTGCCCGTGATATTTTAAATGGAGAAATAAATAATTAAATAGATAAAACAGCGCGAGATCGCTTTCCACGATCGTATACTCGAACATTGACGAGATAAAAAGAAATAGACCTAACGATTATCGTCCATGATATATCCAATAGAAACGAGGAAAAATTATATCTATCTCTGACAGTTAATCATTTCGCTCATTCCCGGCCATCGCTCTCCTAGACGAAATCCATGGATCGTACACGTGTAGGAAACAAGGAATCACATTCGTGATTTCGCGTTACAAAAGACACGACCATTATTTCACGGTTACGGGTCATTTTCGTAATAACTTTCTGCACGGCTGCTACGGCTGCTGCCAGCAGGCACGAAGAAGATGAAGAAGAAGTCGCGCGCGCGTATTGCAATTTGTTTCCACTGGTGGGTTTCATCCCGTCGAGTATTTATTGCGTTACGCTTATTAGGACGAAACGCATAAATGTCAAACGGCCGCCCGATACCGCAGCGGCTATTTTCACCGTACGTATCCTCGCGCCAACGCGTCTCTAAATATCAGAATCCTGGTGAAAGCGCGATCGTACAACGCCAGTCCCTTTTACTTTTTCCACCAGCCATGATAATAACACGCGTAGCTGCACGTTGTTCGATTAAGTTGTTTGCTTAATGTCCAAAGAAAACGTGCGTTTAGAATTTACGCCGGGGTTTTACCTGAACGTCTGAATGCATACCCCATTACAGTGAAAGTCTGGATCCATCGTTTAACCATCGATCACGCAGGAATCGTTAAATTCGATACAACAATGGACTCACCTGTAACAAACAGAAAAGAAAACGAATTGTAAAAGTCGATCTACATGGCTAACGGACTATTTTTAGATCGGTTAAAACACAGTGGGGGTTTTTGAAATTCAACAACCGCCTCGACCAACGGTTCTAATCTCGATGAAAATTGGAAAAGTAACAAACGCAAGAAACGATTCTACGCGCTGTTTCTTTTCGATGTTTGCCAATCGTAACGGAGCCAGCGGGACGTAACGAAAAAGGAAGAGAATGTCCGACGTGTTTGTTTGTAATGGAACGGCGGATCGATCGACTGCGTCCTCCCCTAGGGAGAAATTTAATTGAATCATTCGTGGACACTTGTCAATCGTAAACCGGCTGGAAAAACCGCTATGTTTAAGGTGTCGTGGTCCGATGACCGCAGGGGTGCAATTAGCCTTTTCGAGGGGAGAAACACGCAACTCGAATCGTCCGACATGCGCTTGCCCCCCCTCAAATCGCAACAATGAGGTAATTACCCGACTATCGTAACGGTGATCTCATTGGGATTATACTACTCTTTGCAGTCATTAAAACGTTTAATTGATATCGTATCTCGCAATTTAGTCTTTCCCTGGTTGTCATTACATGTTTTCGTAATTAAATTAATCTCGATAAAAATGATGCTGCATTCTTTGTAAATTGACGCGACAAAGCGATTAGATATAAAAGCATTTTCTTTCTTTAAAAGAATCTACGATTCAGCGGTTGCTATGTCAAAGTCTTCTATTTACATTGCACGCGCTTATGGTTATACTTTATGGGTCAATTTGCTAGAAAATTTAAATGCTAAAAATTAGAAACGTTAAATTAAAAGTTAAATCGTCTTACTGGATCTGGGTTACGATATTCGTACACGTAATACGGAGGAATAGTCGGTCCGATCAAAAAGATCCCTTTTCCCCGTCGAAATAAATGATCCCGAATAGAAACGGCGCCCATTCGATAAAATGCAACGTCGCTATAGCATGTTTGCCGGCTGTCGCAACGATTACCGACGCGTCAGTGCTCTGCTATACCGACAGTAAAAGAAACTTTCGTAACGAAGTTCGAAAGTCTCCACTTCGGAGGCGCAACTCGATCGTCGACCAGAGCGCCACGAATATTACGGTGGAAAAAACGCGAACCTACGAGCATATTTGAACCGTGGCGCGCAGTCACGCCTCTATCCAAAAGACTGCTTTTAGAGCGGCCGTTGTTAGGTGGAATCGAGAAAGACGACCCATCCGTACGTAAAATTAGAACCCCACATGCTACGCAAGATTCGCATTCCCTTCGTTTATCCTATTTCTCTACTTGTTCGTGCCTCGAACACCCTTGATTCATCATGCTTTTGTTTACCTCCCAACGAGGGACGAAAGCATTTAACTTTAACACGATCGTCCATAGGGTATATTCGCTGCAAGAATCATAGCTACAATATAAAAAGCTGAAAGGTTATTTGCGAATGAATCTAATAATTGCTGATTGCCACAATAAACTGAATGCGCTATATATTTTACCTTAATCGTCTTTTAATTAGTAAATACGTAAGATATTTCGAAGTCGAAGGTTTTGAATGAAAGGTTTCGAGACAGTAGATGCTTATAGGGGCTTCAGAATTTTGAATTTTAAGCGAAGTTAGAGAGTGGAGAGAATGGAATTCCTGATGTAGCTCGACGCTCCATTTACCATTCTATGATTAAATCTCTTAACTCCGGTATTACGTTGGCAAAGTGACCCGGTTGTAGATTTAGTAGCTGACGTTTCTCTAGTAGCCCGTGAAGGCAAACGAAGGCAAACGTTCGACGTATAATTCTCGTAACAAAACTCCGATAGCGATTAAGCACAAGTAATATCGTGATAAGGTTTCAACACGCACAAGTAATTGGTCCAAGAATGGAATTGGGTAAATTACCACGTCGTTGTCGGGACTCGTACAAATACTGTTTCGAATACGCTTTATCGCTCCCTTGGCTTTATCAGTAACCAGCTACACAGCGTTAAATTCGCTAGATCCTTCAGTTGTTACGTTAATTCAATAGCAACTGAACTATGAACAAGGTTTCTTTTCTTTCAGCTTAATAATCGAAAGTTTCGATCTAACAAAAAGCTCGATTTACAACCGAGAAACGTTCACCGAGGGAAGAAGAAATGTTTCTCGATCAGCGCCTAAGTTGCAACGACTGTCGTTACTATTACCTAACCTAGAGCAAGTTGTCTAATCGTGAGAGAATGAAGCGCATTCTAATACCTGCAAGGCCTAATAGTTGCAAGTTAGGGGACCAATTACTCGCAGCAGTGGCTGCACAATGGATGCAAAACGGCCGACACAGCTAGGAGAAAGATAGACGAAGGACGTGAAATGGAACGGACCGAAATACGAGTACAACGATTGTAATTAACGGTTGTAAAAGCAGACTCTCGGTAAACAGAGGCACGAGCAACGACCACGGTGCGACACGATTCTTAGAACCAGCCACGAACTGACCTTTTTCCTGCTTCACTTTCGAAAATATTCAGACAGACGCGACGGATGGCTTCGTACGTTGCCGCGATTTTTGTTCGCGCAAAGATCTACACACGCGTTTAAAACTTTAACCCCTCTCGATAATAATATCCGTGATAGACCGTCGAGCACGATCGCTATTTTAATTAGACAGACATTAAGCAGTAAATTGCGCGATTCTGGTCGATTAAGCGGAGAACGATTAAAACCAAGTTTCATAACGTACGTAAGAAAACGATGTAAAAAGAAGAACAAAGTATAAAAATACGGCAAAGATTATACGCTGTTTAATCTGATACGGTGTGTTCACGGTATTTCCTCTCTTTCTTCTAACGATTATTGCCAGAAACGTGACTGCATATGTGACTGTAATGACCCAACCGTTCCCGGGGTCAGCTAATTAACCATAATCTCGTTGCCATTTTGCGAGGCCTGTTATACAAAGCGGACAGCACGCTGAGTGCATTCAGTTGTTTCCTATCGGAAATTCTTGCGTCTGTATAATTTAACGACCGACTTGCCTTCGCGTCTACCGGTTTGCAACGTAGTCAAGTAGAAAATTTATGGATCTCGACAAGTGTTTCCTCGATAACCGATTGTAAAACGATTTTTACTACAGAAAGAAAGAAATCTTCTCTTCGAAGATTCATCTTTCGACAAAGAATATTCAAAAGAGAATAGAAAACCAAAAGATGAGAACTAGAAACTAAACAAATTCTGACAAGAAGAAAACTATGATATCGTGTCCAACTTAGGTCCCGTTTCCATGGATTATTTAAACAGGACAGACGAGTCTTGCATCACTTGGCGGTTCGACGAACAGATCGCGATAGATTGCGCGAGAGGAAGGAAGCGATCGAAAAGCTAAGGTGGTAACCTTACTCATTAGCGGTCTAATTACAAACCGGTCGGAACTTCTCCGTTAACCGCACAATTACGCGTTAGGCAGGACCTTGTATCTAGTCCGGCCTGATACGTAGCAGCTTACGGACTTGGTTTATCATAGAAACACGCCACGGTGAGATAGTCGTACAACTTTTGACTCTCTTTCATCGTGTTTCACCGAACCGTATCGTTATCCTGGCTTTCGAAACGACAACCAATTCGATACTTGAACGCGTGAGCGTGTACTTTGAGAAATTGTTCCGACTGAATGAAACGCGTGTAAGCTGTCGTTTGGTCGTCGGCTAATACTTTTGTGAACACCGGAACGGAGCAATAACGATCGTCCACGCACGTGCGCCGTATATATTTCTACGTTACATAAAGAAATTAAAAATTACGAAAAAAAATCCATAAGTGCAAATAAGATATATTTACTGATTTTCAAACTCATAGTACACTGCAATGTATCGTTTAGAAATTCTATCTGATTACAGACAGATACTAGTAGGAAGATATCGAAAGTCGGTAACTATAAACAGCTATCGATCATCGATCGGCAATAATTACGGTGTTTAATAGTTTATGGCAAGATTACGGGACTGTTAGGATTTACAGGATCGGGAGACCACGTTTGTCGGGATTTCGAGGATCATAGCGCGTCGATTAACGATCATCAGCGATCGATAATCGCAGTAAACGTTAGAGCGGAGGGTACGATCTTCTCGATCGATCACGAGCGAACGCGGATCGTATTCCGATCGACGGTTCGTAGGATCGTAGCCTGTCTACCGGTGACCTCGATCTTTCTTAGGTTGTCACGATATAATTGTTATTACGTGTCCGTGAACGGGCACGGGCTAGACACTGTGGCGCTCGTGAACTCGTCCGATCGATTTGCTCGGCATCGTTTCGTGCTAGATAACGTCTCGTGAACTTAAACATCGCGCGTCGTGTCCCATTTCCTCCGTGAGTCATGCGTTACCGACATTTCCATTTTTCCTTTCGTTCTCACGAGCTCAAGTAAACAAAATTGTTTGTGTATTGTAAACTGTGTTTGCGAGAAAATGATTTATGGCGCGACTGACGAGAAACTGAATTTTTCTACACTTCGGAGAAAGTACAAAATGGAAGAAACGTAGAGGTTGTTCGCAGGTTGGATCCGACGAACGACGAAAATAACAGCGCGCGAGGAAGAAAAACCGGAGAGATTTGAAATATGGATATACTTAGCTGTGACTCGTAAATACGCTGCGTCCTGCGTACTGTTTTTTCAGTCAGTGAAATATCGTTATTATTAAACTAAAGCAAGGATTTAAGAATACATAGTATCTAGAATATCCGGAAGATCGGATGAAGATTCAAATTAAGGTAGAATATAGAGAAGAATAAGATCAAATGAGATAAATATTAAATACAAAATACAAAACTATAATTTGTACGAAACAAGAACAAAATCGTCAAGAATAATTTAAAAAAAAAACGGTAAGGACATTGTTTGCCTGTGTACGGGTTAAAACGCCATAACAAGGTGTCCCATAGGCGACTCTCCCGTTTAGCACAAGATCGTAGAACGTAGAAATCTATCGATCGTCTATAGTCTACAGTCTGCAGTGTACGCGACGAGACGCATACAATGAACAGAACAGCGCACTGTAGGCGGACACATGGGAATATCTGCATGGAAACCTTGTAAAGTCTGTTCTCGAAAAGCCATAGTTGAAACACGTGGGCACCGATATCTACCTGATAAAGATTTCACCATAAATCAGAGTTAACGCACGGAGAACGGTAGCTGAGCCGAGTCACGATTCGTGAATGAAATGTCCGAGGAACGAATCGAATCGACCGAAATCGAATAAGTCGACTTCGTTCCAATCGAAAGAGCGGATTGTTGAAATATGGATATCGGAGTTCGCTTATGAACGATGAATCGAATATCCGCGAACGCTAAAACAAATTTGCTTTGAAAGTTAGAGGATACAAGAGTTCTTCTAAAATACGTGGAACTTCACCAAGTGACTCAATAAATTAACATTAGTTTCTTTTTTCTTCTTTTTTTCCTTCTTTTAAATTATCGCAAATTGCAGTAGCGTTACGTAACAATAATGTTGCGCGTTACATAGTAACAATTTGTATTTAACCAAGACACGTTTGTCGACGAGTGGCGCCATCATCAGTCGGTTAAAAATAAGCATGCTAGACATGAAAAAGCGGCAGCGCCTTCAGACGACGGACATGACATCACTGGCGTGCCAAATACTTTCGCAGCCTCGTAACGGAAGTCGTTATTTTTACCGCGACTCTTTTTCTTCCGCGCAAACCGTACTGCAAGGATTCATGACAGTGCGAATCAATGAAAGTCTTTATTCCTACACCGTGACTCCTGCTTTCCGCTTCTTCAGGTACGGCGTTCAACTACCATCTCTACACTCTGTGTGTTTCTGTCCTCGGGGCTATGTAGTTTATTTCCTTCCGTTCCGGACGATCTACGCGTTCGGAATGGAAACGAAGACAGACTCGAATCGAAACCAGAAAATTCGAACATACCGAAGTATAGTCGATGCCGCATAATCGTATATTTCACGCCCTGTTTCGACTAGGTGCCAACTTTCCAATTTTCCGATTTGACGATTTCCATATAAATCTTCTAGAAATTCTGTTACCTCACCAAAAATAGAATACGGTCATTGTCGAAGTATTTTCAAGCATCGTGCGACTCGGACTCGCAGAGAAACGGAGCAAGAAACTCGAGAACGCTTTTAACACGAGCGTCTCGAGACTCGTGGACTCCAAGGTACGTCTTCATCCAATTACGCCTGATGCAACCGGCCACGTCCGATGTAATTGACCATTGGCGGATACTCAGAAGTGTGTCAATTTAATGTCTCAATGACACGCGTCACATTATTGTGAGCACAGAGTAAAGTGAGTCACCTCGAATTTGCAGATATAACCGATCGATACACTCCTGAGTTTCATTTTTGTTTTATCGCTAATCGCAGGTACAAAGTACAAAAGTGTCACATGAATTATTCATCGTTATACATCAACGTGATGTTTATTTATGAAATGTTCATTAACATTGGAAAAAGATAGACACGAGGATGAGATAACGGAGAACATAATTTTTGAGGAATTACGACCGAGAAGATGCGCGCAGCGCAACAACGCGCCACTGTTCCTGCGTCAGTCGTTGAACGCTGACTCAGAGCCATGACTATGCAGCCATTGGGCCGTTGTTTTTCTTTCCGAGGCACCAGAAAGCGGCGCAGCCACAGCCAAAAAGACGTCCCAGATGTCCTGCGCATTTAAATCCGGTGGCATTGCTTTACGACGTTCGTCGAAATCGTTTCGTTCTGTCCTGATGCGAGTTCGTTTCCTAGAGCTTCGATCTGTCTCTGAGAAACTGCATAAAACTCTCCTATCGCAAAACATTGTGCGGCACCAGACAAGAAGCAACGTTGAAATTATGTATAATGAAAAAAATGGGATATCAATTATTCAAAGTCAATGCTCAGAAAAAGAAAATTACTAGAGTATCGAATAGCGTAACATTGAATTTGAAATTTTGATGTAGTTGTTAGTTGCAGACAAGCAAGATCACGCGAGAAGGAGAGAAGCTATTTATTCAGAAGACATTTGCATCTACGTCTTTCAAGTGGAATGAGAAGAATATTTCACAGCCGCGTAGAATCTTAGTACAGAGAGAAGTCATGAATAACAAAACTAGAATCTACGTGGATATTAACATTAGTATAGCTCGGCAGTGAAATATATTTAAATTAGATTCAAATTATACCACGTGTGGATCTCAAATAATATAGTATATAAGATAAAATAATAAGATTGGAAGAATCAGAGAATAAATAACGCCAATAAGATGTACCAAAGGCACCATGTTCTTTGCATCACAAGTGGAATTAGATCGAACAAGCAATTAGAACGAACGACGCGATTAACTAAACGTTTTCTGGCACTGACTGTACGGCTTCGTCTGCCGCAAATGCGATAAAACGCAGCTAATTCTCACTAAGGTCTCGTTCCCGAATCATTCTCGAGATCCTACCGAATTCCATTAACAGTCCCATCCGCAGCACCGGTTATGTCCTGCGGTATAATCTAAAGTAAGTAGTTCATCGACCAACAGTCTGCATAGACTTTCCTAGAACTTATCCTAGATTCGCGACTTTGACCGAGCGGAGTAATAATAGCATCACAAGTGTAGAACAGCATAAAAGCCGAAGCGTTTGTGTAAAGCTTCTCCGACGATACGAAACTGGCGAAACGAAATGAATCAGAAAGCAACGTGCGAAGAAGATTCTCATTCGAAATCTTATCGAGAACCAAAAAAGTCAAATATCACAACGATCGTTTTATATCGACTCGGTGGCCACGTTTTCGTTGCGATGGCAACGACCGGAATAAAAGTAGCTGGACAGAAAAAAGAGAGCGTGGAAACCGAAAAAAAGCACTGGCGTGAAAAGCCCGTCTCGGACGATGCGATTCGCCGAACGGAAAGAAGTATCGAAAAATTAGCGACGTGCAAAAAGGAAGCATTACCTCGAACGATGGTTGTGACGGGCCAATCGGAGGCATCGAGCCTCTTACAACACCACATGCCGCAGCGATGGTTTCAACGAGCCAGAAGAAAAAGAAATTCGTTAGAAAACCAGAAGGAAAACGGACGGATATATGATTTTCTCGAGAATGAACCCAGGCGTGGAGGTCGTGTCGCGGCTCGTGCGTGGAAACACACACAGTCCGGCTGGCAGTCGAAAGGGGGAGCGCAGTGAACTTGGTGTCGCGACGGAGCACGGCGCCGGCAAATGGCGTCTGTGGTCGATAGACACATCGGTGGGTGGTTGGTTTCCTCCGTTTCTACGGCAGAACGCAGCCAGGTTCGTATGGGAAACCAAAAGATGGTGTTGGGGTTGGTCGGCTGCCATGCGGCCCGTCACGAAGACCTTGAGGTTTCGCCTCGTGCGCGTTATCCTCCCTGGTTTATACTTTTAACGTCATGGCTGACGCCATTTTTCTGACGTCAATAAGATCCTCGTGGCGTAGCCTAGAAAAACGATTTTCTTCCTTACCATCGAGAACCTTCTGCGAATCGTCCCTTTGACCGTACGTGACATTTATTACCGATTGACGAATCGGTAATTTCTATCGACAACGTTCTATCAATAACATATACACACGCGCTATAAACGTCTCCGGAGAGGAATCCGATATAAGAGAAATTACAGACAGGAGGTGTGAACAATCAGGCGTGCAGAGTTAATATTAACCTAGGCCGGGTCTTGCTTTCAGAGCTAAACGGTACGTATGTGTGAAGAGTTCTGGTAAGTACACCCCTGAGACCTCGGAACACGTTGCTACCGCGTCGATCGATCGATTTATGGGTTCAGCCTCGCGGTTTCGAGACGGATCTTTCTCAGCGAATCAGAGACGACCACCACCTCCACCACGGATACGAGAAAGACTCGATTTATGTGAATTTCGCCTTGATCCTTGTCCCACGACCACCGACGAGATAACGCAGGCTGTTCGCTTGACCTTAAAAATGCTATCGGTTTCTCTTTTCCCTTGTCCCTACTACTCTTACATTCGACGTGCCATCGAAATCTAATCATTTCGCCTGACTAACTCGCGGAAGCACCTATGCGAGACTTTAATTTAAAGCGACGCGAAGCAACGCTGGTTCCCCGATAAAAGACGGTCCAAGAATGCAGTCTGGGAAGGAGTCGAGGTCGTAAGGTGTTCCCTCTTGTTTTGCGTGTTTGCTATCGAATCGGGATGCTTCAGAAAGAAAATGGCGATGATACCGCGAATAAAATAGCCTTGCAGACATAAATATCAAAAGGGAGGAAAGGAGGATAGGATAAAAACTAGAGACGAGCAGTGCTAGATACCATAAGGACAGCTGGAGATGCGAAACACCATAAAAGCAGGCGAACGCAACGGACTGACTGCCCTGGACAGGCGCAAGACGAGGTGAATGCACCAGCGTCCTTTCCGAGTCCTTTTATATAGCCGATCCACACACCCTGTCCTACCGTGTATCATTACTTTCCATTCCCCCGGTTATCGATTACACAAGTTACGAAGGCGACTCGCATCATTTTTACATTATTCGTACCCTTTAACCGCATCTGGAGGTCGTGTCGCATCTATAAAATGTACTGTACAGAACTGGAGCAAGGTTAAGAAAAAGACTATGGGTCTAAGTGGTCAATATTTGCTGTAGATTGGATCCACGTAAATCTCGCATGCATTTTATAAAACAAAAGGATCGCATCTATTAATTACAAAATAATTCAATGGCAAATAGTTCAGCCAGGAATTGTTAAACTATCCTACATCTACTACTAACGAGTGAAACGTGCAGAGTAGTGAGAATTAACGCTAGAATTACCAGGATAGTGAAAATGACTGATCCACGACTTTTCATAAAGATGTTATACAGGATATTTTATGAACTTTGGAAACTAATTTGAATTATTATCTGTAAATTGCATCGCTTCGTTAGGAAAGCGAGCAAAACGCATTTCTCTTTCCCCTTTCCAACTCCATGCAGTATTCTCGATTTCGTAACCATTTTCTCAGCTTATAGCAAGTGCCATTGATGCAAATTTCGAATTGGACGACAAGGAGGGAACATCGATTTCGTGATACGATCTTGTTTGAAGCAATGCTTCCTGCTCGTGATGGTAGCGCAGGTTGGTATCATTCGATTGATAACATCGAAGTACTTCGGTAATGCGTGGAACAAGATTGCGACACGTCTCGAACAATGCGAACCTCTTTCAACACGTCAGCCAACGTACATCCTTGAGTGTCCGGAATTGCATTTACATATTTTGTACGTTTTATCTTGTACCTACTCGAAACACCTTCGTTCCGTGTAATGCTGTCAGTATCAAAGGAGACGTGGCTTCTCGTGTCGTGCACTGTTGTACTTATGACTTTTATTATAATATAATTTCTGTGTACCTGCGTATTCACTTCTCTTTTATACATATACTGTTTCTACTTACGAAAAATAAAGAAATAAAGAAACTAAGGACTACACAACCTGACAAATAAATAAAAATTAAACAACAAAACGCGGTAAATAATTTAAAAATTCAATAATCATAACTATCCTTCTCGGTGATTACAAAATTAAATTTGTATTTTACACTCTATTAAATAAAAAATGATTTTTACTCGATCGTTCACAAAATTTCCTGCATCTATCACTTATTTTCAGAAAACGTAGATACACGTGTTTGCGAAGTTGATAAATTGTACGAAATCAAAAAATTGACTTCCCTTTCACGATTTACAAGTTGAATATCGTCGATGTCGATGCATCCACGTGTATTATGCAGAATCGTAAACGACTCGCGCCTAGAGAAGAAGCTGCAATTGTAGAAGAAGGAGTAATAGACCGGTAATTTCGTCCAGGAAACAAAAGGCGGCGCACAGAGCTCTAAACGAAGTCAGAAGGGTGCGCGAGAAGCTGAGCACGAGGTTGCTTCTACTTGGGCCGAGTACACGAATAGTGGCACGGCTGGATTAAACGAGCAAATTACGGGTTTACGGTGGACCAGGAGGCCTGGTCCGGTGAAAATAAATAAAGCAGAAGACGCGGCGTCCCGGTGAATTCCACGGGTACGCGGACGTGGCCCGAGGTAATTTATTGCACCTGCTGGACCCGGGCGTAATTATCCCCATGCCAAAATCCTCGAACGCGTGTCCCTTTCTTCGACTTCGTGCTGCGTCGATATCTTCGATAAAAAGAAAAAAGAAAAGAAAAAA
The DNA here is from genome assembly GCF_024542735.1 of Bombus huntii. NCBI lineage: Eukaryota > Metazoa > Arthropoda > Insecta > Hymenoptera > Apidae > Bombus > Bombus huntii. The sequence goes on along the minus strand of NC_066245.1, from coordinate 7,099,322 downwards.
AGGACGGTGTTCGTTTGCTCCTCGTACTCTCCCGTTAGGACTCCACTGGCCGTTCACCGATATTTCCAACGAAAACTTCGCGTTGGCACAGACTAAAAAAAGAACCAGATGCGTGGAAAGCAATCGTATGAGAATAGTATGTAAGTGAATGAATTCTTACGATATGTATATACAAAATGATCGAAGAAGAAAAAATAAATGAAAAGTGTGTATACGTGGTTGGATACAAGCAGGCTTCTCTAAAGTGTTTGCATAGAAATTCTAGGAATAAGTAATGGAAAGGAAGAAAAACCGACGAAGGGCGGCTAATCGAGTTAAGAGCTCCGGCGTCGATTACGGGGCTCGTGGTTCTATTTATTTCCATGGCGGTTCGAAAAAAAATCTACCATGGAAGGGTGAAGTTCCTCGAAGTTGCTAGAACTCCGTCACTTTCATTTTTATATAGACATCTTGTTTTTGTATAGTGTTTTCTACTGATTATTTTAACTCTTGGGAGCTATCATCGAACGAAGTCTATAATATCGTGGATAAAATTCCATCCCAGTACGTACAACGCTGTGACGATATTATTACCGACGATAATATTCATATACACGTGTAGAACTCCTTCGCTTCTGTTCAAATTCCGATCACATTCTGTTAATGCAATAGAACCATTTATGCCAGCGATCTCGAACGGTATAATAGAAACAAAACTGAGAATAAATAGCGAAGAATCAGGATACGATACAGACGATCGGTAGCTTGATTCTGTCAGTGGAAAGTCTCGCGATGTCGAACGACGGCTATCTAACAAAATTCCGAGAGGATCGTTCACCGGGACTAAATATACCTGGCGCGTGCATAATTTCGAACGTGGAACGTAAACTACAACAAAGTCGAGCTGCATCGGCGTTCGCACGCACTCTGTTTCCACGATATCTCATTTGCCGGTACGAGCCAGTTGTCAAGCACGAAAACACGCGGAACTTGCGGATAAAGAGTGTAAGCGCGCATTTGCAGATGGCAACGCGTGTTACCGGGCGTAATATATCGAAGCAGGCGAGGTCGCGAGCGCAACGCGCTGCTAATATCTCCGGCTAGTCGCGTCGAGGAACGCGGGACCGATCTGCTCTTGTTCTGTTCCGATCGTCCCTCTTAAAAATACTTCCCTCGCCATGCTTGACCGGGAGAAAAGAGAAAACAAAGCAACGAAACGACGCGGCTCTATCTACGGAGAGAATACCGTGACGAACAATAAGAGTTCGCGTGTTGATCACGAGGAGAATGCGTGCGCTTCGAAGTCGTTTGACAAGGTAATTATCGTTCGTAAATCGTCATTACGGTTACGTCGCGTTACAAACCAGCTACCGGTTCAATCGTTTTTCCGATCCCGCTACCCGGTGTCACGTTAAGCTCCTGTGTTTCGAATCACGATCGTTTGTCCGTGATTTATCTCATGTTCCTGAGGCTTTTTATCTTTTATTTCGAGCCAATAGCAGTCTAGCTCGATCCTACAATTATTATAAATCAGATTATGATATGGTACGAGAAAATCCACAAAACATATATATTATACATAAATGCACAAAGTATTTATAGTAAGTTATTTGTTACAACATTCAGAAAATAAAACAAATCTCGATTTAAGTACTGTTCCGCTGCTCGTAATCATAAAAATCTGTATATGCATCAACATTTTAATTATAATAAGTTAAAAATAAACAGACCTTGTAGTCCGACTAACAGTACTTTGAATATTGAAATAAATATTCAAATAGCCAGCGCAGTAGATAATAATCTATAAACAGCGCAAGATATCAATTTGCTTAAATTACAGAGTAAATACAAAGTATAGAAATTGAAGGATTAAGCCAGTTGCAGCTATCGGATCGATATAGGATCGATCAATAAATATCAGTTCAAGATTGTTATTATATCGAGCCAATTATTATTATTATATCCAGCTTCTGGGAGATTTACACGAGATTATATTCAATATCGACGCACGCTAGATATTCTCCATAATTTTCATATTATTAGATATTTAAGTATCACCGATCGTTTTATCGTGCAATTATCGGCTCAAATCGGGGATAATCGATATTAATCGTCTTATGTAAGAATGCTTAATTGATCGCACTAGGGTCGTTCGTTCGTTGGATAAACCAGGGCGCAAGTAACAGCTAAAACAGTCTCATTATACTATTTACGTAAGCGTAGCCGATGACTTCGAATTGTTGGTTAAGATAAACAAGTGAATTTCTTGTGGATGCACTTTGTTGCAGCACAACGCGGCGAATTGCGCGAAATTACTCTCGAATCAGAGCGGTTCTCGGTTGGCAACGATGGCGAACCTCGAAGACGACGTAGAGTGTAGAGAGTCGGTGAAAAGCAACGCGCGATTCGCCGCGTGTTGGCTATTTTCGCGTCTGGGCTTTCCAGAACCTGACCCACCGACTACATTCCTTTCAACGAGCGACTGACGCTGCTGAAAAAATTAGCCGCGAAACGCACTTCGACGCCTACACAAGCGACAACTTGTCGCCGAAATATTGTAATTTCATAAGTGATAAATAGGTTTTCGAAATGGCAGACTTTGCCATAACATACAGGCAAGTCGACTTGTGTTGGAAAGTGTTGAACCAAAAGATAGAGATCGAAAGAGATATTGAATTCAGATGAAGGCGTTAAGGACGTATTATTTATGTATTATTCCTCTGTGATGAAATCTATGATTTTTGTGGAAAAATTTAAATCTCGAAATGCCATTGGCACGAAACATTCCTAGATTAATTCAATTTATAAATCTGAAACAAATATTTAATGAAATAAATCTATAAACAATGGGTGGATATCATAATGAAAAGTAATCTATGGAAATAGTGATTGACTCCGTGATATACAAAATGATTCGTTGTTCTTATCAAGCTACTTAACATAGCCACTGGATATTCATTTATTTTTCGCAACAGAATACATAACTAGTGCTTAAATTAAAGGAAATCGAACGATTAATTCTAAAGGAAGACGATAGAATTTTAAACAAACTATTCTAAACACACGTAACGATCGAAGGAGAATGAAAGCAGAACCCCGTCTTGTTTTCCTACGATTTGCCGTGAATTTTACGCGAACGAATAACTTTCACGGCACCCCGAGGCTCCGTTGCAACGAGGACAAGTTCAAGGCGTGCCGCGGAAACGGAAATACGTTTTCGCGAAACATCCGGTCCAGGCAGGACGCACAATTCTTAGAATAGACAGTTATATTCTGCGCCGCTACTAAAACGCAATGGAATCTCGATAACTGAGTTCGCAGATGATCACGGATTACATAAATGATCGATAAGAAGGTATCATCGTGCGATCGCGTGAAATTGAACGATTTGCCCATTGAGCATTAAACGAAAGGAACACGGGATGTTTGTAATTTGTTACGATCGGGATATCGCTCTAGCTGGTGGAATCGGCTTCGCTCGAACACGATTTCGTCTGCCACGTACGATCGTTCAAGTGTATACCACGGCTCAACCAGTTCATTATGAAACCGAAGCTATAATTAATCGCTAAGCTATGTACGCTGTAGTTGCCAAGAGATCGACGTGTTAGCAAATCCATTAATTGACCCGTTTCATTAACCGGAATATACCTAACGTAATATCCCCTTTGCGATCGCTCTGCGAACAAAAACAGACGAGACGAGAGTTTCTCGTAGAAAAACGATCGACTGTGGTACCGTTCAGCCTGGTTAAAAATCATTTCGATTCGTACAAGCTCGCAGAGCACCACGACCAATCGATTTTTTCCTCGGGCCGTAACGGTAAAGAGCCCGAAGTGAAAGTACAAAGGCAAACATGCCGCGCTTAAATTGTTCGTAATCTCTAGAATAGCTTTAATGCTCGACAGTGATCTAGTGGCTGGCGCGTGCAACCGGTTTTCATCATTCGATGAGAAAACATTGTTGGCGAAGAAGGGAGGGGAGAAAAAAGTATTCGATTCGCGATATAAATTTCTATGAATGGCCCCGGACATTTAAGTAAGCGCGTTCTTGTAAGCTCTGTGCGCGACACAACCCTCTCGATCAAACGTGACGTACCCTCGCCCGCTTGTGCACGATTCGTGGCACATGAACGAACACGGAGAGAAAGAGAAGGAGAGACAGAGAGAGCGCGCGCGAAGGGGAGATCGTTCGTCAACTATTTTTACGATAAATTAAACTCGCGACTCGCGAGAGGTGACGCGGCGCGAACTCGTCGACGCGAAAAAATTCGACGCTTTCTCCGCCGGCTGATATATCGACGCATAGCTTAATGCCGTGTTTCATAATCCTTGAATGCTACTCGATAGTGGCGATAACCATTTATTATTCGTGGAAATGCAGTTTGAAAAGGTCGTGGTACGGAGCGGTCGCTTGTTGCCGGTCGAGTCGCGAATTCCGCCGGGTTCAATACCAATTCTCCTTCGACACTGAAGAATGTCAAACGGCAACGATTATCGGATTTTCCGTTCTTTAAATACCTGCCGCATATTTTTAGATGCGCGCAGTGGGTTCGGCGCCGTGGAAAGCAAGGGAAACTTTTTCACTGAGTGGAATGAACGCTGAACGACACCAGCGAGCCATGAAGACGAAGAAAAAAAAAAAAAGAAATCGAGCAACGTTAAGGACGATAGATAAGGAAAAGGAATTGAATTAGACGACAGACGTCCTTGAAATGAAGTAGCGTTTAGCTGACCATGCAGTTACCAGTGAGGCTGGCTCCATCCAAGAAACTTACGGTTTCTCGCGATAGACGCTGAATATTCCGAGCTTCCGTACGTAAAAGAATTCGCCACGACTATCTTTACAAACTGAGATCTTCCTCGGTTCGCGCACGGGTAAGCTTCCACTATATTTAACTCGGTTATGCAGGAGAGCTGTTCTTTTCATGATACGTGATACAGAACATAATTCGATATTTGCCTTTCTCATCGCGCATTCTACCGAAGCACATAAATTTTAATACGGACAGATTATCTTGCTTCGAAGTTTCTCGTAAACGATATTCTTTTGGACGATGTGAAACGTGTACAAAAGTTCGAGCCGTCGAACAAACACCGGTGGAAGAATACGGTACGAAACGAAGCAGAAGCTAACACAAGGTAAATTAACGATAAGAGGAAGATTAATGTCCCACAATTCCGTTGTAATAGAATCAGCAACAAGAAACTTGTTCCGTTAAACTCGGTTAAGTGTTTAATACGTAATTCCATCGTCCCACGAGAAAACGCTTTGAACCCTTTAATCATATCCAGCCTTTGGAGTCAATGAAACGTAACCGTTTCCAAGTTTAAGCTAGTTTGAAGCAGCGTAAAGCACTCACGCTTTGAACATATATTGCAAAGCCAGGTAGGTAAATAGATGAAGTTTTGTTTGAAGCACTTTATAGAAATGCCTCGTTGAGAAATGTATCGTCGATGACTGCTGGAAATTCGAGATATTTATTACGTCGATGTCGCCAGGTTCCATAAGAAGAGACACGACAGGCAGCGTGGTGGACACGTCAGGTGGTACACGAGGAACTCCGATCGAGTAGCTCGAGAATCGTAACAAAGAGATTTATCGGTCGATCGAGCGCGTCGAATAAAAAGCAGGAGGGGATAGAACAAGTTGAACCTCGTACCAAACGCTTCCACCTGGTGACTGAATAGTAAATCAAACTGAAGGAATTCAGCTTAGAAGGAAAACAGATCTGCCTTCTGCAATGAAAGCAAATATCTATTCAACGGAATACCAATTTCGCAATGCATACCGATCTTCTGATAAGCATCGTTATAAAGAAAGTAGGATATACAATTGATAGTAATGCTTGAACAAGGCAATTCCAGATATACGCAGATTTTTACCTTCGAAAATTTAGGTCAATTGCGTGCTGATTTCGTATCAATTTATTCAACTTTTCACTTACTGCGTTGTCTATAGAAAAGAGGACAGAATGAAACCTCTGCAGTAACTATTAACATTTACCGCTATCGGAAAGTCACGAGAGACACGTTGTATGCCATCGATTTATATTCTCAACTATACGCATGTAAGTACGCACAATGTTTTTTTTTTTTTTTTATCGTCACAGAATTTACATTAATCGTGAAAATAGACGAATCCCTCGTGAACACAGCGAGGATAAATACGACGAAGATAGAGACTCTTAATCAACAAATAAAAAATTCTACGCGAATTTTCAACATTTAGTTCAAGGATTTACCACACGTTGTTAAGAAGATAAGTAAAACTGAATTAGAAAGAAAATAAAATTGTAAGGCTAATACATCACTACTAGAAAAAGGAACGAATAGTAGTCAGAGGGAAACAACTAGTTCGTCCATCCGGTCCGACGACCTAGACCGAGTGCCGAGACGACGGGTTACGAGAGGCCTTCACCTTGACCTTGAAGAGCACCGACCGTCCTAGCAAAGGTGAACCGGACAGACAAACCGAGAGGAGCCTTTACCTGTCTTGTGTCTGCTCAACTCGCCACGTAAGTATAATGCACGATTTCCGTGCTTATGTAAGTCGAAACATTTTTATCACGTACACGTCATCATCGCGGCCAGAGTCTTACCATTGCCTGCCTCTTCCCCACCCTTTGCCCGATAACGTTGTTCTATGCATCGGCATTTGCGCCATGTTAATACGATCTTACTGTTCATTCTGCTACATGTGACCTTCATTAGCAATTCACTGAATAATGGTTTCTAATTACGCTGATTGAGAGTAATATATTTGTATTTCATTTACTGCCGAGTTACGCGTTAGCTTGGCATTCTTCCCCTTCTAATCGAGCCATCCTTTGTAATTGGTTTTAAATAAGCGACTAAGCAACACAGAGCCACTCTTCATGTTGGTAGAGTTTTAATTAGAATCGCACGTTTACAGTCAATGATAGATTCCAATTGACCGTAATAAACCTTTTAAAATAACTTCTGACAATTATACGCTAATTTAGAAGAACGAATCAGTCGATACAAGTAACGCTTCGCTGGCCGTCATTGATTGAATCATTACGATCAAGATCTTCTATAATATTCCTATCGAGCCAAGTTATCGAAACTTTCTACGATTATCAATTATCCGCAACGCATTTATCCACGAATGTGCCTAGTACTATCTAATAACATTTCTTACATTGGTTTGAAAAAAAATGGCTATCGGGATAAAATTTCTTTTAACGTCTGACGGATCTCAAACACCAGTTGTCGAGTCACACTCGCCCAGCAGCATTCCATTTTCAGGGTCATCGGCAATTTTCGCATGTTTCAATCACTCGATTACGCGTCCCCATGATTTCGTTAGTATGTTACGGAACTAATTACTATCTACATTTCGTTAGTATGTTACTTCGGCGAGTTTTCCTGATCGGCTGCAAACAAATTAAGAACAAACCGTATGGTATCAAACGGCTACGTACCGATACGTTATCAAGCAACCATATGTCGCCCGAAAGAAACTCGACTGATATCTTCAATAAATGTAAATAAAAAGATAACCATGATTCATAATCGTACAACAAAAAATCCTCGATTATTTTAAATTAACTTTCAATGGTGCGCATTTTGTATGCGGAATTTTAATTCAAAATTATGTCACCTCCGAAGAATCGCCATTTGTTACATAATTACACTGGGTCTTTACGTAGATTGATATTTTTATGGAAACAGCTAAAGAGATGGAATTCACGGACAGATTTGCTTCATGTACTGAATATCGTCACGGATGCCATATTCCGGACATTCTATGTATCTTTTTACATTGTATACATTCTATGCATTTTTGCAATTTTAATTTTCCTAATTACAACAATTCGGATATCTTATATATCTTTGCATATTATGTACGTATATATCTATGTGTATATCATCGCATATATAAATTTTCTATAAATGAATAAATCTTCATAAATAACCTAAGCTGAGTGGCACGTTTAAATTAACCAGAGATAAAAAGAAAAGAGAGAGAGAGAAAGAGAATTATGTCACGAATCGTTTTTTTCCCAGATATGGTCAGAATGCATAACTCGAAAGAAGGGAAACTTGAGGAACGACTTTCTTCGAGACGTTTCAAGAGATTTCGTTCCTTTCAAGGAAGTAACGACAAGATGCGCGTCGACATTTCGCGAAATCGGACAAGTGCTCGAGAAGAGTCGAGTTACTCTCACGATACGACGCACGATGCTCCGTGTCTAACTCACGGAAGACCACCCATAAACTGGACAAACGAGTCGAAAGGGAATTGAATCTGAACAAGTAATTAGCGCTGTAGTCGTTCGCCAAAGACTCTCCTCTATCGTTTCGTTCGCACGACTCTTTTTCTCTCGGACAATATATATAGCCCATAATCTACTTTTCTTCTAATATCGCACGCAAGCTTGCCAAGTGTCTAGATGATTAACGATACCGCGATATGCATCAACGGTGAGCGATTTGCAGCAGCACGCTAGAATCGAGCATGGTAAATCGTACAGAACGTGGACAGGGAGGTAATGAGCTAATTCCATCACTAAGTTAAGCGACCAAACGCAAGAAATGCCGGACAGTCGAGTAATTTTCTTTGATCGTTCCTGGAATTCTTACGACGACCATCGTCGAGAAAATATGAGATACCGTCACCTTCCATGCATACAGTGTCCTTGAGCAGCGTTCCAGAACTAACCTTTCCCAGTATTGTGAGAGCAATACTTGGAAAATTGCGACCACGACTCTTATACAGCAGCTTACCAAAGCATTCGGACATTCGTGAAATCTTTTATGAATATATATATATATATACAGATGTATTACGTATATTATACGAAACATTTTTCAAATTCATTGCATTTGATTGGAAGGTAAATTTGGAAAACAGTCTTTGCAACGTCGTCTGTACTCTTCGATTTATGGAGCTGATCAATGTCGCTTCTGAACAAGTAAGACCAATCCTTAGCAACAGGATCATGACAGTCACATCCTGCCGCAAGTACTAAATACAATGAAATTCCAAAATGCTTCACATAACAGACACACGCGCGCAACATACACATACAAAAGCCTTCTATGCTAATTGCTACCACATGCTACCACCGCAGATCGTACATTCGTAGATTACACTCGATATAAAACCGATAGAAAAGAAAAAAGAAGGTACAATCGAAAGTTGCTGTGTATCGATCGGAATGGAATGTGATGGAAATAGTTGTTGGATGTTGATCGAAATAAAATAGTCAAGACGTCGGCAGTACGCGAGGCAAATTAGCATGTCGCTCATTGACATCGAGGTATATAGGTTGAAGCATCGTATCGTGGCGATAGCGAAGGCAGTCACACCCTGCTGACTAAAGTGACGTTAAGTAGGCCTTTGCATTTAACATCATTGGCCTCCACACGTCGCGGCATTGGCTGGCTGAGTAACTCGCTCGTTCCAGCCGTTCTACGGAGTTCTGTGTCTGTCAGGTTTATGTAATCGGGTAATGGAACGTGGGCGAGGTCGTCCATCCTGCCTTTCCTCGCGTCTTCGACCATATTACGTGAAACGTCGATGGACGCCTGATGGATTCGTTCTGGTCAACGAGAAGTGTGAAGAACCCTTCAACAACGATCATTACAAATACCGGTGCTCGTTTGACACGATTCCCGTGTCTTCACAGTGAGAAACGATGTTGTTCATCAGACGTATAAAAGACGACTAAAACCGCATTCTTCGATAAACTAGCGATTCTTTGTGGTTTCTCTGCCTAGTGTTTCTACATAGTAAGATTGCTGTCACCGTGATGAAACTGTTGGTCGAATCATTTGTGGAAAGATTAACACACCGACGTATGTTCCAAATACCATTTAGTCATATTCCATCTACGTTACCGAATAAGCAATTTCGCGGAGCACAATGGAAATCCACCAAGGTGAACGACCTAGCCGAACCGCTGTCGATATCTAGAAAACCGTTCTCAGAAGTTTCCTCGTTTGTTAGCATTCGATCTGCAATGTCGATTGCACAAGGGTCGGCCGAGGAGAAAGCCTCGAGGCAAGTTCGTGTACACGTGGGTGGTTTCGGTGTCTCGAACGCCGATTAGAGAATTAGGTGTCTTATTGTACCGGGCGAGTCGTTTAACCCCGGCACTAGTCGATTATCGACGAACCAATCGCGTATTTATCGGAACGTGTTTAACCATACGAAACGTCCAAACAACATCTGATAGCATCGACTTGTCGCCGTTAAGAATCAATGAGATTTTTAAGCATCGCCGACTACGTATCTTTATCTCTGATCGGACGCACGACAGGCCACCGAACATAAAAAGGATACCAAAAACACAGAACAGGACCAATGAACGATACCATTTGGAACTATACGAAACCGCATTGATAAATAGCTGTTTCTAGAATTATCTCCAGATGCACGCAGTTCGAAAAACAGATCAACAAGAATAAAACGTAGTTAACGTGTCCGTCAGCGAAACCGTGTCGTTTCAGTTTATCGATGTTAATTACAGTTATAACTGACGATCTATCGGAAATCGTGATCTATAAATGAAGGTCATAAATCGAACACGTCGTTCGAGCGATCGCCTATTTATCGAGACACTTTAATTAATCACGCAGAGTGCCTCCAATCATAGCAATGTATGATTAAATGAAAATAAGCTAGAGAACTGGCATAAGAGAACAAACGTCCGTGGCGATGCTAATTAAGCCATATAGAGGAACGATAACGTATCCTGTTCCAAATATTGCCACTGTCTCTACGAATCTAAGCTCACAGACACTCCGTCGAGAAAAAGCACGAAAGCCATTCGGGCCGCGCGCGCGAGCTTGCCAAGCAATTAAAAGGAATTTAACGAGCCCCTTATCTTCGAGCGGAGTGCGATTCAGAAAATTAGTCGGACACGCTTAAGGAAGCTCATCGTTTCCGCGGGAAGTTTAATACCTCTCTACCACGAAATTGAAGAATTCCATCGGCGATTGACCTTCCTTTTCCCCTTTCTGTACTCCTCGTGCATATATACGAACACGTCACGGTGGAGTCTAACTTATTCAACGTGGAAATAATGGAAATAATTAAAGTTCTTCTGTTCACGGATACTAATGAGTAGCCGAAACGGCTTGCTGCGTCTTTTAATATGACTCTGGCCGTGTATCTCGCTCGTGATTCGCGCGGACACGTTTTAACAAGGTCGTTCTACATACAATTATTACGTGTTTTTACTAACAAGCTTACTAACAACTATCCATCGTCATTTATAAACCTATATATTACACGTACTTTTTTATCATATTATCGAACGTTATCGACTAAATAGCGAGATACTATAATCAAAGGAAATTTCAATCAAAATATGTGATAATTCTATATTCGTACGTAATAATTCTTGGAAATATCGTACACAAACTGCTTACGATTTTTCCAAGATACTACGAGTCTTTCGACAACTCTAATTTACCAGTAAATAATGTTCGTAGCCGCTCAGTCGGATAAATTGATTTAAGATATGGACTCGATTGGTATTTGTCCATTTTCATTCCTTGTTTCCTAACTTTGTGCGCAATGCTTGATCAAGGAGAAGGTAATTCTGGCGTGCTTTTGGTGTTAAAGATCGATACCAAAACGCAATCAGGGTACGATTAGCCGGCCGTACGTGGGAGCTGTTCAAATATAACAGCGAGAAATTATTGGCCGAGATAACAGGCTACACAGTACCGTTTTCCCCGGCATGGATTCTGCGATTACCGATACGAACTTAAGATCGGTGGCGCACCTCCTATCGTGAGAAACTTTCTCAGGAATTAAGCCTTCTCCCTCGACCTGTACGCGAGTGTCACGCCGTCTAGGTGTCCCACCTGAACACGCCTATCCTTCAACCTCGAAAAACCGCAACGGGATGCTTGCAAATTGCGTTCGTTAACCCTCTTTGCACCGGTATCAGCTTCGATCTAGCTATCTCGGTCGGCTTGGAATTAAACCCTGTGAAATGTCCTCGGCATGGGAACGAGGCATCGTACCGATCTCGCGTAACGTTTTATTCGTTGCACCGTTGAAATTGTCGAGACTCGTTTAGACGACGGCGACAGAATTCTGTCACGAAACGATGAACGCGTTAATCGTCGTGCTAATAGCACACCGTATTGAGGCGCTGTCATCGAGAACCGAGGCAAAAAAGAGAACGATTTGTTTTTCATCGTGGTCGATTCGCAATGTAGCGGATGTAAACATCGCGTAAAACGAGTAAAATACAAGTTTAATTCCCGTGACCGAAAGCGGTCGAGTACGAAATATTAACACAGTGCAAGATCTCCTTATCCTCGAATCATCGGATTGCTCGTTGCAAGAATCGCTCGATCCTCGAGGATCACCATACGTGGCGATAATTACATTAATTTTCTTCACGCGGCATGAGCTCTCGTATAAACAAACAGAAAAACTTGCAGCCAAGATGAAACTTTAATTAGCGAATCTCAGCAACTGGATCTCTCGTTACGAGGAATAGAATGGAAGCAACAACCGATACGAATTACCGTAACTTACGACTTGCCGATACGAAAAAAGGCACGGCCAGTTTTTATGTGAGACGATTATATACATTATACGTATTAAACTCACCGCGCGCAAGACTAACTAAGTTTACACTGAAACCGTCGTTGGAAGATCAGCTTTTATTTGCTTACCTGAAATAAACAAAACATATTTTGATTAACACGTACACAATAATCAAGATTAGAAGAATAATAAAACATTCGACTTAATAAACAACTCGAACTAGCCAACCAATCAAACAGCCATATATCGCGGAACACCACATCGGATCACCATGCTTGATAAAGAGTAACGCCTTTCGCGGAGCCTAGAAAGCCTCGACCATCCCATTAGAAACGCACGAAAACAGTCTCAATAACGTCAATTAATAATACCACACGGAACTTTCTATTATATATTACTGACGAGGCTAACCGGTAACCCTAACGTGATCGTGACCGCGATTTCTACGCCAAGTTTTCTGAGAAACGACACAATCCGCCTAATATGATATACATAGGCACTCGCCGATTTACCCAGCTAAGTTTATGCATTTCTACGAACGTCGGCTTGAAGCGGATCTCCGTGATCTTCGTGTATCGTATCGTTCCATACACGGCGATCAAATCATCGTAAAAAGCGTACAACGTACCAATTCAGTTTAGTTTCACGCTACGCTTCGTCGTGTATACGGGTAGCCTCCGGAGAAATATATGCAAACTCGAGGAGTCGATTTGTTCGATTTCCGGATTCGATATCTATACCGATTATTTTTTTTTTTTTTTTTTTTTTTTTTTTTTTTTTGTGGCAATATCGCACACGCATTACACTACGAAGATGGAATCAAGCGTAGCTATGGTCGAAACGATTACAGTCGATATATCAATGATTGGTCTCGATATTCCCCGTCCGTTTTCTCCGTCACGCGATATTACCGCCTCTGGCTACCGAATTAACATCAGTAAAAATGTCCGATCTTTTTTTGAAAATATGAAGATACCATTGAATATCATTTTACATTAATAAAACTGAGAGGCTCGAACGAACTCTATATAATGGCAAGTTTTATTAACTACCGCGATATTGTACACTTATATGTAGATACATATTAATACATTTCGTGCCAGGTAAATGAGAATATTTGTTTTTCATACAATCAGTTTGCAGCTAGTAACATAAAAGTATATCTTCCTCCTATTGATTGAAATATTTTTTGTAAAGAATAATTATCAATTTAAATATAGAAACTTTCTTCTCAAATACATGACATTTTACGTAATAGGATTAAGTAAAGGAATATACACATGAAAAACACGTACGTTGCGTGACCGACGCGAAACATCTACATAATTTGCATTTCCTTGCAATACTTGATTACAGCTCGTATTCATTTGCGCTTCGCATATACTGCATATACAATCGTATATTTTATCCTTTCATTAATTTGTTAAACATCTGGAATCTTCATCTTGTGAATTGGATAATATGGCAATCAATTTAGATTTCTCTAACAATGAAAGAAACTACCTACTGCAGTCTAGTACAGACGAACGGATCTATATAATTTTGTAACACGGCGTAATAGCATATTAACTGCGCACATAATTATCTACGTATTTAGATACAATTTGAACAGTCAACGGTAATTTTCATGTTGCAGTTAAAAGAATGAAATTTTTGCATGATCTTAATTCGACGGTCAAAGACCGTACGTATAAATGTGATATTTATAAAATTTTATTTGCTTTATAAATATGATATTTCTTTCCATTCGTGGTAAATTCACCTATCGACTCTGGCCAGCCTGAGACTTTGTAGACCTCGAATACTCGTTTGTTCGTAGCGTTTCGTGCTCGTTACATCTTGCCACGGGTCACGAAGGCGTAGGGCAAAACGGGGAATGATGTAACGCAAAAATACGAGCGCGAACGAGGAGCGGGCACTCGCGGCAAATTAGTCGGCTTCTAACGAGAGAGGCGCAGCAATTTGTTGAGCGTTCCACGCAAATAGCTGTGCGAATAGGTCAGCCGTGTAACGCGAGCGCCGACCAGCCACGCAACGCTACGCGAGATCGGGCTACGTAAAATCGATTTATTATCGAAAACACGTCAAAGACCGACGGCCCGTTCGAGATTCCTCGATCGACTAATGCCATTTATATTCCGTCTCTTTTTCACTCCTTCTCTCGGTATTTAAACTTTCGGAGAGAAACCCCAGATTGCGCAATTGCAATTAATTAAAGCGCGCCGCGTTGGAGAACCATTAGGACGAGCGATCATACCGTATTTCGTGAAGAAATAGATTCGATGGAATTTTGTTACGTCGACGTGTGTTTCACCGGACACGTTTCTAAAATTTCCTCGCTTCTCGAGCGTAGTTTAGCTTAGCTCGCTATAATTGAATGCAGATTTACACCCGGCTCGGAATTAACGTGCAAACTCGAGTAATTGTTTGCAGGCATTTGCTAAATGTTGTAGCAATATCGTTGAAACACATGATTAGAGCGGACACGTGATTTACAAGTGACAATATTAGAGTGTGATTTAGCTACGATACGCGAAATACGTAATATTTGTAGATAATAATGAAAAGGGGAAACTAATCTAATTCGAATCTAAGTCAGACACAAAGTACGAGACCACAGTGACATAAGAGTATGATAACTATTGCTCAATATGTGTGCCAAGTCTCTTCCATGTATATAGTCGCAATTGATTCAATTCAATTCCTACAGCTGAAACTATTTATGCAATATGGGAAATTTAAATAATTTTTCTAGTGACACAATGGAAGAAATTTCAGGAATTAGTTTTCGAACACGTATGAAATATTTTTGTTTTTGTTTTTATTATGAGTTAAAAAATGTTGTTAATATATCCTATTATTTTAGTAAACATCAAAAGCATTTAACTCTACAATAAGAAAGAAAGTAAAGAAGATAATCATAGTAGCGATATTAAAATCACAATATTATACAGTGTTTACGTAATATCAAAACGTATCAGATTTAAACGAAATTTCAAGTGTCCGAAAAATAGCAAATTCTGTATGGATCTATTATATAAACCTTATCTAATTATGTAAGCTTCTCCCTGGTATAACAGAGATTAAAATACTCAAATAGCATACATAGAAAAAAATACATTCTTTGTAAAAGAAACTGCTACAAAAAAAATAACTGACCTTTACAAGAGATCATGGTTGTGAAGTCAAATATTTATTATTCAGCAGTCTTTGATCGGGACTTTATATAATCTTCTTTAATAATATGTCTGACAATTTCGTGAATTCCTATTGACTTTGTAAACCGTTCTGTAGACCGTGAAACAACATCGACTGTCATACAGCGAAATCGCGAAGCTTCCCGAAAAGAGGAAAACATTGCCCGGAAACGAAATCATATTGCCTCGCTATACGATGACCCCGATCATAAACAAAACATGATCGTAACGAAGATATCTCGAGCGAATATCTGCAAACTGTGTCTTATTCGTACTTTCGGCTTCAGCTTAGTCCACAATGGTCATATCGTAGTGATTTTCACTTCCCAATTCCTTCCGAAAACCTTCCAAAAATTACACATGTGAACCTTACTCGAGAAATACTCGGATAAGGTACATATATTGTAGTACGTGGAATACAAAATGTTTGGTCTGGGTGTGTTTTCTTGGGGATACCTTAGGTCGCCAAAGCCAAGAAGGAGGGTCATTTTTTACAAAAATGAACGATTTTAAAAATTCGACAGAGTAAGCCGTACAATCGATTAAGAGTACCAAATTCTAAAAAAGATACTGTCCATATCCATGAGAACATCACGCATCAATAGGTCGACCGAAATTTTTTATGCCCTATTTCCATGTAAAACGACTCCCATTTTCGACTTCGGCAATCTCAAAAAAATCGTGCAAAAATATCATTGTAACCGAATATTTTACAGTGCGGATACTATACTAGAGCTTAAATACTTCTTAAATCGTATCCAAATTCGCCCATTGATTTTCGAGATTAGCCGACCGAACTTACCGGGAACTTTATTTTGTACTATATACATACTATAGATCGTACGAATCAAAATATGAATATGTTAATATACGTGCACCGATGTATTAAATTAAAAGTTACCGATTAATACACGGGTATATTAATTACACGTGTAATAGAGACCTCTAATTAGAATCCATAAACTACCAATTTATTTATGCTACAGAATGAATGTAACTATACCCTATGGAAATTGAAGAGTTTACTCTTTAAAAATTCTTCAATTATTAATATTTACTTGCTATAAAAACCGTAACTATACGCTTTTCTATACCTGACACTTTTACCAACGTTCTTAAAACACGTGGTTATAAGAAATATATTTACAAGTGACAATATTCCAATAGACTTGAAGCACGATACATGAAATACATAACACTTGTCAATATCGCTTTTCTAAACGATCTAATGTAATTTGATTCTAAGTTATAGACAAAATACGACACTGACATTGCGCTGTAACAATTTGTAGCCTTTTATACGTTTGTCTGGCTGCTTTCAATCACAGATACATACATATTTAACGCCACTCACATGATTCATGATACGTGTTTCTAATATTCAATTACGCGGCGTGAAGTCACTGATTACGCCGCGGAACGCGCGCACATTACAAAGTACGGAATAATAATTCTCTTCTGGCCAACATCCGCTCGCCACAGCTCGCGTGTGGGACGCGTTACCGCGAGAATCGTTTCCGCGTTTCGGCCCGTTGCCAGTTATGCAAATGCAATTAGAGTAACGGACAGATGACAATCGAGTGCAGAAATTAATCAGATCTCGATTAATCAGATGACTTTTAGTCACCGATCGTATCAACTGAGGATAGTTCATGGACAATACTTCAATTATTGCGATTCAAAGGGTTATCTGAATAATCTTTTGACTCAAATTGGAAATGTACTGTTACCTTGAAGTGAAAGATTGGTAATGTTATATTAGTCAAAATGATTAATTCGCAATTTTTCCTAAAAATTTTGTAAATTTAAGATGGTGTATTTCTGGAGATTCTTTAATGGGACATATTATCAAGCAGAGGAAGGTAATTGAGGAGCTCGTGACAAAAGCGTGACAAAAGAGTACATTTGTTGGATTTAATTTTAAATTATAAGTGCAAAAAAAGGTACTTTGTTGACAAAATTCAATACAAAACGAGTCTATTGTATACAGAAAAAGAATCTATGCTTCTCGTTACATTATGCAGTATGCAAAATTCATACTTTAGCCATTGATAATACTATCAATGACTACTTTATCTGGGATCGATAGCACATACAACAGTGATGTATCCTTCTGGTTACCACTTAGAATATTTAGAAAGAAAAAGTATGGTTTGCATCAACCTTACACCCAGTCGCCGATTAAATCATGCTTTCGGCCAGGTCCGAGCCAAATTTACAGTGGAGAATTTACATGCGTTCAACGGGATTTCGCTTATCGGAAGAAACACGACGAATGCACGAGAGGATTACCGAGATAGGAGAAAATTGAAGAAAGGTAATATAAAGTTAGAAGGAAGAAACGTCCGCGGAGGCTCTCCACTTACCGAAGCATTTCAACGGTGTAATCTATGATCTCGCGAAATCTAGACTATCACGAGAATGGCGCATACAAAAGGAAAAGGCAGCTGTACTTTTCTGGCCTAGCCTGAAAAGCACGAGGAACAATGCCCCGTGAATCGCGGCGCGACAATGCACGCGTAGAATGCTTTGGCTCTTTCTAGATTTTGGTTTGTCGTATCGTAACGCTGCCAGCGTGCGGATCTGGATCAACGTATATTGTACTTATACTTCTTTAAATATATTTCTATTACACGTTCATTCACGCGTTGTTCTAGCGGATAACCTCAACACGCTTCAAGCTGCTTATAGAGCAACTAAAATTTTTTTGTTAGTGTTAGTGCTTAGTACCAAGTACTAAGCACCAAGCACCAAGCACCAAGCACCAGGCACCAGGCACCAGGCACCAGGCACCAGGCACCAGGCACCAGGCACCAGGCACCAGGCACCAAGCACCAAGCACCAAGCACCAAGCACCAAGCACCAAGCACCAAGCACCAAGCACCAAGCACCAAGCACCAAGCACCAAGCACCAAGCACCAAGCACCAGGCACCAGGCACCAGGCACCAGGCACCAAGCACCAAACACCAAGCACCACGCACCACACACCACGTTCCACGCACAAAGCACTAAAGTACTAAAGCACTTCAACTTCAGATTCAACCCCAAAGTACTTTTTAAAAAAAAAGTACTTTTAGTACTTTTTAGTACTTTTTAGTACTTTAGTACTTTTTAGTACTTTTTAGTACTTTTTAGTACTTTAGTACTTTAGTACTTTAGTACTTTAGTACTTTAGTACTTTAGTACTTTAGTACTTTAGTACTTTAGTACTTTAGTACTTTAGTACTTTAGTACTTTAGTACTTTAGTGCTTTAGTACTTTAGTACTTTTTAGTACTTTTTAGTACTTTTTAGTACTTTTTAGTACTTTTTTAGTACTTTAGTTAGTGTTAGTGTTAGTGTTAGTGTTAGTGTTAGTGTTAGTGTTAGTGTTAGTGTTAGTGTTAGTGTTAGTGTTAGTGTTAGTGTTAGTGTTAGTGTTAGTGTTAGTGTTAGTGTTAGTGTTAGTGTTAGTGTTAGTGTTAGTGTTAGTGTTAGTGTTAGTGTTAGTGTTAGTGTTAGTGTTAGTGTTAGTGTTAGTGTTAGTAGCACGAGGCTTAAAGGACAGTGTTGTCTCTATTACAAAACACGCACGTTTCATGTTAATTGGTGAAGTAACTTTACATGTGAGAACGACGAATATAATTTCTCTTTAATTGACAGAACTGCTGATCTGTTCAAACTCTAACCTTAAAGACAAGTATCTATTTAGAAGCTACACGAGGAAAATATAATAATACGAATACACAATGATGATGACAGGATAAAATTACACACCGTTGCAGTTTCACGTAAGCAACGGGTAGATGCCGGCCTCAAGATAAAGCTACCACGAATCGCGACAATCAACGAACAAATATTTGATTTTACCCGTCAAACATGACGGAGCGTACCAAGAAACGATACCACGAGCACGAGGCCTTTTGATATATTCGAAAGGTGAACACGATGCAAAGCACAAATTTGGAACCAGCCTTCCGATGTGTAAAAATCTTCACATTCCCAAAGTACCAGTACAAGTACAGAAAGGAAAACAAGGTGCCAGCTGTGCTTCGATCGAAAGCCGTTAGAACAATGCTAAGTAAACGTAACAATACGACCAATTCTGTGCTTGCACAAACGAACGACATGAAACGTGTTCCTTTGAGCAAACGATGAACATGTACGGGGATGGAGGAAGAGAAACGTTTGGTTTTTTAAATGTGCAGTACGGCTTCTGTTATTGACCTAGGCCACGACTTATGAACACGCCTTGCGGCAGCATGCGTCACTCATCGAGCAGGGCACGTGCGACGTCTTTGAATAATCGCTAGGGTGGATTACGAGTTATTCGTGCGATGTGTCGTTGTGACCATAGGGCAATGAGCCAAAGACCACTGATTCACTTATCTCGCAAGATCTTGCGTTCAAACGTAAAATGCAAGATAGTTTGCTTGATGATTCATTTGCGAATCTGTACGGTCACTTCGTTAAGCTTCATTTACAATGATTCGTTTAATATGCAGAACACTTACAAATGCAAGTAAAATTTGTTAATTTTGCTACTGCATTACACGATCAGTGTTTAATTTGAGAGAAACTCAGTGGTTAATACTTTTGCTGATATTGACGTATAAACTACATCATTTCGATCATTTAACAATACGCAGTTGTGTTGATGCAATTATTGCGATTTTGTTTCTGTTTATAGAATAATTTAGAAAGACAATCGACAGTATATTGGAACAAACATTATTGCTTAAAATAAAGACACATCCCTAATGAAAAAGATACAGGATGATTCTAAAAAGGAAGTAGCTGTATTTTGAAATTTCATCTAGTTCGACTCATTTAAAGCGGAACGCTAGTTTTTAGTTAATCCCATCAAACGATTCGCCACGTTTACCGAACCATTTTCATGCTTTCTATAGTTAAAAAAAAATTTCGGGTCAATTGCTGAAGCACGTGTCCGGGTTGTGAAAGCGGCGGAAGCCATGTCGGAACCACGTCGAAACACGACAAAGGATCTCGCCTTGCTGCCGCCTTAAAAAGCACGATAATATCAAGGAGACAACAGAGTACGGACATATGGCCTTTGTTCCACCGTGAAACCAGTTCTCAATGCAACGTACAAAGAATTTCATCGTGAAATCGATTAGTCGGTAAATGGTCTTTGCCTGATTCGTACCTCGTAACAATGTCACTGGTGTCACGGTGGTTCGGAGCGCTAAATAGCTCGTGGAATTTTTATCATCGCGGTGAATTAAACGGCAGGACGCTCGTTTCGTGTACCGTTGTCTGTTCTGTACAATTTAACGGAATAATCCATAGGACCGGTTGAACGTTGCGAGACTGCAAACTCGCCGCGACGAATTCAAACTGAAAGTTTCTCGACCAGTTTGCATAAAAACTTCCGCTCTGACAATAACGGTCGTTCGCATAATTATTCTACCTTTTTCCTCCATTTTCTATCGAACAGTGAACATATTATTATACAAGGAAATAGCTAGATTCTTCGAAAACATCGATCGTGTTTTCTAGCACGTGTTTCCATGAACTTTGCGTTACATTCAGCAATTTTCTAAATAGAGAAGGAACGTACGTGTGTTTTACGTACGTGAAGCTAGAGAACAGTTGCAAAAACTAGCGAACGATCGATAGCAGCATTACAAAGTTACCCTATAATAAACGTTCAGGGAACGTGAAACGTAACGTTTGTTTGCTACTTACGTTGCATTAATCATGCCTCTGCTACTTTTAGTGTCATTGGAGAAAATAATTGTGTCACACTGCGTGAATATGCAAGTTGATATGATATGAAATTGGTGTGAAATGATAACTAGGTCTCGTTATAGAACAGCTAAGTTAAAAAGAAACGGTAATCCATTTACACGAAGGTTTGTTGTGTATCACATACCTAAATCAGTTTGACCGTAGTCAGCAAGCATCGCCACGACCATTGCGAGCACTCACGAGTCTGCCTGGATGAACTGTTTCACACCAAACATCGTTTAAAATCGAACGTGACGACGAATATAACAATTGTAACTAATCGAAATATCTCGTCGAGAGGAAAGAGGAGACGAAAATCCCGATGACAGCAACTGATTGACCGAAAAAGGTAACTAGGACAAATTGAATATTAAAGACGGATTGAACGTAAGCGATGAATCATCTGCCTAGAATAACGTGTAGGCACATATTGTCATAGAAACTCTACGTCCGACAGTTTCTTCGTTTTCCATTATCGACTCGAACAAATACCTCTCCGAAATAGCACGAACTCGTAGATCGCGATAACCTTAGATCTTTGCAAACGATTCTTCCTTAAGGAACAAATAATGGCACGAGGTTAGAGATCAAGAAGCCGTGTCTCCTCTTTCCTTGCGGAATAGAACGAGTAGCATACGCGGAAAAATAACGTCGAACATGTGCCGTACCAACAGACGACTACTTTCTCGATTGTCTCGCGTGTCTCGAGAATGCGAGAGCGGGAATTCCGTCGGCTCGCGTCCTTGACTTTCGCGTGGAAGACGCGTAACTGGTTCGTCCCGCTCGTCCAGGATCGCGATGAACGAGATTCGTTCTACGACTGCGTGAAGCTGAGTGCGGCCTCCACGATGAATCAACCCCCTTCCCTCATGTCGAGTCGATGCACCATGCTTCCCCCTTCCTCTCTTTCGCCTTCTCGCCACCTCCACCCCCCATAACCGCTTCGCGGACCTCTACTCCGCCCCTTCACCTTCGCGATTCTTTCACCGTCTTAGTAAACGTACCAACGTGGCCGTTGCGTCGCGACGCCAGGCGTCTGACCAACCAACACAACCCTGCTCCAAGAACCACGAAAAGATAAATATTTCCCGTATACCTTTAATTTATTAATCGGAGAAGACGAATTAACTCGCCGCCCGATTTCGCTCAGTTTTCTCGAAGATAACGAAGGCCATAAAATAAGTCTATTTAAAAATAGAATTGCCTTCCTATCGCCTGTAATTTCTTTATTTATAGATGTCCTATTTTTTTACTGTGTCGTTTCATATTTGTTTTAAACAAATTACGTTCCATTTACATTTAAAAGAACTGAAATTCAACTAAAACTGATTTTCTTTGATATCTATGTATTGATTCCATAATTGTAATAATGTCGACAGTGACGAGGGAATCCGTTTAACAGATTAATCCACAAATTCCTTTAATGTTCTACTACTCATTCACTTTTCCCCTCGCACGTCAAACACACGCACACCTATACATATATCTAGAGACGGAGGTAACTGAATGTCTGCCAGGATCAATGAACCGTTCAACAATTGTTTCGCCTCCAGCGAAATCATACGACGCATAGAACAGCTATCGATTCTCTAATAAACGAGAAACATTTATAATTCTTCGATGGGCTATTAAAATCGCCAAAAGTCTAAGAATCTAATACTCGATCGAGTAGCACACAACGCAATAGAAACTTTAGATGTATTTATTCGTTATATTCCAATGCATTATCCTGAATTTCTAATAAAGTAAATTAATTGTTGTAAGTTTCTTAAATCGCCCCTGCACTGTTCGAAGAAAGCGTTAGTCCTCTCTAGCGTTACCCATACGCACCAGACATTGGAGAGGTTACGGAAAAAGCAAATTGAGATAATTCAAGACAGAATATTACTGGCGGAATTTCTGTCAGGCCGAGTGCTATAGGAAGACGAGGGAAGGATGCATACAGAAGGTACGAAGGTTGCGTACCGTCTGCGGATGCAGGCAGCTCTTCTTTTTTCAGTCGAGCCCTGGGACATCGTGTGACGACACTAAACAGGCAACGTGCCAACGACTGAGTCAAGCAATGCGTCAAGAACGCGCGCAGGAAGCACCTAAAAGTTGGAGAATCGTGGCCCCGTCCCTACGACACGCGACATCTGGTCGGTTTTACGATTCCTAGGAATTTTGTATCGCCAGCCCTAACAAAATATATGTATATCGTGCACGATATATATACATCGATTTTAAACAAAACGTCACGTTGCCGGAGAAAAATATTTGTACATTGAAGTTAAGTATGCTCGAATATAACGCGAATGCTTCTTCTATTCACATTCTGACTATCCACCGGCGAGACTATAATTATCACATGCCTGAGGTTCGTAGGCTAACACGTTCAAATCGCCACTCTTATTCAGCTTTCCCTAAATATAACTTACGTAACGAGAACTAGCTTCAGTGACGCGCGATATCCAAACTTTCCGAAACATAACAGTCACGCAGAATTTTGGCAAAAAATATGATTTCCTCTGCGATGCATTATTTGGACAACGTATAAACTAAGGTTTTTTGAAATATTTATTAATCCTTAAAATCCATGATTTCCAGCTGAGCTTATTCCTATGACTCGAATTTATTCAACTTCCCGCTATTTTCACGTTCCACGTCAAAGTTACTACCAGTTTCACAGTCATTTTAAATCGATACTAGCTTAATCGACTAGATAATCGTGTACACACTCAGACATGTAATCGATAAAGCGTAGGTTAAACAGAACTTGGTTAAGATCGTTGTAAATTTCCCAACGTTCTTCTGAATCATCCTCTGCAAACAAAAATACATATTGCAATGATAAGACAAACTTTTACGAACCTTTCGCTTCAAGATCATCAAGTAAGAATTCGCGTGGATGACGAATGATTGAGAATAGAGAGGACGTTTCTGCCAGAATAGTGATAGCAAGAGCGACACGATTCAGAGAAAACACGAATAGACTAGGGCCCATGGTGGAAATTTGGCTGCGCATGGCAAGAATATATGCTGTTCGTGTGAGGTCTCCAAGAGCACATATGATTGAGAAACAAAATCGTTGAAGAGTTGAGAAAGAACCAAAGCTTAAGAGATCCTGGTCGTGTTAATGTGATTATTATTTTCTCAAAATTATTACACAATTCTATACATTTTCGTTGCTTTTCAACGAATATAAAACATTAAATGTATATATTTTTTTCTTTTTTCGATTTAACCTATTGTATTAACTGCGAAGTTCAGTTTGAAAACTCCCTTACGGGGTGCGCAAATAAAATCAAGCAATGAAGAGTATACACGTCGACCGCAGAGTAAATGCTCCTATCATAAAATTTAAGAAAAAAGTAAAGCAAAAAGAGGAATGATTACATTTTTATTGGATAAAATATTAACGAATCATTATTGGAAAAATGTATTGTTATTAAAAACTTAAAAATTGCCAAAAAATTATAAAGTACACAAAACAATTTGAGAAATAGCCGATGCATTGGGGAAAATAATCAACTCAATTTATAAAAAGCAGTACACCGAGCATAACCAAAGAGGATAATCAAATAATCAAACCTTTTTTTTTTTTTTTTTTTTTAGTTTTTATACTAAATGCTAATCTTTTTTTTACACGACGAGTATACACGTCGAACGGAGTTAACTAGTTAAAAAGATACTCGTATCAAAACTCCCATCGAAGCTACGAAATTTGTACAAATTCCTATTTAATTCTGCATATTTTAATCCCTAAGTGGGCAGTAAATTAAATGACAGTCATAATAGAGTTAAATTGTTATTATTTCCATCTTATCGTTATATGTATAGTTCCTATTTTATATTTAACGAGTGCGAAATCTGTCCGCGGTTCTGCGATCATACAATTTCGTTCCAAGGAGTAACGAACGAATACAGTGGGCCGATGACACAGAAATCGTCAAAATTAAGTCCGAGTTGAACAGACGCAACACGTGAAAACGTGGAGTATATGGGTTTCTCGAGAGACATCGAACTTTTCTCCGACGATTTCTCGTGGGGCCTGGCCATCAAGAGATCGCATCCACGCTGCATACCGCATGATCCACGTGCGTTACCGTGGAAGGAAAGTTCCGGTTAGTCACGTACACTGTGTGACGCATGCGCCAATTTAAGCCGTAATAAATCGTACGAACAGCCAATTTGCTCGTTCTTCTATGCACCGAAGTCAGCGGTTCTTTCTACTTTCTGTAGAAATGACATCGATAATCATCTTATCTGGCTAGACACATTGATATCGAATACACTTCGATCGCGAACACATCGAGCGAATCGTGACGTTGAATTTTTACCACGGTCGCGATGATACTCGAAGAACTGGTATGATAGGCGAGATAAAAAAATCAACTTACGTAAGCAGCGCCTCGATTGAGTCTATTAAACCACAGATTACAAATAATTGTCAATATAAATAAATAATGGATTAATAAGTTATTAACAGTTATCTGATTATACCAGGTCTATTATTATGGAACTCTGTATGTAAGTTTTACAGCAGAAGTACGGTTTGTAGCGTTGCTAAACACTACTCATGTTTATAAACATAAGAGCGGCGAAGAATTTATGGAATAACTTAGTGTTTATGTTTACCGCAAAATACTACATATATTTGAAAAGAACGTAGTGTATTCTGTTTACTTACGTACAGAAGGATCGTGACACGACTTGTGAAAACGTTCTTGACAATTTATTTCGAGAACGTCCAATTAATTTCGAAAACATTTAAGTAGAAGGCAAACGCGAGAGTAAATTTTGCTAAATTAACGAAGCTCAAGACTATCGAGAAGATCATTTGCTCGAAAGGTAAGCTATCTATATATAAACGAGGACGTATTGGTTCTTCTCCATAAAAATCGTTCGGTGACGAAGCAACTCTCCGACGAGATTCGACGTCGAAACAAAAGAGGTATACATTGTGGTGGATGAATTTGTCGCGACGATACTAAAGTACGTGTCCATTGCACGAAACAAACAAGTTAGAAGTACGAAAAATGCACGAAGTATCTATCAAATAGTAAAATATTATAATACTATAATATTATAATACAAAGCGAATTATTAACTTAGCATAACTTAGCGTAGACTAATATAACGACGTGAGTAAAGATTGCGACGTTAAAACATAAGGCAGAATGACGAAACGATGCGTAAAAAATCGAATTCGTTATTACTCGTTATCGACGCTTACAATTACAGTCTTAATTACTACCGTGATTATCTCGCGAGTTTCGCTTTTTTCTCTCGCCATACCGAGAGATCTTCAGAGAAACGTCTAGAGCAAGGCAGGAAATGCTGATCGAAAACGGTGTTCGGTCAACGATTACGTAACGGTGTTAAAATAATTAGTGCATATTACATAGCGCAGCGTTACACTCGTAATTAGTATGGTCATCTCGTATGGAGCAGCTAGAACGAAGCGCTGATTTAGATCAGTGCAATAATACCTTGTGTGTCTAAGGACTATAACATACGGTGTATTCGTTGGAAAACCCGAAGATGTCGTCGAAGATCGAACGCGGCAAAATAAGTTATAGAACAAAGTCGTAGAGATCGCATTCGCACAGGACAACGAAGAGAGGGCACGATATTGATTCTACTAAAGCACGAAGAACGCGCGTGGAACTGCGCCACGTCTCCCCGGACTAGGTACTTATCAATAGAATGGGACGATTTATTAAACGGTCAGAGCTAGAGCCTCCCCTTCCTTTACCGATTCAGTGTCGGACAAATGCCGACTAATTTAAAACGTTCTGCATCGTTTCCTGTTTATACCATCCCCCACGTGGCCGTGGCAAACCATCGAAACTTTACACGACACAAGGACACCGCGCGCTCTTCGTTCCCCGTTCGTCCTAAATATTACACGACATCTACGCTAAGACGGTGAATGTCACGAAATTAACCATGAAATTCAAACAAAACATTGATCTTGCGTATCAAAGGAAGAAAATACATAGGCGGAACAAAGATAAGGCTCGTCAATGAGCCTGAATGAATAGCGTCTATTTACATGTCAGAACGAAAGGACAGATTATCAGCGATTCTGCTTAACAGTAACTGGCGCGTACTTTCGCGCGTACCAACCATTCGAACCACTAAAGTGGAACGAGACGAGGAGCATCATTTGCAGCACGCACGCTGTCGAGCCCTCGAAAGTCGATAATTTGCTCGTTTAAGGATGCGTACGATGTGTACGAATCGGAGGGATAAAAAAAAAACTGAACGGAACCGAGAACGGGATTGAAATAGGGAGAAAAGTTATTTCAGCGGTTACTACATCGTGGCTTGACGTTGAAAACGCGGCTTCTGACCACGCCAAAACAATGATGTACCGTTACCGAACGCGGTTCTACGCCACCACGAATAAATAAATGCAACCTACTTGAGTATCCTCCGTCATCTGTTGCATCCTGTGACCGGCTCATAGCTTATTTATGTTAGAGAAAATATCGAAAGACACAGGAAAATGAGGAAACGAATGCGTAGAGATCTGCTGACATTTCAAAGGCTGTCTGTGCGTATTCGACTTGCATTCGAACTGTACTAAATGTGTATGTGTATAGAGGCAAATATTAATAGAAAATATAAAAGACGCTCGATATCGCGTTGTTTTTGCTATTGCCAGCACGTACCATGCGCACGGATGGGACGGCAAATAGAGCAGATCAGCGAAGAATATCTATCGAGGCTTCGTTTATTGACGCCGCATCACCGCGTGGAAAGTCACGTTCATATTATAATACGAGTACTCGTGCCTCACATAATACTCCTGACATTCATGCAACCGCTAACGGGGTCGGATGGTAATTTCGGATTATGATTTAATTGTGTATAATTCTGCATTCGTTACCGCTAATTAGGAAGAACAAATTTGATCAATCAGATCGCTGGACCGTGATTTAAACTTAGACGGTCTATTCGCTAATTAACTATTCCCTCGATTAGGTTATTGCAGGTCGTGGATGAATTGAATATTACAAGAAAGGATACATCGATGAGTACATTTTTGTTCATTTCCTGATCTTAATAACGCTATGTAGAGATTTTAATACGGCATAATTGGAGATGGAAATTAACTATATTTATTATACTATTAACTATATTTTAAAAATAGCTGATTAACATTATGGTGAGATACATTTTTAAAATTCTGAAGGGTTACAATTTTGGTAACATAATGTACAATATACTGAATTTTAAAAGTTCCCTATGAAAAATAAGAACTTCTTCTGTAGTCTCCGATTTAAAAAACTAAGATATTTGTGTCACGACAAATTTTAAAATGGATAAAGTTAAATATTCTAATATCTTCCTCCGAGCCGGAAAAAGATAATTTACGTGGCGATTATTAACCAGGCTATTAGTAAAATTGAGAACGCTACCGACTCATAAACCCGACGACCTTATTTTCGAACTATTCGCTCGCGGTTCGTAGACCTTCCTACGCAATATACGAACATAAATGAATACCTGGTATCACGTGCAGATGAACACCGAGAACAATTTGGAAAACCTACGTTATTAGAGTAACTAACGTTCGGTTTCCAATAAAACCGGAAACATGTGCATTCGTAAACTAGCATTGAATAAACAACACCCGTTAAAATTCCCACCAAGACTATGTACGTATCTAACGTCAGCTGACCGATACGATCCAACGATAGGGTTTTAGATTTCATAAAGATACGTGTAAAGCGGATAATTAAAATTGTTTCATATACAAATAGAATCTTAATTTGAATTCAAATATTTTCTTTCCAAGCTCTAAGATTAACTGTCAG
This sequence comes from Bombus huntii, assembly GCF_024542735.1. Taxonomy (NCBI): domain Eukaryota; kingdom Metazoa; phylum Arthropoda; class Insecta; order Hymenoptera; family Apidae; genus Bombus; species Bombus huntii. The sequence continues at coordinate 7,070,065 of NC_066245.1, read as the reverse complement.
TATATCTCGATTTGAATATTGCATTATACATGGCCTCGTTAAGAAACTTAAAAAATACAAAAGAATAATGGCATCAAGCATATAATACATATTTCAAAAAATCAACGATAAATACATAACCAGAGCACGCGTGACTCGCTAGGAAAATTGAAACGGCACACGAGTAAAATACTTAGCGAGAATATTGATCCGTTAGTCTGCATAAGATCGTTATCATCGCGATATTTCTGGAATATCAGTGGAACGAACAACGACAAAGAAGTAGCCGAATGGATTTAGCGGATATTAAACGGAAAAATATTGCAAGGAACGGAGGAACAGAGTCACGCGAGGTCTGGGAGCGCCACATCTTAGAATTTACGCCGAAATTAATTGTTCGCCGATATCCTTGGTCTTCGCCAAGATGTACGCTAGAACTGATCCATATTAAAAGCACAACCGAGGAGAGACGTCCAGAAGAAAATTCTAATAAAGACGCATGGGAACTGGTTCGACGAGCACCGAGGCACACGGGTGCAGGACTAGCCGCATAATACCGCGACGCATGTAACAGTTAATCGCATTATGTAGCAGAGACGAGCAGAAATCACGATTGATCACTGTGCGAGGCTAATCGCGCCGGTTGATCGTTCTACTCTATGATCCGTATACGATTTATGTTTAAAAGTATCGTTCCCACGAAAAAAAGAAAGAATTACCCATTGAAGAATAGAGAAACAACGATCGATATACAGTGGAAGCCAATGGAATGCCGATAAACAATAATCACGTATCGAGCAAACGACTGGTTCGCTAATTTACATATACATACATTCACAAATGACAATATTAAACACGCACTAGTCTGATAAACATACACTAGACCGAAGAAACGAAGATTAAGAATAAAACGGTTATTGCTCTATATAGAGTAGTAGATTGCTAAATTGTCGAAAGATACACCACGTGTTACTATACACAGTAATTTTCCCCGATATCAAAACAAAGCTAAGAACTATCTCAATATGCGCGTAATTATCGTACTCTTATCAAAGTTGGAAACAAGAAAATGTGCAAATCAAACAGTATGTAAACGTCGGCGATACATCAAGTGTCACGTAACGGCAATCGATCATAGAGATATTTCTGTCAAAGAAAAATTTATAGTGACATCGTGCATTTATTGCTAGCCGATTACGATCTAACCACGTTGCGCCTTCGAAACCATTGGAACGTTCGCTTCCCGTTGCTGATGTTCCCAAATACCGAGATTGAAAACCTAACCCATGGACAACACGCGCACGCTAGAGAATCGGTAGGTGTTATAGACGAATCAACCGGCAATAAATTCGCGGTAAGAGATAACGGTAATCTCGAGTGAGATTACTTCAACGACGGTGCGAATTGCAAGGCCGTCGGCGTATGACCTTAATGAGTAACAAGCATAGCGCTTAGGCGGACACACGAGAACGAGCACGGTATTCTGTCTGCTCGCACGTACTGAACACTGTACAAAGGGTATCGTGCAACCGAATGTGCACGTAGCCTGTCAAAAAGTGGCATGTTTGGCTCCGGTTGAACGTGACGTCGCGTTGACACACACGTTCCTGTCAACGTAACCTAGGTTAACTATCCGTGAATAACGTGAATATCGTGAGAGACACGGGAAACAGGCCCGATTCGTTAGTATATTCACGTCGATTTTCGCGATCATTCCTCCTGAACACCGTGCGTGCAGATGGCGTGATTTTTATCGCAACTACGGATCATATCGTCTGTCCGAGATCACCGACACGTTCGCCGTGTATCGAGCTTTTATTCTAAACGGTGATCACAAAAAATAAATCGTGCAACTGTAATAAATACCTCGCTTTTCGACGAGCTCCGAAATCTCCTCCTTGTTGTCGGCCATCTTAGCACCAGTCACTATTCACAATGCACGCTGGGTAAAAACAAACGAGCACCACCACGACACCGCGATTGGTGGTTCAGCGCCACCTGTACGCCGAATTAGAAGTCAGTCAGCCGATGACGTTGGTCAGGAACGTATCACATCTAAGGCAGTAGAGGTTCGGATATAGATCAAATAAAGTGCTGGTTCAAATAGCGAAGTAAAACATAATAAAATAATTAATCTGATAATTGATTGCAACTTGATTGCAGTAATACTAATTTTCATCGTCATATTAATTTAAAAGTATCAAAAACCATTCATCGAGACGCGGAACTATCTACCTAAAAATGTGCCTACATTTCGATTGACACACTTTCAATAAGCCGTTACTGGCATATATTACTATATAATACTTCTTCTAACTTATTTCCGTTATACTGGATCGTGGCGGTAGTCTTCGTTCAGTTCTTCGCAGGTTTACACGTATTTTTTAATAAGTTTTCAACATGAGCTATAGCGACGTTGTAATAATATCGGCGGTCAGAACACCTATAGGTATAAATTTATTCCTTACAAGTTTGAATGATATAACGGTTGAAAATAATAACATTTATTCTATATTATACTAATAACTCAGTTTAAATGTCATTATACACTAAAATTTTCAATTCGCAATAATTTTTGTTATACGTAATAAAAGCGTGTTTTATTAAAAAAGCACATCACTTACTGTTTTCTTGCTATTTTAGTTATGTTCTAACAAATTAGATATCTTTTCATTTAAAAATACATCATACATCTGCACATTCGTGACAAAATTATTCATATCATTTTTCTTAAATAATATTGATCTAAAATGCAAAAGTTGTATACAAATCATAAGCATATTATTATGATATTGCTAATTTCCATATTCTGCTTATTTTCATCCCTATATCACTACTTTTATATTGCTTTTATTTCTGTATTTTATTCTTATTGCCTCTACCATATAACATAAAATCATTAGAACTTTAATCAATTAGATTAATATAGATTAGATAATAGATTAGATAATATAGATTAATATAGATCTTCTTATTATCTTATCTTATTATCTTATAAAATACTTTATCATTTTTAGGATCGTTCTGTGGTTCTTTATCATCATTGAAAGCATCAGATCTAGGAAGTATAGTTATTAAAGAGAGTCTTGAAAGAGCTCATATTAAACCTGTGGATGTTTCTGAAGTAATACTAGGACAGGTAATCTATATTAATAATTAACTTCGATGTTTATATGCACTAATTATTTTAAATTATTCAGTATGTAAGTATTTTTTGTCAAACATTAATCAAATACTAATTTCTAAATCTACAAAAAAACCTGTGATAATATATAAGATAATGTATATGTAATTCTTTTTGATATATTAATAGCTGAACATAAACATAATAAAATTAATTATTTTAAAATATACGTAAGACTTCATTGTACAGGTATTGACTGCAGGTCAAGGACAAAATCCAGCAAGACAAGCAGCAATGAAAGCTGGTCTTCCTATATCTGTACCTGCTTACCTAATTAATATGCTATGTGGTTCAGGTTTAAAGTAAATACAGTTTTGCAATTCAAATCTTATTTAGTTGTACAATATCATGCATATTATTACTTCATGACCACAATTTTTTTAAAAAATCTTGATCTTCTCTTAGTCACGTTACATCATGCATATCATTACTTTATATAATGTTGTCATACTAAAAGTAGTATTTTAATGAAGTTCTTATAATTTTTAACTTATTCCATATGTTGCAATATGTCCAATTGCAATATCTTCTGAATAAATTTTACAAAAAAACACATGTTTTTAGAGCAATCTTGAATGGTTACTTATCTATAAAAGCTGGAGAGAATCAAATAGTTGTAGCTGGTGGTCAAGAAAGTATGAGTCAATCTTGCCATGCATTATACCTTAGAAAAGGTGTAAAACTTGGAGATTGTAATTTAATAGACACTTTATTAATCGATGGCTTGATAGATGCATTTCATGGAATTCACATGGGAGTAACAGGTATAGATTGTAATTGATACATCTCTATCATATAAAAATTATTGTATTACGATTGTATAATTTTGTGAATATATATATGTACAGCTGAAAATATTTCTAAAGACTACACTGTAAGTAGAAAAGAACAGGATGAGTATGCAGCTAAATCTCAACAGAAGGTAGAAGCTGCAATTACTGCAGGCTATTTTTCCAAGGAAATCATTCCTATAACTGTACCTACTAGAAAAGAACCTATTATTGTGGATAAAGATGAATACCCTAAGTTTGGAACAACTGTAGAAAGTCTTCAAAAATTAAAACCTGCATTTCTGGAAGTATGACTAATTACATATTTTTTTTCGTAAATTGAAATACTTCGTTATATAATAATTATACATTGTCAGGCTAAAGGTACAGTTACAGCTGGTAATGCTTCTGGCATCAATGATGGAGCAGCAGCAGTAGTTCTTATGTCTGCGGATACTGCTATACAAAAAGGACTTTCCCCATTAGCTAAAATTGTTGCAGTAGCTGAAGTTGGAGTGGAACCAAGAATTATGGGCATAGGTCCTGTGCCAGCAGTTGAGTTAGTGGTTAGTAGATAAAGTTTAGTTACGATATGTAAATTCATGTAATGAAAGAGATGAATATTTTAGTTACAAAAAGCAAAGTGGACAAAAGAAGAAGTAGATTTATATGAATTAAATGAAGCTTTTGCAGCGCAAGCTATCGCTTGTGTAAAAACTCTTGGTTTAAATCCAAACAAAGTTAATATAAACGGTGGAGCTATTGCTTTAGGGCATCCTATTGGTGCATCTGGTATGACAGCAAAATCATAATAATCGAAAATATTATATACTTGTAGTATTCTTGTTAATCTATGTTCTGTTACAGGTGCTAGAGTATTAGTAACTCTATTGCATTCCTTAGAAAGAATTGGTGGAAACAAAGGTGTTGCAGCCTTATGTATTGGTGGAGGAATGGGAATAGCAATTGCTGTTCAAAGAAAATAACAAATACTTTATCCAAATAGGTATTACATTTCATTAATACTTGTGCATTATTATTTTGCAACAAAATACTATGTGGGTGTGTCACATAATATTTTTATTATCTTCTTGGATTATTATGATGAAATATTTCTTTTATTACACATTTATTAAATCATTAAAAGTTTATATATTATTACAACAAATATTAATTAATATTATTCTAAAAAATATACAAGGCCATAATAGGAAGTTGAGAACATGCTTTTATAATACTATTTATTTTGTATCATTATAATAAGGTGTTGATTAATATAATTAAATAGATTTACTTTGTCTATATTTACTTATATATCAGTTATTGGCAACTGTACTTACAATTTGTACAAAACAATCATTTTTATGCTAAACTTGTACACTATATTATGCAATGTAGGTTTATATAGAAGTTATTTTCGTAAATGGAAAATGTAATTGTTAATAAAAATATAAAATTATTAATTTGTTATTAATTAGTTTTATTTTTGTTCAATCTCTGCTCTGCCTTTTTTCTATCTTCTAAAATTTTCTCCACTGCTGCTAGCCCCTCTCGGTGTTTTTGTTCAGTATGTTTTGATTTAAATGTACGTTTAGTACGTGCTACATCCCTTGTATGCACTAGCAAATGTTGCAATTGTTCCTTGATAGCTGGTATAATACGTATCTTGAATTAAGAATATATTATAAATATGGTACTAATATGTTATAGTACGCAAGTTAACATAAAACTACAAAACTTCTGTTTGGGGGATAATAAATTGGGGATAAATTTATGAATTTAAAACGTAGATATACTAAGCGGTACTGCAGGATAATATCCATCATATTTCTTTCCATCTTTATAAAAACATAAGTAAGATTCTTCTAATGGCTGTTGAGCTATTAAATCTATATCAGGTATGCAAAGTTTTGAGTATTTTTTTATAACATGTCCCCATAATGAGTCCATATTAATGTTAGGATCTTTCAAACAAAAATAAGAACCCCAAAATGTTGAATTTAATACTTTTTCATGGGGATGTGATAAGTTTTGATAAACCATTCCCTCAGACATTTGTTCCTCAATTACAGCTACTGTATCACATTGTACATATGAATTTGGTACATAAATATCTTGCAAAAGATTATCACCAATATATACATAACGAGGATTTTGTTTTCCAGATACATTTTTAAGGAATTCAGTAAGTCCTTCCCAATTACCTTGACTATATATACCACCTCGTTTTAAATCTTTACTTTCTATGATATTATTACCTTCTTCGTTATTTACAATATCAAGAAAAGGACGTTTTTCAATGAAAAAAGCAGGTTTCTTTGCATAACAAATTACAATATCAAATAGAGATTTCCAATCTTCTCCAAGAGCATAAGTAGCATTAAAATCAACAAAATCAACATTTGATCCAGTGATAAGGAAAGTAATACGATGTCTTTTTAATTCTTGAAGCCATGTTATAGTTCTTGCAGTACATTTATGCATATATTTATGAGGATTCTCTCTGAGGCTAGGAAAAAAGTACCCTCTGTTCATTTTAAGATGATCTCTGTTATACATTTCAATCAATCCATCCAACATATTAGGCCAAACATTATATGCATTCAAAGGTCCTCCTTGTTCTTCATCAAGTGTATCTATCAATCTTGCAAAAATAAGAGATGAAGAAACATCAAAATAATCTAACAAACTTCTCATTTTCATTGATAAAGGACCATTCCATGTGGATAACATGTCATTACAAAAAGCATCTGTAGTCTCCCATCTCTGCCCAGGATATATCTTTTTGATTTCTTCAGTACTTAATAGATTACTTCCATGGCATGCTCTTTGAATTATACCATCAGCATTTATTCTAAGTATATTTCCTCTTTCAAAATCTAAGAATAATCCTTTTTGCATAAAATCTAAATCTTTATCTTCTAATGGCTTTAACAAATATTTGGAGTTGTACCCCTTTTCTGTAACTAAATAATTGGCTAAAGTTTCATATGTCAAGTGTACCATGTTTGTCACATCATAACGCAAAAGTGTATTGTCTAAATCAAATCCAATACAGTCATAATCAAGGAACTTAAATGCACTCATGTTGACTTGTGTTGATGGACTAATTGAGGCTGTTGTAGAATAATATTTCAAATTTATATGAGCCCGAAAATGTGTGAAAAATTTTAATTTGTCACCAGTGTTATACCACAAAATACTTTGCACTTGTGAATAAGATGCTAATGATTTGTAAAGCAGATGCCAAGATTTTGTCATTTCTCTTATTTGTTTGTATGTATATGTTCATATACAACTAAAGCACTTAACACATACAACATACACGACACATATCCATTTTTATTAGTAAAGAAACAATGTTTACACAAAGATAAAATCATTCTAAATTTATACTTTAACTTTCCGTTATCTGATATACAAGCAACCTATAACTTCAAAAGTACCTAGACAACACAATAATAATATACATAAACGCAACAACAAAGTGATACCTATTTTTTTGTAATACTCATCCCGTAAGACATTTTATGTAAAACTTTCATACAATAACAAGTTTAATGAATTTAACAGAGCATATTTTAAATAATGTACAACGTACAATATACATTCGACAATTGCAATAAAATAAAGTTGACTCGTATTCATTTACAATATCATTATCAAATATTAAATATCATGTACTACAATTAAACTAAAATGTTACAGTAGGACTTATATTTTAAAATTACTTACTTTTGGTGGAATATGAACGAACCGGATATTTCTTGCTTGCACAAAGAACATGTCGTAACTGTACGAGTCTCCCCTAGGGTCTGTGAAGATGCAATCTCTCATTACGATATTCATGTAACTGCAAAAAAGCAAAAAATTTAAATAGTCCTAGGTCAATAATGATAACATGTAACGGAAAATTACTCACGCATCTGTGTGCTCTACAATTCCATAAACTGATGCTTCATTTCGAAGATCTATTGTCGTACGTTCATTTTGGACTGCTTTTAATAAAATGGCTAAGGTATTAAAATAGAAATACCGTTCTTCTTTTGAATCAGGAGCCATAATGCCATACAAGTACAAACATAATAATATCAATCTAATAATATACGCCGGCAGATATTTAGTAGAGTATGTGTTACAAGAAATATTTATACGTGTTACAAGTGTAGCCAACTCTATAAATATAACCAAAAGGAACGATGCCTTTTGAACACAGTTAACGAAAAAACGATTAAATAATCGAGAAATCACTTAAATTTCAATATTTATTGTTCCGAACGAATACATAATGCAGTACATAAGTGCATAACTTACTACATACTTTGTGAACTTTATATACATACACATATGTAGGTAAACATATAGTATCGTAATTATAAGTGACGTGAGTCAGTAATATAGATAGGTTTAATTATTTATCGTAAAGACAAGCTTTTCTTACAAATGGTCCATCATGTATTCTTCTATGACCATTAGGACATTGATCAGGTAGTAATACTGAGTTTATCTCGTGTGCAACTCCAGCTTTATTCAAAATATTGCTCTTTACAAGAGTGGCATCATTTACCTGGAAGGAAAAATTATATTTTGTAAGGCATTTTATTATTTTTATTATTTTTATTTTTTTATTATTTTTATTATTTTCTCATTTTATTATTTTTATTAAATCACTAAAAAACTATGTCCTTACCAAAATTCTGTTATTTTTTCTCATAATATTTATCGGGTTTCCTTTAGTTCTGACGGTATACTGTAAATCTGGCATGAAGCTTTCAGCAAGTAGCATATTATCCACGATATGATTTTGTAATGTCTGAAAGTGAACAACGAAAAATATTTTTAATTGAATCAATCAATTTGTTCATAAAAATAGTATTACCTTTGTTAGATAGTTTCTGTCTTCCAATAATTTTTGAAGTTTGGCATTTCCTAACTGTTTAAATGCTTTATCCGAAGGAACGAAATATGTACACGAAGAATTCGCGCGCTTAAATTGGTCATACATTTGTGGTTGAATGCCTTTAATTCTTTCCATAGCGTCTAACCAAATACTGTAACAATTTTCCATTTATATTTCTCAGAGTCTTGGAATTTTCGTGTACAGGAAAAGAATTACCTGAAATTGCCTTCTTTTCTCAAAATATAATCTAAAGATTCTTCTGCTGGATGTAAAATGTGACTTATAATGTGTAAAACGCCATTGCTGCATTCTCTATCAGCTTTCATAATTAATGCGTTTTCTATTCCAAAATTACCACGATAAACTTGGAAGCGTAATGGAACTCCTATTTCAAGCGTTCTAGCGATCTATAATGAATTATAATCTTTAAAAGTTATTGAGGAATATATTGAAATATTCAATTTTACACTTAACTTACTTGATTGCTACTAATCTCATCGGTGAAATACGTTCCCGTAACTATATGATTAAGAACAAAGTTCCGAGCACTCTTTTGATTTCTTTGCAATTCTACAAGTTTCTGATTTGATAAAGCTATAAAAGAGCATCTTATATTAAGAAACAAAATACGTTTGTCTAGTTTTGTCAAGAATAAAGATCGAATATACATACAATACATTGCTGTCTCAGAGGGAGCAAACATTGTGAAGTGTTTCAAATGTCTCAAACTTTCTTCCAATTCAGCTGTTTTAATTATTTCTAAAAATTTAAATAATCCTTCCTCCTTGATCACATCCAAGATAGTTTTAGCTGCAATATGTTATATTCGCAATGAAAGATTCTTAGAAGATTTTCTTAAATGCCATTCGAGTAAGAATTATTTACCTCGATCCGGAAGTAACACACGATCAACAACGTAAAGTAATCCATTTTTTCCATGATACATTTCATTCCTTATATTTGCATTGTCTACGATGGGTCCATACGGACCGCAATTTAATTTTAGTCCTTGTCGTTGCATCGTGCTTGCATGATATTCCGAAATTATATTTGGCACGCATACAGGATGCGTTACGATATGATGAGCAATTAATGCTAAACGAAACAATATATTATACAGAAGAGAAAACTTAAATAAATGTATTCGGCACAATTCAATTACCATTTAATGCTGTCGGATTTTCCAACATATCGGTCAATTGTCTTTTAGGAATATGATGAAAAGCTTGATCCGTGGGTGCAAAAATAGTACAGGGTACTTCACTGAATCTAATTCTATTTCCTAACTCGCTATTTTTAAGAGCTTTTGTAAATATTTCGAATCTACCGTCCCTAGAAGCGAGCTCGATTATGTCCGAATTTTGTGCCAAAGCAAGATCCAAAACTCCGTCGATAACATGCACAACTCCATTAGTGGCAACTTGATCCTTGCGAATAATTCGATGACAATTCACTGTTTCCATCTGTGAAGATGGAAGCGTTTATTGAACAATTGTGCATATATAAGCTTCTACGATTCAACATGTTACTTACTCCACTGGAAAATTTGTTGATTCTTAAAACGTTTCCTTGTAATCGCGATGGAATTAAAAGATTTGCTTGCCATTGATTTGATAATACGCGTCTGTCTATTATATGATTCGCGATTAAATTTACATATCTGTTACCGCCGTATTCTTGGTGAATACCTTTTACTTTTAAGTAGTGCTGAAAAGGAAAATGATTAAAACATATTAGATGATATATTAGATGATTACACATCACATATTTTCGTTAAACATACATCAAAAGCATCATCGGATGGTACGAATAACGTTAAGGGTGGTCCACTGATCATTTCTTCCGCAAAGGACGAACTTTCGATTAATTTTGCAAATTTCGTAGCACCCACTCGTCGCGTTGTTTCTATGAGATTTATTAATGGTTTTACTGAAAGGGATAATAAAAATATAATTCAGTTTGGAGACGAATATAAGACTCGATAATATGCAATTGCATCTATTACCTCCTGTGCATCCAATATATCCAGGAACTCTATAATATCCTGCGCAGCATTCGTATCTTACGAATCTGCGAAGCGAATGAAAGCAGTAAGGTATTCAAATATGTGTCATATCTAAAAAGTATAATTATACTTACGTAGGCTTGCCACAAATTTTTCGAGGATTCCACTGTTTGCTTTCAGTGTAATAGGCATAGCTTATGTCATCGTTTACTTCTACGGCGCATACGTTAGGTCTACAGAGATTAGAAATATATAACTAGTTTCATAAACATTTACTACTAATATAAATTTTAAAAAATACATATATATATATACAATTATGCAAGTATTACCCTTGTCTTTGCGAATTGTCAACCTTCCACCAAGAATTTCCTTGATACGCATAAACTGTATTAAACACCATTAATGATACGAATATTTTTGTTATAATTTCATTCAACATGTTTTCACTATGATGAAAATATTGGCACGATAAGATGAAAAGACTCGCGGCACAAGCGTAAGTTGCTTGGTCGAACAGAACATCTGAGAATGACTCGGTTCGAAATGCTTCGTATTTTAAGGGCTATGTTCTCCCATCCCATCTGGGAAATATATCTGTTAAAATGGATTTCGATGTTATCTACGTGAATTGATATTGAGAAATCTAGTACATGTTGCATTTCTCAATTTTTAGAAACCATTTGCATCGGGTAGATGAATTTTGCATATGTTAAGACTTGCATAGCAAAGTATTGCACATTGATATGCAATTTTATCAGAATATAAATTTTAAATGATGAATACGACTGACCTTGAAATGCCTTCGACATTCATATTTATCAATTTTTTTATAACACTATCTTCAACGGCGAAATTCACTCCTACGAAATACACGTTTTTTTATATTCACGATTTCTTGTTACGCATGTGTAACAAAATATTAAACAGTCCCTCGAGGTGACGGATAACTTACTCTTGTATTGTACATCTGCTCTATGAACTGCTAGTGTTATGAACTATTAGTCTGTATATAGTCACTCATAGCCATCATTGCAAGAGAAATTGGGTTACCTTACAACGGATATACAAAGGGGCCCTATAAATTGGCCCATATCCTACATGCTTTCAAAATAATTCATTATGAACGTTCCAATTCGAATTTAGTAATCGCAGTGAAATACATCAGATTCCAATTAATTTCGAATTTCATATTGCATTTCAGTACGGATATATGTGGTTTATGTATAAATAGAATCGCATAATAATATGACGATGCATACGACTGTTAATGCACTTTCCATGATTCCATGAATTAACCAGGGCAACACAGATTCGAATTTCCCGTTAAAATAACATCAAGCAAGGGAAACTGATAAGCGGCGTCCATTTTCGTAGATATGATCGTAATTTACTTTTCAGTCTAGCATTATAACACGATTTACGATGTTGCTTTTAATTCGATAAAATTAACGAGTCTTGCAAGTGGCATGTATATGTGGTACATAGCGTTTACGCCCACAACCACGCTTTTCTCTCGAATGTACTTTTGTACTTAGAACGTATTAACCTGTTAAGACGCAACGACGTCTTTCAAAGAGCTCCTATTTTATTTCAAATGCATCTTACATATAAGAAAGAGAAAACGTAGAAACAGATCATGCAACTACAATAGTAAATGTCGGAACGTTTCATAAGAGGTAATGCAACATTGTAATACATTTTAATCACTTCGTAAGGGGTTGTGCGTCAAGGGATGAACTGTTCAAGTTCTCCATTTAGAACAATTTAGCCGATGCCGTAGATCCAATAGAGACGGGTCTATTTCTGCGAAACAGACGCGCGTGGTACACATTTTTCTCCCTTCTGCTTATTCAGTGCCGTGCGACCCGTTCTGATGAGTGCCCTCTTCCTGTAGCCGACTATCTCTGTTACTCTCCGATCTGTCTCCCTTCACTCTTACGACGTTCACCCTCTGACCCCTCACGAGCTCTAATCAGCTTCCTGGATGGGGCATATTATCTGCGTGATGGCAGATCGTAACGACGCGATACCCAGCCAGGTCCCGGGTATTCGATCATACGGTAGTCACTCGGTAGTCCATTGCGCGTAAAAGACCTGCCAAGATCCACGGTTACGGATGCCATTTAGCTCGTTATACGATTTCATCGCATTGGTGCAGTGGTTCTGAAACGGTGCATCTGCTACTAAGGATTCAGGTGTGGCCTCCTATGGAAAATCTACTTTTCTACGTTTTAGCGCAGTGTCGATCTTCCATTATGCTTTTTAATATTCGCTTTTTAACTTTGATCGATTGATAAACGAGCCACAAGGACTCTGTGTTATATACGCATAAGAGAACGTGTAATTCTTTAGTCGTTAAAGGGAATTTATACAATGACGATCTCTTTGGTTTGTACAGACATAGACGCCAGAGCGGTGGTAAGCCGCGGGATGAACGAGTACGAGTTCTCCGTCATCTTCCTCGTATACAGAGGAAGAGTACTCAAGAAGTCTTAAAAGTGATATATTACCAAATTGACCAAAATGTCTCTTGGAAAACGTATATCTGGAGCCGTCGCGGTCCTCAGAGGCGCTTCGGAAGTTAAAGAAGCACAAACGTAAGATTTGCGAACTGCTACCTTCTTCGCAGTTTGATTTTTTACCTAGAACAATTTCTAGGTCATGTTCCGATGAGATCGAGAAAATAACGACCGTGGAAGAAGAAAAGATTTGCCCCGATAAGAAGACACCGCTTGACAGATTACAACTAGTTAGTTGTATTCATATGTTTTTCTTCTTTCAACATTTCTTTTATATTTCATTCGAATTCTATTTGAACATGAATATAGGTAGTGGATTGGTTCGGAGAGAACACACTCTTGGTTCTTACGATCATTGGAGTGTTGGTGGGTCTTGTTCTTGGATTTCTTGGTCGATTAGCCAGTCCTTCGCCGCAAACCATTACTCTTCTCAGCTTCCCTGGAGAACTCCTTATGCGACTATTGAAGATGTTCATTCTGCCACTCATTGTTTCGTCGCTTATCTCCGGTGATTATACAACATCCAATAAATCATTGCATTCAGCTAGTCTCTCTCTAAGTTATCCTTCTTTGTAGGAATGGCGCAATTAGACCCTAGGGGTTCGGGAAGAATGGGATATAGAGCATTGATATATTACACCGTAACGACCATTCTTGCGGCCATAGTTGGCATCGCAATGGTGCTTATAATCCATCCCGGTGATCCTAGAATCAAATCCACCATAACCGCGCCTAAGGCGGATATCGCAAAAATGTCTACGTTAGACGCAATTCTCGACATAGTTAGGTACGTGATATACATGATACAGATCGCATAAATCGTCATCGACGAATACCATTTCTAGAAACATGGTGCCGGAAAATTTGGTGCAGGCGTGCTTCCAGCAGGTGCAGACCACTTACGTGACGACGGAAGTGATTGCCATAGGAACAAATGAAATCAGTCAAGTTCTCCAGCCAACATTAATATACAAGGATGGAACGAACGTGATGGGAATGATAGTGTTCTGTATTACGTTCGGCCTTCTCGCTGGACAAATCGGCCCTCGAGGAAAATTGATGGTCGACTTCTTCGTGGTTCTGAACGAAATAATCATGAAGTTCGTCAGCATTATTGTGATGTGGTGAGCGATCGAGATACGACTTAATTTCCAGCCTGCTACGATTGCCTTGCTGTTTATCTGATTTGTGATTTGACATAAAGAAAAATCTAGAAAATTCGAGTATTAATATTATGCAGGTTCTCTCCGTTCGGAATCATGTGTTTGATAGCTGGTAAGATAATGTCGATCAACAATTTGGCGGCAACTGCTCAGATGTTGGGCCTTTACATGGTGACGGTCATCGTGGGCTTATTGATTCATGCTATAATCACTATGCCAGCGATATTTTGGTTTATAACTCGACAGAATCCTGCCGTGTTCTTCAAGGGTATGATGCAAGCTTGGATTACAGCTTTGGGAACGGCATCAAGGTACCTGATGATAACTTCTTTCTTTTGTTTGTAAATAAGCTTATGTAACCTGTACGATATATTTTTTAATGCTTTTAGCGCTGCAACTTTGCCTGTAACTTTCCGATGCCTCGAAGAAAACAATAAAATCGATCCACGTGTAACGCGATTCGTAGTCTCAGTCGGGGCTACAGTGAACATGGATGGAACGGCTCTTTATGAGGCGGTTGCTGCAATTTTCATCGCCCAAATGAATGGAATCTCGTTAGGAATAGGTGAAGTTATAACAGTCAGGTTTGTATGATCGATGTGACAGAAATATGCCCAGGTCTATTACTTACTTATGGTTCTCCTTCGCCTATATAGTCTCACAGCAACCTTGGCCAGTATAGGGGCAGCAAGTATTCCCAGCGCAGCTTTAATTACGATGTTATTAGTGCTCACAGCTTTAGGTTTACCGACGAACGACATTTCTCTATTATTTGCAGTTGATTGGATGTTGTAAGTCCATTATTTATATTCATATACGACAGGCGACAGAAAACCAGATTCAATAACGTATCTTATTATTCGAAGGGATCGAATCAGAACTTCGATCAACGTTTTGGGTGACGGGTATGGAGCTGGAATAGTTTATCATTTGAGTAAACATGAACTGGAGAAAATGGATCAAGAAAGGAAATTAGAGGGTCTTGAAATGGGGACACCTCTTGAGGACATTTCAGAGAGTTGTCAACGCGAGAGCGTACCTGCTCCTGAGGAAAGTTCCGAAACAAAGATTTGATTTGAAGGAATATTGATCTTCTTCCGAACACTCCCTTTAGCTCCTTGTACGGTAACATAAAAGAAAACTCTGCTCACTCGCACGACCAAGGAAATATCACCACGGTATCGAATGGAATTGGTAGAAATGAAACTTTATTTTCTCACTGCCAACAAAGTTTTGGATTTTTGATTAAATAAAAATTGTTGATAAGTTACAAATGTTTTAAGACTATTAAAAAAAATATTGTCAAACTATTATTGTTATACAGAGTGTAATAAAAATGTGAGCATGTTAAGTACAAAATAATATCATTCTGAACTGTTTTCTTGTGGTATATTGCAATATATTAAGTACTGATGAAAATTAATTGAAAATTGTATTGTACAAAGGATTAAACGTAGCTTTTATGTATGAACTGAAATGTTTAACTTGTTATGAGATTATGTATGTGTTATCATTTATTCATTTTAATAATCGAATAAAGAATTTTATTCTAACTATGTTTTGAAAAACTGTGTTCAATAGATTGTTATTGTATTAGATAATTCATCCTTGGGATTTTACAACGCTTTGTTAACATTGTTTATATACCATGTTATTTATTATATGTATATTATAGAAACAGAAGAATAAATACAGAATAACTGCATTTATAATTATTATACACATTAGGAATATTACAATAATGAACAAATTCAAGCAGGTGGAACAGACGGAATAAATGTATTTTCGAAAGTGTTCTATGTACATACATATACAATAAATCACATAGTGCTTTATCAACAATATTATTACTCTGACCAGCAACTGGCAATTGTTTGTGATATATTTAATTAGTTAACGACATATTTAGTTAAAAAATATAAACCCTTAAATCTAAACATCCTTTTAATCAGTATACATGTACCATACCATATAAGAATCTAATAATATATTAAGGAAAATATAAAAAACATAAATTTGATGCATAGCAATGAGTTACGTAAATATGTCATTTATTCTTGTATTTGAATAAGAATATTCAATTGTTTATAAAAGGATACGTCCAAAACAGCACATATGTCTGTTGTATGATTGTAATAAGTTGTAATAAGGAAAATACTTGCCCGTTTTAATAGGTATTTAATATTTCAATTTCTTCCTTTAATAAGACTATGTATAAAGGATACAAAAAGGCCTCCAAAAAATCCACTAGTTAAAAGATTTCGTCTACTTATAAAATATTTTTTCCATTGACCTCCAGCTTTTAACAATAACATTGCCTACAAAAAGCATTTTTTATTTAGCGTTTATTACATGACAATAATATTTTTAAAAATTATTCTTACCCATAATCCAAATACAGCAAAAATGTAGAAACCAAAACCATATAATCCAGTTAATCCTAATAAACCAGCTGTGCCTCCTGATAATGCTGCCATTGATATCCTACAGTATTCTACCACAGCAGCATTATTTACAACAGCTGACTCACTATATGCAATAATCTCTGAAAAAAAAGAAGATTTAGTACCAGACAGTAAGTTTACTTTATATGAAAGTAGTATTGTTTCTGAATAATTTAAAAAATTAAAAAACAGAATTATTTAATAAATGGCAAGATGAAAATAAAATGTAAATAAATTTCAATGTTGTTTAAAAAGCTATTTTACAAGATTTATTTCCTATACAATTTAACGTTTCTGGATTTATATATAATATCAATAAATAAAAATATAACCTATGAGAGATGTTACAAATATTTAATAAAATGCATTCAATATTGAAATAGCCTTAGAATAATCGATACTCTGTTATTTACCTCCTTTCTCCTGTTTTGTTTTAATTTTTCCCAACATTGTTATATTTCTGTTGATATTAGCAAAAGATTTTTATAATTTAACCTAACACATTCGTTAATGACTATGTATATGTGTACATTAAAGTTCGTTTGTCGGCTGCTATAATAAAGTACGCTTAGAGTGCCATCTACCTGCTATCAAGATTTTGTTACGCGTGACGTTGGGTTATTTAGATCATTTTTGTTCATTCTGTTGGAAGTTTATCACGCGGAAGGTAAAAATTTAATATGCCATTATTAGTCTTTCCTGAGTTCTTAATTAAATAGTTAAATTTATACATTTTATAACCAATAAATTTAGTTTTGAAATGTCCTTTATTTGCACTAGCTTTGTGATACTAGTACGATCGATCCAGTTGTAACTTCAGATTATGTAAGATGTACGTCGTTAAACGTTTGCATATCTAAAAAGATATCTGATTTGTTCGCATGTCGACTGCTGATCCATGTAAAAAGTTTGCATGTAAATTACAGCAGTGTTTAAATGGTTTGTATCGTAATATTTCTTTAATTTTCTATTTCTAATTTTTATGATTGTATTTATGATTATACATGTGCTGATTAATTATTCAATTTTAGACAACGTCTATCAACCATCACGGTGTGAGTACGTTATAGAGGAATTAAGACAGTGTTGTATAAAACATTCTGCTATTTCGTTAGTCTGTGATGGTATAGATACTTCCAAACCATACGAACATAATACAGTCGATTATGTATGTACAAATAATTTTGTCATGTATAATTATTTCATTATTGGAAATTTTTACTAATTTACTGTAATTTCGTTTTGTTGCAGAGAAAAGCTCAGAAATAAAATTCATTATGGATAAGAAGTACCAAATTGTACGCTTGCAAAACAATAAAAGATTAACGACTATTAGAGTGTGTGCTGCAATATCAGTAACTGTTATTTTATCGACATTATATCAATGGACACAAACACCGGAAATTCCAAAAAACAAAGGGACATAAATATGTTTTGACATTTTAACACAAGTAATGTATGAATAAATAGCAAATACAGATATAATAGATATTAATATGTGGTAAATAATAACACGTAGTTGAAGATGGAAGCAGTAAAAAAAGCAAAAGAGCGATTTAGAAAGTACCCAATTATCATTGCGCAATGCCATGAATCTGGAGCTAAGTATGCTGCATGTGTATTAGCAAAATCTAATTTGCAAAAAGGGGACTGTGAAAATGAGTTTAAGGAATTTAAGACATGCCTGATGAGAGCTGCTGCAAAAAATAATACAAAACTATAAAGTAAAACTTTATTTGCTATAAAGAATTGTTTATTTAAGAAGAATATTTAAATTCTTAAAAATGAGTGAATTTTTGCCATTTAAGGCACACTGTGTATTAGCATTTATTTTTAGAATAACTTTAGTTTTTTACTCAAATTTTCATGATAAAACATTTAATGTTCCATATACTGATGTAGATTATAAGGTATTTACCGATGCTGCGAGACATATGGTAGAAGGATCATCACCGTTTAAACGAGACACATATCGCTATACACCATTGTTAGCGCTTATTTTAACACCTAATATTTTTGTAAATGAAAATTTTGGGAAAATCTTATTTTCCTTTATCGATATTTTGGTAACAATTTTAATAAAAAAAATTGTGGCTCTACAAAATTGTAATGAAAAATTACAACGTATGTGTGCCTTCACATGGCTTTATAATCCTTTTACAATTGTAATTTCAACCAGAGGGAATGCAGACACTATGACAGTCCTTTTAATTATGCTAACTTTGTATTTATATCTGCAAGATAAGTTCATTCTAGCAGGTTTATTTCATGCTTTGTCAATTCATTTTAGATTATACCCTATAGTGTTTAGTATACCTATGTATCTTTCCCTTCGTGATAAAAGTTATGTCATACCAACCAAAAATCAGTTAAAACTGGTACTTAGTTGCGTATCATTAATAATTTTTGTGACAGCTATAAATTATTATTTCTATGGTTATAAATTTCTTTATGAAAGTCTCATCTATCATATAATACGCAAAGATCCCAAACATAACTTTTCCGTTTATTTTTACATGCAATATTTATCTGCTAATCAGCTACCTAACGTAATTAAAAAAATGTTCACTTTCTTGCCACAACTGATACTACTACTATTATTGTCATATAAATATTCAAGCAAGTCTCTCCTGCCATTTGCAATGTTCACACAAGCCATGGTAATGGTGACGTATAATCCAGTACTAACATCACAATACTTTTTTTGGTATTTGTCTCTTTTACCATTGTGTCTCCCGCGCTTTGGATTAACCTTACGTAGATCATTATATTTGTGTTTTGTTTGGGTTCTCAGCCAAAGTTTTTGGTTATTGGCTGCTTATTTATTGGAATTTCAAGGGTTGAATACTTTTACGTATATTTGGATTGCTAGCTTATTTTTTTTCGTTGTCAACGTTAAAATTTTGAACGACATTATCGTGTACTATAAGTACTAATTAGAAATTTAAAAAAAAGACATTATTATTATCGAAGTTAAATATTAATTAGTAATAAAAATATATGTTATCCGTGCAACGTGAAATGAAGTTTTGTGAAAATAAAAGAGAATAAAATTGAAGTCGAAAAATCTCCAAATCCCTATCCGAAACTATCACGAGTTTAATGACAGTGGTAGGAATATTAGATACGTGGTTAATGATTCGTAATTTTATTCTTGCAGGAATACAAAATACTTATTTACAGATGGTTTCGTAAAGTAATAGTGGTAGATTCTTAAAAGGAATGTAGATATAGTAATAATAATACAATAATAGTAAATCTTAATGTAGTAATCTAGATCAATTGTGAGCAAGAGCATCCTTTGGATCATTTTTAGAAATATTTCTGTCGTTTATTTCTAAGCTGCTAATGTGATGATATTTAATATTATGGGGATATTGCTCATCAAATTATACGAGAATGCTTCTCACAATTTCTAACGACATCATTCAAACGATACTAATTATTCCATTTACACAAAGTATAACAAAATATCATAGATCAAATCACGATTCAGACTGAAAGAAATAGCATTTCTTTAGTAAATATTCGAACACGATATATTTACGATCACGTTGAGAGACAAACATCGAACGTAAAGAGAAATTATCCGAAGTGCGACACGAAATGACCCTATGGATACATGAATCATAAATGAAAAAAGTAACTCAAGTATAGTTCGTATAACTATAGGTCATCACGGCAGACGATGCAACATATAAAAATAGCATTATTTTCTTTCATTGCTTTCGTTTACAGTTTATTGAACTGTGTGCTATGTGAAATAATCTATTTTATTTCCCTTGACGTGAACAGACAGTTGATTTCTGCCCGAAGTCGGTCTCACCGGCTAGGACACAAATCACCGATAATACAAGGAAGTTAACAGAAGAAGTGATAATTCCAAACCTTGCAGCGATTCTCGAACAAACGCACGAATCTCTAAATAGTCGGTGTAAATTTCGTGTACCGGCTGCAAGGTCCAGAAGTTACGTACTTCGGTTTTAAAGTTTTACGCTATATCGATAAATCAATTGTCACCATTCTAGACAGAAGAATAAGTTACATCTCTGAGAGAATAAGGAAAACGAAGAGAACACCCCGGGTTTGCGTGACGCGAAATACTCCTTATTATACCCAGAGGATTGGCGAATAAAGCCCGAGCGTCGCTCACTCTTATTTCTGCACGAGGGGAGCAAAAGAGTACGAAAGACGGCGCTCGTTAGAGGATATGCGTGCTCAAGTGCATTTACAAGGTCGCAAAGCAACAATATGTCTCGATGTATGCGGCTTTAAGACGTGCGTAGAGAAACGTGAAATCACTCGATATTGCACGTACTCGGCGGTTAACACGCGCGTATTTTTACAATGGAACGATGCAACTTTTAAGCGCATCCGGACCACTCGTTCCTTCTTGCTTTTCCACGCATCGAAAGACTTTCATTTCTTCGATATTATCGTTGTATCTATTTCCTCCCTTTTCTTTCCCTCTTTCCTTTTCTTTCTTTTTTTTTTTTTTTATTCCTTTTACTCTTTTCTCTTTTTGCCTTCGGTTAGTCCTTTGCTAAAAAATTAAAGCAAATACGATAAAACGTAAAAAGTCCACGAATACGTGCTCCAGAGATAGACTTTTGTCGTGGCTATGGTGCACGGAGATTCGAAGAGGGGTTGGTGAAAAAGGTATTGATATTGGGAGGAGAGTTGCGATTGCAGACAAGAAATGGGATCGTCTTGCATGGAATGAAGGGTGAAAACGTGAGACTACGAGGGCTGTTATATGGCAAAGATTTAATAAAATATGATAACAGCAGTGATACACATTACACTCTACGAGAAGTATAAAATAAACGGCACTGGCTGCTTAATAATTAGTATGTAAATCAATTAACTATAAATAATTATAATAATAATAAAAATCGTTGTTGCGTTATAATGATGGATGATAAAAGTCGCGTAAACAAAAATGTACACCTTACAAGTACGAAATTTTTTGCGCCGATCGATCACGATGATTACGATAATAGACGATGGATACTTATCTAAAAAAAAACATACTTCAATATATATATATATATATATATATATATATATATGAATATGTACTTATGCTAACAATAATAATTAAAAAAAGAGGAGAAAGAATAATTAAAGCACTCGGTGTAACGCATGAATAAATGCATCATCAAATTTATACGACATAAACTCAATTAATATACACAACATTAAAATAAACATTTCTTTGGTCTTGTCGTTTCTTTTCTTTTATTCGCGTTGCAAGAAAGAAAAGAAACGTGTCCCGTCTCGTAAAATTTAGTCCTCCGGGCAAGGAAAAAGAAATTAGAAGAGACAAAAATGAAAATAAAAGAAAACACGAAGTTCGATCAAAGGGTGAGTGTACTTATGGCAGTGAGGGGAAGCGAGTGGGCTGAACGGAAATGATGAAAGTTTCAATGTCAGTTTTATCGGCCAGGTGTACACTAGTGGTAAGGGCACGCGTTAATACCTATCGACTGTCGCGACGCGGAAAACATTGAAAATTTCTAAGCTTCTTCTTATTTTCTTTTCTTTGTTCCTTTGTACTTACATGTCCTTAAGGTTATATGGTGCGCGCGCGCGTGTGTGTATGTTTCGCGAAGTGATCGAAGGGGAATGAGAAAATGCGACAGACGTTAGCTAAACTCGGAATAAAAAGTTTTTTTCATTGGCACACTGTCGATATCGAAGAGTAAGACTCGGTAGTTTCTTCGCGGTACGTTCCTCGATTCTCAAGAAAAGAAAATCTTTATTTAACTCTCTCGCTCCCTTTCACTCTAAAATGCGCGCTCTTTCTCTCTCTCTCTCTCTCTCTCTCTCTCTCTTTCTCTCCCTGTTTTTACTAAAATTTCTTTCTCGCTAACGGAAGATCTTGTGCGAACAATGCTTTGTCTTTTCCCGTGGGTTTCGTTTTCGCGCCCAATCTTTGCGCTACAGGTATGTACGTGCGAGGAATTTTGGATCGAATTGCGATCGAACCAATACGGATCAAAGTTTCATGATTTTCGAAGCATATATTTTTTATATTTTTTATATATATATATATCTTTCTTTCTGATGCGGATGAAAAATGTGTATCGTTTCTGACAAATCGACCTGGTTTCCGTTAGAACGTAGAGAGGGATGCGTCCAACCGTTAAAGCGGCGATAGCAATTCGTTTGTGCATTTTAGATCCGCGTGTGACGTATCCTGTTGTCACAAAAGAGCGCTTGATCGCGAAATACGAAGCTGCGAAATTCACGATGGCCGGTCGTTGATTTTCATATCGCGTTCGCGGCGATTCAATTCACTGTCAGGCAGCGTGATAGTAAGATCGATGATCGATCGTTAAACAAAAACCCCAGAAACAGCGACTCTCTTCTTCCTTCCCTTCGTTTTTTATAAGGAGATCTCAAAAAAGTGTCTAGCTAAATTGTTTCGTTAGGCTATTATGATACAAAGTAATGTACACTAAAAAGTATGATTCGCTGTTCATAGTCAAATCTCTAGTGTTCGAAATATTTACACATGTTTATTATTCACCCTCCTTTCGTTCGAATTATCCTATAGTCCACTTGGTGCACTTCTGTTCGTTTCGTCAAAGGATCATCGATATTGACCGATTCGCTGATGAAATATCAACGTACCGAGTATCGGCTGCAAGGCGTGTGTACGCGATGTTGCGTAGGTATATAATTATATATATATAATTTCGTTTTCCCCTCTATTCTTTAACAATTAAATATCAGTTCACTTTCAATAGAAACGGTCGGTTTGTTCGAAAAATCGATCGAGTTAAAAAAAGGTTGCGGTTGGGTGGCTACGCCGAGTTACGCTAAACGCGCGTAAGTAAACGGATCGATAATAACTCGTTATCAAATACGGAGGGAGGAGTCGGGGGATGAATAGTCAGCGGAATAGTATTTCGGCGAACTTCATTCGTGGCGCAGGTTTCGGCTTGTGAAGTTTGCCAATTCGATGCGCGATAGCGTCGGGGATGTAACGGGTTCGCAACAAAAGTTCTTGCATTTAATCGCGTTACGAGAGTTTCCTTCGAGTTTCGGTGTATTTCTTTTAGATCGAGTTACCTTTCGTTCGGTTAATTTACTTTTCGCCTCGGTGTGGCATTTGCGCCACGCGACTCCTCGCGTTACACCTTGTGTGTTACACATCGTTACCGTTTCCTAGTGTCGTTTCTTTTTCCATCGGTACTTCGCCGAACGTTCCCCGCAATTAGCACACGCATTATTACCGTAATCGACCATTATGGCCGGGCATTAGGCGAGCCTTCGTCTCGAAACGTATTTTCCTACGAGATGTTCGGAATTTTTGTCGAGCTTCTTTGTCGAGCCAATTGTCTAATGTTACAAGAACTTCGTTGCATCTCCGTAACGTAATTGAAATTCCATTGTGCGCGGTTTAATTGTATGTATAAGGAAAATTCGATTCGAACGAATGTGATTCAGACATCATTAGCAGAGGCCGAGAAAGGCCAAGCTGCCGTTTGAAAACTGGAGGAAGGAAAAGCAAAAAAGTAACGAACGACAGAAAAATAATGGTAATAACGTGTTTGTCGTAACATGATCTTTCGATAGATATCGCGAACGTTCCTAATTATTACCACGAGCTATTCTGTCGTGTTCTTTTCTTTCTCTCTCTTTTTCTCATTTTATATGAGAGATTGATCCAAACCGAGTCACGCGACTTGTGCACCGACCTCTTCGTACGCGAATTTATCATGCATCGCTAACGTTCGATGCAGTTTCAACGAGCAGTCGTTTACAGTCTTTTCTTTCCCGTTTTGTTCGTTTGTTTAGTGTACCGGTAAAACAGTCTATCGTATTTGTAAAAGTGGATCGATGTTGGAGGGTGTGTTTGTTTTTTGATGCGCGTGGACCGAAACGTTGACTGGAAGAGATTGTTTCACGAGATGATTTTTCATACCGGGGACGAGTGTGATAAGAGTGCGTTTTCGTTAAGTTGTTCCCAAGCGTTGTCGTTCGAGACGTACCAAAAGTCGAATAAATTCCTGGCGCGTTCGTATCAAAAATTATTGGTCGAGATTACTACACACGGTGTACGTTGAAAAGTTTCTTTCTGTAAAAACGTAATGGATTTGTCGGATGATAACTTAGCGATACTCTCCCTTCGATTTCATACAAACGACACGATCAAGAAGATTATCGTACACAATAAACAAAAGAAACGTCGTTTCGTCGAGAATTCAAAGTGCAAGTCTTCGATCGAACGGATGGTCGGTCTGAATCAGAAGTGCTCGCGTCGCTTCAGAACGATCATCCTTCTTTTATCTTCTTTCCTACCGCCCTTACGATACTCGTACGATAACGATCGCTGTCGATCGGATCCTCACCGCTATATTATACAAACGATACGCCGATTAATTTTTAAAGATTCGCAACGATTCGCTTGAATTCCTTTTCGCAGGCAGCATTACACGCCGCGTAACGCTTTCTGAGAAAAAAGCTTTAACATCGAGAAAAATATGGGGGTATATATCGTATCTCCTATATGTCGCTCAGTCGAATTCGAAATAGCGTTTTTTTTTTTTTTTTCTTTATACTCAGTAATCGATGCAACGTGTTTAACGTAGCTTTTATGGATAGCACGCGAAAAAGTGTTCATTTTCTAAAAAGTCACTTTCCATTTCACAAATGCGTGGACGGTCGACTCGATCGTTTTTAAAATACATGCTCCCCGATATCGAGCTCTATGCACGGTAATTCACATATCTCGTTTGGAGGTTGACAGTATTTTTTCGTATTTCTGTTTCTTTGTTCGTTCAAGTGTTCTCGCTTTTAAACCCGAGAGCGTCAAGGAGTTATTTACGCAACAAACGGTATGGCACATTTCATTGAATTAAAACGTTGCCTTTTTCGTTCTTGTGTTTCCTCTCGTTCACGCCTCAAAATCGGGAATTCTGATTAAATCGCCATTCGTTTAACTCTGTAGCGTGAAATAGTAAAAACGATCGGATCGCCGGATAAGGTTTGCGAAATAGTTAGTAATAGGCCATAATCCCTAATCGTAAAGTATGAAATGTATCAACAAATTTGAAAAAACTTCCCTCGTTCACCCTATTAGGCAATATTTTCCCTTTCTTCATCCCTTTCTCTACTCATTCTCTTTTCCATTTTCGCGCTCAGTTAGAGAACGCTTAACCGTTCGTCACAGGACTCGTCATAAATTGCCTAACAATATCGCGCTTTATAACACACAGCGTGACCGAGCCGAGCGCGAAGTTTCCTCATCGAGATGCGGCAAACGTTTCGAAATTCTTTCGAGAGGCGCGAGTTTGCGCGTCGCGAGAATAAACCTTTCAATGAAAACAACGACGTCGGGAATTGCACGAAACGAAATGATTGCACTATAGAAAAATAAACTATTCGAAGTTATCGATCATGCTCTTACCCGCGAACTTCCTTAAACCGGAATAAGCGAACAGAAGCTTCGCAGGAAGAGATTCGCGCGCGATATCTCGAGTGCATGCAGTTCGCATGGTGAAATCGCACGGCCGCGTTCGTGGAGGAAACTTCGCGTTGGCTCTCGTTCCTTTCTTTGACTAAAGGCGAAGAAATCGATATAATTTAATTAATAATTGACAGATAACCAATTAATACGTATAGGATGGCCCTGCGGCAAGAAGGCGCAAACTCCTAAGGTTCAAACGACATAAACTTTTCTAATTTTAACATTGCCCTGGACCATCCAGTACATTGATTGTAATTACTTCCCGCAGTATACTTCGTTATAACCTACATTTTTATAATAGAAATCATGTGTCTGTATGTATAGATCTCTCTCTTTTCCTCTTTCTGACATGGCCTCGTGCCGTCTGTAAATGTACGCGGATTCGTTTCCACGGATCGAACGAGTGTTTCCACCGTGTACGTTTTTCGTGTCTTTTGTTTCTTCCTTCACCCCGCTGAACCTGTACAATCCGGAATTCCACCAAGCATTTATACATTTACACGTGACGTGTGTGCGATCGTACGCGCAAGCGCGCGTGCCGCGAAACGGCGCCCGGGCCTTCTGGCACACGCGCATGCGCACAGTATTTCGTTTGCGCGCGTTGAATGTGAAAAGTTCAAAATTCTTTCTCTTTCTCTCACAGTCATTCTCGCCTTTTTTGCTTTTACACTCGTTAACACTCACCCACGTACGCTCTCATTCTTTTAAATAGTTAACAGTAACATCAGGATGAATATTGTACAGAATGATTGATGTACAATAATCTGGACTTCCGGTGGACAGTTCCATGGCCCGGAAATGGGAGACTCCGTCGACGAGGCTGGTCGATTTCGCGACAAGAAGAACACGGCGATCGAATTACGAGAGGAAAGATACTTACGAGTACGATAATACTACACTGTGTAATTTCGTTCCGATCTGACCGCGTTCTTCTCGACGAAACGATTCGAGCGCGAACAGAGGAACTGATCGTTTCGTGACGACGGACTGCGCACGATCGCGGTCGATCGTGGGATCGAGAATGAGTTCTCGATAGGAAGGAAGTATTTATATTACGAATACTGATTTTCTTTCTCTTTTTCGATCTACGACGACAGGGTCGAAAACTTTCGAGGGGAACTGTCCGTCGCGAAACTGTCCGCATAGTATCCGATATGCACATAGTGTTTTATCTTTTCATTCTCTTTCACAGTTACAAAACTAACTAAATCTTACGAGATACGGTGAGCAATAATTCCAGTTATGTACAGAAATTATGTTACATACGTCTGAATATAAAGATATTTTCTTCACAATACAAATGTATATTCATTCGCTTTTTTAGCTCTGAATGCGCCACGATCACCGTCATCGTTCGTTCGAATCCCATCGTCGTCACCGACACGTTTGCTCGAGCTCTACATTTCCTTTTCTCCTTTTCCTTTTTTTTTCTAATTCTGTTTTAATCACCGACGCACCACGCGAGTATGGGGCCAATCCGTAGCGTGCAGCCTTTTTCTTTCGAAATCGTTTTAGTAATTGATAGGCTACCCTGTTTCGTTATCGTAATCAATGGTATTATGCTCGCTGCATAGCATCGCGACGTCAATGAGCGATATATCTGTTTGTTTCGTTTTTTTACCGTGTTTTTCTTTGAACTTGAGGATTCTCTATTTCGAGGCTGTAGATCGTCGTCGAGGAGAACTTAATAAGTCTGGATCCTCGTTCGACGAGCTACAGGCATTGCAAACGAACAAGAAAACATTTTCGACAAGAACGAAGATAACTTAATAACGATTGTAATCGAACGAAGAATTCTCGGCCAGTTTCTCTTCTTTTTTCCATTTTAAGTCGCGCTCCATTTTTTTCTCCCGAAACGAGATACACGACCAATTACATCTAACACGTTGTTTCCTCTGCTTGATCGTCTATTAGTTAATATCGTTATAATATTATTTACACGAAGCTGTTCCATTCACAAACGAGCTTATTCCGATACAGCTTTGCTTTTGTAGCGCCACCAAACTATAGGCCCTATGTTCGTATTGACAACAGGTGATATATTTATATATGTATATATCTAATCATCATTTTAGCTATCTATTTTACAAAGTTCGGCCCGTGGAACGCTTCGATCGCTTTCCAAACGCGCGTATTTTCACGATTGAAAATCCTCAGGCCGGAAGGAGACACGAGATCGCGATCAATCTTGTCAGACAAGCAGCACGATCCGTTCGAAGTGTCCTTTTTCCTCGTCTAGTGCGCTTACTTGCGAATACTGCGCGAGACCTAACATTTTTTCCTACAAATAAAAAAAGGCAGCGAGACACAGCGTGACGTCGAAGTAGCAGCCGAGACGTTATGCCTGTCCGTGTTGACGACGCGATCCAACGATTTCTTCGTATTCAACACGTCACTCTTACCTGGACATCCGTCTACGTATCACATGTTCAAAACGCGAATTATCCGTACGAAGCACAATTATTCGATGTTCATTATTTTCTTGTTCACCTCGTGGCGTTTTCCCTCGTTTAGGAGACTGCTACTACGACCACAATGATCCGCGATGAAATTCGATTCTCGTTTCTTCTTTTTTTTTTTCGTTACGTTTCGAATCAACATTAAATACTTATCGAGATCTATAAGTATGCGAATAAAAGATTGTCGATACCGAGTGGTCTGTTCTCGTTCCGAAGAGCTCCTTCGATTTACGAACCTAACCACCGTCCTTCGTTTCTCGCTAATCCACCAACTACCCATTTTCGATGATCATTCCCTTTCTTCTTCTTCTTCTTTTGTTTTTTTCTTTTTTTTAATTGATTTCTATCGAACCACGTCGAGCCACGTATTTCTTTGACATTTACGATAACCCCGTTTATCCTAGTCCAGTCTCTTCGATGTACAAAGTCGACTATCTTATTTCTATTAGACGATAGAGAAAAATACACTGTGTTCCCGAGTCGATGAAGGAACCTTCTTATCCCACGATTCAGTCTTCTTAAATGGAGTACCACGCGTAGTCAAGGCTAATCAATTCTTCTCGACAAGCTCGATCGGTCATTGTCGTTACCACAGTTGTTCGCCATTAATTCGATTCTTGTTTCTGCCGTTTCTCGAAGTCGGCCAACAAAATTTACAACTATCCTCGCATCCTTCACGATCTTCCCATACCGGTCGAATAGCTTAAAAGTTTGACGAGAGCTATTTTTTGCCAGACTCTATGTTCTCAAGCAGTCTTAAGCGTTCACGTTTGCCCGTTGTTTCACCAGCTCGTAGCGCATTTACTGAATAATCGTAGTGTCAATTCCTTCGTAAGCAGGAACGTATCGTAGACCCTGCCGGCCCGCCACGCTCATCCTCTCGTGGATTCTCCTGGGCATCGTTTCCAGTAGGTAAATGCCTCTCGCGTATGTCTTCTTCTTTGCCAACAGTTTCTTCGTAACATTCACGCCGGGATACTCGGTAAGCTCTTGCGGTTCTTCGCTCGTTCCAACTTCTTGTAACCTTTCGATCGTGTCCCGAGAGATGTCACGGACAATCCGGTTCTCCTCGCTTTGCCCGCGTGGAATCCTCAAACTTTGTACGTTCGACTTATCCAAATGATATTCGTCGATCGTCGAAGACGCAGGAAACGGCTGCACGGTCCGATGACGCTGCTCCACGAGTTGTCGATGATCACGGCTGGCCCTTCGTAATTGTCGTAACACTATCTCGATGTACTTCAATGCTTCGCCGTTTTCAGCCATTCGTTGCGCTCGTCCCTTCAATCGAAATTTCCTCGTCTCGTCCTTCGACTTCGTTTCCTCGAGCAATCGTTCGACTTCTGGCACGGGTGCGATCGTGGAAGCTCGCCGAACGATATCACGATCTTCAAATTCGACGCTATCGTGGCTCTGATAAGGGTAGTTCTGCTCTAAATTTTCTGCGAGAAACTTTTCGTGCGACCTGAGCGTATTCGACTGCCGAGTCCATTCGATGGCTTCACGGTTCTCGAAGGCGGTACTAGTTAGGTCCGAACGTCGACGGTTCTAGTTCGGATAGACCCCCTGGCCTCATACGTGCGTCGCTAACGTCCCTACCGCCGAGGTGCGCTTTACCGTCGCTACTCCACCGTTTGGGCCGCCCGTGATGTAGTGCGCCGAAAGTGGTGCCTGGAAGATTATCAAAAAGTTACAGAAAATTAGCATCGAGCTCGTAGGAATTGTAACGTTTGGATCGATAAGGACTTTGCGGTGAACGCACTTAATGCACATAGCACTGAATAAGAGTGGGCGGTGTAACATTAAAAATAAGATTGATTTAATCGGCGCGATTAGAATCAATTGGTTGCACAATTATCTCGAGCAAGATCTAAACTCGAACTAGTTCAGGTGAGCGTAGGAATGTACCTGAGATGTCGTAACTGTGCCTCGGAATTTGACACACATTCACTGCCATTGTACTAACCTGCGGTCCAGCACCGTTCAAGGTATTCAAGCTATTCATTCTCATTGCTTGCGTGTAGGGCGGTGGTGCTGGCGTTACTCCCGGCACAGCCGTGTGTGGCGCGTGTCTCAGTTGCTCCGCGGCTGACATTCTATTGTTTGGCAGAGGAAAGAACGATCAGAACAATTTCTTGCGTGATCTATATTATCGTATAAAATATCGCGATTATAGTGTGTATGGGTCGTTCGAGAATTGTTTGATCGAACGACGAAGCGCGGATTTGTTCGATTAATATTAAACGTGACTGGGATCTGTTCGAATCGACGTTATAAATATTCAAGACAGACGATTCATAATTTACGTGGAATATAATTAATCCCCGGAAACGATTGCACACGCGGCGCGGTAAATCCGTTAATCAATACGTCGTAAATATTATAACGTTAACGCGTACGCTGTCCCAACGTCAAGTTCTCGAAATAGCAGCCGTATCATCTTCTGTTACCCTGCCGCATCTTTACACCACACGTTCGATCATCCCTCTACGAACTCTATTCTTTTCAACGATTTCCTTTCATCCGCCGTCGATTCATGGAATATCACGTTCCAAACTACCGTCGACTATAATTTCATCGTCTTCGGTGCAATTCGTGCGCGCCTCTGTAGGATTACTGCGCCAAAACACAATTACAGTGGGTCAAAGCTTCCTCTATTATCCAGAGCGTCGAACTAGATTGCGGGCTTGATGACACAGGGGGCGCGAGTTCCATTGATACCGTCCCGGCATGGCAGAGGCGGCAGCCAAGTCCCTGAGAACTTTACCTGAGGTAGGGGTTTCCATACGTTGCAGAGAAACGTGGGTCGATCGCTGGGGTGGTTTGCGGAGTGGAGGAGCCCAAATTCGCAGAACTCAGACCGATCTTCTTTGAGGCTAGTATTCCGCCAGACGGTATCCTGCTTAAGGATTCCCGTGATGCACCCACCCCTTGCGTCGTGGGCGGCATATAGTCGCGGGTATAATCTACGTACGGTACGTAACCATTATTGTTACTACCGTCCTGCAACAAACGAAACAAAAGGGCAAATATTAGCGACAGATATCATGATTTCCCAGTAATTCTTACAAACCGTTCGTTCCAGCACGGGGTGAGTATACCTAACGATCAAAAACACTTGGTAATTACCATATACAGAAAGTTTGTTCTTATTGCTTTATGAAAACACGAAAGACGGAACGTGCGGGCCGTGCCGAATATAAAATTAATTTTCTCGACGCTCGCGACGTAAGGTCGTGGCATCGACCCGTAAGACGTTCGTGCACGGTCGACGTTGGCACGGGTTCCGCGACCCAGGAACATTTCTAGGTCTCGACATTATAATTCGTTCAGTGTGTACAGAAATTAGGATCGGTACAGATTATCATAGTAAAAGGGAGATCTGAGACGTGGTCGAATTCCAAATGTTCCACGCAGCAAAGCTTGGAAAGGGTATTAGGATTCGGTGGGGAAATTCTTAAAAACTGCAAATTAAATCTACACGGTTCGCGTGAGTGCATGCCCAGGGGAGAGATTCTACGCTTTAATATGCACTCTAGAAGCTCGCTGTTTCTTCGTGAAATAAACTAGATTACGCTCTGGCTCCGGTTCTTGGCATCCTCCTCGTGCAAAACGCGAGATTGCGAGCAGAGAAATTTTCGGACGTGAATACTGGTAGTTCGAACGAGTATGGCATTGGTTATATTATACTTACGTTATTCTTCGGCGGGAACGAAGGTTCCGTGTAATCGGCGCTGTAACGATAACCCAAGGGATTGGGTACAGGGCCGGCCAGCGCCAAAGCGTTCACACCTCTCGTGCTTCCTTCGCCCTCGCTGTCAAGCGCTGTCACGCTCTCCGCGTTGCTGACACTCGATCCCGCCCGTATATCCGCTTTAACGTCCGACAGGTTGCTGCTTCTGTCACTTTCTCGATATCTATCCGCGTTCGAATCTGTTTCCTCTGTCGGCGAAAGAAATTCGAAAAGATCAGCATAGAGAAAAATAAGATTCCAGATGAGAGTTATATCCTGCGTGACTGTCCATTGCATCGAGTATTTATCGAGGATTAGAGTACGAAACGGTCTGTAAATGGAGTCGATGCCGATTACGATCGAGAAAATAAGTACTTGGATGTATTAAGTAGAAAAATATATCGGATAACTCTGTTACGAAACTATAAAGCGTATAATCGCTGGAAGAAAAAATTAAGCTGGATCAAGCATAAACAAACGCTTTAGAAAGCTACTGAAGGACCATTAGATATCGCGCGTTGACTCCACCCAAGTACGTTTGAATACCAGCTCGCTACTTATCAGACTCGTTTGCATTCAATGAGCTATCATTCATCCGCGGTTATACGTATACGTTTTTCCGTATCGTTAACGATAGATGCCGAACGATAACGTTGGTGTCTCGTTCATAGACAAGAAGAATTCGAAGCAGTCCCGCGACTGCCTGGAAATGATGAAATCTCGAGTCACGAAAAACGATAAAAGCAATGGGAAACGGACGTGACTAATGACGTTATAATTCGTTCGAACATGATATTTCACTCACGCATATCAGTCTCTTGAGTCTGGGCCGTCCTCGGTCGTGGTTGTTTGATGCGGTCGCGGCAATGTAGAATGAGTATAATGATCACGCCAATCATGATCACGCAGAAGATCAATCCACCGATGATGAGAATCAGTTGCCAATCGACTGGAATCAACGCTAAGCGTCACGAATGGTTAAAATCTCGGCTGTTTGGCTCAACGAGTGAAACAATATCGTTCTCATCTCTTTCCTTTTTATATTTTCACTTCCTCTTCAATTTTCCTCTTAAAATTGCGCGACGATCGGTGTTTGCGCCCGACGACGAGTTCACTCTAGTATAAAATTGTCGGACGCGAGTGCGCGCGACTGCTTAACGATGCGGATTAAATTTTTGCAAAGTGCACGCGGAACGCGCGTCGGTTAATTGAATCCCGTGGAATTTATGACGTGGTCCGGAGCGTGTATCGATGAAAATTTACAGAATCAACCGGCTGAATTAGTAGAACGAACGCCGTGCAGTCGAACGGACGGATCTGTGAAAGATCGGTCGGAATTATCGGGGAAAAAAATTGGCTAGGTTCGATCGAAAGTTACGATGAACAAGGATCGCGGCAAAAATTGAGACTTAGAGTGCCATTTGTTTTCGTTATTTTTGTTTCCATCGGACATGTTCAAATAAAAAACTTCGACTCGTATTTTACTACAGCCTGTCTGACTGGCCAACGAATCGCCGGTTCATCTTGTCATTGCTACGATCGAACGTATCAGATACCGACGCGTGTTTCACAAAAATGCAAAATCACCGACCGTACACACACTCTGTGGTTTCACTCGATACTCCGTCACCGATGTTTTTATTTCATCGTAGGACGAACATCGGTCGCGATTTGACGGATTTGGAAATGCGGTTGGTTAGAATTCCGCGCCGATCTCGAAGCGTTCGAAACGCGTGACTCCGTCGTCGAACGAGATTCGATTTTTTCTCATTGATATATTTCTCGTCTTGTCCCTGGAACGCTTGCAGCGTTTTTTATGGACCGAAAACGTAGCAGTTTTTCGAGGACGCGTCGCGCATACATGGAAGAAAAGCATGAAATCGCGAGAGGAAAGAATGCAGAGAGCGAGTAAGAGAGAAAGAGAAAGAGTAAGAAAGGTAGAAAAAAGAGAGAAAGAGAAAGGTAGGTCGTTTATAATGGATATGAACTTACTGTGTGCCGTCAGCTTGATTATGACGGAAT
The DNA here is from genome assembly GCF_024542735.1 of Bombus huntii. NCBI lineage: Eukaryota > Metazoa > Arthropoda > Insecta > Hymenoptera > Apidae > Bombus > Bombus huntii. Next base: position 7,035,403 of record NC_066245.1, on the reverse strand, counting down.
CCGTGCCGAAGCTATTCGTGACCGTGCAGTTGTAATCCCCGAAGTACGTGGATATGGGATCGAGCAGCGTGACAGTGCTGACGACTCTCTCGCCGGTGTATTCCTCCTGCACATGGAACGGCGTATTGTTCGACGAGAAATTGAGCTCGCGACCGGCGAAGCTCCATACCACCGAGTCCGCTTTTGGCACAGATACCGCGGTACACTTCACCTGCGAAATCGACGAGGAATAGTCGAATAAAAATCGTTTCCAATTGCCAGACATTTGCTCCCTTCTTGCCGAATCGACCGATACCCGTGTGTGCTTCTCTTTTTCGAGTGTCTCGTTTTTTAAGACCATTGCGCGTTGTACATTGATGGGTAAAAATGAAGAATAAAAAAGAGGAAAACAAGCGAGTTAAAAAAAAAAAAAAGAAGAGAAAATATGGTTAGTCGATGGCTGTATTCGCCCTATGAATGTTCATCCGTCTAGTCTAAATTCTGTCGAAAAATATCCGGTCGCTTTGCGTCGCTATTCTAAACCATCTGTTACATAGATTCCGAGGCCGTTCGATTTTCGGAGACACAGAGTCTAGCGATGCGGTTGCGGTTTTCGCATATTTTCCATAAATGCCTCGTTTCTGGTCCCAGCGCGCAAGTTATGGCTGATATAAATCGGAGCCGCGTCGCGTTCGTCGGCTTTACGAGACGTCGAAAACCAAACGAAAAATAACTGTTTTCAATAATCGACAGAAGCTTTGACGCTTTCCTTCTTATTATATATAATGGAACGTACAGTTGATCGCATACCTAAGTATTCGTCCACCTAGCACACCCGGTGTACACACATGTAGGTAAATGGATTTACTGGCTCACGAAATTGTTTCGACACCTACTATAAAAATCTTTCTATCAAATTTGAAAATTACAAGATACTTATTGCAAACTTATATTCAATAAAAATAAGCGTTGACCATAAGGTGGCCACAGAATATCGAGGTTTAATTAATTAATTAATGCAATGGATAAATCACCGCTTAAATACTTTTGTCATCTCTGCGAAATATACATTGTACTAAATAGCTTTGTAATTTCTATATATATTAATAAAATTTATATCAAATTTTATACGTATGTGCATGAAATTGAAATCAAAAGCACTGAAATTATTCTTCTATTACTACGGAAAGAGTGATATTCCTTTTATAACTGTTATGTAATGGCAAAATATTGTATGACATGTCATAATGTGTTGAAAAAGTCGACTACGATAGATGGACGAATACTTATGCATGATTGTAAAAAAAAAAAAAAAAAAAGAAGAAAACAAGAACAGAAAATAAGAAATGAATGTGGATATGAACTATAGATATAAAGGAGAATCTCAATGGCAAAATTACTTTGACAACGCCCTCGTCGGGTACATATTGCACCCTCTGTGACACTATGCTCGGTGACGCCCGGATGTAGATATTCGCGTAGCCCGTCAGCTCCGGAAAACCCGGTACGTGTGCCTTGCAAAAGTACCGTCCGGCTGTCTCGTGGTTCACCACCACGCTGATGTTCGGCGTGCTAGCGACCTGTCGCTCCGAGTCCTCGTGGTACCAACGGATCTCCGGTGTTGGGTTTCCGTCGACGTCGCACTGCAAGATCTCCGTCGCGCCGTACTGCGTCTCCACGGAGATTGGCTGGTGCCGGAACTGTGGCCCGTCTGTGAAATTTAATTTTCACCTCATACAATTTTTCTAAATTGATATGTCAGGGAGCGAAAGAAAAGAATTTCTTTTCTCTCCTTCTAAACTGTTGTGATATCATATACGTATAATATTCGCAAACCGGCCGAATGTACCGAATGAAACGCGCAACGGTCAAAGATCTCTCGTGCGACTGAAGTAATATTATTAGCGAAATGTTACAATTTCACACGTGAAGCCGTTAGCAGTGTTAATAACGATACGGATAATTACGATACAAATGGTAATGAAAGAAATGAAATTTTACAGGTATTTGATTATTTTAAATTTTACAAGTTATACGATTATTCCACATAATAAAGAATTATGAAATCGTAAAAGGGAAACTTATAACTTGTAACTCTTCAATTTATTAATATTGTTATTTGATAAATTATTGTGCAAGAAAATTCTGATCGTACCTAGTTTCTATCACGCGTCGTTCGTTGTATCGTGTTTTACAGTACAAAGCTTTTAACGCAAAACAAGTCACGAAACGCGAATTTGGTTGGTCTGATCTTTTGAAGGAGGCGATGTTCACACACTGAAGAGGAGATCCATAAATCGAGAATACGATCCGTGAAGAACTACCTCCGAAAATATGACGGCAAATTTTCTCCTAAGAAGTCCAATTTATTCTCGGCCTCGGCTTTTGACAAGCGTTATCCCGAATTTCGCTGATGCCCGCCAACCGGATCCCGACTAAATAACACGACGAAACGACGTCGAAGCACCCTTCCGGATGAACGAATGGGATAAAGAGAGGCCGAGTCAGCGAATACTAAACGCGTGCTTTCTTTCGTATGGGGCAAATACACGAAACGAAATTCTTCATACGAATCGTCAGCGTGATACGACTCGAAAATTATTCCTATTTCCCTTTCTGCCTTGATGTACATTTCACCTCGTTTGCATACTCACACGTGATATCCAGAGTCTCGGTGTCCTCGCTCTTCCCGACATCGTTGTGAACCTCGCACTTTACAATCGCGTCGTGGAGATCGCGGGTTGCGTTGTGGATGATCATCTCCGTGGTGTAGTCGCCAATCACCTTTTTCTCGTTGATGAACCACCTAACGAGTAAAAAGGATAGACCCTTGATGAACGTGTAATTGCTGTATAATTTGCAGGCGGCAGCTTCGCAAAAAGCTGCTGCTACCGGTCGATCGACGCGACGAAAAAGTCTCAAGGAATAATTATGCATTTTTGAAAATTCTTCGCTGCTTCTTTCGATCTTCCTCTTCTTCTATCTCCTCCAATCTATTCTACAATTCGTTTTTCTTACCACGATCGTCTTTCGTTCTATAATACTCGAGCACGATTCTCCTCGTTCATTTTTCAGATTCGATCGATAGGAGTTTTCGGTCGGACCACAAAGGACGAAGGAAAAGCGAGAACGATAACCCCCGTCGAATTAGTGGCGAGTCCTTTAGAAACGATCTTCGTCGAGAGATCGTGGTTTACGGCCGTTCTTCGGCCGCAAGATTTATCTCGTTCGCCGGTACAATCGATGAAAAGAGCGACGAGGATTGGTCCGGATGGCAATAAAAGCGGGGGAGAGGCGGTCTCTTTCAACCGGTCAAATCGCGTGCTCATATACGTTAGCAAAGAACCGAAGAAACTGAATGAAACGATCACGAAACTTTCGTGGCTCGTGTATCCTAGGAAGGATGCCTTTTTCTCGCACCTTTCGTAGTAGGTCACGTTCTAGCACCATCCAAGTCCCGTCGCTAATAGCACTCGGGTCCCTCGGCGTGACTCTTTACCTGGCTTTTATTATTTTCGCGAAATTACACGTCGTAGAAACTTCCGCCGTAAACGTCTTAAACAGTTGCTCGGAGATTCTAGCCGGCTTTTACGGTTTCGATTTCACACGAACCCGAGTAAATCGATGTTTCGTCAAGGGCTATACCTTAAATGAAACCATGTAAAAGTTTCTCGTCTATTTTCCTGTCACTGCTCGATTATTCCCGAATCGCACGTATACGAAAGTAAAGCCATTCACATTGGACAGTATGGTTTCGCTTTCGTTTCGCGATCTGTGTTTTATCGGACTCGCTAGACAAACGGCACAACTGATATACGTCGACGTATACAAACTCGCGTACACTCGTATGCGCTCACATAGAGAGATCGCTAGGACAGCGAAACAGACAACAAGGCAACGCGTAACGCAACGTACGTTCTACCGGTCAACATTGTCCTAAACTTTGCATTGTCCTCTCTTTGAAAGGAGTATCAATTATTTGCTTTCTACGAGCCACGACCGATTGCTTGCTAATTCTCCTTTTGTCTTCGTGTGTGCTGGTCCACTTCGTTCTTTGATAAACCAATGCTTCTCCCTTTCATCCGTCTCCTTCTGTTATCGTTAAAAATCCACGAATTAAGCATTTCCTAACTTAGCGAATAGTACAGTAGAATGATTTGTGTCGCCTAATCTTCGGTATCTTAAAATTCTATCTTGAACATTGCACATTTTTGAGTATTATGAGACACCGTTAGTCCTTAATAGAGAAACGAAAGGATGAGAAAATTTCGCTAGTATAGTTCGTGGTTCGTTATTGGAAAATTTATACGGATAGAGTATATATCGATGTTCTGTTGAAAGGTAATTGATATACTTGGAACTTTGAGCGAATGACAAGTCCAATGGTTGTTGCTTCTACGATGCTGTTACAACCCTGTTCCATATTCCACTTGCTATTACGCCCATATTCTATTTGAAAACTAGAACAAATTGAAACTATGTTTCGTGTAATAATTTGAAATTGTGTTTTTGATGAAAGGATTGTTTGAAACTATATTAAATTCTGAAATTTATAATAAAATATATATTAAAATATGATATATATAAGTAATATTCAAATAGAAGCTAAAACGTATATCATTCAAGTCCTATGTATCAGTAACCAGATAATAGAAAACCTGAAATCTGTCGTTCAGAAATAACAATTATTTTAATGATATGGCGTAGTTGAAGCCCTTGATCCCTAAGTACACTCGACATTCGAAGCAACGATGTTCTTTTTATAATGAACGTGCTAGAATTGGAGTAGCATGATCTATCAAGGAAGGAACGCTTGTATTCCCAGGCCGTCTACGCTCGTCATGTACCGGCCTATCGTCGACGGACATGCAACCATGAAACCATCTACATCGACATCTGGCCTCATGCAGCAACAACGCTCCAAATTCGACGAGCGCTCTTGTAGCGGGTATCGATCATCGAAGGATATCGTTTGCGTCTCTTGCCAAATGGGAGGGATATACGTAGAGGAAGGGTGCATGAAAGCAGCGAGGTAGTCGCGTTACTCGCGCGTTTCCCACTCACCTGTACTCGACATTCGGTGGATTCGCCTCGGCGCGACATTTGAAACGGAGCTCGCTACCCTCCACGATGCGGCCATTCTTGCCCAAGCCCGACCGGATTCTCAGAGACACTTTCGGCGCGTAGCGTACCTGAAACACGAGATACGAGGCGTTCGATATGGATACGCGTCGAATGCGATTCAGAGGGGGAGAAGAGAGATGCTTGAAATGTCACGCGAGCCGATGCTCAAATTTTCATGACCATCGTCGTCGCGTCGATCGATCGGCTCTCCGGTTCGCGTCGGCTCGCGTGACACTCTCGAATACCACAAGCCGCCGTTGCACTTTATTTTCTGTCGTCGGACGTAATTTCTCGGCAATTAATATCGCGCGTTGACAAGTCGGTAAGTAAATGATGTAGCTGGCAACCTGCAACCACGCAACGTATCATCGTTTGGTAGCCCGTATACCAGTCATGTCCGAAGCTGTGCAGCTCGCGCGACACACAGGGAGAGTTACGACCTCGTCATCGTGAATCATTAACATCGTCGCGAAAAGTAGCGAAACGATCTTCTCTTTGTCGGCGTCACTTGATTCTCTTTCCCTTCTGGTAGGTAGCCTGGCGAAACGAAAACCGCAGAGCTTCCATTGTTCGGAGGAAGAAAGCAGAAACCCGGGCCAGCAGGGGGCCAGAGCTTATCCTCTCTGTGTCGGATAGCGATTACGCCACAGACCAGTTTTCGGGACGCGACATTAATTATTCTTTAGCTCGTTACCGCGTTTCTGGCCGGGTTCACGCGCTGCTGCTATGTTAACCTGGTTTCTCTTTTTTAAAAATGGATTGTCAGAAAAAAGTGCGCGTAAGCTAGCCGCCCCAAAACTATCAAAGCCGACGTTTCAATGGTGTTTGATGGCCCAATTTTCCGCAGTCCCTTTCTCTCGTTTTCACTTACCTCGACGCGCAGTTTCGCATTCTGCGGCGTGCGGTCGGCCGCGTTCTGACTTTGGCACGTGAACGTCGTGTTGTCGTGGTCCTTTCGCGGCATTACCCTCAGGATGGATTTCACCGTGTACAAGGGGCCGTCGTCGAATAATTCTTTCGTCGTTTTGATGCCTCTGTGCAGCACGTTCCCCAGCCCGTCGATCCATGTGATCTGTAATTAAACGGCGATTAATTGGATCGGGGATGAAATTTCGATGTGGGCGATCAGTGTTTTAGTGTTTCGCCAATTCTACTCGAATGGTGGGCGGCAGATGCAACAGCGAATGAATAATAGGAAACCTATTAATCTGATATCGAGGTTGGTTATCTAATCCGATTAACGAGTTAAGAAGGCAGCTGCGCGAAACAGGAAGCTGAAAAGTTCGAGCTGCCAGATTGTTTATTTTTCGAGAATTCGTTCTTCCGAAGTGTGTTTTCCAGACAATGTGATGTCACGGAACTTGAACTTAGAAATGCATGAGAGATTTTGCCAATTTCACTCGTACCTAAAGCGGTACGCAATTATTCACACGTTAATACGTTTTACAGTTTTACCGTGATTATCTCGTGTGTATGTCTCTGCTTAAATTCAACTTAATCGAAAGTCGAAGAACTTTATCAACGATATACAAGGTATTTTTCAATTGGGAGTGGAACCGGGAAGAGGGTAATTTTAAATGAAAAAGTAAGTTGCAAGTATAGCGTATTCGCGTATGATTAATTTCATTGCTTTGTAACGAAGGAAATTTAATTTCACAAATATTTCAAGGGAATTGTACGTTCAGCCGAATGGAAATAGTTTCAACAGTCTGTAAAGTAATAAAATTTATTTTTTAATCTCCTGCATTATCGTCTGCTCTTTGATATCAAAACGTACAATGAGATATGTTATCACTGTTATCAAACGAATATTCCGAATCAATTGCCTACCACGAAAACAAAGACTCGGGTATACGAAAAATATTTTATTCCGCGTTTTCGATTTGTCTTTGCCTGCAAAATCACCCTGTATAATATTCAGCCAGTTTAAAGCGTGCCCTATATCAATCGCAACAGTGCTCTCCCGAAAAATGATAGTTCGTTGTTTTAAACTGCCACAAACTGCCAACTCATTCGTCTTCCCTAACGAATACCAGTTACCACCTACTTTGCCGCGCTCTCGATCATTAATTTAAAAGCAGTTGGCTCGTTTCAGCAAGAGATCCGTCGGATTTTCCGAGTGCAGCTTATCGACCGAACAGAGGAAGAATGCGTCAGAAGTCGAGGTTGAACACAGTCAAGGGGGATGAGAGAGAACCGGGATGGACCGAGCATATCGGAAGTTATTTCATTATAACGGATTCCGTCATATATTTTATTCAATAATTCGGCTACGATCGATCCTCTTGATCGGGTTTCTAACGGGCCAGCAAGTAGTTCGGATCCCTCGGCTTGCACGTAGCTTCCGGCAACCGCGAGCTTCATCTGCGGCTCTCGCTTTCCAAACTTTCGAATTTTCTTCGGAATTAATTCAGCCTGCAGCCGACTTGATTGAAAATCCCTTCTCGTCCCGAGCCGATCCACCAGATGTGTATATATATATATATATATATGCATAGCACCGTGACACTTTTCTTTTGTTTTTTTCTTTCATCCTTAGTCGACTGGTTTTCCTGGAAACACGCGCGAATCTCGTTGTTGGAACGATTCCGCGAAACGACGATGATATCGTTTCTCCGATATCACGCCCGGAATGCCTAAGTTCGTAGCGGCGATTCCAGCGAGCGGAGATCGATCTAATCGGTTCTAATTAGAAATCTCGTGCCGCTGGGGCAACCTGGCTCGACACCGATACCGATATTTCCGATCAGAAACGCTACTCCGCAGTTTCGTGTAATCGACGCTAATCTGGGATTTCGTGGCTGGATTTCTATCTTCTAGTTAGTATTCTTGGTGTTACGCTATGTACGCTATGTATAGGAGGTTATATGTAGATAATAATGTTATACTACTTCTTATGGTACAGACGAACGACAAAATTTCTTTTGCATTTTTTAATGGAAGATTAATATCCTATCAAGAGCGTAGTTATTAGTAGACTGCAAATATCATTAAATTCTGATGGATATAAGTAAAGAAGTTAGATAGAGATTTACGTTACTTGCTACGAGTATTTTGAATATTTTATATATTTTTGCATATTATGCGCAACCTGTGCGTTTTTGCACCTTTAATATTTCTATAAATACTCGGGAAATAAACTCTCGCAGTCTGGCTATTAGCAACGTTAAGAAGCGCCGCTGGATTATTGTTACCAGAAGCCGTTTATTTTTGTTAAAAAGTTATGAATATCCCGATAAGAAGAAAAAAAAACTGATGCCTCTAGGAAAAATAGAGTGGAAACAGATAGCTTTTCCCTGTATATAAGAAATATAAATTATTCCTTCTTTAAAAGCCTTGAAATATTCTCCATATTGGAAGGGTTAAGTTGCCATAATCTGTATTGCATTTCAGTGTTTAATAATTTGCACGTAGTAAAAGGTATGGTCTACTTTCCTAATTTGTCCAAAGTGTAATATACTTGACAGCAGATAAAATTTAAATATAGCGGTAATATCTTAAAAGATCAACGATGCTGGTGTGATGTTATTTCCACCAGATCGTAGATAAAGAAGCGAATATAATACGATTACGCGACCCATTTGCACGAAACTGAAACTGTTGCACGAATTCTTCGTAGGTAAACTTTCATCATCACCGCCAGCGAGTAATTTGTAATTAACTAGGGGCGCGATTAAAACGCTACGAAATCGGGAAGAAAATCGGCCGACGCGTCGGCTCCAGCCGATTTCAAACGAAACCGCGGAAACAACGAACTGCATGCAATCTAGCACGAAACTTCTACGATCGAGCCACTGTTCGACTAGCCAGATAATGAAAGTGTATTCGTCAGAGTACGAATCGCCGAAAAAAAATCTCACTAGTGCCTTTTTGACGAACATCGATGCACACTTTCCCTACGGCTCTTCTATTATTCCTCTAGGCAATACGATGATATACGGCTAACCGCGTCTATGTATCGATGCGTGTTAGCGTATGCACCTCTACGTACGGGAAGCAAGCACTGCTCTGCCGTAGCTGCACCGACGCGAATCGATCGTATCGTCTATAATTAGGCATGCTGCATCAATGCTCCTGTACTCTCATATCACTTGGAGTTACGATTCGCTTTGCTCGAATATTATTTACGATACCTGGCGCGATAGCGCGGAACCAGCCGCGTTGTTACAGCGCGTTATAATTTTAATAAACGTGGCGCAATTACGACGGAAGGGTCGCGGACAGGGAGAAAGAATGAGGAAAGAACCGAGCTATGGAAGAAAACGAGAGGAAAAAGAAATAATGATGCAAGATCTTCAGCACTGGATGGACGGTCTTTGAAATTTCTTTCGTCGCTCGATGAATATTCGATGAGCAGGTTCCACCTCTTGGCAACGAACTTTTCTTGCATCTTCACCTCGGAAAATATACGTTCTTCTCTTCGCGCCCTTACGTACGACTTCTTTGAGAACGGTCGCCGACTTAATTCCAGCTGCGTCGGCGATTGTGGCACTGGCCATCCCATCCGATGAATCTTCCTTCTCGAGCGAACAATAACAGTAGAAAATGTCGCGGGGAAAAAATTAAAGGATGCTTCTTATTCCTATTTTGTGACGTAAATTGTTAAAGAAAGCGCGCAATCAAGATGATTTCTCCGGTGATTTCTTAATATTTCCGCCGAGACTCGTTTAACGCTACTTTTCTCGACGACTGCGACGAAAATGACGATTACGAGTTCGCGGATAAATTCATTTGGTTCGTTTTAATTAGAAAATTTTCAGAATCCACGAATCCAGATTTCTGTGGTACACCTCCGTTTCTCATCAATGCGTTTCGAATTGCCGCGCGTATTTCATTTACGGCTGCAGTGGACGAAAGATGATCGACATTCGCGGGTACGTTGGTATTATGATTATAAGCGTTAATGGATCAGTCACACCCTAAATAAATGCTCCGTGAACCAGCCGCGTTCCGTTCACCTATTCTTCCGTTCAGCGATTTTTTACGACCTAAATAACGATGTGAACGCGACAGCCTGAACGCGATCTTCCCTTTTTGTAAAACCGTGCCTCCGTAACCTTGGCTCCGTTCGTTTATTTCCAGACTAGCCTCCCCTAACGCCCTTATATTTTTATAAATCCACGTAAGCGGTTAATTCCGTCTAATGTTTCCGCGCAGGTTCGTTAAAGGATACTTCATACGCTTTTATAGAAATACTTAAGAACCAGAAAAGTGAACGCGGAGGATGGTTCCGCGGAGAGTTGAGTTGCTTTTACTTTCGAATATTTGTACAGTACTTGCCATTTAAAAATAGTTTCAGAGGTTGAAAGAGAGGAATTTGTATCACGAAATTCCGCTTATTAAACAATTTTAATCAAATACATAAGTTTAAGGGTAGTTAGTTTCTAGATGAATATCGACGATAGAATTTAGAAAAGCAATTTCTTGTCTAACTTTTGACAAAAAAGGTGACAAGATTTATGAGATAATTTGACGAGAAAGAGATGGACTCGCTAGATCGTTGTTATAAATATAACAGTTTCTTTTAGGAAATCCTTTAAACAATTAATTCTAGACATGTAATTCTGGTCAAAATGTTACTAAATATATACATAAAAGAATTTAGAAGCTATAAGGAGAACAAAAGTTAAAACCGTAAGTGAATTATTTCAAATGCTGAATAATGGAGCGACGGACTGTACAAAATAGGTTTATCGAAACATTATTTGGCAAGAAAGTTTTACAATATCGACTATTCTGAATAAATTGATATCCTTTTAACAAATTACCGATAACATTTTCAGCTCAAACTCTATTCCAGAACTAGCGATAGATTTAAAATAGCAGCATGTATCTTTAAACTTATTATTATTATTATTCATAGAGGATAATCGAAAACGTTTGCACTATACCGTATATCCGAGATTGTAAAAGAAATCGACACGTGTGACTTCGGTTACAATTAGAGCGGCTTTGTGTAATTTATATCTGGAAATTCGTGTGAATTAATTTACAAACTTTACGAAACACTGTCTCTCATTCGGACAATTTGTCACAAAAGCTACAAGCTCGCAATGAACGATATCATATTCATTAGTCGCTAACCTCGCCTTCGTGAGAGTCATCGAAATAGCAACGTCACGTGTATCCCTGCGGAGCCAAGTCGTTCGTCTTTATCACGACGCCTTTATCGATGTTAATTGGGAAACCAAAGCGAGAGATAGCGCGATCCCGTCATCAATTCAACGTCTCCTAGAAGAACTCTTTTTTGTTCGGCGACCTTTTATTCGAACGAACCTTCTCTGGCATTCAACGTGAACGGTAATTAAATAGAGCCGACAGAGAAAAGCAACGATTGACAAGGAAAAACAAGGCTTGTACGATCTCGACCGGTTCAACGTGGCTTCTAGTTAGTTCATGACGTTGTTTATTCGCAAATACCCACGGGAAATTATTAGCTGGCCGTTCGACAGTCGAACGAAAATGACCCTAGTTTCTGTACAAGTCGCGACGGTGTACACTGACGTTGATGAATAATTCGAAAGTTGTTTCTATTGATAAATAGAACCGACAAGATCCGTTGGAAAGCTGGAAATATCCGTTCAAATTACGAGAGACGAAATCGAATCGGACGGATAGCTGGAAACATCAACGACGATCCTCTTCATCCTCTGTCCCCACCAGCCTCAGACGGCTTTGCGTTTAATTGCACCCCGCCGAGTAATTTGATCGAATAAATTGGCTTCGCGTCTCTTCCTAACGAGCAGCTTTCTACTTCAACAGTTGGCGAATTAGAACTTTCGGCTAGCGTGCTTGTTTTTGGGCACCCGACAGATCGACCCAGCTGTCGGAACGTCACGTCGCGAGTTTTATGGAAATGCGTGCGCTCTCGCGGCTTGTCGCTAGAATTTTCCTGTTCTCTACACTCCCCCTCTAATGACACACCTACATCTAGATAGTTGTGTGTAGACTTCGAAACTAATCGTCAACATTTTCTCCCTCTTATAATAGAAACTTTGCACGATTGTTCATTGTCTGTGACTCGGCTTCAAGTGTTAGGAGCGCGTGCTTGAAATTAGAATGTGAAAGAAAAGTTTATGAACACGTATACGATGCGAACAACGAAGATTATACAATAGAGAAAGAAAGAATGGATGAATATTAGAATATACAACGGTACATGAAAGTATTTGAACATTCGTTCAAACTTTGCAACAGATATCATTAATTTTATGTACATTTTGTATCATAATCATGATAGTCATGCCTCATTATGGTTCGTGAAACTTAAAAAAGTTTCGCACAACATACATAATACACTCATAAAAATTTCCCACGTTAAGTGTTCGAAGAGTTTCGCAAGCCACTGTATAGTATAGAAGATATTAGGTTGTCCGAAAAGTGTTTTTCTTTTACAGACACATCTTTTAAAACGATGCATCTTTATACAAACATGAAACTTAATATGTCGAACGTTGTAATCTTTATCCTGATAGAACAATTTTGATCATACGTAATTCGATAAAATAATATAAAACGGACAAATGTTGTGCATCCATTATTTCTTTATAAAACGAAAGAAACTTTTCGGACGACCTAACGTTTATCTGAGTTATTTTTTCTTCCATGTATGTCGCATCGTATCGTTCGAGCTGGCTGTATTTTTACTCTAAAGTTAAAACCCTACTAAAAATACGACAAGAAAAAATTCCAAAGCTGTATAGTCGAGCCTCATTAAGCAGACGTAGACTGGTCGAAAAAGGTATTCGTAGTAACGAACGAACAAAATTCATCGGGTTTCATTAGATACGAATCGAGTCGCGCGCGACAAACCCGTAAAGCAGCCAGCTGGCCGGCAAAAACGACTGTTTGCCCTCCTAATGAAATTAATTATCTAGCCTGGCGTCATCGAGCGACATACGCGTGTTACACCGTTATAATTGCCGGTGCTCGTCTCGACGGGTCTCGTGTAACTGTTTTCAGCCGTGAAAGGAAAGCAAGCGTGTGGGTGTGCGCTTGACATTAGCAGACGGCGAATGGAAACGGTTTCTCCCATAAATTCAGAGAGTCTTCCTTCGTGGTAAAAGCCGTAGCAAGAACTTCTTTCCCAACACGGTACACGAATTGTCCGTATAGTCAACGAGCCTCGGCTTCGCGTTGGAACGTGTCGCGCAACGAGTACACGTTGAACTTACGCGACAGTTTGCCGAACGTCAGTCGATATTCCAGGCACTACGTTTCTCCGGATATTTCAAGTTTATTATAAAAATGCATTACGCTTTACGGAGGATAAGTCAGAGAAAAAAATTCACGCGCTTTCCTATCAAAGTGCGAGTGTCAGTCTATTATCTGTAATCTCTTCCCTTCCTTTCCTCTTTTTATATTTTATTATAATCTGGTGGTTGCTCTTTATTAAATGGAATGACGTTTATCGTCGATTATGGATGTGTGCAAGTAAGAAGCTTTCTCTTAACGTTGATACGTATTACTGGCCAAGAATACAGCATCGCTTGATCAATTGCATCTGTCGCTACTTTTGTTATTAATTTCGTCTTTTTATTCGATTTCCGACTTCGATTTTTGACAAGAACGTTCTCTATGATACTAAGACATTAGGCGAATTTCTTTTTAATTTTTGGATCGTACAGAACACGTAGTCATTTGAAATCAGCTAATAGCGTATTTCGTATTCAAAGTACGTTTCGTTCATTCGTCAACAATATATCTCAGAGAGAAGGCACGAGTTACTTCTCTTACAGGTGCTACAGCCGTTCGTAAAAGCAGTAAGTCACTTTAAATATTCTATGATATTCCAACCACGATTGTTAGCTGCTACGAAACCCACTAAATATCCCAAGCACCTAACGTAGCCCGACATTTCCATCGTGGCGTTACGCATAAAACGCTCGTAGTAATAGCGGCGAACAAATATCGCGTTCATTTCATTGGGTGCAATTGGCTCGTATCCAGAGGTCGAACGAATCGTGCTCGTCCAACTCCAACAAGGGTGGCTAATTTTTATCGGGCCTTTCGTTCTCGAGACTGGGATTCTTTCTAATGAAACCTCCGCCTTTGGTCCCTTATGAATGTATGCAGGAGCTGCCGGGATGTTTTTCTTTCCTTAAATTCGTCCTATTTGCATAGGTTGGGAATAAGAAGGGGCGAAAGGTCGGCGGAAAACGTTTTCCTTTGATCTTGTACCCCATCCCGCTGGCCATAATAGAATTAAGAACGCGACAGCGATATTAAAATTTTGTTTCGAGAGAAACTTGGCGATGCTTCTCGCGGCAAGTTTCCGCAACAATATGAAAGAAATTCACGGAACTGAGAGAAGTTACGAGGAAATGAAAGAGAAGAGGCGGCTGCCTTTCGCGAGAGGGTGGAACGAAGAGAAAGATCGGGGTTGGTCGGCCGTGTTCGAGAGCGCCAACGGCGTCGATGGAAAAATCACGGAAGCCTCGCGATAATTGAAACTGCACCGGAATCACGGCGAGTCGATGCAACGGCTAAAATACGAGAGAGCAGCTGCTTAATATTAACTTTTGAATTACACGACAAAGACGAGAGGCAATCCTGTGCTCTCGAGGGTCAGAGGGTCCGGCTGATTTATTCACCCACTGAAAATTCATGAATTCATACAACGACCAAATAGGGACGCGTTCTAATCCTATATTTCGCTCTAACGGCTAATTAACGGGCGCGCGATGCTTAACTTCAAGAACGATCGCAGCAAATACAGTTCATCGACTAGTTTTTTGTCTTGTTTGGTAACACAGAAATTGAAAAAGAAAAGAAGAAATTCATGGAAATCGGGTCGGTGAAATTCGTGGAACTTTTGCATTTAACATCGAAACCGTAACATCCGCCCCTCTAAAATTCTTTAACATAATGAAACGTTTATCGAAAAATCTGCATCCGGTTTGAAAAAATACACGAGTGCCGGTGTTTCGTTGAAAGGTAAATCACGAGCGGGTTTTCCGTTAAATCAGTTACTCGATCCGGAAGATCCGGTATTGCAGAGAGGAAACTCAAAAATCTTCGTATTGGAATCGAAACTTTTTATTACGAATGTTTAAGTTCAAAGACTATTCGACATGTGCCATTTATTCACGTACACAACCTGCGGTTATAATTGCTGCGATTCATTTTACGAAGATTACATTTTATTACGACTAGCCAGATACAATGAATTTGTATCGTTTGTAGAATATGAGATTGTATCGTGTTTACACACGATATGGTTATACCAAGCCGATGATTTTGCAAGGCACCTACAAAATTATATCTTTCTAGATATCTGTAAAACGACTGCTCCGACTAAATAACTCGAGTCGTTTCAGACTCGTTAGAAACCGGTTATTTTTAATTACCTCCATGATTTTGATAAATCAGCCTCCTGTCGTATTTCTTTCCTCCTTTGTTTTGCTTTTTCGCGAATATCTTTGCCGTAACGAGACGTTACAACGTGGTCAAGTAAAAATAATTCACGAGACCGTTCGAGCGATAGCAGGCAAATCATTGGAGGATATCGGCGATATCTCTGGCTCGCTGGTAATCGATACAGACGCTGTTAGTCGTAACAAACGTTATTTGTAATCGCGATTGTTCAACCACGGCAGAATAAATGCCACTTTTCGTTTCTCTCGTTCTCCTTCGCAATAGCTTTTCCCGCAATTTTTGATTATACGCGTAATTCATCGGATATACGCCATTCTAACGGTAACCGCGACAATTGTAGTCCTCGTTTCACCAAGTTCCGGCGCCATCGACGAGCAGACGGCTATGATGGCGTCGCAGTTCCGACGCGTTTCTCCACACTACTTTAACAGAGAGGAAAATTTGAGATAATTTGTCCCGATGCACAACGAAAAGTATTTTATGCTTTTTTTTTTTTTTTAAGGAAAAGAAAAATGAGCACGAGCAGACTGCATCAACGAGTCGGATTATCTTAGGGATCAATCCACCTGCGTTTGTGTACCACCGCGAAGCTTTCAGCGGTCGAACAATAGCCGGAATTTTTGCAGAGATTTTTCACGATTATTTTCTACGCTGCGCCGCGCCGTACCGCCGAGGACCGCGCGTCATTGATGAATTACAATGGATCGGAATGCATCACTCTGTCGTCGATTAAATTCCCTCGCTTTGCCTTTTATCCTTCCATCGTGATTTTTTCTGCTTTACTTTTCGCTTGTTGTTATCGGAGAAAGAGAATGGAATCGAGAGTTCGGATATGTAGAAGCTATTCCTTTTTTTTTTTTTTTTTGTATAACGCAAACCAGAGAATAACTATCTTTCCACGTGTGTTACCGTATGTTGGGCAATGATATTTTTTTCACCTCGCGGCGTGAAGCCGATTTTGAAGAGGGGACGGTGAATAAAATCACTGTTTCCGGACCGACTGCAATGGATCATTCGCTGTACGATCCATCCTCCATGTTGCAACATGTTTTCCTTGTTTTTTTCGACTAAACTAAATAACGTTCAATCGCGTGACACGCTACTATAAAAGAACAGAACCGTCTGTATGAAAATTAATCACTGAATAATCTGTGATTTAAACTAGGTAAGGTATCTATTAAGAAATCCGTGCGCAATAACTCTTTCTTATTGAAACGAATGAAAACAAGAAAATTATCTTTCCAGCTAACATTTCACTATTGGAAACGGTACTACTACCATACGCGAACAACACCTACTATATACATAGCCGTGTAACAGATCCACGAACCGCAAGTTCAATCGCTTTCTCAATTTACATGTTACCGGTATAATGATGTAACCGATCGCTATACCATGAGTTTCCGCCTTTTAGTTTAGAAATTTCGGTATAACCTTTCGTTTGCAACGAGTTAATTTCGAAGGTATGGAATAACACGACTCGCCGGACGAGGGTCGCGCGTCGATAATATTTACGAAATCGGCGAAGCGCCAGGCTTCGAATGACCAGGCAAACGATTATAACACACAGCGGTCGGTGATAATTGAATCTCGTTCACGGGTCGATTCGCAACGAGGCACTCGCGTATCGCGTTCGCACTTTGGGTACTTCGATCCGAAAGAAATTTTCCGAAATCGGATAAATCGGTGGATTTTCAGATTCGGCGATGTTCCGGGCAAGGGGAAGGGTAGGGGCAATGTTTGCCAGCACGTTTTGAGTATCGTTCGCATCACGAATCCCCATGTAACGACATTAATCAAGGGATTCGCGTAATTTTAATTAAAAACCGCGCCAGACCTGCGAACGACCATGAAACAAATTTAATTAATTTTTCACCGGTTGGCGCCGCGGCTCGATTCCCGGCGTCGACGACAATCCCGGCAACTCGTTATTTATCTAGGCCGAAAGGAACAGCGGCTTGAACGGTTCGACCGCCATCGAAAGCGGATTTCTGTATTAAAGTGACTACAATCGCGACCGAACGAACGGTGAATTAGCGGCGAGGCTGGCCCACCGCGAAATTGTTCGCGGTGTCGCGAATCGGCCAGCGCATTATCGCCGCATCATCGATATTCCTACCCTCTCACCCTCGACCTGATCTTTATTACGACAGGGGTTCAATAAGCTCGCGGATGAAAGCTTGACGAGTTTTCGTTATAACTAACTACCTATACGAGGTATTTTTATTATCAATATATTTATATTGTCTATCTATAACTAAGTTATTGCCGCTTCGCATGTGCAACAATATAAGACAAATATATGATAGATTGACTTCGATTGAAATATGTGGCTACCGAATAAATTCGAAAGCGTTCTATAAGTGATGTCTGTTTCAATTGTCTATTTCTCAGTCTTCTTTGACTTTTATCGCTATTGGCGTGTTGCTATTGGTGAATCTTTGTTTTCGCGAAGGAGCTGTCGCCTTCTTTGTATGGTGATTCCGCCAAAGGGCGAGAAATAACATTTCTGTTCTCAGTAATATCATTAATAACACCTTAACTCGCTGAGATTTAAGCGACCATTACCGTACATATCTTTCTATCACCTTGATATCCACGTTGTGTTAGAGTTATCGAAGATAAGAAAAGAAAATAGGCTCAGATGAAGATTTAGGATTTCCAGGTTAATATTCCTCGATATCTAACGTTCGATTTTTAATCAGCAAATAGGTCTCTAACGTCCAAAGTGTTTCCCGAAGGTTTCTCGCCTGCGTGTTCGATAATTCGATAATTCGATCGAAGCTGGCTCCGATGGCGCTAGCGTACGTGCACCGCTAGCTCGCCGAGGGATTAATGATACCATTATTCGAGCGTCATCGCGTCTAGGTGGAATCGAAAGGGTGTTCCTAGTGTGGCGCCGCGTCGCGCTTCGCCATTTCACCGTGCACACGTACCTACGAGCTCAAAAACACCGCCGTCAAAGTAAATAGACAAAGACGAGCGGATCGAAGCTGGGTGGTCGCTTTTTCCCCAGCGCTTTTTACCTCGTGCCGGTTTTTTCTCCTCCCAACGCGATGCACGCAGTCCCTCTGCAGCGCCTTTAAAGATCTCTTTTGCGTTCCCCTTTCTCTTTTTCTTCTCTTTTTTCTCGCATGATCCAACCGTACGTAGTAGTTCGAGCTGCGAAGCAGATCCGAAGTCGGTCAAGCCGCCATATCGTCGAGTCACTTCTACTTGCCGGTTTAAAAGCGTTTCGGCGCGCGGTCCCGTCATCGCCGCGAGACGAACGCCAACACATCCATCAAAAGGTATCGCGGTCTCTAGCTGGTTGTACCAACGTCGACAAACCCGAACAATCTTGCCTCGGGTTGCTTTCGCGAAGATTTTTCGACTCGAGGCACAAACGCTCGGAGAGAAGAAGGCTTTTACGATACGCTCCGTGGAAAGGACAAAGCCTTTGCTCCGGTAATTATGTGTCTGGCGTAATGCGGTTTAACGCGTTATTGCGGCTCCTAGATTTATGCATTTTCGTTGCCGAGCAGCTCTTTTCTCCGCTTTTAAATTAGTACCTACTCGTTTTATGAGCCAGGACCAACTGGCTCTCTGCTGTTCTTATAGAGCTTTTACTCGAAGTTTATGTGAATTTCTTCGCGCTTTGCGCAGGATCTTACTCCAACAATGACACCACGATTGAACATTAAGAAATCCTTCCTTCTTCGACGATTAATTTTCACGTGGTTATATATTCAAAAATATAACACGACATAATTAGTTCGATCAAATTCATGGAGATGCAGGATCGTAGAACGATCGATTTTCGTACTACAATGTGTCGGTACCTACAAATTGTTGACCGATGTAACAAGGAATCTGCTTCAAACGTTTCTATCTTGTCGAATGTCTCGTAAGGAGCAACAATTATCTTAAAACCAATCTTTACGACAGTCTCGTACAAATAACGCATCGATCTATGATACCTGTAGAATATTTTTTCGCTAATGCCGTCTGATTGATGCAACAGAATCATTAATAGGGATTCTCTGATACTTTTAGACAGTGTATATACCCTTTGCTGTTCGCGAGATGCTCAACGAGATAGAAACGTTTGAACTCGTACAAGTTCCTCTTTTATCTCTCTCAGCAAACAGCTCACCTACGTCGGTGTTCGTAAATCCTCGTACAATCTTCCACTTCTTACCATCCGGTTCAATCGATATTCAAAGTAAAAGAGAAACGAGAGACTTACCTCCGCGGGCGGTTTGCCAGCCACGCTGACGCACTCGATCACCAATTCCCGGTCCTCGGTCGTGATAAGAAAGTCGCCCTGAAGGATCTTTGGTTTCTGAGGCGGAACCAGCACGCTCAGCTTGGCGAATCTCGAGCGTAATGCTGGCTGGCCGTCGTTCGTGGGCGATGCCTGGCATTGGTATGTGCCATCGTCCTCCAGTTCCACCGGATAAATATGTAACGAGAAATCACCTGGAACACAAAGACAGACACGATCTTTTTCAGTTGTTGTACATTAGCGTAGGAATCTGTTTCATACATTTTTTGGAAATGTGAAAATGTCAGAATACGTTACTAACCCCAGGATTGTTAGAATAGCGCGAAAATAGTAAATCCTCATTTCTCGTGGAAATTTTATAGATCCGCTGAATTTTTAGAGATTCGGAGGAATTTTTAGAAAACATACGAGTAGAAGTTAATGAACATTTTTCTCGTTGTATTTTGTCACAATGCATGTCATTTTGATTTCTTTGTTGCATATTTTCATGTCATTGCCGGTTTATCTAACGTTGAGAGAATTTTTGGGTAAAGGTATAAAGCAATTCAATGATTATAGTTTAGAAATTGTCGCACGCTACGCATCTCTTTCCACTATTCGTATATTCTCTTTATCCGTATATTACAATCTCTTTCACTCACTTCGGATAAACTACGCAGGCATTTTCGAAACGTATTCAGCGACTGGAATATTTCGGCTTCGCTATACGTTCGCTTTTCATTCCGTAAATTCAAGCATACGCTTTTTCCACAGATCCATAATACTTGAAACTCAATGAAAGCTACGCGAGAGATAACCATCTAAGCTGATGCTCGCATTACGTCTCTACTTTGATGTATCTTTCGTTCATTCGCTTCGAATAAATCGTGTCTCGTGCAAATATAGAATCCGAAACAACTCTATCTCCCGAAATCTAAATTTAAATTCAATTCAAAATCCAACTTCTTCGGTCCACAAGCTCCGATCGAGCTGTCTGACCAGCACGTTCGGGCCGATGAATTTTTAGCCGGGCCAGGTGTCAGGCCACCAGCGGAATTCCAAAAGTTCGGGGTTGGACCGCGTGCAAATTGAACCAGCCGGAGATTTTCACTTTATACGCGGCCGGTATCGCAACATCGGGTACTAGGAACGAGAAACGGTGGAGGAGAGGTGGACCAGGGTGAGACGAGGTGACGGGAATGGGGGTGTGCTCGGATAGAAAACCATTTACCCCCGTTGATTGAAACTAACGGTTTACGAGCGTCTGCTCGATCGTATCGTGTCGGCCCGTACGTAGGAAATTTCTCCGACTGACGGTTTTATTTTGAAATCTCCACATATACGTGTAAGCTGTCAGAAACAACGCGGCGGCTGTGCAGTGCGCGAATCGACGCGAATTAGAACGGCCCGTTGCCGGCCGCGTCAGCAAAATTCCAATTTTTCTCTCTTCCGCAACCTTCTCCCCTTCCTCCTCCACCTACTTCGTCCTCTTTCCTTCTCCACTTTCGTCCTGGTTCCATCCACTCGTTCATTTCTTCCTTTTCCTATCATTCCCGTCCGACGGTCCAGGTTCTCGATCGTTGAATCACCAGGATACACCACGAGACCGCAAGTGTTCGAACTTTTCCGCGAGAAAGTATCTCGGGCACCGATTATCGCCGCCAGCAACAACCGATCGCGATCAAGTAAATTCGTCTGGCGCGTGATTTATTTGCACCGAGCATCCCCCTCCTCCCCCTTCTCGTCTCACTCCTCTCTTACCACTTCTATCAGCCGCTATCCATCCATCCATCTATCCATCTAAACATCTATCATTCTGTCCCCCCCCTCCTCCTCCTCTTATCCCTATTGCCGTGCCACAGCTTCGTCTCATCTATCCACCCAATTCCCTCTCGCGTTTCTTTCATTCCATTCATGCAACTTTCACGAGCCGCTTCTCTTCGTGGCATGCACGACGAAGCAATTGTGCTTCGGCTCGAACGAACGAATGAAACCGAAACGAACGAATGAACGGTACGTACAACCGGACGATCCCGATGGACGTGGATCCAGGTGCGGAGATGGGGTTGACGTTCGGGAGGACAACGGGCTGCGGTGACGAGTGGGCCGCTACCAGTAAATGGAAAAATGGAATCGTCTCACTTGTACGCAGTGGCTGATCGTTCCAGCGATAAATCGCGCCCTTGCGGACCTAACTTTCGCTCTCGTTTTTCGGCTTTTGTCCATAGTCGTTCGTCTCTCGCTGATTTCAAGTGGTACGAGCTTCGTCGCGAGATTTTTTCAGGGATTTGTCTTTGTACTGTTCGATCGGTGCTTTCGTCTACTTAGATACATCTACTAAGGTGATATCTAATAGCGATATTGGAATGAAGCAAGGGAAGGAATAAGGAGGCAAGGGAAAAGAAAAAGAACGCGAAAGAAGCAGGAGAAGAAAGGATAGGAAAAGTGGGCGTTCTTAGAACAGCGATCTGCAGTGACGAGAAGTTTCTTTCGCTGAACGGGCAACTATCTTTACGGACTTGTAATCGGACTTTTGAAATTTTAAATTACTTGTTTAGAATACAATCTTTATGGGGAAACAGAAGAATGGATGTACGGATTATTCTGGTTCTCAAATATAAATACGTATATTATTTTCTAGAAAAATAGAATTTTCTAACAGATAAATCCACGTTATCGGCAGAAAGGATAGTTGTAAAGAGCTTTCGTTTTCTCAGTCGTTACATCGCTTTAGCCATTCCTTTAATTCTTATCCTTTAACGCTATTTGTAAAATTATTAAAAACGCGATGAGATATCAAAGAAACAACACGGTTATATAAAACACGGCTTATGTTGTTCACACGTTTTTCTGTTTTAAGTCAAACGATAGCGTGAGTGATTTAGCCACGTCTCAGCGTATTTTTTTAATAGAAGCCACGTGTATCGTATTCGTCTAACCACTTACGCCACACTAATCCTACAAACGGCATACCATTTGCGGGGCTATAGACCTGTTTTAGCAGTGCATAAAGAGTTGTTTGAAAGTGGATCAACCGGGGCCGCAAGGTTTCTCGCACGAAACGCAAATATTCATAGGGGTTGCATGGGCTTACTAGCCAACGAGGCAATAAACATCGCATCTGCGTTCCTTTCATGCGCGGCACAGGGCTGAAAACACCACGAGATGCGTATTAGCGTGCCATTGCGAACGAAAAAGGATTTCAGCTGCGGAGTCTGACTGTTCCGCTGCAATATCACGGAAGATTGAACGGAAAACGTTTCACGTTGACGATAAAGGCGCGCGTTATCGTATAGCAGACTAGACGCCGTGAGGAACAGATAGAATTTTCATTCTCATCTGTTATTGCATTCTATTCGTTTATTTGTTTGTTCTGTGTACGCTATCATGATAAAGCAGTAGCATCGATCGAATATACAATATCGTAAGTACAATATGCATTTCTTACGTATCCGTGTATTGTATCATCGTGTAATATCAATGTAGATACTTGTTCGTAATTATCAAGGCGTTTACAGGAAAAGGAGATTAGGAAATTAATACAACTTTTAAGAATTATTATTTAGGAGGCTCGATGTTTATATACAGGCTCTTCATATTTATACATGTATATGTATATACATAATTTTCCTCTCGTTTATTTATATTAATTCATTGCTCTATACAATTCCTACACTCGTGTTATTAATTCTTTTTCTATCTGTTTTCTTCCGTAAACTTTTTCAATGAGATTTAGATTAGGGGATTGCAAGGACCAACACGTACGATTCTTAATTTGCCATATTCTTCCTGCTATTGCGACAGACAGTCATCGCAAACTTTCGCATCGTTAATTGTACGAGTGCGAAACCAAATACGAAATACCGATGTAAAATATGGATGCAAAATAAATTAGAATGTGTGAATCGGTAACTAACTGGAGCGATGAACTCGCTATGCATAGTTTCGGAAGAAACTAAAATCTTTCCCGTACATTTTCAAACCAGTATCTTCTGTCTTGAAATACGCAAATTATGGTATGAAGCAAAGTTATAAATCGTTGCATTGTATCATCAAATGATAATATGGAAATATTAAACAAATAGATACGAATCTATAACTGCAGCAAGATAGAAGGGTTCTCCTAGCGA
Organism: Bombus huntii; assembly: GCF_024542735.1. Classification (NCBI taxonomy): domain Eukaryota; kingdom Metazoa; phylum Arthropoda; class Insecta; order Hymenoptera; family Apidae; genus Bombus; species Bombus huntii. The sequence continues at coordinate 7,011,547 of NC_066245.1, read as the reverse complement.
GAATTCGCCATGACGTTATCGTTTTGTGCGATCTTTTGTATTTATACGGTGTCTCTGTCTAGCGGAACACAAAAATAACTCTTGGCCTTTCTAGCGCGCGAATGCAGCTCGAAGGGATTCCGTTGCATTATGAGGGACAATAATTAGCGCTCCTCTGGAGCTCATTTAGCCAACTTTGGTAACTTCGGTGGAAGCAGCTCGGCGCGACGTCTCCTTGCAGCCCTGCTTTGGTAATTGCTGGTGCGCGCACGGAGGTGCTCGCGTTTCTCGCAAACGACGACGACGACACCGACGACGAGGGCCAATGACTCGAAGAACCAGCTGGAACTTCCCGACGAACATAACTTTCGCGTAAACAAAGCTGGCGGTCACTGGCACGATCGGAAGTCTCGCTAAAAGTCCGCGAGGAATTTCTCGAAACATGCAACGTCATTAACTAAAGAGAGTCGGTGGAAGAAAGAAAAAGAAAGAAAGACAACTACGAGTATCGTTACATGTTAATTTGCAGTGAAATTTTCAACTTTTCTCGGCAGTTATCTCTGCACCAATATTACACCACCTTTTTATTTCAATTTAATTGATATTTAAGAAGTAAAGTGTACATGCATTTCAACTATTCAGAATTTATGAAAATACTTAAATGAATTTGTAAACACGGTAAAATAAAATAAATGTAACAAGTGTAGGAAAGTAAAATCTACCGATCGAATCCGATCCATGTAATGTTTCTAACAGCGGAATCACACTTTTGCATTATTGGAAACATAAATGCAACGAATCACCCGGGAATTGCAACGACGTCGCCGTCGTTCGTCTGCGCCAGATCTTAAAGTCAGCGAATGGCTTGCAGCAGAAGCTGAACGTATTCACGAAAAGTACGGTATTCATATAGCTCGACATAGAACGGACAACAAGCAATTCAGGTCAGAAATCCTTGCTCTCTGAGATACAATTCCAGAAATTTCCGACCACGTGTTTGGACAAAGGTGGACAAAGCGAGGAAGGAAGGCGAGGATGAGGCAAAACGGATGAGCGGAAAGCGAGAGACGCAACCCTTTACGTGGAGAAGGCACTAGAAGAGCTTTAACGACTAACTGGATGCGGCGAAACAATGCATCACTAACAATTAGTTAGTGCGGGCGCAGTCGGTGATATTACAAACGGCCATAATTAATTTTAATTATACGGAACAGGTAACGAGCACTCCACTACAGACAACTATGATTAATTGCGTATAGTCAAGCTGGAAGGCATAGATCGTTGCTTGGATCCGCTGGAACGTTTCTACGTTATACGTTTAGGTTAACCCACGCGTCTTAATAGTTCACTCGTCTTGCTGTCACCGATGTTTTCCAAGCTTATTTCTCAGTTTTATAGACGACATCCATTATCAGATAGAAGCTAGTATTACGGTTAAAGCGAAACGCGGCCGGTTAATCGATTGTCACGCTCATAAGCGACTTTAAATAGCAATTTTATACGAGGGACATTAAGCTCGTGAACCTTTCAACGTTCCGACATTTCGATATAACTACGCTTCAATTACCATCGAGGTTTAGAGGAAATCGAGAAAATTAACTCGTCCGAGGAATTACAAAGCTTAGTCGGTTACAGGAAAGGAATCCATCCACGGTTGGCTTAGAATTACTCAATTGGTTCGAGCTCTCTTGTTCAAGTAACCAATCGCAGACGATTCCCTCCCCTTCGATCTCAACGAGGAACGGTTTCAGCTCGAGATCGCTTAAAACGCGAAGACCGCTTTAAAAACGAACCGAAAAACGACCGGACACTATTCTCCTATCTCTTCGGGTCACGTTTCTCCCTTGAAAAGACTTTGAGCTTGGCTCGCACGAACCAAGAACGAACGGAGAAAATTTCCAGCGAGATTCTTCGAAGTTCCGAGGTAGAAGATATAGGCCAAGGTCGCTTTTATCCGATAGAAAACGAAGGACGTGCACGCGGGGAGCCGCAATATCCGGAAATTTCGTATTCAAAATCGGACGATTTTTCCGGCCAGATTTCGATGGCGCCGGTCCAATAATCGGAGGACGAAAAATTTAAATAAACGTCGAAAATGGCTGGGTTTGCATAGCTCGCATTTTCTCCGAAATGGACAACGCGGATACGCGCGTGTATACATAGGTTATGTACATATATATATATATATATAGATTACTAATCCGTGCCCCGTTTTATACATATACGAAAACGAATAATCCAGATTTGCCGCGGCGGTATGTCAATCAGCGTAGCTATTACCATCATTATTATTTCGGTTAATTGGATCGCAATTTTCCGTTACAATCGCATACACCAGGAATTATATGGTATTATCGTTTTGAATCTCGCCATACTGAGAGAAACCGCGACACAGTCGTGCCGCGGCCTCCGTCTGGCCATTTCTCGCCTTTTTTTTCCTTTTTCCCCTGCTGCTTCTTTTTTCCACCTTTTTTTCGCACTTTTTTTGTCGTTTGGTATAATTACACCGTCAGCGGAATCACGTGCGTTCCATTAAAAAGAAATGGAACAAATGGAACCATTAAAAAGAAAAAAGAAAAAAAGCAACATGCCCGCCTACGAATACTCGAGAAAATAACGAAAGAACCAATGGAAACGTTTCGATGATTTTTTCGTTACTCGATAATGAAACGTACACACGTCAGGAGCAGACAGGGTTACGATAGTGCTACACGACTACCATTAAAGAGAAACTGTAGCATAGCGTGTTTACTTAACGCCCCGTAAAGTGGCCCGTTTCTTCGTGGCACCTTCCGCGATCGGCAATTAGCCGTTATGAAATGCTAATATTCTCGCGGCTATATCGCGATATCGTGTTACTCGAGGTGAACTAAGCGGTTGAGTCGATCGAACCGGCGCGATATCCATTAAACGGTGTCGACGTGTTCACTGCCGGAGGTATTAAGTCCTTGCCCTGATGTGCTGGGTTGCTTTTATCGTAGATGAAATCGTAGAGAAACGTCGAATCATCATCATCGTGTGTATGTGTGTGTGTGTGTGTGTATGTGTGACATCCGTTCTCTCGCCGATCGAGGCGATCCTGACCGAATCACCGACATCACGATGTATAATCACGAATCTCTTGGCACAGACCCACTAATCCTTTAATCAGGAACGTAGCTCTGGTTCGCCTGGCATAATCATCGACCGTTTGGTGCCGCAACTGGGCAAACAACGTCTATACTAACGGCACGCCAGGGCTACGCATAGCATTTATTGCTACGGTAAATCAAACGGATCTCGATAATGCACGGTTGACCTTACCTATAAGGGGCAGGCTAGCGTCGTAAATTTCGAAACGGCCGTGATAATTTCTTAGCTCCGACCTATCGTCGAATCGATACCTTGATTTTCCTCGCTTCCTCCCCTTCGTTGGAAAAGAACCTACGACTCACGGCTTGCCGATTTGATATCGCGTGAAATGCTGGAACGAATCGGTGCCAAATGAGAAATCGATCACCGCTAATTTCCTCGGTTAACGATCGTATCGTGATTCGACCAACAGAAATTAAAAGGCAATCGTTTCTCCCACTGTTTAATCGACTACGTTATTCGGGCGTCATCGAAAATTTTACAGCTGGAGCGAAAATTTGCGACACTCTAGAACGAACGAGGTACAGTGACTAGAGAGAAGGAAGCATTTCCACCGAGAATAAATCAACGAGCCGTTGATAACTCATCACGACAGGTGTATAGCCTGTTTCATTAGCCAGTTTACCGATTTACATCACCAAGATTTTTCTATGCTCCTCTTTATACGCGGAACGAGAAACACATTCAAGTTTTTCTCGCACGAGAGCCAAAGGCACGTGCGAGTTGTTCGTGAACTTTAAATGGAATTTGAAATTAATGAATTATTAATCCGAATAAGTTTCACTCGAGTATAAGCGTTAAAAGTTTCGGAGATATAACCCTCATAATCTTCATTCTAAGTGGAAAGTGTACTCTCTGGTATAATGTGCGACTCTTCATATACACAGTTTCTTTATGCTCTGCCGCATTAACTCTCTACTGACAAAGTTGGATTAATTCCGATCCTTATTCTTTTGCGTTGTATTCGTCGAAAGTACGTATTCGTTGGTGGTATTTCAGAGCGTGAGCCGGTACTTGGCATTACAATCGATTGATCTCGCTTACTCTCGCTATTTCTACTGACTCTCCTTGTCATACAACGAGCGATAAGAAAACGGCACATTTGATCGGTGGCACGCAAGCGAGCAAACAACTGAGAAACACTGTATTTCGCAGCTCGTATCTATCGAACCAGCAACGGGGAAACGTGTAAGTATCCTTGTTAGTATGTTGCTACATCGTTTTCTGTTTTTTCTCAAATATTTACTTTCTGCGCTGTTCTAACTTTCTGCAGTTTCCTGTCCTGTTGCTTTACTACACTCAAAGGTTCCTTGTTCGACAACCCACAGTTACAATAGTATACACTTGACGTGAAAATTCGCGAGAATTCGAAAAGATGCTCACTGTTTTCTAAATTTCTTTTATGGAATTTATTTCAAGGAAAAATGCATGATTAATGGCGCGGTGATGTCGCGTATATTTTTATCGAATATTTTAGTAATATCGTATATGTATTTTATAAATTTATGACGCATATTTGGTTTCAATTAAATCATGCATCTGTACATCATAAATACGCTTGCTTTTTCCATCCAAATATTGATTAACAACACTTTTCGAACAGAGAAAATAGTTATTGAAAATTGTAATTTACACTGTCAAGATAAAAATTGGATAGAAAACAAAGCTTTATTTTCAAACGCAAAGATATCAGTTTCAAACGTGTATCGAAATAGCGACCTGACTGCCGGTTTTTCACGCGCATGCCGAATTTCTCGTCCATTCGCAACCGTTAAAGTAAGTACAAACAATAGATCGTACGTTTTGTTGCGCTTCTACGAAACATTTTTCGTACGGATCCTCTTGAAAACAATTCCGAAAGTATATTACATGGATTAATATATTTTGAATGAAGCGCGTAAATTTTTCATCAACTTCGTTCGAAGTTTTTTATTTTATATAGAGTGCAAAATTCTCTGCTGTACGGAACGGTGCTCTACGAAATATTCATGTCGACATCGCGCTTCTGCGCGTTACAAGCGTTACTCGAAACGGTTTTTAAATAATGCATGCATTAGAATCAGCCAGGTATATTCCTTCTTAGCTTGGCGAGGCAAATGCGTCTGACAATGAACGATCCGTCTGCTTTTTCCGCTTCTGACTCACGGCCTAACCGTCGATCGCGTATTTTCTCATGTAACTTTCAATGCATGCATTATTTCTCTTATTCTGATCGATGTAAGCTTGCAAAAAGATGCAAAAACCGTCTCGGTTATTCTACTCGCTATTCTTTTGAACTTTCCTTTACATTTTGTAAGACGTTCCATACGACGTACTTGAATTTCTGAACTATCAAAAATTCGAACGATTAAATTCAAATTCTTCATATTTCAAATTCAAAATAGAGAAAAGAAAGATAAAACAGAACGATCATATTTTAAAATATTATAGGAGAAAAATGGGATTCGAATTAGGCTTTTACTAGTTATTTATTGATAGATGGCCAATGAATTCTGTCTCTCATCGATTATTTTAAACTTCGATGGACCTACATTTCCACCTATATACGGAAGTATACATATATGTATATACGTCGTAATCCTCTATTCATTCGTGGTCTATTTATCGCAATGAAATTTTGGTAAGTATAAATGGAGAATTTCTGTTATATGAATGAAAAATTTTAGATTAATCGGACTCCCATTACACCCACTCCAGTATACGTAGATAATTTATTCATTGATGGATTCAAATAAATAGAGTTACGTTTCTCGAAAGTTTTAAAACACCTATTTTTATAAAACTCAAGTATTTCGTGTAAATTATATAACAAAATATATATGTAACAGATAAATGTGATTGTAGTACAAATACGTAAATTGTGATGAAGATATAAAAATAAGCCATAACATTCGACTTTGACATCGTCAATTCTATATTAAGAAGCAATTGAAATTTTACTCTTTTCAAGTTTTCTATTAATTTTTTAAATATCTTACGATTTGTATCACCGAATTTCCAATAGTTCGTAACAAAATATCTAATACCTACTATGTAAGAGACATTACATTATTTCAAAAGCTGTGACAAGAATCCTCCTGCATATCAAAGCAACGTTTTATGCATGAAAAGCGAGTATACACGGCCAGGCAATAATTCGACAAGGAAATTAGTAACAGTTAGGCCTACAAACGGCATTTAAGCAAACGAGTGACCACTGCGCCGGACGAGCCAGTCGTGACATTAATCGCGTCTGTAAATTTCAGGAAAGCACGGTCGGCATAGGTCTCTGTACTTGGAACGCAACTAGGTGTATGCGCGAGCACATCGCCAGGAGTACGGGCTAGTAGCTGATCGACGACATGAAAACACTGGCCCCGCCTGCTCGACGCGATCCTACTACCATCGTTGATCATCGAACCCTGAAAATCGAGAATTGGAAACGGTGCAGCAGGAGCCAGCGATTAGGGGTTTCCCTCGGCTTTGCTCCATTTCTTCCGGGAACTTCTCAGCGTAAATGTTAGATAAAGACATCCGGTCCTCCTTCGAGGTTAAACGTTCCTCCGGAACGTCGATCTACGGAGATGGTTTTTTAATCCCGTCCAAGAATGCCGAGGAGATAACTTACTCGAGGGTAATGGAAATTCAGATAGTGCTGCATCGGATTTCGAGACGTTTAATAGAACATCCATGGATCGCTTTGTGCAACTCGTGATCACTCGTGGGATCACGAAAAGATAACGAGGAATTTTTTATAGAAAAATCATGAAACCTTGTGACAGTCACTGTGAGACAGAAAGTTTATATAGAGCCAAATTTTGGGATAACAATTTCGACGATTAATTTCTTCTATTCTCTTTGGATTAATTACAGTCGATTGTTGTGAAGAATTATAGGCAATTTAAGTTGATGCGAAACAGATTAATTTATACGATGAAACCTATTATGTAATTCTAATGATTATGTCTGATGGTTAGTCTATGGGTTTTTCTGTACTGTCTGTCAGCCGAGTGATTAACGACAAAGGGTTCGAATGATTCGTTAAGCGTGCGGTATATCGGTTGCTGAATTTCGAAATTTCTTCTTTCACCGTGGACATCTTTAAGTCACAATGAATTCTTTTATTGGTAACGTATTTCAGATTGGAATTTTTGAAGGATTTCGATATTACGATGCCTGACTGTGTCCATAACAGAAGAGTGATAAACTTTTTTTCTCTCAGCGTAAATGAAATAATATTTAGAATGTTTCTAATAGAGCAAGGCTTACGGAGAACATAACGAGTTTTGACACGTGGCTCTAACGAGGATATGGAAGCAGAGGAGCAGAGAGGGAAACCGATACTCAGAAAACTATGCGTATTACTAATCCATGCCTTCCATCTCAGTCACATTTATGTTGCTTCCTTTGAACATAAAGCTGTATAAATTTTCAATGTTTCATAATCCGTGTTTTCGTATTGCGTATTACGTACTTTTATTCCAATTAGCTCACTATCACTAAGCAGAGATTCAAGTATCATATTTACGGGATTTGTTAATAAACTTTTAAACAGTTTCACTCTCAATTTTAAATTATGATTTGAAAGATAAATTAGATAATTGATTGTACAGAAATGAACGATTCGTAGCTCGTATACAAAATACGAATACCAGCGTCAAGAGGTTAAATTACCTTTCCATCAATATCTCTTAAAACCATTCGTTTTTCCAGTAACCACAATTTGCTCGTATTTAAATGCCACCGTAACGAATTCTTCGCCAGACGAACAATTCATAGAATGTTCGATCGCGAATGTGACACGTGTTGGCTGCCGGCAATTATACCAGCCGCTTGTAGCAGATACCTATCGGGTGTCCAAATATTGTTGCCACCAGCAAACACGTGCCATATTCGGGAGCGTGCGATATTAATCAGATATCGCACGGACGCGCGCTACGCTACTGGAATATTGCCGACCGCGGTGTATCTAATAACGGATGCCTTCTGAAGATCAGGCTTCGTCGTTGTTGGACATTGTCCACAGATTTATGGCGGACGTGATAACGGATAATTAGAGCAGTCGTAGGTCGCAGCGATACCGATCTGTTACGGTTATCGCTACTGATTTAAGTGTCAGAATTTATACGGACTTATACACCAACCCCGGTATATAAAAGTGCACCATCGTCGCTGCAGGCCGAATGACTTTCAGACATTAGCATATGCATAGGGAGACGCTAGATTTCAGTGATATCTCGCGGTTGAAACGGCCGTGAAATCAAGAGGAACTTTAGTGGCGTCAATATGAAGAGAGCATGATAACCGTCCGACATCCGGTCTCGCTTTATCACGGCAAATCTGCGATTACGGAACCGCGCAACCTATTATTCGCGGAACCAATTGTTACCGGTCGCAATTTCTTGTTTTTCGGCTCCGTACTTCCTCACACTGGCATTTTTCCAGGAGAGATAGCACGATTAATCGGGCCGCGTTCGCACGGTACTCCTCTCCCGCCTCTTCATAGTTCCGTTGAAATCTCGAAAACGAGACAGTCTTATCCGTTGCTGTTTTCCCCTCTTACGTTTCATTACCGGCACTGCTCATAAAATTGCGTTGAAACGCTTAAATGGAGCTTTTGTTTCGCCCGCCACGCTCTACCCCTCGGCCACCACACCAACGAAGTAGCGAAATTTTTTTTCAGTCTGGCTACCGCAAGTTTTAAAACCGAGTTTACTGTGAAATCGTGGTATAAAATATTCTCTGGCGTGGCGTCGGATTTTCCAAGAATAAACAACATTGGTAGGTGTTACGAGGAATTGGATATGTATCGGCCAAGTCGTTAACGAATATGGAGGATTGAAAGAGAGAGAGAGAGAGAGAGAGAAAAAATGCGAAGCAATTCGAGGAAGGTACTACTCGGTGGTGATTCAATAAAAGGTTGAGGATTCTTTTAACGCGAGCTGCGTAAAATGCAATGTACATGTTGAAGACAATTTTTAGATATTAGTATAAAAACGAAGTATCTTTATACGTAGTACTTCGACCGTGTTAAAAGAGATGATATTCTTTTACACCGAATATTCGCCATTTCACGAAAGCTTGTTTCCCTCGAAAAATCAATAATGGAGATTAGTAGTAGTAATTAGGTTTATTTGATTCCTTGCAGTTTCAAAATGGGGAGTTTACATTTGTTACTCGAGTAAGTGTGTGTGTGGGGAGAAAGGAGATCTAATTCCAAGAGTTTAATTCTGTTTCTTCCTTTCCTTCGAATTATCCTTCCTTAATTCTCCTTTTTTTCAGCACTAAATGCATCCATTCCGCTACTTTTTCCTCTCTCTTTAGTATTTCTGTTACTGTTAACTTCCTTTCGGCTCTTTACATTCAGGCAACATATGTTCTAGTGACTCTCTTGCCCATTCACGTAGTCTGCAGATTGTAATCTTCTTCCAATACGTATTTCCCTTTTCTTCGATCCCGCATCTGAACCTAGCAATCATGTTTTGACCTGTGCCTTTGCGATATTGGGAGTTACTATTCTGAATTGCTCAAACAATTTATGCCATTTTCCACTAAATCAACTGAACAAAAATTCGTTAACCGTGCGGTCGATAAAAACAGTTCTCGACTAACCGCCTGTTCCTTAACAGAGTTGGTTCTATCAAGCGATCGTCGTTATGCCTGTGACACGCTGTGATCGCAGTAACGCGCAATCGAAAGATCATTTGAACAAATAAAAGGTTTCGGAACAAAGAAGTTAATCTGTTATTCACACGAAGCGTAGATTTCACGGTGCTATAAAAGGAGATCGAGCACGGTTGGATAAATGGCCGAGGATTTGCATCGGGTCACATTGTCTCACCTGCTTCGTATTTTTCTTTCCATTGTAATAGTTCACGGCCACTATGGCACTTTTTACGGTATTTGTTCCGTAGCTTTCCATGCTGTTTTTCTCGTTCGTCACGTAGCAGCAACAGAGGGACAAAGAACAGGAAAAGGAGGTGGAGGAAAGGGAGATGGCAATTTAAAAGGGCAAGACACGGTGCAGATGTGGTACCTGTCGAGAGAGCCGCTGGCAATGAGAGAGACGCTCGGTGAAAACCGGTAAGACCGATTAATCGAGTCGGTTGCAGCAGCAGAAGCGGGCGGAGCCGGTCGTGCAGGTTGCTCGACCCGCAACCACCGCTCCTACCGAGCTTGCTGACGATGTTGCTGCCGTTTTCTGCTGCCGTTCGCGCAGCCCTGCCACCGTCTAAGCTGCGCGGACGCGGGTAATTGATACTCCAATCGACCGGTTGGCCAGCCGATCGAAAAATCCTTGGATTACCTTGGTAAGGCTATAGAGCCGCGGCAATTAATATACACGTCAGTTAGAGAATTTATGCCCGTGTGGGATCGCGTTCGTAGATTGCCTCGTTCCGACCACAAATTTCTCTGTTACCCGGCAAATGTAAAGATACCGGTGTTAATTAATCGTATTTATTGGGCCCCGATCGATAACGAGCCGGATGAATAAAAGCACGCTCGAAACCATCAGTCCTGGCATAGCGTTCCACCAGGTATTAACGAGCAATAACTCGCTTATTTATAGGAAATCACCGTTTCAAGGGCTTTTATTTTATGCTGCTGTGTTCGACGATCTGTTCTCTTTGCGGATTTAGCTTAATAAATAAACAACCATTGCGACGTTAAGTGGCCGTAGAAAATTACGCTCCTTTCACAGTCTTACGGTGGAAACAGCTGGCGAAAAGGATGATGATATTCAGGTCCGCGTAGCGTTTCGTTCTTCGTACACGAACGGCGGCCTTCCTCGATGATTTCTCGTCAATCTCCGCGGAAACCGACGAAGCCGGTCGTGCCGGTTTCGCATCCTGTTACGGGACTGCCGCACCGCAACTGTGGTGCAATCCATTTCTACGCGAGGCCAGACGCGAACTCCATCGTCCTCTTCTCGAGTTCGTGAACGAGAGCACGAACGAACTACGACGAGTGATCACGAAATCGAGGCATGTTTCAGAGATAAAAACTATCTCGTCTGATTAATGGGCAAATAAGACACGGTAGAAGAAAGAAGAAAAAGTTGTTAGAAATTTAATCGCCTATAGATATAAGCCAATGGGAGGTACTGGCAATGGCTGCAACGTCCTTCTCGATATGATCACGATAATGCCTCGTTTGCCGAACGAGCTGTCCGCGGACGTATCCTGTAGGAGATATATATTGATCTTAGTTACCGATCCTCTCCGCGATCGACCCTGTCCTCTTCTAATCCCCGCTTAGAGACAGATCGAAGGACATCCGGTGGGGCAACCGGTTGCAGCTTGACGCGGCTGCCAAGCGATTAGCGCTACCCTCATCCTCGTAACACGGCCATTTCCAACATTCCGCGATCTCCCCTATCGATCTCCAGCGGGCTGCATTAGCCGGGTGCAGCGTATACGCGACAAATGTTTCGGAACTAATTTAAAGTTATCCGCGGGTTCGGCGTAGCCCGGCCAACACACGTCGCGTACCTATTTCTTTCGAGGATTTTGCAGAGAATGCAACGTGTAACGGATATGTGCGACTCCGTCGATTAAAAATAGAGACACGTACATGACACCGGCTGCGATCGACCGGATGAATCAGAAACTGCGCCACCGATCATCCAGCCAGACCTCTCGCAACCACGTCGATGCATCGATATGCTCTGCGACACTGTCGACAGCTCGTTCAACTTCGCCGGCAAGTTACTTCGTCGCCTTCGCGTGTCTCCGTTATCGTTTTGCTTCGCTTTGCTCAGCCGTAGCACTGCAGCTGTTTACTAATCTGCACGGGACCGCGCAAATTGAGAGTAACTCGAGCGTAAGGAAGGTTCGAACTCCATTGTTCGCGAACTCGTGTCGTGGGCACAATCTAGGAGGGACCGGTAGTAGTGCGGTCCCGGAACCGGAACTGCTGAGTTCCGCCACCCTCTCGAACCGATGTTTGCATCTTTAAGCGCGCTTGATTGCGATTACTTGGTCGGAACTCGCGACCGAGCCAGCGAAATCGACGAGCCGCAGGGATCGTGCTCTGTGCCTTCGACTTTCCGATATCGACTTTTGGAAGCGTCGCCGCTTGTATCGACAGTTTTCCAAGCTTCGATACTCTGCGCTCGAGGATTTGTTTACCGCAGGCAAATCGCAAGCAAGGCGAGACGCGGAGAAAATATTTGTTCCCGTGTTTCGAGTCTGATGGGAAGTTACGAGTTGTGTAGTACCGAAGACATTTTGGTCACTGTGCCGTACTATTTGCGGAAGAATGGAGGAACCGACGTTTAAAGGAACTTATTTAACCGAAATTCTCTGTACACAAACCGAGGGATACCTTGGTTCTATTCTATACGGAAGATACACTGTCTTTGGGGGAAGAGAATCAAGACTCGCGTTAACTGGAAGAAACAAACAGGACGCGTCACAATTTACGGTCGATTCGACGCTACGGTGTCCCTATCGGGAATTCGTAAAACCGAAACCCGACGATTCTTCCTCCGTTGCAACGAAACGCTTCTAAATTAATTAATCCCGGTGGAATTAAGAGGAGTTAAACGGCGGGAACTTTGCCGGGACAGACTCTTATCAACTTTGCAGCCACGGTACTGGGATGTTACCTTTCCGACAACAGAACTCGACCAAGTTAAAGACCGCTGTCGATCGTCGGACAAACAACAGGAACCAATATGGATCGTGTTGTGTGCGTTCTACGTTTACCGTACGAATGGTCACTGTGAGGGTTGCAGTAATGTTATGGAAACTGAGAGTAACACATCGTTTCCCTTGTTACCAACGAAACTCGCTAAAGGAGAAGAGTATAGGGTGTCCCAGCTGACCTTATCGGCTAAAGTGCTTTCGCTCCGGGTACAGCTATTGAGCCATTGAGTGGATATCTTCTTTCTTCCACGAACGTAGGAGTGTCCGATGGAATTTTTAAGACAAGTTGAATGGCCGATGATTCTAAGGTGCTTCCTAGGTGAACGCAGACCGCTTGTATTTTTATATAGGTATATCTAATAAGAAAGTTGCAGGGTAAGGCTTCTCGTAACAAGATCTACGTTTTCCTTACAACTCTACAGAATTAGGAAACTAACAGTACGATGTACTCGCGAGTCGCTGTCTTTGTTGAAAATAGAAATCGCGCGAAATAAAACGGCGCGGTGACCCCGATATCGGAGCTTAATGGCAACGAAAATGTTCGGCGTGCAACGGGGCCACGCACGCAACTTCCGCGAACCAAAGGTTCGTATCGTCTGGAAACTCGAAAAGTAAAGGGAATAGCTCGGATAATAGAGTTAGCTGGTACACCTTGTATATCAGGTGGCGTTGGCTTAAATTGCCTCTCGCCTGCCACGAATCTTATCGTTTCGAGCCGGCGTGATTGTTACGAGAGCACACGGCGGCGGCTGCATGGCGTGCCGTTGATACGTCGCTCCGCTCCACGCTGCTGGCTTTCGCTCGCGTTTGGCGTACACGTATATACGGTGAGTTGTACGCGAGCACTGCTTACATAATATCGATACAGAGAGAGAGAGAGAGAGAGAGAGAAAATGCGCATAGAGTGTGTATCGTAGAATCGGTTGTTGGACTAATCCTTGCCGCGCGAAATGGGTAGCAGCGTGTAAATAGAAGGCAAAGGAGAGCGTATGGCGTAACTGGTATCGAGGAGAGGGAAAAAGGGCCAAAGCTCTGGCCGATACGCGTGTACCGTACGGCAAGCGATGTTTTATCGTGGCGGAACGTGGAAATTTTTCACTGGATAAACCTCGAAACGTTGCAGCTTTTTGTAGCCTCGCTTTTTGCGGCATTAGATACGGACGAGAGGAGGGAAAAAGCGTCGCGTGAATTTAGCTGTCGAGCCGAGACGAACACGAAAACGCGACAGAACGACGCGTGCGCGCGTTCGCTCGTTAAATCGCGACCGAGCAGCCACGATAGTTCCCCGTGTATTATGATATTACGGTATCGGTAGGATGGCCGCGCAATGACACACATTCGCAGCCGCACGTCGGTCACGGAGAAATTGCTAAATCTGTCGGCCAGCACGAGCGACGCCGTGCAAAATAGCCTGCGGCTGCGAATCGATTAGATTGGCCGTTCCGCGTTCTGCCAAAGGAATTCTTTGCGGCCGCGCACGGTGGTTAATTGGCAGGTAATCGAATAAACGGTCGGTCCATCCTTGCTGGATGAGCGTAACCGGCCAATTTCCAATTGCCTGATACGGCCTGAAAAAGATCCCTCGGGGGCCTTTCAATTTTACCGATTCAGCGATCTCGAACGAACCAAAGAAAACTTTCGCCGGTGAATCGTCGTTAATTCCAACCCTGACCGATACCACCCTTCAACGTACCCGCCTCGTTGATGGCTGACTGCGTTCGTTCGAGAGCAACGCTCGCTCCGGGCCACGACGCGATGCTACGATGAACGCTCGAACGCGGACGAGCAAATGTTACGTCAGCGGAGCACACATTTTTCGGAACTCGTTAAAAAGGCAATTTAACTTGCCGCTTGCGGCCCATTAATACCACCGCGTTATCGACTCTCTCCGCGACTTTCCCGCTTCGAACTTTGCCCTCGCGAGTATACTGTTATTCCAAATAATGTTCGAAGGGAATCCATTTGAATTTTTCTCTCCACACTTCGGCCACGTCTTGCATTCTATGATCCTCTACCACCCAATCTTGCTTCTTCTTTTGAAATACACGTATAGATACTTTTTTCTTTTATTTATTTCACCGTTCGATTCGCCCATGTATATATCGAAATACAATCGAGTTAAAACGTTACGCGAAGAGTCATGAACGAAACAAGATGGGCGAACGTACGATTCCATTCTGTGTGAAACGTCAGGTCGTTCGTCGTCCGTCCCGTATGAATTTCGCACGACGATTCGACCTCCCGAACCGACCCGTGTACACGCTCTACATAAAATATTTCGTCGCATCGTGCAACTTTTCCTCTTCTTCTCACCCCTTTCGTTCTACCTTTCTTTCCTACTCACTCAGTCGCTCATATTTTTTTCGTTCTTCCTTCTTTTTCGCAATTCCACGACGCTACGGGAAAAAGGCAAAAAGAACAGCTAAAAAAAAAAAAAAAAAAGAAAAAAAAGGAAAAAATCAATAGGCCGCAGGAAATTGAATTTGGTCCGTGCAAACTGACCCGTCGTGTATCGCAGCTGCGTGCCGCCGCTGGCCAACGGCGCCGGGGAAAAAACGGAAAACGAGCGCGAAGGAAATGGCGCTGTCGGTCGAACGCGACCAAGCCTCCATCGAGATTCATTCGATTTCTAACTCACCCCTGAAAATATGTTCTACCCTTTGCATCCGTACGTCTGTTACCGGTCATTCAGTTGGATATATATTCCCACACTGATCCCTTGCATCGCGAAATACGGTGCTGAATACGATGGATGAAAAGGGAACTATTTTCTTTTTCATTTTTTATCCTTCGTACGGCATATCTGTGGACGCGTATTCGATTCGATTATATCGACACTTCTCTGGCTTTCCCCTCGAAATCTGCGGTTAATTTCATCGGGCGGTTCGCTAGGGTAGGTCGTTATCCTGAGCCGAAGCTTTATCCCCGGAATGAGTTTAGACTTCGGAAGAGAGGAGGGGGGGGGGGGGGGTTATCGCAACGCCGTGAAATTCAGAATTAGGCAAACGAAACGGTAATCTCCTAGTTTCGGAGAAACTTTAAATACGTGGGCCTCGCGGAAGTAAGTTTAGCTTAAACCGAAAAAGAGCCTCCTCTTATACGACCGAAGAAATAAAGGAGAGACCGAAACAGGGAGAACAACGTCTTGGCCGTTTTCTTGTCCCGCTTGTTTGCAAATACGGAGTTTCAATTTGTTCGTGCACATAAGCATTTTCCAATATCGCTGTTCCTTCCTCGTCTCCTACGTGCAACAAAGGGGAAAGCAATTTCGCGAATGCCTGCGGAGATACCGCCTCTCCTTAAGGACATCGTGTAATTTAAACGCAACAAACACATCGGAAAAGTGGAACGCTTCGTTCCCTTCCTTTTTACAGACTGCACGAAAGAAGAAAGGATGGATTTTCTAGTCAGTCGTAGCGGATTAAAAACAAGCGGCGATACAGAGGGCATTTGGCCAATTGCTTTGCTCGATATCAGACTATTTGACTGTCCTTTTTAATTAGAATATGCATTGGAGAGATCTCGACTACCGAATTTTCACCGAACGACGGGAAGTCATCTTCGTATAAAAATTTTCTCATTAATTCTCATCATTACAATCCTCATTAATTCTCGTATGCGTGACGAAAGTTCGCGAGGTTTCACGCGCATATACATAGTGTAGTATGGAAAAATAAGAGGATGACTAACAACATGATAATAATATTGTTATTAGATCCCGGATATCTATGTAAATTTGTATTTTTCGAACACTATTGATTTTCAAGTTTCATTCGTTAAATATTCTAACCAGTGTTTTACTTTAAATAGCTATTGATTAACGTTATATATATTTGTATGTATTATATAAATACTATATTATATATAGTATTTTTCGATATTACTTGCATTCTGTGCATTTTCGCAGCTTTAAATTTTCCAATAAATGCATAAAAATTTGCGGTTTAGTTATTACATTACGATCTTATTCGTAGATTTTTTTTCGGCCCGTAGGCGTGTCTATATTTATAATTGTACTGGCTCTATCAGGAAATAACCAATCACGTATACTCCATAATCATTATGCAAATCGATTGGGAACTTACAAACATGCGTTCTCGTGAAACTCGCTCCACTCATTCCCGCATGCAAGCTTTATTTTCACGCATATATGTATATCGGCCTAGTAATATATAGCTTAGACTATAATATTCTAATCTTAGATTTAGCTATACAGGTAAGAATAGAATAGAGAAATTTCTATAGGTATATGAAGACCAAAGAGAAAATACATGATAAGTTTGTTCGTTTTGATTTTCTAATTCTGATGCTATTTGCCGGCAAGAAGAGAGTATTTTCATATACTTACATAGTTGGAGAGGGATGTCTTAAATCCAAACATACAACTTTTTAAAAATAGCTGGTAAATCTACAAAGTTTCATAAGAAATCAGTGGTATAATCTTATGATAATCAGTATCTTTCAAATGTCTAAAAAAGTGTCAAATACACATTGCATTTAATATTAAAACCATATAAAATGAGAAAAATTGGTAATGTAAAATTAACAGACAACATGTTGAATTTTTAAATTCTACTTCTATAAAACATAAAAATTGTGACTTATTGCATTTTTCTCCTATGATCTTTATATTGGATCGAGTTAGTTAAGTGAATTTCACTTACCCTCTTCGTCGCTGCCGATCATGGCGTAACGTTCGTATCCCGTGAGGTTTCTGACGGCGCCAAGGCCGAAGTCGTCCTTTGTCCATTGAATAGGTCCCTTCTGGTCGAGGACCCGGCAAGGAAGCGTCACTCGGCTGCCAATCACGGCGGTCTGATCCATCGGTTCAATCGCGAATCGCTGATAAACTACTTCCGTGGTCGTGATCGGCTTCACCGTCGAGGCCAATGGTGACACGTTCGTTATGTTCGTCGCTGATGACGTTACCCTCGTTCCTAGCGTCAGTAGCAACGATAGCCAGATTATAGATGGCGTTGATCTTGCTACGCCTCTTGTTCTCGTGCTGAAAGCAGAAACGAAATAATTCTGTACTCCTTCGTTTTACGTAACGCGATATTGTATTTCAACAAGTTAGTAATTAAATAAACGATAAAACTGCAACGCAACAAGTTACTAACAAAGCTATAAATGTATTTCTTCCGAGTAAGACCAATTCTAATATTTGTTATATTCTGTCTATAAAAGCCTTAGAGAAAACACGATTCTATCATTAATAGTCTAAAACGTTTTTCCAACACGCCGAAAAATATTCGATGCCGAAGGAATTGCAGAAAATAATTTTATTCCAAGTACCCTTCACGATGGAAAAAAAGAGAAAAAAAAAGAAATAAAGCGATTCCAATAATTACAACCGGTTCCTAATCCACGCAATATACTTTCCTCGCACTATACTATAACTGAACCCTCTTCGTCGCGTAAAAATCACCCCAGGTGCCTTATGTAAGCGTGGAACTACATTACCACGTTAAACTTTACGGTTGATTGCGCGAGAACGAGCTGTCGTAAATTATGACTTGGACCGCCGGCAGAGCAACGGGGGCAGAACAGTCGATAGTCGAATTACGGATCAGAGGGGAAAATAAAGGGTAGAATTAATAGCGGAGCGGCGATAACGCACTTACGGCGTCGCAATGATATTCCAGGGTTGGTTGTCGATAAGAAGTAAAAAGCGTCTAAGTTCGTTATTTAACTTTTCTCCCTACCCCGCCCTTTTCTTTCTGTCTCTTTCTCTTCGCTTTCGCGCACCGCCTAGTCCTCTAGCCGAGGATTGTTTAACGACCTTGCAGACGGCCGTACGCTGCTCCGCCCGTTTACCTTCGAACCGTCCTTATTTATCTTTATAGTCTCATCGGATTAGAAGAGCGGAGACCAAGAAGTCGTCGCCGTAAATGAAACGATAAAACTATAGCCAGTACAGCAATTTATTATTGCGTTTTTAGAGCATATATAGCTGTTAGTACACGTGATGCCACTGTTATGACCAGGTGAGACTATATCCTTCTTCTTCCTCCTCTATTCTCTGTTTTTTTTTCTCTTCCGCTTCTTTTACGACGGTAATACCGTTTCGTCGATGCAACGAAAAAAAAAAAAATATACCCGTTGCTGGCAATTATTACGGTAGCCGTTTTACGACGACAAAGGGATCGGTGGCATGTTGTCGAAGAGAAGGAAGATGAGAGGATGAGCACGCGTTAAACGATTGAGAAACGCTTTAATAAAACTCGATCAATTCGCTTTCTTCCACTTTCATCGTTGTTGCTGCGACAATTTTATTCGAGACTCGGCGTGAGCGGTGATCGATATTGAAATTCTTGGTCGGGACGGCCCCGCGCGACGTACGTACTTCCTATCTCCAACGACCAAAGAAGCACGCCGATCGACGATGTTCGATCTTCTATCACTCGAATCGAATATATCCACGGACATGTTCGCTTCGGCGCTCTAATAACATACGTGAACACGTTTCTCGCGTTGCAATTTACGCGACAATTTCTCCTCGGTGAAGTGTTCCCCCTTGTTCCTTATCGAGTGACGCGAACACGTTCAACGTGGTCACGTCGAGAAACGCGCCAGTCAGCCGACGAAGCGTTCGTTTAATCGTTTCATCGACCTCTCAATTAACTTTTATTCGTCTGGCTTACGCTTGAATCGGACCACGTTGCATCTTCATCGTGCGAGTTCTTCAGACGGAACGAAGAGAAGATGATCGCTCTCGAGTTTTTAACGCAGCGATATCCCGTCTTCAGCGAACAATTCAGACCAAAATACACCTTTAAATTTTAGACACTGTCAACCACGATATTTCGAGTACGAAAGCAATCCCCATCCGCCTTATCCCGTCCTGTCCGGGCACACCAACTTCCTCCGTGGCTTTCGTTCCGGTAGTGAATCGTGGTGCTCGCACCCTTTAAGAAAACGGCCCCGCTCGTTACACGTCGCGTTCGTGTTTCTCGTTGAACGAGTTAGACGACGTTAGCAAGGAGGAGGCGGACGTTTCTTGTCGCGCCATGTTCCGTTTGCTCGACCAGGGGGAGGATGTCGTAAGACGGTCGTACGACATCGTGCGGCTCAACTGCTTACGAGCTCAATAGGATAATAACCTCAGCCTGGTCGTTACCAGTCGAACCATTTCAATGGAATACAAGCCTAATGGACGTAATAATAATTGCGCTTGTGCCTCTCGGTTTCGTCGTTGCTGTTTGCCCCTGCAAGCTGCCTCGACTCTGTACGCACCACGGAACTTTGAAATGTGTCCGGGTAACGCGACGCGTCCTATGTGGGCCACGTTTCCTGTCGTCGTTGACAAATGCCTGGATCGGCTGCGGCTTTGCGGCTTGAATCGATAAGCGCCACTTTAACGCGTTCGCCGATGTTTCTCTCGTTTTACCAACCTATTCCCGTCTAGCGCCGTGGGAAATGAAAATATCACACGAAACAGTCACCTTACCCGAACGAAACCTCTCGCAGTCTTGTCGAGGAGTTTTAAAGAAATAAGAAGGAAATAGGAGAAAGGCGAGAGAAATACCGATCTCATAACCGAGTCTACGTTTCAATCCGCGGGAAGTAAAAAAGTTTGAGGTTAAAGTGGGATTTTAATAAATTCCGCGATATTTTCCTCCTATTTTCACAGTGAAAATAATCGCGTCACGGTCGGTCGCGAATCAGCCTGTGGGCGAATTACGAAACAGTCCATTAACGGAATACAACAATAACAGAGAATCATTCGATTTTTCGTTCATATTAAAATTGATAAAAATTGAATTCCGGCTGACAGTCGGTTAACCGTTGTCTGATATTTAATTTAGAAATACCACGTTTTACCATTTCGAGCGTTCGTCTTTCCAATGTTATCGTCAAACACCGTCACACAGAATGTTATCAACGTGCAACATTTTTCGTTCCATTTTCCAAATTTTAATTGCCGGCGGGATTTTTTTTTTCCTCAAACCGGTACTAACCCGTTCTAACCGGAGCACGAAGTAACGATTCGAAAGTGCTTGTTAAAACAAAGCTCGATCACGGATTACCTGTTCATTCGTTATAATCACGTTTAATACTTTTAATTAATTTCAATCTAAACCGAACATCAACCGGTCAGACATCATAATTCAGGGATAACGTTGTATCTCCTCTGTGGCGTGATAAATAATCATCGGACCGGAGGCAAAAATTTCAGAATATTTATCGTCCAGCGATCAGTACTTTTTATCCCGCTCCGTTACATCGATATCCCAACCTACGAAACGATGGTTCGCAAATCAACGATTTTTATCCATTATACCAGCCACCGCGATCCCGAATTTCGATACGATCGTTCATTATACGTCCGGGAATTTTGGCATAATCGCGCCGAGCTCGGTAAACAAGCGTTTCGACGAATAGTTAACGAAAATTCCCGATGCACGTACCCGCGAGATGTAAGAGAAACAAGGAAAATATGCGGCATAATGATAAAGGGAATTAAACAAATGAGACACATTCGTTACTCTGTTACGCAACGGTCGCCTGTAAGGTAATTAAAAGTTTCGACGAGACACGTAACGAAGATAATATGATACATCATGGAGGGAGTTTATAAAAGTCAAGTACGGATTTCAATTTTATCGGAATATAATCCGTCGATGACTGTAGATCGTCGAGGCGAACCAAGTGGCGTCGGCACGCGTCTATCCGTTTGTTATCGAGATGGGATTCGTTTGCACGTCCCCTTTACTTTATATCGTTGACCCGCGTTAAAATTTCGTGCGATTGCAGGGCACGTGTTCGATCGGGTCTCTTGCTTTTCCTAGCCACGTATATACCACTTGGTTATTACATACGCTAACACGTCCCTGAGTATAGATATTCCTGCCAACCACCATGTATTCGTAGATCATGCGCCGCCGATAAAACGGCGCTGCCCGGTCGGTGCCTCGTGATAATTAATTGGCCGCTGTTCATCCGAACAATTACACCTGAATGCCGCGGCAATTATCAGCGTGCCGCAGGGATGACGCTCGCCGTTGAACAAACGCACTCGTTTGTCGCGTGGTTGCTTGCCCATTGTCATCGAAATTTTGACGAGTCTACCCTGTCTCGCGCGACTTTTCCATCCCTTTTTCCCTTCGTATTTCCCTGTAAAAAGGTTCATCTAGAGGTTCGTAATCAAGTAGTCATCGTGAAACACGCCGAAGAACGACATTCTCGCTACGGAAATTGTGTAATCTCATCGTGTCTCGATAATGGTGACGCGTTTTTCCGCATGGAAAAATCCACGTCGACGTATAGCCAGGCGACGCGGTACAGCGACTGCGTTTGACAGCTGAAAATCGAAGTCGTGCACAAACCCGACCGGGTCACTGGAAACACGGTCGTAGCCGTCCTCGAGTCGTCGAACAGAGACAGTGCGTCTCTGATCAATTTGTCATCGCATGACCCAGAATCAAAGATACGAGTCCCACGGGTCGTCGTTTCTGGAAACGTCCGATTGATGTGTACACGCGCTTCGCAATCGGACTGCTGTTCGATATTCGTGGGGATCGACAGAGCCTGTTGGAAACGATACACACAAAGCGGTCGATTTCGATGCCTGACTCCACCTACTCTCGTTTCATAGCTCTATAAACGATGATACGATCAATCGTAACCGATTTTCGTTTATTTTTTTTTTTTTTTTTATCTTGTATAGTAATCTGATCTGAGCTAGCTAAATGGAATACGGTTATTGTCGATCAGTTTGTTACCGGACGAAATTTGTTAACGCGACATGTTGTGTTGCGTTTTTAAGTATCGTCAGCTAACGACTACGATTGTCGTTTGATCGGTAAAGTTAAGGCATGTTTGGTCACAGTTACCGGCAATATGGTTGATCATCTGGGAACTTCGTGTGCTACTGATATTAGTGTTTTGGAACTCATCTAAAACTATGGGTCCCCGGCTAGCGATCGCAGCGGTTGCCACGAGGTAAATTAAATACAGTGTACGATCATTTTCTAATAAAATCGGTTTAACGTTATTTTGACCAAATGTGTCACGAAAAAAAGAAATAGGCGGGAAGATATGAGAAATCTAATATTACGACAGGTTGTTGAACTCTATAATCTGGACGAATTTAAAACAGTAAGTGGCTACGAATAGCGACTATGTCATGCACGGAAATAGCCGTAGCAATTGAAACATATTTGATAATTTGCTTATTTTAACCACTGTTGTTTACGAATTTCAGCTATGATATCACATTTTAAATTGCAAAATTGTACAACTGTTTGACAATTTGCTTATCTTATCTATTGATTATTACGAACTTAAACTACGATATCTCACGCTAAAGTTTATATTCTACAAAGGATATATCACGCTCATTTTCATTATTCAGTTGACAAATACTTGGCCATTTGTTTATTTTAGCCTTCATAAATTCAAGCTACAATTCCCCCTTCTAAACTATATCATTTATGAAAGAGATACGCTACACTCGTTCTCACCGTTCGTTGCTTTTTATTACAAGAGTCCAATCATTTCCACTGACAATCCGAAAAATGTTCCTGTTTGCGTGGGTCGAACACCAGATCCTCTTAATTTCGCCTACGCGCTACTCATCATCCTCTTCGAAAGGGATCAAAATTGTTGGTCGTCCACGATGATGTATCCTCGGCTACCTTTCCCTTCAGTTTCGTTTCAGCCTTGGCACGCCAAACGCCGATAACTACGAAACCGCAATACCTCTGGCGTGTACGGCTTTCAATTTGAATAATCCGATGAATAAATTTACCCGACCATACAGCCCGTTACAATCGCAACGTGCCGTTTGGTGATCTCTCGCTTTTTCTCTATTCGTCGTCAAACGTTTCTGGGCCAATCCCCCGAGTGTCGCCTAATTTTTGATCGAACTCGAAATAACGCGTCATCTACGACCACAAAATCGCATCTACAAGCAGACTGGCAGATATTACGCTTTTGCGGTGAAGAGCTGAAAATTCGAGCTCCGTTCTCCGACCGATTGCACGGCATTAACGAAGCCATTAGTACTTTCTTAACTTTGCAGCATAGCCGTTCAGGCGGATTCCACGAGCAACGGAGTTCCTCGCCAACGACCAGCTGACGCGCGAAAAACCCTCAGCTTCGAGAACCGGCTGAAATATATCATTTTTATCGAGCTACCGGGCTCCTCCTTCCAGCGATAATCTATAATCGGTTCGACGGATCCCGATTAAATATCTATTAACTGGGAGATTTTTGACTGATGCAGCAAAAAGCACATAGAGGATAAAACTAGGTCAGACCAGGAGTTTTACGAAAGGTCCCCTTCGAACTCGATGTTCTTACAACGGTCCCAGTCATTTCGTGCGTTACCACGTTGCGCCACGATTGTTTTTTCCAATTCGGCTCCCAAGGCGCACGTGTCACCGGAAAATTGATTTATTATCGCGTAACCGTTTTCCCGGACCATGTTTGCCCGTATCAGTATTCATGGTGCAACGAAAACTGTCAAGCCTGCCCGTACGCAGTCTGGTCGGGCTAGATGCGGCTGACTGTTACAACGGGGACGCATTGTGTGCTCACACAACAATCAACATTGGCTGTGTGTGGTCCGCCGTTGCATACGGACACCACAATGCCAAATTGACACGCGTCTCTGTGCAACAGTGTATACATATATAAGTTTGTGTGTGTGTGTGTGTGTGTGTGGATGCGTATACGAGAAATGCCGATACAACCAGGAGCTTCGTACGCGAAAACTCGAGGCACAATCTCGAACGAGCGACAAAGTCATAGAGCTCGGAACGAGCACGAGGTATCGAGAGCTGTTGCGGTTTCCGCTGTTTCTGGCCAAGCCCTCGATTCCGTAAAAAGGACGCAGGCGTTGCAGAGTTCGCCGGCCTCCTCCAGGGAGTTCCCCTGGTTCCGTTCGATCTCGTTTTAATTAACATCGCGCTCGACTATTTTCTACTGTCTGTAACGCGCGCTGCAACCGCACCGGAAGTAGCGCGGTACCTTGACGCTCGCGGCTGTTACGCGGTTCACAAGCAGCGGCCCGGTTTCGTTGTTTATTTAAGCGACGACTGTTGTACTAACGTGGGTGAGATCCGATACCGGTTCGGCTGCGAACTACTATTTTTACGGAATCCATAAACATCGAAAGTTTTAGCCTTCGATAACTCTGTTTCTATTACAGATGATACCGGAACACGTCATACACGTTATACACGGAACGCGTCTACACCCTGCAGGGAAAGCTGAGCAGAGGAGAAGGGCGTGAAATGCTGCACACTATCATAACCCATAATTCATTGGACATTCACTTTACTACGTACATGTAGTATAGACGTAAATGGATGTTGTAATTATAACATGACGTTGATACTTATTAACCGTGTGTATTAACTTAATTATAATGTTATTTTATTAAAGCTAATGTTTAAAATTAGCAAATGCCCCGTTATGCATCGGAGTTCGACTTTAATCGACATCTAATCGTGTCACGAATTAAAATCATGCCAAAGGAATAAGTTGTAATTGCGGCTGTATTTAATTCTTCCAACTGTAGAATTCCATTTGCGGTCATTATAATTCCTTTAACGTTTGCAACTCATATTACGAACTCGATGATTTCATGTGTCTATGATATTGGCCTTATTAGTAATTTTTAGATTTCTATCCTTCCCATTTAAGAGAGACAATTCAGATCGAAATAGGGCAAGGTTTACGTTCCTCAGATATAACGATCGCGTTCTTTTTATTGAGTTTTCTTTCTTTCAACACTCTCATTCTAATAACGTCGTTCCAGTGATGATCCATCGTACACCGAATCTCGCTCGAATTCCCTTTTTAACGATAGCTTTTAACATGGCTCGTCGGTATAGCTTATAACTCGATACCACGGTTCATTGGAAGATACGAAGCTAGGTGTGTCGTGTGTACGGCACCGCTTTGTCGGCGATCGACAGCTTTAAGTTGGCCTTTCAACAATTACCCTGTGACCCTTGGAAACATACAGGTGCACCGTAAAGAAGCTGCTGGCCGGTTTGTGTAAATGTCACGTACGCTATTCACGACGTTGTGGTAACTCCGTTAGAAAAAGCGACACAAGCTAACAGAAAATACGCAGAGAACAAGATGCTCGAGTTACAAACTTTTGCAAGTAAAAAAGCAAACCATCCTTTAAAACACATACTGACTTTGAACAGTCCTTTAACCTATTACCCAGGAAAGACGAGTTAATTTGTCATTTTTAGATCGTCAATCTTTTGAACATAATAGTTAGATGTTTCATCTTCTCATCTGATGTTTTATTTCTATAAAAAATATTTGAAGACTACAGGTGAAAACCTGATAAGTTATATTTCTCTATCTATTCATCGAAGCTTTCACAATTTTCTCATTCGATTTTGGGATTGAATATGTGTTGTTTTCACCTCCTTGAATGTTTAAAAGATATTGATAACATTAGTTACGCAGATTAATATTAATTGAATTAAACTAACGCAATGATTAAAGCTATACAGATGGATTTTTCAATTATTCTTCGAAGACTTACGTATTCGAGTCTCTCTTCTTCGACTATTTCATGGCCACGAAATGTCACAAAAGTTAGAAAATTACACAAATCGACCTCATCTTTCCCATAAGAGCATCATTCGCAAGCATCAGGACCTCGCGGAAATTAATCTGTTCCTATTAATTTCCAATTTCGCGACGAAAGAAGAAGTTAAGCGTAAGATTTGACAAACAAGTTAAAGATATCCCGTTTTATCTTCAACGTGAGCTCACTTACATCACGAAGTAAGAAGAATTAAGCTTAGGAAACACTATGATCCCTATTTTATCTGGTGAAATCGTTTTCTACAGAGAAAGAGAGAGAAGGAGAGAGGGGGTTCTCGAGTTCGGAAGGAGACACCTGACAAGACATTCCGTGGGACACGGGACAATGGACAGACGGATTCCGTGCTCCATTCCACGCGTATGTTGAGGGGCTTAAGCGCGTTACGTGTTCCCTTTATGCACCAGAAAACATCCTTCGACCGCTAACCGTTCCACCGTCGGGTCGCGTCGTATCCTTTTCTTGGACGTCGTGATTCGACGGGACGAACCGAGTTACAGGAGACTGGGGAAAGCCGCGCGCACACCCAGGACACATATAATATCGAAGTTATGCACCGTGACAGTACGCTGGCTGCCTCACAATGAGGGAATCCTTGCTTGTCCGGGCTCAAGCTGCGCCCGGTGATTTAAGATCGTGAACTCGCGAAGCGGATATCGATCGTTCAGGAGAACGTAGCGTCGACTCTCTTTCGCTTCCTCTTCGTCACTCCGTTCTCTGTTCTCTAGACGAGGATGTTTCTCATTGTTTTTCCAGTAGTATTTAGGAAACAAATAAAAGGGAACGTGCATGTGTACGAGCGTATACGCGTCATACGTGGAAAGATATAACGGTATCGATACGAAGATTTCCCATGGTTGTAAGTGGAACGGTCGCGCGGCAGAATGGCTGACTAATGGAGGTTATTCAAGCCGTCGCTAGACTTCTCGTTTTCCGAGTTTAATATTCCAAATTATAGGAGGCGGCAGCAATTTTCGAATATTCAACGGAGAGGAAAGGAACCTGTCGGTGACCTAGATATCTGGCTCGATTCCTGCAAGCTGGATCGTTAGGCGTACGAAACAGCTTCCCTCGTTAAACTACAACCTATTAATCCAATTGATTAATTCTCTCGTTCCCGCTGTTGCTAATTAATTAATATGATTGATACGAGAAAGGGCAAGTACAAAAGGTTTACAAGTATGTTGGCGAATGAAACGGTCGAAATATTGCTTCAACTTCGTAATTCGGGCAGATACGATGGCGAACCACGTGGATGTAAATTATGAACGCGTAAACCAGTGCCGTTACTGAGACGCTGTCAAAGGGTGGAAAGTTACGCGATACGACGATAAATATTGTTAACGTTGTAATCAAGGCTGCTTAAAGAACGGTCGTCGGTTTGCGATGGTACTCGAGAGCGGAATTAAATCGTAGCGAGACAGAAGGTGGGGGCAAGGGAGGGGGATTCGTTCCGTGAGTCAGATTTCATTAGACACGAGTTGATACAACGAGACCGCGAGACTTGGTCGCAAAGAGGCAGTAAACACCGCTACAGTACCCCCTACCATCTATCTTCGTGTTCGCATCCATCTCTCTCTCTCTCTCTCTCTCTCTCTCTCTCTCTACGTGTCCTAGTACATGCATATGGTACATATGTACGAGGCCGCGGTTCACATCCCTAGAGCGTATACATCTGCAATGCAGAAACGAGACGACCATGTAAATTCAATATTTGCGCCGTGATGGAATGATCATTTCGCGGAGGGAACGATAGTCGGATACTTAAGAGAGAGAAGCTTTCGTATATAGCATATACGATGGAAGACGACAGTGTCGGTGATGGAGCGGTTTGCAGTTTCAACGAGTAGATCATTTCTACGTGAAAATAGCGCGATAACGGTCGAACGTGGCAAACTTTCTAGCGGCCCCGCGTATTTTGCTCTTGTATCACGGTATAATCGTGGATTTCGTCGAATATTCGATGAAAAACTCTACCGACGTTCTAGACATTCGTCGGGCTATCCCCTTGAATTTTTATAGCGCCACGATCGGTGTATACGCGAAATTCTCTTCCAGCCGAAACCCGAGTACGTATATATACGTGGCGTCGTAGTTGTCGATCGATCGGTTAATTCATATTTAAATGGTGGCATCGCCTGGCGCGAACAACGAAAGAGAGAAGGGGCGGAGAAAGAGACGGAAGAAAGAAAAAGAACGTGACACGTAGAACACGGTCCTTCGATCGAGTACTTGTTACCGCGAGCTTTCGTGTTAATCACTCGCAGGAGGCTGTCTCATTACGAGAATCAAAATATCCGTAAGAGACGCAATGCTCGTATCGGAGCGTATGATACGCTGCGGCGCGGCGTGTAAGTATGTAGATAGGTGGCAGGGGCGCATGGCCGCGCGTGTGCTCGCCGGCCCGTGTACGTGTGCGCCTCTGTGACGGAGGGTTTGTCAGCCGGCAACCCCTTCTAGGGTTGACCTTTCGCCGCGTGGATCGATATCGTGAAACGATATTTCCTCATTACAGTCGCGCGCTGCCACCTCGGTTCGCGGCGGATGTATAAATTTCCTCGCCGAAAAAACGGTCAGACGCGTCTCGTCGTCGCTTGACCCCCGCTGCGAGCACGCAACCTATTCTAGGTTGTTCGCGTCGCGCGCGTCTGCCACGAATTTGGGAAAAAGCCCGGAAAAATGGAGATTGTCTATTACCGGTGCGCGTTGCGTCGCCCGCCAGAATGATTCATGCGAAACTACTGTATGCCAAATACGTATCTATACGTTCACATACATACGTATATATGTAGGTATATAACTGGTATGCATGTATGTATATACTTGCATATTATATTGAGCGAAGAAAAGGTAAAACGTAGAAATACGTAGAATGGAAGAAACGAAAAATCTGTCTCGGTTTCCGTTTTTGTATAGCCGGAGAAAGCTGTCTCGGGGTAATTACACCGTCTTTCTGTGATTTTAATAAACGCAAGGATGAGTAGAAACAGAGCAACGTCTCGTCGCGAGTAATTCTTTTAGCGGGATGAAAATTTAACGCGGCGCCCTGTAAAAAGAGGTAGAAGAGCAACGGTGGCGGGTCCGCGCGCGCTTCATCTTATCCACCGGCGGAAATATGAAATACTTCTGCGCGGAATAAAGTTATTGCGCGTCCAGCGTTATTTTGCTCGCTGCTTAAACGACTGTGTGCCGCTCGTTACGACGGCTACGCTACCCATTTCTACTACCTTACACTCCATTATCATAGAACAGCGCTTCGTTATTCCATTATGATCCACGCGGGCGTGCGCTTCCATTTACGTCGCAAATTATTTTAACTTCGAAAACGACCGCCGGAATGAATCGGTTATCCCGTAAAGCTTTCCGGTTACCATCGTGGATCGTCGTCGCCTATAGCGTTTCTCATTGTTCTCCCTTCCTAAGCGAGGCGTGTCGACGCTCTTAGCCAAGCCGATTAACCAACGTTCCAGCTTCGGACTCGATGTCCTTTCGAACTGACATTTCGATCGACTCGAAGCTATCATAGCCACTGCAATACCAACTAATTCCATTGATTCTCTATTAATTACGAGCTTCGCATCGTAATTAATTCGTACATAATGGTTTGCGCCGCGAATGCTAACATAGCAACGATTACTAGCAACGATTGTATACGTTACAAGACAGAAGTACATACGCGTAGCAATTCACCTCTCGTCGACGTAAGCTTCTTACGTCGGATCGCAATGATGAAAGGTTGAAACAAACTACAAGGGCGTACCCTTGGAACGAGAAAATTCTTTATTGCGGATGACTTAAGTGTCTGCGAAGAGAATAACGTTCGGGCTTACCGCTCGAGGGGTGGCTGCGGTTTCATCCGAGTAAATTCCAGACGTGACGCCATACTTAATGGACCGTTTTGCAAATAGTCGAAGGTGATTATATATACGCTATGATCAGTCCAAGGATATCCCTGGAAGGAGACGAAATCGATCGGTGTTACTTAATCAAGCGCAGGTGCCTGCAAAATTAACGCATCGTTCTCTTCATTCCATTTCATTTTCTCGGCATCGAACAAATCGACTTGTCTCCGGTAACACGTTCGCCTCGAGTGTCGCGAGCGTTCGATCGATCCGCGAGTTCAGCGGTTTTCCAAGATATTTAACGAGCTCGATAACGAACCGAGCAGCCCATGCGAACTAGGTGAAGGACGAAGGATCACGGAACGATAGGGCAGAGCAGAGAGTGATTTCGAACCGCGTCAGCATCGCCGCTGTTCAAACAAACGATTGATCGTACAATAACATCGTTAGGTCGCGCAAGTGAAGTAAACCAAGTATCGATAATCCGTTTCGCGCGGACAAGTGGTTCGCGAGAGCACGCTTCATTGGCTAGCTTCGCGAAGATTCTCAATTTGTCGAGGTGCCACGGCGCCATCGTTCGCGTCGCAATGTCGTCTCGTCGAGTCACGACTGCTAATCCCCGCCGAGTAACGATATTCGATGCGGTGATTAAAAAGGATTTCTCGGTTAAAACTTGTTAAGGATTTGCCTTAGCGGCTAATTAATCGGAATGGTTGGTTTCTGCGACGGCCGTAACGCCGAGCTACTCTCTTTGAATCGATTACGAAGCGGATACACGTGCACGATAAAATTAAATGGATTATGAATGAACGTTTTTCTCTCGACTGAAAATAATTGAACGACGAAGAAGCTTTCACAGTATGGCTAATTTTGCCGACCCAGTAATAGATTAACACGTCGTCCGAAGAGCAAGGAAGGGACAAAAAATGTAGATGCAACGAAGCGAAAGAATTACCCTATGACAGGATGGTCGTAGAAGAAACGCGACATAAATAGACTTCCATTATCGAAGATGGCTAGGCACTTCTATTATATATATATATTATATATATATATATGGTATTTATTTATGCGAACAATAACGCGGTACGAGCACTCAACGACGTCGTAGAAACTTTGTTTTCGTTGCGTTTTACTTCGCGGTTGGTATGGCCGTCTTAGACGCGACTAGCGGTATCGTAAAAAGCACTTCGCACGCTTGAATGAATCTCGACAGAAAAGGTAGAGAAACTGTCCGAAAGGTGGCAAAAGGTAGGTAAATGGGAGAGGTTAAGAAGAGCAGGAGGAACATTTAGTTACGTTACACGATTGCCCTTCTAGCTCATCACGACGCGGATTTAACTTTCAAATAGCTTCAGTCATCGCGAGTTTAATTTCACGATTATTTTATTCTGGAAAAAGAGTTAAGTAGGTCGAGGGTGCTCTTAATCAGCGCACCTTTTAAAGAAGGTAATACCGCGCACAATTTTGCTTAGCAGCCACTGCTATTAATTTCTTGTTCCTTCCGGCAGCTAACGTCGCGTTCGTTCGTAACGAAGCACGAGAAAGAGAAGGTAAAGAAGAGGATAGTGAAAAGAACACGATAGAAACGTGGAAAGGACGAAGAAGGAAGAGTATATCGTGGCGTTTCGGACATTTCAACCATGTCTCGAGTATCGTGCCGTAGCACTGATGACGTGTTCGCCTATCCAACACCACTTAATTCGATATGGATTTCGGCCTCCGTTATTTCGCCAACTTTCGTTAGCATTGCTAATTAGACTGCTTCCGCGAGCTGCTTCGCGAATCCTGGCAAGTTTTCGCCAAATTCCCCGTTCCATTCCGGATGTTAATAAGAATGGTCATTATTATGCTGTTTACAATCTACAAAGGTTGAATGGGATACATTCGCTCTGTCTCGTTTAAAATATCTAACTAACCGGGAATTTTCTCTGGGAAATTTCTTGAGAAGTCGACTTCTCCAACCGTTACCTGAATGCCGAAAATTGTCGTCGGAAAATTCGAAGAGCGTCGGGCAAGCAACGCGACAATTTCCGCGATTTCGATGGAGCACTGCTCCAATTTTCGCGTGCTTTCCATTGTCTTCTCTTTGTTTCCGTGACTAAAGAAGGATGCAAGGGAACTCGTGGAAGACAGGCCATGAATAATACTTGTTTTCGGAGTACGATCACGACGGAATCGCGTCACACACGATGTTGGAAAGAAGCCTTCCCAGGAACGAGAATAAAAATTCAAGCAGACACGCGGCGGTATCTGTCGACATAATCGGTACGGCCGAATTAAAAACCGTAATTCGTAGATATTTGGAAGATTATGAAGGGCCGCGTATGGTGTCCGTTTTCCCTCGCTACTTGACGTTTCTCCCCTTCTTTTTACGCCGACTGCCTCCTCTTCCGTTTTATCTCTCTTCGCGTTTTCCCCCCTCTCTCTTTCTCTTTATCCACTCGTTCCGCCAACCGGGATAATT
This sequence comes from Bombus huntii, assembly GCF_024542735.1. Taxonomy (NCBI): domain Eukaryota; kingdom Metazoa; phylum Arthropoda; class Insecta; order Hymenoptera; family Apidae; genus Bombus; species Bombus huntii. Next base: position 6,978,916 of record NC_066245.1, on the reverse strand, counting down.
AAAAATAAGCCTGGTCTTAGCGAAGCGTCGGTATTCGTGGAAAAAAGAAGGTAAATACGTGCCGCGTATACATTTGCTGATCATTGTCTCGATTTGGAAAGAGAAAAAAGCACAATAAGCTACATATACTGTTGCACGGTATCGCATCACTGCATATCGGCATCACGTTACTGGGTCACGAGACTGAAGTAGACGTCGTTGAATATTTAATTGATCCTCGTGGTCGTGTGCCTTCCGTGTCTCGCAGTGGCTTTGATGTTCGGCGATAACTTGGTTTTCTCAATGGTCGACTAACAAATGTGATACGGCTACACCCACATAGGAAGCATGCAAAAATCTCAACCGGTTACAATGAATATTTACAAATATTTAACGTATCACGTAACTTTTGGTGATGCTTGGCATCGTTATGAATAAATCATGGCGGAAACATTGAGAATCGAAAGGTTACCAGAAAATTACTACGAAACCTACGAACAGGAAGGAAGCGCGCCTTTAACGAATGAAAGAAAAAGGAGAACGTCGCGAAAGAGGAACGACCGCGATAAAATGTATTCCGCGCGTCTTTATGCAGCGATCCTCTGAACCGCAAAATCGTGCATATTCTTGTCAAACGTTTTATTCAAGGCGGAAAAAAGAAAATTATTCGATTGATTCCCAGAAATAATGATCTCATTGGTTTGGATGAATGCAATCTCCGTTTGAACGAACCGGCAAAAGATGAAGAAACGAAAGAAACGGAGCGTGAAATGTTTCCGGTTTGAGTTGAAAGCGTCGTACACGCTTTAATGAGATCTTATTACGCGACTACTCGAGTGTCAATTGCATTGAACATTATTAAATACCACTTGGTGTACGTTTTACGAATTACGCGGACGCGATCTTCTTTCCTCATTCTTTCCAATTACATCGTATAAAATTGGACAAAAGATGTTGAACGAATTATGGCGACGACGTACATGCGCTTGAACGCGTTGCGGCGATCGTGTACTTCCAAGAATAGCGCGATCCTCCGTCGACCGCGTTTAACTGTGTCTGACAACGCGCCGTCCGTTTCTACTGTAAACTCGAGTCATCTTTCTTTCCACTTGCAGCTAATTCGGTCCGGCGCAGTAAGCATTACGTAGGCGTATACTATCATTCGCAAATATTCTGATATTAAATTTGAAAAAGATTAGAGATAAAGAGCGCATTTGTATTTGACAACAGTATTTAAAACAATCGGATTAAATAATTAATGGTAAATTAATACTTAGTAATTTATTATGAAGTAAAGAGACTAGAAATTCAAATTATGTATTTAAAGAAATAGGAATAAAGTATTATTCTATATTATTAAACACAGTTAATAGATCGTAATATATAAAATGTCAGACTTATCGCATCAATTATATGAATCTTTGAAGTTTTAATAATATATTCATTGTAAGGTGAAACTTTCCTTTTATATATGCGAGTTTAATTGTCCAACATTTACGAATATAATACATTTGTTTTGGAATTTATAAAGTATAGTTTGTTAAGGACTGGACGTTTCGAATGTCATTGACCTTTTATTTAAAAGTATCGGCTGCCAGCTTGCCATTATTCCAAATAGAAATAACCACGCGTATTTCCAGTTAACCGAAGTCGATGACCGTTTTACACCGTGCTATCACGCTGACACGAAATAATTCACCAACTGACTATTGATTGTGCCTCAAGTGGTACTAAAACTAATTTTCACTCAGAGATTTCAAACAAAAAGAAGACTCTCCATCCTGTGGCATCATAGAGATCGTAAGTTCTTCCGGTATTCACAGATTCTATTAGAAAACGCGATAAACGACAGCCACGTTGGCGTGGATACTCGCGTAGCCTGCTGCGGCGCGGAAAGAATGCACCGAAACGTTTTTATTTGGCGCGACCGGTCGAAGATTAATGGGTTCCTGTTCCGCCGAGGTATTCGTCTATGATTTCGCGCGCTTGCCAGGGAAAATTGTTTAATGATTGATAATCTATCCTCGATACCAAATTAAGCTCCCAACGGAGCGTTGCTCGCTAACTTTTCCCGTGCGTATTGCCTGATATCGGTGTGCGAGAATGGAAGTAAAAAGCGAAAGGAAAACGGCAAGGCAAAAGTAAAAAGAATAAATGGGAAATAAAAGATAGAAAAAGGGAAGGGGGGAGGGGGGGAGAAGGAGAAAGAAAAGCGAAAGAAAAAAAGGAGAGGCGAAATGAGATTTGCTGTGTCGTCCATAAATCACACGAGCGGGACTTAACTACTTTATAACCGTCCGTTGGAACAGGCAATGTTATCGATGAAAGTTTCAACTTTGCAGGGCTCTCCTATTAAAATAAACCCAACCGGGGCCGGGTTAGCCGGGTCTCCGTTACATAACCACGTGAAAAAGAGAAGTTCGCATGAAGGTCGTATATTTAAGATTGCCATTAAAACCCACGAGGGGGTTTCGATATATTTCACGGGAACCTACCGCGTGCCGGCTCACGCTATCTCTTCTCAACATCACCGGGGAGCTTGCCCGCTCGTTTATTGAAATCCTACGTGGTTGCTTGTATTCATGGCGAGGAAGTCACATGTTTCGTCCTAGCAACCGGTCATCGGATAGGGCACACGGTTCAATATTTATCCGCAAACAGAAGGAACGTACGGCAAATAACACGCGGTTCGAGAAACAAGTTAGACTTGTTTGCAAAGCTGAACAAGGGCCATAGTCGCAAGAAATTCGTAAGCTCTTTGTTTCTGTTAACCCTGGCAACTGAGAAGCAACTTGATGCACGGACCAACGAAGGATATACGAAAGTCACCTCCTCTTCACCATCTGCATCGTATTTCTCTCTTTTCTTCCTATTCTCTTTCAGAAGTTTCGTCTAAGGAATTTGTAAATATTTTAGCACGCTCTGAATGTTACAGAAGAGACGAATAAAGAGCGGAAAGAAAAAGAAAGAGGTAGAGAGAGAGAGAGAGAGAGAGAGAGAGAGGGAAGGAGAGAGGAAGAAAGAGAGAGTCGTGTGCGAAATAGAAAACAATAAGAGATCTATTTAGTCCAGACGGGTGGCGGCAATGCCATGTTTCTTCAGTCATCGCACGTACTTCATGAGACTTTGGAGCGAAATAATTGTTTCCACTCGAGGCGTGTCGGTATTTTCTAATTTCGACCACCTCTATCGACTGGTCGAAATCAATCCGCACGATGTTTCGTACAGTACACTTGTGAATAGACGAAGAGTCGTGGTCGGGAGAGATTCCAAGGTAGAAAATAGTTCCACCAGAAGAGGAAGGACTACGTACAAACAGAACAGTAGTCTTTGTGTATAGTGTACCATAGAAATCGATGGGACGTGAGCTCATTGCGGCTTTCCGGAATAAAACCGGTATATGGATTCTTTTCAGAAATCCACCGCGTTCTCCTTTTCAAGCTTTGTCTTCCACCGCGATCCTCAGACTCGCCCGTTTAAAGAACATGTTTCCTTCAGCGGGAGATATACGTCTCTAATGCATTTTTATTTTCGTTCCCGATATCCGCGTGTGTTTCAACGTTCCCTTGTTGCGAGAAACGCGATATACATAGCGATTCCGCTCTGACGATTCCCAACTCTAGCTACAGTTGACCGAGCATACTTTATCATATCAGTTTCGTACGTCTCCATAGTTATGTACATTCTACAACGTGCAATTTCAATACGTTTCGATATTCTACTTCGATACGTACCCGAATTTCGGTATAGTAGTGCTTCTTCGTTTGTACGGAATATTTATACATGTTACATACAACCGCAAAGTCTTTCTTCGCGAAATCAGTTGCAAGAACTGGCGAATACAGGCAACGATCACCTAACGAAGTAATATCTCGACCAGTTTTCGTTCTGATTCATTTATTCAATTCCAGCAAGAAAAGGAGCTGAATTCCTCGGCGTTTTGTCCACGAGTAATACCATCGGCAGCCGGACATATGATCGTTCCTTGGGATCGTTGCTCCGCGGAATTACACCGTTCGAAAATTTCGATTGCCCTTCTTCTTCGAGGAAATTACAAGCGAGAATCGCTCAGGGCTTATCGAGACGAAAAATTTCGACGATCCATTAAACCCGTCGCGACGATCAAATAATTTACCTCCTACAAAAGTGGAACAGGGGGTTGGAGATTTCCTGGATCGACTCTGGCTGTATGGTTCCGAGAATTCGTGTAACCCGATTAATTCGCTGTATACGTGACTAACGCGACCGCGGAAATCTGGCACGGATTCGAAAATGTTGACCCCGGATACTGGCACCGTTCTTTTCGTTCTCATCGATGCTCGTCCCAAAAAAGTTATAACGCACGAGCTCCACGGACCGGATCTTTCCTCGACCACAATGTGTCTGCGTTCGCTACGGACGAGCCCCGGAGTTTTCTGCATCGCTGCGCGCACCGTGATTTTGTTCGACGATCGTTCACCGACTTCCTGTGTCGTTGGTGACCCGTGCTGGCGGCTCCTCCTATGCATTCCTTGCATCGATCCCTCAGGGATTCCCGTTTTCGTCTGGAACAAGTCCCTTTCCCGGCCAAATCGTACGCGGCGCCGAGCGTTCTGTTGTTCATCTCGAACGTTGCAACCGTAGAAGCTGTCAGAGTTCGGTTGCGAATAGATTTTCATTCGTTAAATGTAAAATAAAACGAAAAGTGCTATGTTGGTAACAAAGGAGAACGTATAAAACTTTCTCGATCCATCAAACAATTCCTGTCGAATAGTTCTTGAAATGGAATATTCAATAATGAAACGGTACTAACTCTAAGGATAATTCTATGTGCTCTCGAAACGGTTCATACAGAATTTTATAGCCAATCAATTATACCAGCCTTGCGAATTTTACTCTTTGCTATTATATATAAAATGCTATTAATATACTAACACAAACATTCTCTATACAATGGCTTATGGAAGTATTTTTGGATACTTATCGATATATTATATTGTACGTTTTATATACGCATTTAGAAATTTAGGCTTATAATAATAGATTATAATAATAGATTAAGAGAATCATTAAGACGTCATATTTACTCGACAATTCGTATACTTTCGCCAGCAACTGCATACGAATCGCTTATTTGTCAAATTGGTTGCTTCCACCAAACAAAAGATAGAGAAAATCGATAAGATCATATAAAGGACTCATGAAACGATCAAGCGTTTTGCTACTAAAATTTGGATAATTCCAACAAGTCGACCACTTTGCCCTGTGAACGACTCATATGTATATCAAGCACCTATCTAACACGTGATTCCACATTAATGCACATAGATTGTTGCGACGCACGTACCACCATCTTCATAGGCAGTTCCTTCGAAGGCACGTCGAGAATCTTCCGAACTTGGAGATTATGCAGGCTGTGCACACGCACGTGCTTATGCATGTATGCAAATCGCGGCTAAGGCTTGCGGCTTAATTAGGAGAGAGCGCAACGCGCGCCAGCTATGAATCAGTTATCAATCGTGACTGATCTTCGAAGTAAATCAAGTTCGGTAAAGTCAGAAGGGATACGAGTATAGAAATCTAGACGAGATCAGACGACTAATTATTTTCCGTGTATCTCCTGTAATATCAAAAAAAAAAAGGGGAGGGGGCATACGCTTGGTCCATCATATATTTAAGTTCGAGTTTCTCGGGATAGTATAATGCTGTGCCGCAGACAGATCGTCGTATAGGACCGGCGAAATGTATACAATGTAGCGACTAGCGTATAGTTCCAGAAACGTCGATTCGCCCTCGGTCCGTTTTTTTCACATACACAAGGAAGGTGCATACGCGATCATAGGCGCGAATGGTGGCGTGACCCGAGCGTAGTGCGGGTCGTCTCCGAGAGAAGACAAAAAAGATCGAAGGACAGGTAGTACAATTTTGAGCAGTCGGAGAGTGCAAATCAAGAAGTGAGAGTGTTGCCAACGTTGTCGTGAGAGTGTGGTCTGCGCGCGCGCGAGAGAGAGAGAGAGAGTGTTGGATCCGTTGTGACGAGAGTTACAAAATAACTATCGCGTTGTCTAGACCATAATAAGTTATTGCGCTAATCAACATCTGTACAATCCATTCATCGTAAATAAATCGTCATTATAATATTATATTTACGATACTACGCTTCTTAAACATGAAGCACATTTTGAAAAATGCGTGACCGCAAATCTATTTACTAATAAATCAGAATCTCTATAGAAAATATATTAACGAAAACGTTATACATCTCGCAATAAAACGAACCCCAGTCGATGTAGTATCGGCAATCCATTTGTAGTAGGAAGAATAGGGAGGAACCCACGAAAACATAAACTTTCTGACACGGTTGCGACATTCGAGAGGCGTAGCATTCGAGACTATCACGAAGATATCAATCCATAAATTCACCCCAGTGTATCTCTGAGCGCACGTTTATGCGCGAAGAATAGCGCAGAGGTCTCCAATTGGTAGTACAGTACATTGTCGCGTTAGCGAGAGGGGACGGTCTATTTTGTCGAACGAAATGGAAACAGCGTGTTCAGGTATACCCTTCACGCACGTTCACAATATGGTGGTTTCACCCTCGTAGTTCAGGCGATATCCCGTATCGTGGTATATCGTTGTGTGCGTGTTATATGGAATAACGGTGAAACAAAAGGGCCTGCGGTAAGAAAGGAACGAACCCCTCTCTCTGGCAGCGGATCGAGGCGGCACGTTGCCGCTAATTAAATATATATCTCTATAAGCCGACTGCACGGTTTTATCCGGTGATATTTTTCCCAGCCTAACGATAATACCCTCTGCATTCCCATTTGTTACCGCTGAAGGGAACAATTAACTCGCTGTCCGGCGTCGATTAATTTATCACTCCTCGCTTTGGCATTTAAATGCGACCATTTTTCGTCCTTTCCACCGCGAGCAATTACCCCTTTTGACAGTTCACTAGCCTCCTCGAGCTGGGACGGGCTTTTAATCAGCGCGTTATCATACGTCGATTTTTGAAACGATGTCTACCGTTTGTAGAAAATATGTGCCACGGTTTAATGCCAAACGATAAAATATTTCGATTGAAAAGACGTTTCAATGGTCGAATGATTAAATGCTTCGTGATTAAAAATAACCATCGAACGGAGAAAATTCGGATGAATCAGACGCTGATTTCTAAAGTGACGTTCTCGTGTCAACGAGCAGAGACAAGCGCCGCGTGGCATTCGGTCGAGAAACGACGAACAACACGAGCGAATTGTTGCGTAAATTCGTATGGAAAGAGGAGACGATGTCGGTGATTCCCGGGTTTCGGGTATTTTCTCTTTTCCCGCTGCAACCCCTTGCTTTCTCTCCCTTCTACCCACCAGGTTTTCGTGACACAGAAAAATATTGACGTACGCTGGACGCAATCTTGCACGAAGTCGAGCATTGCCGTAGCTGGAAGATAGCGAGGTTTCGAGTGTACCACGAGCGCAGCAGGCTTTATTGATCTTTCAAAGTCTGGAGAGTAACGGCTAATCCGGCCGAGGCCAATGTCCCCCGCCAATTAAAAGATAAAATCCGGGCAACACAGCTCGAGAACGAAAGGATACAGTCGGTCGATTAATTGGCAGCTGTCGATTTCGACCGTCGATTTCCAAGCGAACCGCGATTTATTTTAATTTTCCCCTCGGCAGCGATAGTGACTCTCCGGATCTAGAGAGAAACAACCACTCGATCCTCTCGTATTTTTTTTCCACCCCTGCTATCTTTCGCTCTTTCTCCGTTCCTCTTTATCATTTCTCTTCCCTTTCTACCTTGACCACCGCGCCCTGCTTTCTCTCTTTGCCTCTCCGACCGCCCCTGTTCTTTTTCATCGTACTCTCATTCGTATTCAAATTTATTCGAACACATAATACACACGCGTGCGGTATGCTTGACAGGAATGCATTCGCGTGCAACGAGTAAAAAGAGCTGGCAGTTCGTGGAGCGTGACATTCGCTCTTCTTCCTCTTTCTCTTCGCTTATTTTTTTTCCTCATCGGTGCATTATTCGACGCATTGCGGCTGCCTATCTGTACGCCTTTTCTCGAGATGAAACGCACCGTCGTTTTCCATTTTCCTTGATTCTACGTTCGTTCCTTTTTCTTTTTCCCTCTCCCCCATTGTTACGTGCTTTTTTTTCGATCAATTAGCATACTTGGCAGTTGAAGCGTGGTTTACGAGTTACTAGACGAGCAATCGACGATCGGAATTCCCTTGATTTCGCCACGATGACGCGTTTAGCCACACATTTCGCCTATAACCGCACGAAATCTCCGTTTCGAGACGATTCGGTGGGATTCGAGAGGTTGACTGCAGCGCAACTAGTCATCACAGCTGCATGCTCGTGCAAACTACGATGATTACCACGGCGGAGTTGTATCTCTGTCAACAATGACCCACGACAGTCGATTCGAATGTAAGCAGCCCGGCTACGGAACTTGCTTGATTGCTTAAGCGAACTACACGGAACTATGGTTCGTTGAACTTGAATGTATCCAAGCGAAATATCCAGGCTGAAAGACAAAATCAAGAAATCCTTCAAATTTATCACTGGTGTTCTAATATCGGAGAACAGATTAGAGATCATAAATTTGGAACACGTTCTCTTCCAAGTTAGAGTTAATCTCATATTGACCTATATAAGTTTGTAGAATGTTAAATTTATAATGCGAAAGTAAGCCTATTCTTCAATTTATGAAATTAATCAATGTAACGTTCGAACGTCTTGCATGATATAACACTGTAGATAAAAAAGTGATATGTCTTCGTCTATCGTCCTAATTCGACGAATTAAAGAAACTGTGAATATTCTTAACGCTAAACGTATCGTTACTGCTGGTGCACTGATCGATAGATCACGGAACAACCGCAGAACCCCGCAAACTACCCGGTTCAGGAACGATACACCGGTAATCTCTCGTACGACGAGACACATGTCGAGACCTGTCCTTTTTCGCAATCTATCGCGAGTAACCTAACCAGCTTGGAAAACAGCAGCGTTGTCCACCGACTGAAGAGAGAGTGTCCCATAGGGGTTGGCGGTAGCTAAAGCTTGGTGGAAAAGAGAATTGCAGATAGTCGTACTCGCACCGCGTCGTCTCGGACCCCATTAGACAATCCGGGTCCGATACCAGTGGTCGTGTAACGCGAGTAAACAGCGCACCCTCCGAGAATCGAGACGATTACTCGTCTATAGTCTAATTTGGTAGTCTAGCCATCATGGCGAGGAAGAATGACTGCACTCTCTGTCAGAGTATAAAAAAATTGTGCAAGTTTTCAGGTCAGGGAAAGTGGACGTTGAGCCACGGCTTGCTCCTGGAATGATTATTATGCCGTGACACGGCCGCCTCTACTTCGAGTTTCATTGTCGAGCATTATTCTCGTTATCGCGGTCGGAATTAGCCCGAACCGGATCGTTACGCGGAATACTTATTCTCGTCCTGGCAGACGTTACTCGGGCTAGCTTCCATTCTTCAACCGACGTTGGAGAATATCGATGCAACATTAAACACGCGGAAGACTTGGAAAAGAATGAATAGCTTGCAAGCGGAGAGGCCATTCAACCTTACACGTTCTCTGTCTACTATCGTGTGTCTTGCGCCATATTAATGGAATTGCCGATTATATGAAGCGACAGATCAATTTTAAAGAAATCGAAGAATAGATTATATTGAATGAAATTCACCATTTTCTGACACAGACACAAGTGTATATAGGTATTTGGTGATGCCGGAATGACCGGTCTGCTATTAAGCTGCCTGCAGACTGAAGGAACGATTGAATCTCGCCGAGACCTTACGCTTTCTTTTTTCATCCTCGTCTAGTCTCTCGTCTCGCTTCTCTTTTCGCGCCATTTCCCTCTCAACGATGAATCTTTTAGCGGACGCGAGTACTTTCAGATCGACCGTCATCCTCGTCGTGTAACCTCCGCTACCGCTATCATCGTCGGCGTCGTTGGCCTTCGGTTTCACTCGGTCGCCGTGAAAACTATGCTTCGGTGGGGATGGTTAACGACCTCGGGGCGAGAAATTGTTTCGCTGCCAATATGCCCTGGCAGCCTAGTAGAATGTCATTCACCTACGAATACGTATGTCGACGAAAGATAATTCGCCGTAGCGACGAATCTGTCCGTACTGTCTCGACTGCGGAACCATCCATAAATGACTCAGAATTACTGGTTTTAAAGCTGAACGTCGGCCAAATGCCTTCAATAAATTCATTTTAATAGCTTTCTCCGTCTTTCTATTCCGTAATTCCATCGAAACGTCTTCCATTAATGTTTTGTAGCTTAAACGATGACGCGCGCCCGGGAGATATTAATTTTTCACTGAGACAAGACCGCGGCGAAGTCGAAGTTCGCTTGTTCTCTCGTTCGCTTGTTCATCGCCGGCTATTCACATTCAAACGGTTTACGGAAACTCGTTGAATATCTCCGGTTCTCGCTTGGATCCAGCTAATTCATTCGAGTTTCCCGACAGCGCGGCGCGGCGGGGCATAAAGCGACGTATCGTCGATTTTCTTCCGTGATCGACAATACGTCTATTACGGGGTCCGTTGGAACGCGATGTGAATTGGATTCTCAAGTGGAGCGATTCTTTTCCAATAAAAACGTGGAATACCGGGATGCGATTTATAAACCTCAAACGTGCAGAAAACCAATCAAGAGGATGTACAAACTACTTTATAATCAAGCATTCGGCTGGAAGGTCTTATAATATATATATAGAGTGTCCAAAGTTTAATGGCAAAACTTTGTACATGTATTTTATGGGTATAGTCAAGTAAATTGTATAAACGTGGGTCATTTGAAGCTTCGTCAAAAAGTTGTGACGAAGGTATATAATGCAGAGGGAACGATAATAGACGTCCAGTTACTATACTGCGAAACAACAATATGTGCATAATCAACGTAATTATTAGCTGTTGGTAAACCATTTTAAAGTGTCCATCGTTCGTGTCATTTTCGTTCGAAATATATCTCTTTTTGAAAGTTATACATACATAAAAGTCCAATGACGCGAAATTGGAAACGATATTGCAGGCCAAAGTAATGTTCTCTATGCACTTTGTTTTTCTTTTCTTTTTTATTGTAACTTTTTCATAAAGCTTGAAACGGCGCATGTTCGTATAACGTTTTTGCTTCATTATACGTCATAGAAAATATTGACGAAAAGCTGTGAAACCCCGGGACATTCTATATACAAGATAGATTTTCAACTTATCCCTTTGAAGGAGAATTAACCAACCCCGTCAAATCCTACGAAATACATTCTCCAAACGGACCGTAGAATCAACAGCAAAGTGGAAACACGCGGTACGATCAGCATTGATTCAAATTCGCGAGGATAGCGGCTGCTGCTCGCATGTTAATTCTTATCCCGTTTCAAGCGGTTTTCGCAATTAACGCGTAACTATGTTATAGGGTTGAACGGGCAAGCCGGCCACCTTTTGACGCTTCTCCGCCGACGAAAACTCGTTTGCAGACCGCATGACACGCCGTTAATTGGGCCTCGAAACGCCTGCAGCCTCCGTGCACCAACAAGACAGCCACAGCCGCGCTCACATTCTGTGGCCGTCTTTTGCATAAACAATGATCACAGCCTGGGGAAATCTTCCTTGGTATTAATAAACGATCAGGCTATAAATTTCCAGCGACAGACTCCGGTTTCGCTGCTCGTTAAAAATTCCTCCAAACAACACTTGTACATCCGTTCCTCGATGATCGCTGTTATTAAAAGCTTCGCGTTCTATCGCGGTTCAACGTTCAATGCTTCATGGGATCCGGATGGTGGAAAAGGCAACTCGCGAGTTGTATCTCGCGTTTAATAACAACCCCTTAACCGAGATTATGGATGCTCACTGTTTTCAGATTACTACCGTTCTGCAGCTTTACGATTTCTAGCAAACGTCCGTCAGTAGAAACAGTCTATACTGGACTGGCATACTTGTGGCGGACAGAAACAAGCTTCATAGAAAAGAAAGGAAGAATGTAATTTTACAAAAGTAAATTACATTTAGCAAGACAGATGTAATTAGATTGCCGAGTTTTCATATTTTTAGTAGCAATTAAATAAATGGAACTTAAGTAGAGATCTTTTACACGCATTGAAGATTACAACGAGAACCTTATCCTGGGTATTCTGTATATTTCTGTGCGTTTAAATTATCTAGTACTAATTAGTACCAATTGGTTGAATTATTCATCGGTGGCAGAAAATGACTTAGACGTATCCAGAGTTTTAAATAATTACATATATGAGATGATGACTACAATTATTTATGGAAACATCTTGAATCTCAGGTAGAAAATTTTATTCTCATCTAGAAAATTTCCTTACGATATGTATGTTTCATACAATAAATATAAGTGCACATCTTATTTTCCAATTAAGCGTTCCTTTATTAAGTTCTCTGCATTCCATTTTCACAGCAGATATCCAATTTTTGCAGCTACATGAAATCATTACTAAACGATACGAAATTATATTTGAAACCAAGTGTATATAAACTTCTATAAATGCCATAATATCCGCTTTCTAAATTTGTAGGTTATATACGATTTATTAGAATATGTATATTATAAAAGAAGAAACAATTCTAAATCGATAGCACACAATTCCGCACGAGGTTTACAGTATTCCTTATCTCCTTCTTCGCATATATTATACATATATCTCGCAAATCTCTGCGCCAATTTCCGAAATACGTAAGCTTTGCCCCTAAGCCCCTTCGATTTTATAATCTCACTTTATCTGCCCCTCCATCAGCAACAATTTTTAATTTTCATTTGTCCGTCAATGTTAATGTGCATTTACATAATACAGTTGTAGCGTTTAAACCGATAATTTAAGCGACTTTCATAAAGTCGCCGAACTTCCAACTTGTCTGGAAACTTTTATCACCGAGAAATCGCTGAATGATACATCACCCCTTTACCGCGACAACACCGTAAAGTCCTTTACGATGTTATCGAAGCGTCGCTGGGAGATATACGAAGAAAATTAACACGTCGAATGAACACTGGTCGCGATGCATTTCGCACGTTGTTCGCACGCCTTTAAAACGCGTCTGGAGTAAAGACCGGCTGGCTGGTGAAGCAGCGCGGAGAGCTCGTTCCTTCGTCTCGAAGAAAGCGGCTCCCGGTAACACGCGATCGTATTCGCGGCGCCGACGCTGGCGATATCGCGTACCAGCGAAAACGGATAGCATCGTTCGCGGCGGTCGTAAAGACGCGCGCGAAAGCTCCTCGCGGCCAGATGGAGACCGTAAAGATATCCGGTGACGAGCGTGATTTTTGCTCTGCGCGTATCGCCGCGCCGGTTAGCGGGTTTGCCATTTTTATTGAACCGTGTCGACGAAGGAGAGAAGCGTTCCTCTCTGTTGTAACAGCCGCTGTCTACGTTCACAGCCATTTGTAAAGCTTTAAGATAATACTCTAAGTCCGTCTTCGAGATAATATTCTATAGTAACAGTTCTGGAGTTCCGGAGTTCTACGTGTTTCTCGTAGTTAAATATTTCCTTATCTAACACGACTAATCCCGTTACCTCGAAACGGATACGAACGATTGCTTTGGTTCCTTGTTTTTCGTTCTCCGGCTAATTGTTTAACCACACGGAATAAAGTTCTCACGCGTGATTGAAATCTCAGGATATAAGTAAATTGCGCGTATTCCACTCTTCTAAATTTTGAGAAAGGGGAACGAGATTACCTGGAAATGCCAACAACCATTTGACGTTTTGTATATTTATTTCCCACTCTTTTAAGATATTGTATATCACGCTGAATAAAATTAGCAATTTTCTCGCGTTAAAATTTATTTCTACGTATTCCTAACATACTTACGAAGATTTTAGTGGAATTTAAAAATAATTTGTACGATATACTTATAGATATCTATATCTAAATGTATAGCTTGTTATCTATCCTTAATATTTCCGTATCAAGGAAATGAATATTTCTACTATACAACTCGATTTTAATTTGTACAACGCAGTCGATCAAAATTGTAATTTCTTTCGCTCTACGCAATGTAATATTATTCTACTATATTCTGCAAGAATCTCAGATCGTTCTCAACCAAATTTTCCAAAATTAAATAGACGCTGAGTCATATATTCGTTAATTAAATCTTAAGCCAAGTAGTTAGAGCCGAGTCATGAAAATTAACCTAGAAACACCTTAATTTTCGCAGTAACGAAGACGCGCATCGAGGAAACGCGATTTATTCGCGATTAAAGCTCGGCAAGCATCGCGCTTATATTGCACAGCTTTGCAAGAACGTGGAGGCATTGCACGCACATGCTCGACTTTCACACGGCTGTGAAAAAGTACGCGCAATGCGACGAGCATTTAATTGTACGGATCGAAGTCATGAACCGCGCTGGAATTTCGATTCACAGCTACAATGAATTTTAATCGTTTTTCGAGGCCGCCACCGCCGATTCGAGTCGGACGCGGACGCCACGTCGGCGAACCGGATGTTTTCAGGCTCTTGAGCGGCTCTTTGAGCGTCGATTTATCGTCAGAAACAGCCACGTCGCGCTCCACTTTCGCAGTAGGAAATAACGTTTCTGAGAAATCACCGCGGTCTCGGGAGCATCAGGATGAAACTGTGAAACGGAAGCTTGTTTGCTTTCTCGTTCGCTTCAGAGGAATCGGAGTGGTTTCTGGCTGGAAAAATTGCAAATTCATGCAAAGGAAGAGGTGAAGCTACGAAGATACACCGGCGCTGGACGAAGAAGAGGATTTGTCATGGTTTCGATTCCATTAAGGTTGCTTATTCGCGGCATGTTTGAGATCAAGATGAAGGTAGACTTTTTAACAATTTCCGACGGCGATATTGCTGAGATTATTACGTTGGAATTAATTCGTAGTTGGGAACGTGGTGAGCTCGAGTTGCAAACAGGCCTTTTGGCTTAAGTAACTAGCATCTTCCGTTTCCGAAACGCAGCAAAGCGAACGCAATTGCGGTGAAAGCTTATGCTTGCGTTACAAAGCGGAGCTAGAAAATGTACAATTAACTGTCTCCACTGACTCTTGCAGGACTCGCTTTGGTTACGGGAAGTGCTAAGGCATGGAACAGTACCTTCTACGTCGGTTACGGCGTTCCTCTCCTCTGGTTACAAGTTTGATTGGACAACCTGTATGGAACACGGCAAGATCTATAGAGATTTGGGTCCGCTCGTGTTTTAGGAATTCAGAACCTCAGGAGTACATGCACAATACTTGGAAACAATGTCAATAAGGCTGGGATGTCGTCAAAGATATAAACATCGATCGAGATTCATCGTACTTTCGAATTGAGTACGTCTTCAGGTACACGAATTATAAAATTAAAATCAAGTTTCAAGGATCAGACATCAAACTACTCGCAACTGCAACTCGTATAAATATTTTTGAACTGCACTGGCAATTGTCACTAGATAGCATAAAAAGGTGGGTTCTTTTAGATAAAATTAGTAATTCTGATTATAGATGATGCACATGATGACTGATGCACATGATTTCATGGAAAAAGAATAATGACTACCCGTCTTTAAAGCAAACCTACAATATATCGATACAACTATTAAATAGTTTGATGTATTGATCACTTTAAATACCTTCATAGTGTACAAAATTAATTATCTACATTATAATCGGCATATACGTAAATATGTATGTACCTATATATATATATATATATATATATATATATATATATATATATATATATATATTTCTTTCTTCAAATATGTCGTCCACAAATCACTGAAATATGCTTCGGCATTTTTAAATGCATTGAAATATTTGTATATAGATATAACGAAGATAATTTTTATACAGTTATAGAGGTATAACATTTTTCGCTCATGTGTACCACGAAATTGGGTTAATTGCTTTCATAAAAGTATTCCGCCGAAATCTTACATTCAATTACCTGAATCTCGCCAAGCACCCTCGAGAATTGTTCACGGGGAGCGTTGACAACGGTTCAAGGTCGGAATAACATTCGCTTAAGACATGCCAAGTATATTTAATAATCCAGCCGGCGAAGATTTACGAGGCTCGTGTTGGCTGGCTGGGAAGAGACGGCAGCGACAAGACTACGCGTTCGTCGTCGCGGAATGTTCCACCGTTTGGATAAGCCGACCTGGTTCCTCGTCGTATAACATCGGCCGAGTCGCGTTTAATTACTCAAATCCAGCCGGTGTTTGGCCACCGGCTGAATTAGATCGTGACTTAAATGTTGAATACGCTCGTCTATCTTTTTGCAATCTGACACGAACGCCTGATTTTCATTCTTTTCTTTAACGGAGGAAGGAGAAAGGGCGACTAAACGATCAGGAGGTTGAAACCAGAAGATGTGCACATCGGGGGACGCGTCACGTTCGCGTTGGGAGATAATTTTCTCTTTCTGGTGCAACGGTCTACCGATGTACGTTAAAACGTGCCAGCTACCCCTAATGGGTAAAATATGCTTCGAGGTTATCGGGCTTGGCACGGCCCCACCGTGAAAAACCATCCTCTGGTTCGCCGCGTTCCCGATTGGTCTCGCAGTGGCCGTTATTAGCATTCTCGCGGGAACATTCTCTTCGTGGAGGCGGGTCGAGACAGGACCAAAGTGAATTTCGCGTGGCAACGACACTCGCCCGTCGTTATCGAGGCTGAGTCAATATCGAGAGAAACATTTAGTGTAACCGGTCCTCTCGAGACACAACGTAGCCGGAATAAAGAAACGACGGGGTTACGCAGCAAGGATCGTGCCCGGCACTCGTAAGAGGAGGAAAAGATCGCAAGAAGAATGTAGAAGGAAGAACGAGACGGCGTGTCACGTTTTCGCTAGGACACGTCGCAATTTTCCTCTTCGAAAAAGGACGCCACTGGGATGGGAGGTGGGGATGAAGGCACTATGGCGATTGTTAGAGTGTCACGTCCCATGGAACGACCCTCTAACGGTCAGAGGGTATCCTTTGAGTCGAGAACCCGCGCTCCTGTACTTTTCTCTGCGGCAAGAAACTAATGCTTTTTTTTTCTAATGATTCGCCTTTAAACGAAAATATCTTTGCACGGAAGAAAGAACGAGAGACGTGTACCAAGACTTCTTCGATTTATCCGTTGCAGAGACAAACGTAGTAATCGATGATCGATCTATACCTCCATTTATCGGGCTGGAACGATAATACGACGAGAAGACTGCAAGTGAACTACTGTTATAGAACACGATTAAGGGAACGATAGTGGTGGAAGAGGGGATGCTCGAAATTATCATTTCTCCGCCTATCGACCATGGACAGAGGCTTTTGGTCGGTCGTCAAAGCCTCCAGGAAATTCTCGATAATTTGAGGTCTGACTAAGACAATTCCAAACTACTTGCCAGGCGAATGCGATTCTTGGAAAGGCCAAAGACCCGATTTTCCACCCTCGTGAATACATTCGCCCGTTCCAGAAACTTGATTTCTTTACTATTGAGTTGGCAACTAAATGATTTTGTCATTAGGTGGTAATGACAAAATCCGCAATCATTTAGTTGCCAACCCAATGTTTGGCCTATTTGTCATTTTCTTTTTTTTTTTTTTTCACAACCCAGGCATTCGTAACGGAACGAAAACGAAAGTGGAGAAAGCGAGGGTCGAGCGGGCTAAAATTTGTCGCAAGATTCCAGAAGCGTGTGTCGTAAAGGCAACGAAACGAACGGGGGATGAGCGGCGCTCACGCGAGATGCGCTGAAGAGTAGAGAAGGGGTATGTGATAACGCGGAAGAATTCTCATCCTGGGATGCCACTGGTTTCCCTATCGAAGAACGACCAAGGGGTTGATTACGGTGATTGTTACAACGTCACGTTCCACGTGACGAGTCTGCAACCGTCAGGATACGTCAGACAGAGCAAAAACACACGTGTGTACTGAGGGACGTTTTTACACGACAGACAGGAACGACCCCAGGCGACTTGACACCCCCCGCTTGGTAAGAGGGTACTCGAGCCACTACGCAAAACCACGATCGATAAAAATTGTCCTTCTCGATCTGCCGGCTCGTATTATACGAGAAACACCGTGTACTTTTATTATTTCATCTCGAAAGACTGATTATTCGTAGTAATAAATGGGCGCAGTCGTTCGTCATGTTTTAATGCGTTACATCGTGATGCGAGAATTATAAGAATGACAGCAAACAGACGGCGATTTGAATCTGCCCGTTTCAATGCGTTGTTATGATTTGAACTGCCAGCATATTAATTTAACGAATTTCCAATATCGAATTTTTTTAATGAAATTTAAATCCGGTTTAAACCATTTGCCAACATTGACGCATATGTCGCGTTGATTCAGTTATTTAAGTAATATTGTTGACACTATCGTTATATTTTAGCTGCTATTGATTCGAATAAAATAAATTACAATTATAGAAAGGCAGACAGTTAGACGATAGATAAATAAGATGGATTTGCAGCTTAAAAGATGTCCAGCTTAAATGATGACAAAAGATTTAGCAGATAGGTTTTCAACTTGAAAATATGTTCGTACAGTAGCAGAATTATTGCATGAAATAAGGAAATTTCTGATAGGAAAAAGATTCAGAGATGGCTGATGATATTTTAATAGCAGAAAATATGTTGAGTAGGTATAATATGAGGAAATTCGTTCGAATCATTAAACTAAACGAAACATCAAAGAGCGTCGCTCGAAAAAGCGTTTCCGAACATCAGCGCAAATTTACGACGGAGCTTTCGCCTTGTCCACTTTAGATCGTTTGCGCTGGGTCGTGAACGCGAGGCTGGGATTACAGTTCTTCTTAATTTGTAATCCGGCGACGCCGTTTGCGCCACTGTCTCGACGATCCCACGAGCTTTGCCACGCTCCACGAGCTTAAACGCTGCTCTTTCGTTCCTCTTCATATAACCCGCGTCTTTGATACCGACACGCCTACAAATTTGCAAGCTTCAGGAGTTTGTGCAACGAGATTTCCTAGGCGCATCTCGAGGAACCGCTGCGACAAATTGTTTAAGTCCGTCGGTATAACGACGTTTCTGTTATATTCTTTGCTTGTAACAGTTTACGTTGCCGATATTTCAGCACGGAAATTATACTGGATTGCCGCAAAAAAAAAAAAAAAAAAAAGAAATTGAAAAATAGAGAAAAGTAATAATTTTGTAAATATTTGCCTATAATCTTGGAATTATCATACTACGATTATTTGTACTAATAATTATTTATCTTGAAAAACTTTTTTCGTTCAGCATCTATCGTAGCAGAGGGAACTAAATCCGAATCATACGCTATGTGCGTACGATAAAGAAAGTTATAAAATGAAACCGATATTTTGAAAAGTTGGGGGCGGTAATCACGCAATAATCCAAGCAATAAAGTTGAAGAATGCACGAGTAGAATTAATCAGTTTAGCTCGCGAGAAGCTTCTTTGTAGCGTGCTAAAGCAAGGAAATAGAAAAATATTGATCAAAAGAACCGCGATTAATTAAATTCATTATTCAGTTCGGCAGGAGTAACAGATTTTGAAAAGAAGAGTTCACAGCGTGAACTTCGTTATTTTCATCCTGCGCTGCAGGTAAAAAATGTCATAGGGGCGTGGTTAATCCTCGTGGAACGAGCAGCTGGATGGTGCATGATTTAACGACGAATTCAAAGGGAGCCAGCTAAACATCGGATCTCGTTGTTTTTCCAAAAGCAGTGCGCCCGAGTTCTGATTTAATCACGTCGCACGAGTCCATCCTTGGAATAATAACCAGCGCACTCGGTGACTGGCTCGCGTACCTTTTTTCCAAGCCAAGGTCCGTAATTACCCGCCATTTTTTTGCTAATTTCTCACGCCATACTCGAGCGCGTTTCCCTCTGTGCGATTAGTCGTTCCGACGATCATGGAGCAGCTGTTCGTCGCTAAGGCTGAATTATTTGTTATTCGCGATCGACTCAACGCGACGCGCATCTAAACGTGTCGGGTCGCGTTATCGCTGTCTCGAAGGTTGCGACGTCGAGCAATACCGTCGCGAGAATTCGTCGCGATAAATTATCTTCCGCGACATCCTCCGCCTTCGAGCGAAATGGACGAAAGAAACCGCGCGTTATTTCCTTGCCGAGACGCGTTGACGGTGGTAATCGCCTCGCGTGAAACGCAAGAAAGAAGAGGAGCAGAAGACGATAAGAATGGAAAGAAGGTGAAAAGAAAAGAGGAAACGAAGCGACGAGAAGACGAGGCTGGCGTCGTAAGGTCAGGCAAAAGACGCGCGTCAGCGTCGAGTGAGTAATATCCCGCGGATCGGGCTATAAATCAAACGCACTCGCTGGCTGCACTCAATTTTATCCGCCACACTAAGTTGATCCATTTTCTTAACACCTGGCCCGTCCGATGGATATTTATTGCACCGTTCCGGCGGGGTATGACGTCGACTCGCCTTCGCGTCGATTCGCCCTCAATTTCCAACCGAGTCGAAGAAATTCCGTGCAACCAACGATGCCTGGAACGCTTACACATACATAAACTTATATGCGGGATGTGACAAAATATGTGGAGGCACGCTATGAGATCGATTCTGGACATCAAAACGAGAAAATTGTGAAAGTTGAATTCGAAAATTAAGCCATCGAGTGTGTTCGATTTTGAATTTTCTTAAAACAAAAAGGAAACGAGACATCGAACGAAAAAATTTCAATTATTTTCGCACATACGAAGAATGACCTCCTGTCAATTATCCGCTTCTATCTAAACGAGAATTATGCATATATATGTGACAATTTTTTAAGTTCGATTTTTCTTAAAAATAGTACTTTCAAAGCAATTTTCTTATTCTTGATTTTCGTGTTATTTCGAGTCACTGTATCTCCCTGACTTCGCTTGTATCGTAAATTCAAGCGCACGGTGTACGTATAAAGAGACGATCCTCCACAGTCGGCTTTGCACACCTAGGTTGCATCGGTGTCTTCTTTTGCCTTGTGTTTCTTCAAGCAATGGCGATACACATATATTTTTCAAGGCAAAAGCGAACCGATGAGGAAAAGAGAAAGGGTAAGAGAGAACAGTTCGACGAAGCGCGGTTTAAATATATTTTATCGAAGAGAAAAGGATGCAGGCCGAGGAGAAACGTGGCCCGATCCTTCTGAACCGTGAAGATTCGCTCGCGATGGGTGTCTTTGCCGATAAACGATTTATTTCCTCCATTTGGATCTTGTATATACGTATATATATATATATACAAGTGGATGTATAGTCTGAGACAGAAATAAGTGGACAGATAGTAGAGGTAAGTAACGATAAAGTTTAATCGAACTATACTAGTGTCGTATACCGAAGTTTGATTTATTACGTATCTTTATAGCAGATAGATTATTTAGGAAAATTGAAATTAGTATTTGCGTTGCTGTGTAAACAAGCGGTATTTAACGAAACTTCAACGATATCTATTTCCACTACTTGTTCACTCACTCTTGTCTCCGACTGTATATATATAAAGCATGTATGTGTGTGTGCTTTCCGCTTTTCCTTTTTCTCTTTAACGCCCTGTCCCCCTGTCCCTTTTCATGGATTTAGAGGCGCCTCGATATCAATGATAGGTGTGCTTTCGGACCTGCTACCGGTGCCGATTTAATTGAAAAGGCGTCGACCAATATCGACACGTTGAGCCGGTCGCTCGATCGTCCGAATCGAACAGTCGAATTTTTCCAGTTCAAGCAGCGAATGATGTCTGGCTGAATTCGAGTGAACCGTGTATGCTGATACGTAAACGAAGATACTCTCTTCGTTTTCGCTATTTGCTCGCCTAACTTCCCGTTTCTTCGTATAGGTAATCCATATAAATCGATATTTACAGCGCAAGTGATAGGTATCTGAATAATGAGCTATACAGTATGACGTTTCTACTTTTACACAAATATCAATATTCGTGTCAAAGTATTTTTTTAGTTGGATTATCTGAGAACGTAGGATTCGATGTTTTCGATTGTACATCTTCCGAAATACTCTGAAGGCAAACGGAAAGAATAATTTTGAAAAAAGTGAAACAGTTTCTATCGTTTTCTATTTTTGCTTTCCAATCTCTCTTAGAAGATCCATTGCCAAATTTTCTATCAATCGGTGCTTCAACAATCGATTGTTCTATTAACGGATAGATTTTCTTGAACGAAGCTTTAAATTCTTGATCACTCAGACTATTTCGAATTACTTGTCTTCGAAATATATAGAGATATGAACTTTAACCCTTGATCTATTTCACAATTTCGCTATATCGATTCCATCCACTATACGGTCTCTAGAGCAACGTTCTCTCTATTCGTCGACAAGTTCGCTGAACGCTCTTCACGAAACTATCTACACCGCTAATGAACACGGACCATGATCTATTTACAGACATCAGTGTGAATACAGCTTAACGTATCGAACATCGTGTGATTCAAAACTAGGTGACATCAATTTCTTAACTTCGATGTCGCAGAACATCGCAAAATTAGAAAAACCAATCACTGTAGGTACTTCTTATCGGTTCGTTTGCTATGTTCTTTCCTTCTTTTGTTCTTACTTCCGACTCTTGCGCCTCGACTGTAGTGGAACGTCCCGTGTACGTGGTCAGACTATAATTAACGACGCGGAGAGACAAAAGGACCGGTAGCCCGATGGGGAGCATCGGCAGCTAGCCTTCGGAATTTAACTCGTAAAAATCCCAGCACGGTCGGAGGGCAAAAGAAACGTGCCAGTATTCTAAACAGAACGAAGGTACGTCCCGTCTGTCCCCTTTCTCGACTGGATGTCACGCCGCGCGATTTCATTTACGCCACAAAAGAAAGAAATTACGGGTGGCGCGCGCGGGATGCGTCGACGAAACGAGAAACGTACACCACGAGCCAGAAGAAAAGAATAAATCGTCGCATTGGTGACTCCGTGCACCCTTTGCACACTTTTCTGGAAATACCCGGAGAATTTCACAACAGCCGTATCTTCGCCAGAGAAACTACGAAGAAAGGGTAGTTAAATCTGGATTCTCGGTGCCCCGGAGATACCCACCGGGTGCCTGATAATTAACGAACGTGAAAGTTCGAAATACCTAACGTTGCGAGATGCATAAGAAAATAAACTGCAACTTCTAGCCTCCAGAATCTGAGAATCTCAGGGCATCTACGCAACCAAACAAACGCATTGAATCAAAACTAACCGACAGACACCCCAGTCTAAATATTTCCATAAGCCATACACCTTACAAACAGCCTCGCATCGGCAGAGCAAGAAGTCTCCGTTAGATAACGTCGGATCGCTATTGTTTCGATACGAGCTGCGTCTCGAGGAACACGGCAAACTGGTGAAACGGTGCGTGATAAAACGAGGTAAAAGATGTGCTCGATGTAGTTGGTTGTCATCAATGCACTACCGTTACTCCGAAATTATGAAGTGGTTCGCAAGTTTGGGTTCGAGGCTCGATTTTCACGGGACCAAGACAAAGCGTCACGTCGCGCAATTTCCAGCCGTAGTTTTCATTACCCTGTAAAACGAATTAGAGAAACACAGTGGCGGGTTAATGAAGAGAGGGGAAGGAGGAAGGTCGGAGGCGGATCTGGAGGAGCGTCTAGCGAAATTCTGTTAATTTCACAGCGGCGGTTCGCGCAACCACGGAAACGCTTCGGTCGTCGCGAGCTTATCCCGTGGATTCTGGCGAGGTGGATATACGTACGAACGATACGTACGTGCCTGCCAACCTCGACCTCCTTCACCTTCTACTATCCCCACCTTCCAAACACGTAGGTAGATACGTCTCTAACCGACATACGAGTAACGCAACCAGGCACAACTAGACGTAAAAGTTCGACGAGCTCATTACGAGCGAAATATCAACACACTTCCGTCGGAGTTGAGTCGACCGCGAATCGTTCGCAGTTTTGCATTTTTTTGTTTCCATACTTTTCTCGTTTCGCGTCTCTCAGTATTAAACCATGAGTAGACGGATAAAACAGATGGAGGGAGAGAGAGAGAGAGAGAGAGAGGTACTCGCGCGAGGCAGCCTCTTGCCGGTAAACATTTTCCGCGCGAGTCCCGAAACATTTGCCAGCCAAACCAGGGAGAAGTACGCCCCGGCACTGATGCCATGTGTTTCACGTGAACCTTCCGCCTTCTACCTTACCCTCGCCATTCTATTAATTCTCTGCTTTCCACTATTTACCCGATCGTGTCGTTTCTCCACGTCGCGCTTTCCTAGTTTCTTTCTTTCTTACCGTCTCTCTTTTAATTTCTATCCTGTGCGTCGTTTCCTTTCTACGAGCCACTGCAAGATTTTCTTCGTCTCCCGACGATGCTCCTCGTTGTATTCTCAAAAAACTTCAAGCCCTTTGTTCCGTTCTCGATCCAATCGTACATCGCGCTCGCATAGTCCTCAAGATTCAGATACCGTATACCCTCTTTTGTCACAGAATTCCTGCATCTTATCTTTTCCTCTTCCATCTGTCTGACATTTCGTTTTTTTTGCGACTTCTTTGTCTAGAAACCTTTCCTTCCACTCTCTCACCGGGCGGTCGTCTCTTTTTTCCAACTGTGCAACTCGCACGCGAGAGGTGTACACAGCTTTTAACCCGGATTCAGGACTCGCGTTACAAGATGCCGTGTCGCGTGTGACACGTACACACTCGGCACCCTCGGCGCGTACATCGTGACAAACTTTGAAAGCCGATGTCACTCGGCTCGGAATTCGACAATTCTCGGTTCTAGTCACCGATTGTGTGTCGTTCCATCATCGACGAGGGATCGAAGACGTATTCCAGACACTCTCCGTCTCCTTATTTCCCCTTTTTCTTCTCCTATTTCTTTCGTTCTCGTGCACGTTGGGTCCGCCCAAAGATAGAGCACTGGAAAAACCGTGGGATAATAGCGGAAAACTCGGTTGGATTTTGAATTTTTCACAAGTTACGGACTTCATAATATTTGAAAAAGCTACGGAGCACCGGATGGAGGAGGAAACGGTGGCAGGGCACGGTCTATTTTCTTTTGTAACCGGGGACCTGGTCCTCGCAAACCAGGAAGAGAAAGTATTGTTCACAGCACGGCGCCGAGCTTCTCCCTCTCGGCCAACACCCAGGCGTCCTGCTACTTTTTCTCGCGGAATATATAGCCGCGAGTAATCCAAATGCCAGTACTCGATAAATTATGCAAATCGCAGCAATCTTTGCCGTCTTTTCTCTCCTCTGCTGCGCGTGGTCCCAACTCCTTTCCGTCCACGAATTTTCTCAACGTGGGCCCGTGTACGACAGACTGCCAACCTGGCAACTGGCCGCACCGCCTTCAGCTATTAATTATGCGCTCCTAAATTATCGACGATCCTTCGTTGCGAAAGACTTCTGCAGACTCCAAATACAACGGAGGTCCCGGCGGAAATATTCACTAGTGATTTTCATCTGCGATTCTGCAGTTACCTTGCTGGAACTATTATACGTTGTATTGTCAAGGGATGCAAGCGAAAGCTGAGGAAGAATGTTCGATAAATACGAGATTGGCCGAAGAAAACGTTAGGTTGATGGGGAAGCTGTTTTGTCCTTTAAAGAGAGAGAGAGAAAGAGAGAGAAAATTTTTTTAACTACAATTTATATTAATCAGTCGTAGATATAATATTTCTTCATATTTTTGGCTTTTTACCTGGAAATACGTTTGTTTCGTTGTTGTGCGTTATTGTTATTAGAATATTGTATTATTATTGTCGAGGTTATTAGACGTATAAACAGAGAAACGCGTGAATAAATTGTAAGGTAAAAATATATTTTAATACGGAAGTGTAACGTAAGTGTACAAGTAGGAATACAATTTGAGTTGGTCCAGATCCGCGCGCTAGTAGTGTTATCCTATAACTGAAAACCCCCAAGCCAACGTCGCCTGTCTACTGTTTATGGTCTGCCTTCGTCCCAGTCTTTTGTCTATACGCTGTCGATGGCTTCGGTGCTTGAGAAAACTAAAAAGACCAGAGTTTTCTTAGAGTTTCGTAGAGTTTTCTTAGAAGTGGTGACCACTTCAACAATTATTACTATTAAAGTATTATATTATTACGTTACATTACAGTATTTTTTATTCGCAGAATATTTTCTTATATAGGTACTACAGGTAACGAAGAATCCTTCGAAGCTAATTAAAGGACCACGCTCGCGTATTTCCATCGGCTAATCATCGAGTCATCAATCGATGAACGCGAACAAATGTTCTACGCGAACGGACACCGTTTTGGTCCTACTTCTCTATCCTGGTTCCGGAGATAGAATTTCATTCCTCCGGGCTACGCGAACCGGAAAGCAAGGCGGAAACGTGTCGCGCGACTCGCGAATCCAATAAGCTGTGGAAACTTGGTCGAAATGAGCCGCGGCGAACTTGCTGAACAATGCACAATGCATCGAAAGTTCTACGGGGAGTCGCCGTGTAAAAATAGAATAGAGCCCGGAGAGAAATCTGCCCTTTCAACCGAGAAATCGGAGAATTCGCTATTTCGTCCTGCCCCTTCTCCAATATTTCCTTTTTGCCGCGCTTTTCTTTTTCAGCGTTCTGGTTACGTCGTCCTTTCCTTTCCTTTCCTCGACGTTACCAAGAATTCCACGTTATTAAATCGCACGGAATGCCATTTAGTTAGTCATCGATCCAAACTATCGAATGGAAATGAAGAAAACATGGATAACTCGCCGGTGTTGATTGATCGAATAGTTTGATTCGTGAATCAAAAGTCTGGCATCGAACTTGTCCGGATAGCACGAGAAGGAAAACGATCGATCGCAGGTTGAAGGGTGAACGAGTATTAATTTTGCAATTATTAAAGCACTGTTCGATCTTCGTGAGTGAGACTCCATGATAAAAAGAGTCGTTCGGTCTAGCACCAGGTCGAGTCGATTTGCTCTGACGGTATCGTAAAACGTTTGAACGATGGCGTGAATCTTGGAAACGTTTACGATCGATGGTCTTCGTTTCAGCGAGGTTAAAGTCACGAATTCGTGTTTCTTTGGGAAGAAATGGCTGATTTCTGTGATCCTTGATTTAATACGAATGAAAATTTTCGCCTTGTGTCTTGTAATAGGAATTGTAGAATGCTGCTGGAAATGTAAAACGAATCTTTTCCAAATTGAATTTCGGTCTAAAAGAAATTTTTTAGCTTTTAGAAAATGAGAAGATTTAAAAGGTATTTGAAAAAAAAAGTATAAATCACCTTATCGATGAACGTTATGTAAATTCCAAATGGTTCCAAAGGAAAGTCCACGAAAGAAAGGGACTTAAAAGAAAAACTTTGTATTTCACTCACAATGGATCAACCGCCCTTCGATTGAAAATGGATTGAACGAAGCATCGACGAATAAATTGTCATCTGTGTCTTGTGTGAACTAACATCTTGAAATTACACCAAGAATCATCCAACGCAGATTCAAAGACACACATCTGCCACAGATCATCGAGTACCGAGTAGTTTACATACATAAAGATTCCAAATGCGCCTTAGCTCTCCATCTGTAGTTTTGTTTTTAACCCAAACCATCCACATTCGGTGGTACTTTCGAGAGACGCTCCCCGCTGCATAAACATGTGTCGCGTCTAGTCGCTTATATTCAAGAAAATAGACGAGTGGGACGAAGCTGCGTGACGGAGAGTAAAATAGAATCCGTCTTCGTCGGCTTATTTAAATATTTGCCGATACTTCACCGTTCCCTCACGATTTCTCCCACGTTGCTCCTCCCATGAAACATCCATGCATCGCCAACCCTTGTTTACGCTTGCTGAAGAGCGTTGCTGTTACTTGGAAATCTTGCGAACGATACAAGAACAGAGATTTCTTACAGCCTGAAAAATGACACGTGCAAGAAATACGCATGTGTAAGTGAAAATTTCCAGCGATCTTTTAATCTCTTCGAAAATGTCTGCTAAAGGTTTGACAAGTTTATGGTAAGGTTGAGAGGAGTGTTGGCATCTCGAAGAATTTGAAGTAGGTCTTTAACAGGAACAATGAAGACTCCTGCTGACCTAAAATGGGAGGGTCAAGACACTTGAAAGGTGTCTAGTCCTTGTGGCCTCGGTGCTTAACCCAGATACGCCTATCGTACTACCAAAAGGATGATTACGGACTTTACTAAATGGGAATGACATAAAGCGGTTGTAAATTAAAGCATTGAGAAGCAATTACCGGACGAGTCTTTATTTATTTGCTATACAGCTTCACGAAGTGCGTACAAGCCTTAATGACGTTCGTATTGAATGTTCGTGACGAAGATCGAAGAAAACTCTCTGCAGTGCACAAAGTTGGCGAATTCGATGGATGACCGTCGGCACAATCGTAATGGAACACGTCGTACGATCGTGGGTGCACGTGACGCGCGTTCGACCCTTAACCCGAAACGCGGTTCAAACGTTTCGATAAACGTTCGCTAACAAGGCGAATTGCTCGTGTACAAACGCGGTCTGCCACCGATGCGCGTGCTGTACCATTGATTTCACGGCGACTTCGTATTTGTCGGGTTGCATATTTGAAAAGCGTTCGACCGGACTATGATCGATCATCGGAGCTGGCCAACTTCTCGTCAGACAGCCGTGATTTACTTCGCGACATGATCGTTCCATCATCTTTTGCGCGAACGAATCGAGGAAAGAAAACGACGATAGAAATTTCACGGAAATATCCGGCGCGTCGCTCCCAGCGATATTCTCTGGTAAGATCGATGATCTGAATAATTTGGAGAGTTTGATCGGCCGGAGCTTTCGCAGGTCCGCATTTCCGGGGAAGCTTTTTAAAATTGTACCAACTGATTCGTTAATGATATATTCCTTTCGGAATTGCGGCGATTAATTAGTCGGTATCGTAACTCGCTTCGTTCAAAGTGCTGTGCAGTTTCCACGTATCAGACACGTACTTAGGCAATCTCTTCTTTAGCACGGCTCGCTTATCCGTAATTACATACGTTTAAATAAACCTGGAATCTCTCTGAATAAACGATGTACAGTATCGTTTAAAAGTATCCGAATTTTTTCTCGTACTTGACAATGTGCATTCTAATTACCAAATTACGGCTAGATTAGATTACCGTTCTATCCTTTACGAAGTACTACATTACAGTATTAGGTATTAGGTTTCAAATAAGCATTACAGTAACGTATAATAGAATACTATTACGAGATTAAGTTTACTTTTAGAAGCCAGTATAGATCAATACGTATGAAAGCTGACGGCTGTAATCGTCGACTTCGCAGATTTTGCTACTTGAGAAGCTCTTTATCTATAGATTCTTTAATCGGCTCTAATAAAGTATAAATCAGATCAAGAGCGTTCTTCTAAATATACTCAGACTTCCAGCGTAAAAATTACATATAGTATCTACTTTCTTACTATGTCTTTTTATAGGTCTCTGGAGGCAAATGTTGCTTCTATAAATTACTTCAGATCCAATTTGCACGCTTCAATCAAATAGTTTCCACAAATCAACGAAAACATACGAAAAGTACTGCAAGTCAATTTTAATCCAATGAAATTCAACGATCCTCGCTCTTACGAAAGGAAAATAGTTCCTTGCTGACTCGTCAGGCAGCTGAAAGTGTTCGCCATCTATTGTAGAATGGTCAAACAATTAATCTAGATACGTGGATCCAATCTTCGCAAACGCGAACGCCATTCACCATCTATCGAGTGGAAAAAAAACATTTTAACCTGAACAAACGGGGGCATGCTGGGATGGTTTGTACGAGAAAACACAGTGCAAGATTTTCCGCAGACTCGCGCTGTAACACCCTTGCTTCGACGGTTTCCCCGGCATCGCTACGACTCGCTGTTATCTCCCTTTGAGATCCATTGGCCGGGTGAAGCGCGATGAAAAAATTATTAATCGTTATCGAGCCCTCCCATCCTGGTGGAAGGGAGAGGAGGCCGGGCAGACTCGCGCGAGCGAGAGACCGGGATACACAGATAGCGAGAGAGCTGGCACATAAAGCGGCTGGAAATATAACGAGCAAGAAAACAACGCTGGCCGCTACCGCCGTTTCACCCCTTTACCTTTGCCGGCAAAATGCTAGTCGCTTTTGTTTCCACCGCTTTGTTCCGGCAAGTGAAACAGCCGTGCCTGTGCAACCAAAAAGAAAAAAAAAGAGGAAGAAAAAAAACAATCAGCGTCCACGCCGTTGGCAGCGACGTGTCCGACGATTCTGTCGCGGTGCGAAATAAATCGTCCGATAGCCACGCGAGCGGCCATTCGAATCTGCATCGAGCACCGAGTTAGGTGGATCCGATCCACTCGATTTCGGAACCCCGTTGATTCCACGCGATGGATTAACGTTGATTTTAATGCCGAATAGAGGAATTTTATCTGGATGGATTCGCCTCGAACCGATGAATGGCTTGTGCCGAACGAATCAAGTTTCGCTTTGGTTATTGTTTCGGAATCGCTGGAGATGCATATCTAACATTCGTACCCACACCGCTGGTCGTAAGTATTAGAGCATTTACTGATATTATACTGATCTATTACTGATATATTATACTGATGTTGTATTGTATTATGTAATGCTGTTCATCGATTTTGTTTTTTAATTATTTCATTGTAAGTCTGTTACTTCATGCGTGTTGTACGCTATTGCTGAAAGGTACTCGTGATTATGAAAATGACGTAGGTCATGTTTTCTTCGTTATCTAGACTTTGGCGTTAATTAAAAAATATTTTATTATCGTAATATATGATTTTCTATTAAATATTTGCTTTTACCGTATGAGACTCACAGCATGTGGTTGCAGAATTTCACGGAGACTTTCTACGGAAATAATATTTTTTAACGTGATCTGATCAATTTTTGTTTGATTACGTATGTACTGTATGTATAGAACAGGGAACGTTTTAACACAGACTAGCCCTATTTCTTCCTGAAGCTATTGCGTTTTCTAATGCTGAATTTAAATAACGAAGCACCTAAAGGGTAATTAGCCGGTGTTAATGCGCTGTTTCGCATCTACCCTTGGAAAACGTGTGGTGCACGTTACTTGAACTTAGCGCCGAGTCACGCGGTCGCCGAGGGAAACGCTGCGAGCTATTTGATCTTGGTATTCGCTTCATTGCATGCATGATGCTCCCCGCGTCTCGCCCGTGAATCAAATTAGCCACCATGCTACTTTCGAGCAGTGCTGTATAATTCGCGAGTGCATACGCCTAACGTACACGATGGTCGTCGAGAAAAAAAATCACAGGGTTGAGGAATCGTTGGAACAAAGAGAACGAGGAACGGTTTGCGAAACGTGAAACGAGAGGGTTCAAACCTCCTGACGCTGCTATCAAGAGCGAAGGGGCTCCGCCACGAGAGACGAGAAAGGCGAAAGAATGCGAGAGGGCAAAAGAGAGTGAAAGGGATGGAAGGGTGATCGAAGCAGAATTCGAGTGAGAGTAAGCAAAAGCGAGGGTGAACGTGCACGAGATTGCCAGAGAAAAATGTGCGCGGGGCCATCGAGTAGGAGAAAGCCGCCAAGAGGGGATAGTGGTTCGTAACACCGGCAAATATTGTAAATATTAGGTCAGCCAATAAGTAATAAGATTTCTTTGGAAGCTAAGTTTCAAGCAATGGAAGTTGTTACTATCGAAGCTTTATAAAATTGGAATAGAAAAGCTAAATAAGATAGAAGATACAGGAAAGATCACCGGTGATCAGTTTCCAACAGGTAATTTATTTTCATTTGGTATAGGAAAACCAACGACCGCATTATTCATGGGATGATCTAATACAGTATGTCATGAAAGAAACGTAAGCTTATCGTTCCGTCGTAATTTTTTTTTCTGCTGATGTTATGGTAGGTTTGTGATAACACTCGCACAGTGTGAACCATTCTTATTATCAGAATAGATCATCCGAATTATGCAAAAAAGAAATGACATTGATTGACACCCTCATTCGCTTGAATTCAGACTTTTTCTTTGAATACATTTAAAAGGGAAGGTCTACGCAAGCAGGCAACTGAGTAGTTGTAGAATAATATTCGCAAGGAAACTGAACAAATAATATAGAAAAAATATCAAAATATTATGAAAAATGTTATTAAAAATATTATCGAAAGGGTGCACGTTTGTGGTGCTGGCCACACGCAGCTAGAGGTGGTCATTTGATCGATATCATACATTACACGTAATTGGAATGATTCAAAAACTATTGATCAAAGATATATATATATGTATATTATACTGAAACATTATTTAAAAACAAAGCAAAATTCCTTTTACGACACTCGATATAAATTCCACGGGGAAATTTGATCGAGTCGACGTACATTGTAACGTGTATATTGCAAATGTACCCCATTAAAGCTTCAAGTTAAATACAGGAAAGTTCTACAACGGCTAGAGAATCGGGAGAATTTAATCAGTAGAATTTTACTGTTGTTGGTTTCCATGTGTTGAAAACCGGCGGATCGAGTCGAGTGGCGCAAGGTACACCGCGAAAATTCCGTTGCCGACTTGGACGCATCGCACACGAGGCTCCGTTACTCCCTGGAGAGCGAGAACGAGGAGCAGGGCTGAGTGTGTGTAGAGGCCGGAGGAAAGCAGTCGATGATGGTAGGGAAGAATTTTCGGAACAGGGAGCAACGCGTGTACGTGAAAAATAGGACGAGCGTACGGGCGAGCTCCTCGCGGCGAAGAAAAATCGAGCACCTGACGCCGGGTATAATTCACGCTCCGCAAATATAAATTTCCGATAAATTTGGTAGGGTGGAACGAGGGAAAGTATGGAAAGGGGGGAAAAAGAGAAAAGAAAGGAGAAAGAAAGATATGGTTAAAAGAGCGAGAAGCGGTTGGAAAGGATTCTGGATTGATGTTATACGGTCACGCGGCGATGATTGATATGTTCGATTTTATAGGGTATCGTTGGTCTCCTAAATATCTTTCATTTATATGAAAATGTACCGATCGAATTATCGACCGTCAACCGGACAAACACGCATCCATCGTTGCAAACGAACTAGTCACGCGTAAATATACGTTCCCGGTTTCGTTCCCTGGTGATTCGAGTGTTTCGCGTTAAAACATGATTTACCAACGTTAGCCGCGATCGCATCAAAAGTTTGCGTTTCGTGGCGGTTTACTCGCCTCGGCGCGCGTTTAGCGCGGTTAACGACCCCCTGCGACGTCGTAACGTAAGAGAGTGACGTTGCGTTCTCGTTTAACCCGGATGGCTGTTCTTCGCGTTCGACACCCGACGATGTTCTTTCAGCAATTACACAAGTCCCGAGACTAACGCGGAATACCATCATCCATGCGCTCTCGAGCCTTCTCGAATCGTCTCATCTGTAATTATCCATCCTCGAAAGAAGCTATCGTCGCGCGTCGCTGCCGTAGCTGCGAAAACAAAGGAACAGGCGAGAGGAAACAGCGAGAGAAACGTTGTTCTCGCGTCGTCTGAACGTTCAAAGTGCGACAGGCAGATCTCACGACGATGCTCTTTTTCGGAATTACAGAAATCGATCCTCGTAGGTAGAGGAACTAGAAAGGCCAGGTCGTAGAGATCGCAAAGGAATAAAGGGTGAAAGCGAATGCGACCGAGTGACGAGACACGGGATCGAGATCGTGATCGAGAAAAAGTGACAGGAGGAAGCGTAAAATGAAACAGGAGGTTGAGAAGAAGAGAAAGATGGAAGGATAAGGGAGTCGTACACGGAGACGACGAATGCGATGGGGTGTGTGTGCAAGTTACCCGGAAGACGAGGCAGATCAGGCCTCTTCCGGGCGAGGATTG
Source organism: Bombus huntii (assembly GCF_024542735.1). Taxonomy (NCBI): domain Eukaryota; kingdom Metazoa; phylum Arthropoda; class Insecta; order Hymenoptera; family Apidae; genus Bombus; species Bombus huntii. The sequence goes on along the minus strand of NC_066245.1, from coordinate 6,945,252 downwards.
AGACGTAGTCGAGGGAAAGGTGTCTCGTTGTTTAAAGAGCGCAGTCGGTAGATCCCCTCGAGGGATGCCGAGGGATGGGGCGGTTGAGCGCGAGAGGAGTGACGGAGGAAGCGGAGGGTAGATTTCGGGGGTAGATACCGGGCAAAGGCTGTAGGCCGTTTACTATAGCGCCTCGTATGTACGAGGAAAGGCGAGAGAGCCGAGAGAAAGAGAAACAAGCAGGAGAACGAACGATAGGAACGGAAAGAGAGAGAGAGAAACGGAAAGGTAAATATACACAGTAGGACGGAGACGGTGAGATCGTGTGAGAAAGAGAAAGTTATACGACCGGAAAGGAAAGAGGGAGAGAGATGGAAAAGATGGACGAAGAGGGTAGCTGACAGAGAAAGAGAAGGAGAGCCGTAGCGATATAGCTTCAACTTTGGCTGTGCCGCAGTGGTATCGAGCGGTAACCCCACCTTTCGTTCCTACCGTACCCCTTTTGCCCCTACTGTGCTCGACCCACCCTGCCTACATCATCCACCCACACTGCGAACCTCCTCTAGGGAGTATTATAGCGCTCTACTCGCTGCTATGTTCACTCGAACGAGTCCAACCTCTCCCTGTCTCGTTCTCCCCCTCGGTCCGTTTCTCCAACCGATTTCTCTTTCTAACTCGCATTTTGGGTCGCGCGTCTCCTTCAACCTGGTCGGTCTTCACTCGTTTACCCTAGCGCAGTCTTCGCTCTCCATCATCGTGCGCTTATCCTCCTCTGTCTCCTCGTATTCGTCCGTCTTATCCCTCCGTAGACCAGTAACGCGTACCACGTGGCGGTACTAGCGCTAACGCCACTCCATTTAGCCAGCTGTACGGCGCCGGGAATGTCGAGATCATGTACACGACCGTTCTCCGCGTCCAGGCTTTGAGTACCTTTCGCGAAAACGCATCGGCTAGTCCCTTTGAACCCATCGCATCGGCCGCTCCATCCGTACTGTACCCCTTTGATATATAGCAAGATGATTATGCAGCAGCATCGCAAATATACGTGTCTGGACGGTGTACGTTAGCCCGGAGGATAACGACGACAAGAGCATACCGGATTAAGTGTGTCGACAAGATTCCGATCGTGTAAGTGCCAAGACGTTCGCGAACGCTCCGTTTGCTTGTCTCTTATCAACTACCTTATCATCGTTCCTTTCTTATTATTTGGAAATTCGGCTGGCGATCTTACATCGTCTGTTATCGTCGTAGCTTAAATCTTTGCGATTCGAACGATAAGTTCGATTAAATCCGATATTGTACTTTATTCGATTCTTTCCGCTGTTTCTTTTCTGATGTTTCAATACATGCGAAATACATCCCTTTTATGTTATCAATTTAATAAAAGTAGGTTACGAAAATATGGAAACTCGTCGAGATTGTGAAAAAGTTTAAATAGTCCTTTATTGGGTATGAGTCATATTAAATAGAACGAATACAATTTTTTTTCTAACTATAAATAGATAATCCTCGTCTGACAAAGGTTATTTGTCATGTTCGTCACAAGCATTTCCAGACCAATAAAGCGAACAGCGAAATGAAAACAGTCTGTCCCGATTCACTGAAAAAATCAAATTATACGTAGTTTCGTAGAATAACGATATACAAATGTAGATTACGAAGTATAAACGTGAAATATCCTCGTAAATAGAAATTGACCTAACCTTCTCTGCCGGAATATTAAATCCTGGCAAGCAGGACTACGCGTTCTTTCTCGCAAACCCTTTTTTCACTTAATATTAACGAACTTGCAGCGCCAGTTTTATTGGGCAATTTAAAGCAGTAACAACGTATCGTTTACCTTCGGTGCTCTCTTCGTTTGGAAGCTTGCCAAACAATTATCGTTACGCCGTGAGATCGAGTCGTTGCGTTTAATCACGAACCGCGACCCTTAACCCCGCGAAAATCGCCTTCGGCCAATTTTTGTATTCCATTATGTTCCACGTTTTCCGAGAAACTAACACGAGTTCCGCGTATTCATACGTAGAAACAAGTACGTATAATATAGACACGTGCACCGCATGGTATTAGTCGCGGTTGTGTCGTCTACCATGCAGATACTATATCCAGTGGGAAAAATCGCGTTTCATCGTAACGACGTGTGACACCATCTGCGACTGCCATTGCACCGATACAAATCGCAACCCCTGGTGCGTTCTTGTCGCCGCGATCGATTTCCCTGTGTTTACACGATCATCGACCGACAACCATGAAATAAATCGTGATTCCACGAAATACACGTTGAACGTATGCTAATAGCGTGCTTTCGTCCGATCAGTTGGTTGAAACCGGCACGTTAAACCAGCAAGTGCTGTAATACCGGATGAAAATTCCTTCTCGTTTCCCGCTTCGTCGTTTCGTATCAGAGCTAACCAACGACAAGGCATTAACCTTAAGAAAGAACGGAACTATATACCGGGCAGAAAGAAATTTAATTCCGTAGCTCGTTTCCACGTATTCACGACTGGTCGAGACGGCCCCGTCTCGCATTCGTACGAGTCGATGTGATTTTTTCCTTATTTCTTTCATTTTTTCCCCGCTATTTTGGTGGAAGGCGTAATCACAGAAATTGGTTCACCGGGAAAATGAATTTCGCTTCTGGTGACGGTGATACACGTGAATCTACGCATTGTACCGGCGTTCCTTTTGAATATATCGATCGGCGGTCTGCAGCACGGCGAAAGGAAAAGACGCCGGGGACGAGTAGTTTCGCGCAGGAAATTATTCTTTGGAATGGCCAAGGATAAATAAAGAAAAAAGAGAGAGAGAATGAATGGTATAGGAGGTAGGAAACAAAAAGAGGGAGGGAGGAATAACGACGGCTCAAGTAAAATGTTCTTATCGTCGGTATAATATGTATCTCTCTCTCTCTCTCTCTCTCTCTCTTTCCATTTCTCCCTCTTTCTATTTCTCTCTCTTTCTGTCTTTCCCTTACTACCCACACCAGACGACCCCTTTTTAGCTGTCTGCGCGCCACCGTTTTCGGGCGACAACGGGTATCGTAATTACTCGCAGTCGATTTAATTCTGCGTGGCAATACTGGAAATATTTTTCATACTGGCTGCTCGTCACGGGAAAATGAGCGCCTGGGCAAAAAACCCGCCGACAAGAAATGTCTGTCCCCGTTTCGGGGGTAATCAGATCGTCGTGATTCCTCGTTCGACGATATATATGGGGGAAAAACGAGGAATAGATCGTTTCTCATTGTTTCGTCGTCCTTTAATAATGCGCGTTTAAAGCGTATGGGAATGAACAAGGAAAAATGTAACTGATAAAGTTTCATGGCGTTTTATAAATATGGTGATACAGTTTGGCCAAGGATGTCGATGAATTTTAAGCATTTTGTTAATGGAGTTCAACGTACGTACAAGCTGAGAATGTCAATTACGTTATAAGTGGCGATTTTAATGACGCATATTTTATTATAAAAGCTTTTCGAAGGAAATGTAATTTGACGTAATTTCGGGCCACATAGTATTTTCAACAAGCAATTTTCAACTTTTTTAATGGAAATTTTCTTCAAAGCAAATGTTGCGAATAATAAAGGTTGTTGTTATTAGCGGATATAAAGTTATTGAAAAGCAAGATTGATTTATGAAATAAAAAATATATAAAAAATATAATTCCATTAAATGGGACAGGTTCGTTAATTTTATGTCCTTTACACATCCACTTGCGAAGAATCTAATTACGTGGAATTATGTTTCTTTCGAAAATATTCAACTTTTATCTGAAACATTTTTCATTAAAATCATTACTTACAGAGTATGCAATTTGCTATTGTTCCACTTTGTATTTTCCAGTAAAACACAAGACTTTTCATAGCATAGTTACTGCAATATTTTCTGTAAGTACACGGCATCCCGAACGCCTGAGTCAACGCTTATACAGCTTCAAACTGTCAGATTCAAACGACTTCCGTAACAAGGTTGTTTCTTTCATTCACCTTACTCGTTGTTCGCTTTCAATGCGAGATGCTGCGTTATCAGCGGCCCAAGTGCCAAGCGAAGAAATAGAAGAGAATGAGAAAGAGATGAAAAAAGAGATGAAAGAGAGCAGGAGAGGGAGAGAGAGGGAGCTGTTATTAGAAAGAGTAAACTGCGACTAAGTCGGATGTTGCGGTAGCTCGAGTGTTCTGGGAGCTTTAATTTAACGCTTTTTCCGCCGCTGATTTTAGCAGTCGCGCCTCGAGTTTCCTTAAAAGATTTTCTGCTACGGGAAACTCGGTTTTACGCCGCTCTATATGCGCGTGAGCCGCGATATTACAGCGGCGTTCAAATTAGAAAAAAGAAAAAAAAGAAAAATAGAAAAACACCGGACGGAGAAATCTTGGGGCGGAGAAGAGAAGAGGAGAGAAGACGAGGAAAGAAAAAATGACGAACGGAAGTAACGAGTCGAGGTAATCTCCTTGACTCGGTTCCTTTCTAGCTAAAAGTCAGCCAGCCGCGTTGAAATTGCTAATACAAGTAAAACAGAATACTTCCACGGCCACCTGAAGCTATTTCGCTTCGGACAGTCCTCTTTTCTTCCGCGCGACACGCGTTTCCTTTTTACTGCCGGCAGGTTAAAGAGCGAAACGAAGTTCAGCGAGAATGGTGAAAAAACAAGAGCAACGATGTTTGAAAGAAAAGAGAACGGCACGAACGACATTCTTGTAGTGACAAAAATTTTAATTACAAAAACGAGACACGCGTATCTAGTGCCGTCGTGCTATTGCTTGAAAGCGAAAGACGACGCACAGCCACGAGATTACGCGATCACACGGTTTCACGGACGACCAAAACGATCATCGACCGAAGTAGCTAGTCGTGTTCGAAATCAGCATTAAAAATTGTACGTACGGGACGAGACGAACCGTTGTTATTTCGCACCCCCTGGCTGTTTCCTCGGATGTAGTTTCCATGACGGCAATTTACAAAGGATGCCTCGACAAGATTGTTGGGATTTCGAGTTGACGAAAAAATGCGACGTCCAAGTTGCATAGCTACGTTGGCGATTACCTCGACAACGCCGCGAAATCGAAGCAGGAAACGCGATTAGGATACAAAAAAGAGGGTAAGAAGTCGAAATGAGGAAAAAAACAGGTGCTCGAAAGGAATTCCTCGAGCTTGGAGTTCGCCCGACACTGTCCGAGGATTTACAACTCCCTCGCGCATCCCCCGTTTCCTTTTTAAAACGACAACAATAAATCCCGAGCCGCGCGGCCCTGGTAAATAACGAAACACGCGACCCACGCGATTTTCCAGTAAATCCGTACTTTAATTTAAAGCCTCGGCTAGATTCCCTTCCATTCGTTACGCGTAACAAAGCGATCTGTTTCACGTATCATAAGTCGATATATTCGCCCCGAAGGCGAAAAAAGTAGCGTGCGCGATTTATTGTAGGAGTCGAATCTGTCGGCCGAGTAGGGCGAACAAAAGCCGGCGAACAAGATGCTGGTCGATTTGCCGCGTGTCTTACGTGAGCTCTGAGCTCGCGTAAAAGCCGAGAAAAATCAATGACGGTCGACCGATAGACGAGAGACGAGTTCTAGTACGAGACAATGGCCAACGTCGGTTCGTGCCACAGACGTTCATTCATTTGTCGCTTCGAAAGAGTTTCGCTAACGGGTATCATCCTCTCTTCTTTTCTTGGTTCTCGTGTCCCACCATCTAACTCGGTTCCATCCGATTCGATTCCATTCGATTTTGTTTTTTCATCCTGCTCGTGAACGACCCGGGCCTTCGTGGAATCGGGAGACGCCGGGAGAAACGCGAACCAACCCCGCCGGACAAATGTCCTGGACAAGTTCCGGGACTTTCATTAATCTTTCACGCGACCGCTCGTTGCCGCGATATTGACTTTCTGGCCATTTTCGTGCAGCCACCTTGCGGCCCGTATTCGAAATTCTAGATGAAAAGCGACGGCAAACGCAGCTGAACAATCTCTGTTAATTGCTTTTCAACCGGTTAAACCGAATCCGAGACTCCCTCCGCAGTGTTCCATTATGCCTACGGCTACGAAAGAATCGGTCGCATTTCGACGATCAATTATTTATCAGAAGCTGATTACCACAAGCTCCAGTTACGAATTCCATTCGCGTACAATCGATTATGGGAATGGCTTGTTTTAGCTATTCTCGAACCAGAGATCGTTAGCACCACGAATACTGCGACTTAAGTTTCGAAGCATTACGAGATCTACTATATTCAGTTTCTAGAATGTAATTGATTCATACATGTGAATTAGAATAATGAATATCAATTGAGAGTAAATTTTCAACTATTTTCTCTTCTTCATCGATGTATGCTTGATCTGATGTACTTGATATTCTTGGCTAACTATATGAAATATTAGGAATATACGAGGGAAACAATAAACTTTCATCTCTGTGTTTTAGTAAAAAAAAAAAAAAAAAAAAAGGGATCGTTCAGATCGCGTGATTGTAAATCTGTAAAATTTTCATGGAAAGATACGAATTGATCATTTTGATCACTCTGATATTTCTAGCGCTAAAAACGTAACCATAGCCCACTTTTCGATAACTCTACAAATGGAACTAAAAAGCAAAACCGTAGAATTTCTCTTTTTTCCCTACTACAAATGCAACTGCGGATGGCAGCTGTTTATAAAATTTACGATCGATCGCACGTAAAAGAAACAGTTACGGTCGAATCTGTAAAACATGCACGTCATCGATAAGCTTGAGAGTCCAGTTTCATTTACCATCGGAATAATAACGTGTAGTACCCTCGACTAATCACATTATTGCATATTCTACGTTGAGCCTTGTTATAATCAGCAATCGACGGATCCATCGAATGTTTATCAGCAGGTGTATGTGTGTTCGTTTTCTAGCGTGATGTGTCGTAAATGTATTATCGATGCGATCGCGTATCGCGGTTCGCGAATCAGAAGCTAACCCTCCTGCGCTTTCGTAACACGAATCATACTAACTAGGTTGTCGCCGTCGACTTCCACGCGACTGAATTTTCCACCTTTTTCTACCTTCGACCGTTTTACTCCGTCGTTCGTTGCCTGAGAAACTATCGACTTACCTGTCCCGGTAACACGGAACGAAGTTCAAGCCGATCTTCGTTAGCCTCGCTTCCCCAATTTTCTCCCAACCCTGCGATGCAACTTTTTCCCCCGTTTCCACCGTGACTCGAATTTCCCGCAGAATCAGTTTACGCTTAATAATTCCCAGTAATTTCTGTCTACTATGCGCGGGTGTAAGTCAATTCTGCGTTAAAAGGGACCGACGAAAGGTCTGTCGCCCTGAGTGGCGTTCCAAATATAAACCAGAGTCACCCTAACGGAAGAGACAGCCATAGGATAAAGGCGGGCCAACGAAAGGAATGGGAAAGGAGCTAAGAAGAGTAAGCGCAAAATAGAACAAAAGAGACGAGAGGAAGAAGAGGAATAACGTAGAGAGAGAGTGTGTGTGTATGTGTGTGTGGGACAGAGAAAGAGATAGTGAGAGTGAAAGAGAAAGAGAGAGGGAAAGAGGGACAAAGATGACGTTTTGCAAGCGCAGCGAGTTGCTGGATGAAAAGTGCACGATTATTAGCTTTCTTCTTGGTGCCCCACCCAGGCCAGCCTATCCTCTCGCCAGCGCTTCCGTAAACGGATTATAGGGGCTTTGCTCCGGGGCCCTTTTTCCTTCCTCCGAGAACAGCTACTTCGACCGAGTCGTCGTCCCGCCAGAAAGAAGAACCTCGTCGATCGCGCCCAACGCGAGACGCAGCCACGGCGCAGCCAATTCGGGTCAATTTAATCCTGATTCAAGATCTGCCGTTCCCGGAACGGAAAATGAAACGCCAAGGACGGGGAGGCCACGTTTCGACCAGCAACAAGAAGCGGTTCGGGCAGTCGCTTGCTCGTTTCCTCCGCGAATATAGATCTTAAAGTGGAAGCACAATTTCGAAAGGTGAAAAACAGGAAATCGCGTATCTTTATCTTCGTTAAGTTCAATGTATACAGGATGGATTGGACGATTATGTTAAACAATTATCAAATTACTGCAGATAGCCAGGAAGAGCCAACGTTGCGTAAATGCATTTCACTTTTAGCTTATTTTCAATTAATTTACATTGTGAAATTCCACTTTTGGAATTCCAAGGATTCGTTTAATATTTTCTTCGTCATCTTTCGCTTAGATTTGACAATTTGTATGAAATTAAAGAAGATCGAAGTATTTATAACGTTATGAAAAAATATTGATTGCTTCATAATGTGTGTCGAGTTAAATAACAGTGTGTCAAGAAGATGGAAAAGTTTGAAGTTAGTAAGTTCTATCGGAGCTGTGATTCGATAAATTATATTTGTAACCTCGACTGTATCATAGCACACACTTGTTGAAATAAAAGGACATGGTATAAAAGAAAGATACTAAAAATTATCAGCACTGAAAATGTCTAGTAAGAAGGTACGTATAATACTATTTTTAGAAGCGTTGGAGATATGTCATATCCTTATTTCACTGTCGCCGAGTTAAATTAAACGAGTAGGAGGGCTATTCTTTTAGAGTGCAATAAACTTTTTTTAAATACGGCCGCTAGCGAGATAAAGAAAGAACCTTTCTTTCCTCTTTTTGATGGAAACGGAAATTAATTTTCTGTTATTTGAGTTGCTCTTATCGAGCTGAATAACATTTACTCGAATCATTTTTTTTTGTTTCCGCGTAGTTAGAGAGTCACGCGATGAATACGCTGCAAATATCAAATATAAATACTCTACAAAACCATATAGTTAATAACGAACTGAGATCGGCAGCTTTGTCATTTTCTGACTAACCCATCATGTCAATTTCAGGAACTTTTAATGAATCGTAGAATATTTGAGTTGCCGATATTTGCGGCTGATAACTATGCGCCTGAAAATCAAGCGAGCATATTTTATTGTGTTCGAGACAAGACCAATATTTGATGAAAACTACGACGAATACAGGAACGACGTGAACTTCATTAGGCTATACAGTCGCTCACATGGCAAATATAAATCAATAAGCGAAAGAAAGAGGCGAATAAATGAAAATACCACGAATACCGTGTCGTGACGAATGAGCTGTGATACAACCAACGTTGCAAACTCTATAAAGAAAGAATCAGTCATAAATGCAACGAACTACGATCTAACAGTCATAAAGCACGGCGAGCATGTAACTTTCGTAAGATTTCAACTGCTAAAAGTAGATTGATAAAAGGAGGAAAAATTAAATAGTCCGGTTGTAGACTTTTATCGATCCAATTTACGCAATGTATAATACAACGTTTTATCGTTGACAGGAGTAAATACGAACGAATACACGAATCTGCATGAAATCAAATAACGAAAACAAAGCGAACAAAACTGCTGGTCGGCTTTCAACGTTTTTCACGGAAGCTAAACTGCGATCGAGCGATCGGTAGAATGCATCGACCCAGCGAATTTCGCGTCAAGACTAAAAGACTATAGAAGTTGGCGGACGTAGAATTCTTCAATTATCGCGCGCGTACGCGGCAGCTGCTAGCCCTCAAACGTAATTTCGTTGAAGGACTCTAGAAAATCTCAAATCTCGCTTGGTTTTTGCACAGCGCGAGCGCCACTCGACTCCAAGTAACGGAAACCTTACACGTACGTGTTTACCACAGCCGGGCGCACGCACACGAGATTACACGATCCTCGCGCGTCTGTCTGCAGGATCAACAACCGCGTGAACGAGCGTATTTTTGGCCAGACGCGCTGGCAGCGGGCAGAAATCGCGAAGCACATAGGCGTAAAGCGGCGTGGAGTATCGATTCTCGAGGGTTGGTTCGCCACGAAATACGATGATGTACTCTCCCTCTTCCTGCACACTCTGGCCAAGGCTCGTCGTCCAGCTTTCGCGATAAAATAACTCGCGGCAAACTGTGCTCTTGCGCCGCACCGTGGTTAAGAGACTCGCCTTTATTCTGCTCCGAATTTTTTTAATTACTCGAATAAAAATTGCAACAAGAAGACGCGGGTGAAATTATACGGCGGACCTTTTCTCTCGTTCTCCTTTTCCTCCCACTTTCTTCGTCACTGTTTCTGTAGGACGAGGAAAATCTCCAGAGGACACGAAGAACAACCGCTTTCAAGTCTCCCTGCGAAGCTTTTTACCACGATGTAAAGACCGTCCTGTTAAAACGTTGTTCAACACGAAAAATAACCACGTCCAACGATGAACAGAACCGCGACGAACGCGTTTCGCGAGAGACGTCGAATTAAAAGCGTTTTTTGGAAGACACTGGCTAAGTTCGTCCCTTCTTCTTCCTCCTTGTACCATGAGCTTCTCTCTCTCTCTCTCTCTCTCTCTCTCTCTCTCTCTTCTTCATTCACCGGGGCGCATAGTAGTACAAAAGCAATTTGTATCCTGCGCATTTTCTTGTACCGCGCAACCCATTACGACCTCTGGACCGCTCGCGGCTTTGAGGCTCGCGCGACCGACGCCGCGACATTCGAATTAAAAGCGACCCCGGTAAATGCGCTCTGTCTCTCTCGTTCTTCATTGGTGTCGACGCCAGTGGATGCACGGTTAAACACGGAGGCGCGCGACGGGACAAGGCGTCTCAATCTAAATAGAGATCCCATGTGTCTCTATGCAGCGTGAGAACAGGTCGTTTGCCGGGGGAGCGAGCGCGGACAAAAACGGTGCTCGGGATTATTTCCTTTCAATTAAAACATTCCCGGGGTAATTGTCCGGCGTTCTCCGACCGCAACGCGGTTCTTTCAGTTTTCCTTTGGCGCTCCTTCGATAAATAAACGTGAAAACGCAAACGCAAATTTTGTCGCGTCACAGGGCTTTCGTACGTGCGCCGATAACTCTTTTAATCGGCCTTCTTTCGATTTGTTTTTACGAAACTCCCGTCGGGCGATAAATTTTATCAGACCGGATTACGCTGCACCGGCACGCACCCTCATCGACTGTAAAACGCGAGCGACCCTTCTTTATCCACCGCCTCCTACGATCTTTTTTTTCCCCTCTTTCTTTCTTTCTTTTTTTTTTTACGAGGAACAGTGAAAAGGTCTTTAGCTTCTACGACCCTAGGAAACCTCTTTTCTCTTCTTTGTTCGCTCTCCGTCTCTACCCCTTCCCCCTCCCCCTCTCTCTCCCTCTATCCTTCTGTGTGTTTTTCTCTGTCAAATAAATCGAGAATCTTCGGCAAAGAGGGTATGCAGAGGAAACTTATCGCGCAGAAGTTGTTCGACAGAATTGATAACCAGACACGGCCGAAAGAAGTGGAAGCGTCGCGTCGATCCTCATTATTAAGTAAGAATCCATTACGGGGTTACTGCCATGCCAATAACGAAAGCCGACAGGCCGCCACGCTGAATTATTCGTCTAACGTCGAGCTTAACGGACACCGAAAGTCTTTCTCAACTTTTGTCCTCATTATCCATTGGATTAACCTGTCAAATATGCCCGATTATTCCGTTAGCCCAGTTGGTAGGCGTCGCTCGGTTATACCGACGAATGTCATGTCCTGGAGACATCCAGATCTTGTCATCGCCCACACACCCTACCCTCTTGGAATTTTTACCCTTGGCATGCATTCTGACTCTACGAATATTTTTCTGGAATATCAGCCGGAGGAAAGAGGAAGAAAAATAGAAGAAATTACAAAGCGTCGCGGCGTACCAGGATTGGTTGGATTTTCTTGATTTTCCACGGCATCGTCGAGACGCTTTAGCAAAAGCTGCGAGGAAAGCGCAACGCGACCGAAAACCGCCTCTTGTCCTCAGCCACTCTCCTCATTAAATCAGCTTGAGAGGTCGAACCACTCGAGCCGCGGCGAGCACCGTCGAGCATCGTCGAGGACACAAATTTTCCTCCGATCTTTTGCGAAAGCCTATCGGTGATGTTGAAACGCGATCTACCACGTAATGTTCGTAGTACAATTAATATTGCAGATATAAAATATTAGCGGTATAATTGGTTCAGGAGTGGTTCCTCGCGAAGAAATACGCAGAAAATGTACAATGAAGCTTCTCCATATGAAGCTTTGTTTCCGGGGAAAGCTACTGCGAAAATTTGCCGGGTACACGTGTGCCAATCCGATTTGCCGGACTTCTGTTTATGGAGTTTCATGAAATCAAGAGAATATTTTAGAGATAATGAGAATGTCAGAGAACCGTAATAGAGAAAATAGCAAAAGCTTTTGTTTTCGGAGAATTAAAAATGCAAATTATACGCTACAAAGACAACATTTTGTTCGAGATAGTTTTTACATTAACTAAATGAATTTCGAGAAGCGACAGCCTTATTCTTATTCATGAAATTATTCGGATTGAATACTATAAAAGGAATTTGTAGTACAGATCGACGACAAGTATGATAGTAGCAAGGACAAAAAAGCAGATAAAATGATGTTATCCGTGCCTAGAAATACAAACACGAGTAGAAACAGAAATTCAGCGAAACTTACAATTACTGACAACTGGACGGAGCAAATTTTTAAAATAGACAAAATATTTGTTCAAAAACCAAGCCTCCTTCCATTGGAAAAACCTCACTGTATATTTTCGACGTGTATATTTTTCCACAAGGAAACATTTCTTGTCCGGTTGTACTACGATTACACGTATATACGTATATACGTATACGTATATTGGTCTTTGTATGGCTGCATAATTGCTATCACGAATTGTGTTGCACGAACAGTCAAAATGCGATATTCCACGAATACAAAGCTCGAACAGAGGCGTCGTCGCGGCCGAAACGCAATGGAAACGAACGAGCTACAACATCGGCCGAATTAGATATTCACCGACAATGTTATCGAACGATATACCTAAGCAGCGCGAGCAGTGCATAAATCGAATGTTGTGTATTATAAAGAGACGGGCTGTGTATCGATCGTAACGGACGACGACTGCACGTACGTACGGCCGTGCGATCTACGATCCAGGAGGCGTTAAACGATACGTGACCACGAATTCGTAGAATACACCAAAGAAGAAGTATTGTGTTCGAGCGAATCGAGTGAAATGAGAGCAGTGTGTAGAGGCTGAAATTGAAACTCGGTCGAGTACTGTTCTCGGTCAATAAGCTTGGAAAGATTCAACAAAGATAATTTCTTTAATTGAAAATGAAATTGGTTCTCGTTGAAAAAGAAAATAACATATAAGTACTTATTGTTGGATGGTCGATGATTATTATCACAGGATACCTAAACTTGGTAAATTGTATCGAAGGCCTGTTCGTAGAGTGGGAAGCGTGTGTGTGTGTATGTATAGCGTTCGATACGGAGAAGGTTGTCGCTACGTCGAAAAACCAGTGGAACAACTTCGCCAAGGACATGCAAGGTCGAAAAACGTATAACAAACGAACCTTGAACAGGTGGCACGTGAATAAGCCGAAGGTCAAAAATTTCAGCACCTGTCGCTTCGAAGCCGTCTCCCACGAACGGATCAACGCCAACGATAGCTAAGTATCGTTTGACTCTGGCAGCAGACGAGAGCATTTCAGAGAGAGATCGGTCGAGATGACAATAAAAGAGATGGATCACGATCGATCGGGGTGTTGTTGTCGGAACTCTCCCGATGGCAATCACTTAAATCTGTACGGTCCGCCAGTGTATACAGTTTGCAGAGAATACACTGTTGGCTTTCGATGCTTTAATGCCATCTGACTTTCCTGTTACGGTATTTCGAAATATTATTTCAAAAATGAATTAACATCGTTCATGGAAAAATCCTAAGAAATAGAAGAAGAGTGAAACTAAGCAACGTCAGGGAAAGGATCAGAGGGAGAGAGAGAGAGAGAGAGAGAGAGAGAGAGAGAGGGAAAGGATCGGAGAAATCAGCGGAGAAGTTTCGCAGAGTTGTGCATAGAAAGATACAGATGGCGTTGAGACAAGAGGAAGTTCATTGGTTTTTCGATTCGACGAGTTTTTGGCAAACCCAGAGTGGGTACAGCGACGCACGGAAGTAGCCAATTATGGGAGCGTACAATGGGAGGGAATTTTCACCGCAAGAACCAACGAAGGAAATAAGTTGGTTCAAAGGCATCGGTCTCTGAACGACATCGGAAGTATCGATTTCCAAATGCCGGTTTTTCCGTTCGTTCCCGCGCTTCTTTTCCTCCTCCGATCGTATCCCATCGAGGAAACGATCTTGCTTTTATTTCGCCCTCGGGACTTGGATATTTCGTTACGCCGGACTGAGTCGATGGCTCCCCGTTTCTCTCTCTCTTTCTCTCCCTGTTCCAATTCCTCTCTGTCCCTTCTATTCCGCTGCCTCTCCTTCTCTACATCCTCATTCCCTCATCCCTTTCTCTGCATGAAGTCTGCCACGCGTTACACAGCCGCGACGACTAGACAAGCACGCTCTCTCTCTCTCTCTCTCTCTCTCTCTCGATATTCCAGCTTTTCATAAGCGTGACATAGAACGCGATGAATTATCGTCATTACCGCCGCCATTCATGACAACCGTCTGTCTTCGACGCTGTTCTCGATATTCGACATTCTCGTAAACGTGCCGCAACAGCCGGGCTAGTTCCAATGAATTACCGTCAGATCGACATAGTAATTGTAACTACGTTAACCGGTGTTAATTCGATTCTACACATGGCGCCACGAGTATCGTTCGGCGCACCCATCTTTTCCCTTTTTTTCTTCTCTTTAACCGGGGGTAGTTTCCACCAGTTCGAAGCGAAACCATTCGATTCTTCTTTTTACGGGCCGAAGTCTAGTGAACTTCGCGATATACGAGAGCGTTCGTTTGCTTCGATGCCCAAGGAAGCGTGAAGGTGGACGCGAAACCGTGGCACGGTTTATACGCTCGTGGTCAAGCGGGAAGAAGCAGAATAGCGCGTTATTCCTCTGCCTTCTTTCTTTATCCTCATCCTTCGTCAAAGGTTTTCTTAGCGAGGCAATGTTTAACTTGCCTCGGCGGGTAAAGTTTCTTCGACGAATCGACACGGTGAAACAAACGAGTTCTGTGGATTTGTCGGATTAACATTTAACGTCTGCGAAAACGGAGGCGCTGCCCTGTTCGGGAAGTAACTTTCTAGTTGGGCTACAAGAGTTGTTTCGGGAGAGAGACAGCGTATTTGCTGGCGAGGGCAATGTTGGCGGTCCATGTTTAATATTACCCCGCGTTTCAACGTCGTAATACACGTTTTATTAGTGAGAAGGAAGCTCCTGTAGCGCGCTGTCTGACCTAGTAACTTCTACTTCTACTTTGACTGCGCGGGCTCTACTACGACCAATCTTCGCTGCGAAATTGGAGATTGTAGTTGTAATGGTATATTCTCGCCCCTCGCGTATGATGATTTATTCACTAATAATACAATGTCAATTAATGTGATTAACGTAAATGCGATTAATGTATTTAAATGCGATTAATGCAAACGTAATTAACATAAACATGTTAATATTATACAATAATATGTGACAATAATATGTGACATATATGCGCAGTGATTCGTGAACACTTATATAGTATAGCATTCGAACACTTATAAACAATTTTTATGAATATGTGTATGACTGCCATAGCTATAGTAAAATTTGAAGCCAATCTCGAAATGTGTATATAAGTTACAAGGTGTTTATCGTAAACACACACTTATTAGAAAATTAGTACGTAGTATAAACATAGTATTCTAGTATATAGTATTCTTGCTATAATGATTCATTCATTGTTTAAATAATCTTCTAACCTTTGTCAACTGTATGTTCGCAATAAATATCTTGTGATTTCAGTAAGTATACATTTTCGGGTTTGTTTCAAACTTTATCGATGTGATAATTATATCACATAAACTATATTTCATATAAACTGGTTGATATAGCACGAACACCATATTCAGAATAAATTTCTACAAATGTTCGAATATTTTCATCAGCCTGTGTAGATTATGAACCTCTCTTCCGACGAATTTATGATTTTTCATCGAATACGATAATCAGATAACTCGGTATAATTTGTAAAATTTACTTGTGAAATTCCACGTTATTTATTATCAAACTTGTTGATTTTATGCGAAAGTAATTAATAATGATAATTTATAGCTTGTGATTTATAAAACTTCGCTAATGACAGTAGTTCAATTGTATAAGGTGGCCTTGATAATTAGTTTCACGGGAGAGCTAATAAAATGCATATATATAAACATTGAGATATGTATCGCGTGTCATACAAACGAGTGATCGATTAGTTCAGTCGGCTGTTGAAAATTCAATGTCGACCACGGACTAATTTTTCATACGGTCGCGCCGATACAGCATGTAACTCACTCAAATCACCGCGTAATTCCTAGTTCATCCCCTGGCCTATGGTTATTCAACGTTATTTCATTCGGTCGCCAGTCTGCACTTTATTGCCACTGTCATTCAGTTATCTATCATTCTTTATTTCGTCTAATTAAAACAAAAGCCGTCGCGGTTGTTTATAACGTACATTTTAGAGAACCATCAGTCCACGATATCGTAATTACTTTCTTCCTCTTTGCCGATTTATTCCATAATTAAATATCAAGCGATCGATAAGTGGATTTCCTTTTGTTGAAGCTATCTAATTTCAAGAAAAAGGGTATCTATATACATGCACATGCACACTTTCGCTTAAAAAATCATGCAATATCTTTTATTTCTATAAAGATTTCGCTATTTTACGTAGATTACGAATTTTAAATTGCATTGGTTTATCATCCTCTACTTTAATTTCTCCATTTCTTCTATCAAACCATTTAATTCTACATACATAACATATCTACATTAAATTTAGCGAGTAATATCGTCATATTAACCGTTAGCTACAATTTAAGCTTACGAAATTGTCGAGTTTATTCCAACAGTAGTCGTATCGCGCAGGAATGTTCTCTTTTCGATAAGAAGGAATGTTTCAACCAACCCAATATTCGCAACTGGATCGTTAGAGCAGTCGAAAGATGCAGAGCAGGGAATCCTCGATTCCAGCAATCCGATCGACCTGATTCTTTTTCCCCTTGCTCGATCCATCGTTTCGAATAGCCAGCGCATAACTCTGGAATCTAGTGCCTCGTCCTGAACGCGTTGCCCCGTTCGTTGTGGTCAAGCCGCAATGATCGAGCCTGGCATTCTCAACGAATGCTCGACACGCCATCACGGCCTTATCTTGGCCACGATTCGTGGCAATTTTGCGCTTCCGTTGCTTCTTAATCCTCATTGAGCAACGATCCTGCACGACCAATCGATTCGTTCGCACAAATTGGTCACGACTCACGGTCGCGCCGTGCCGCTGAACAAATATCGTTCGCAGTTAAGCGAGCTAAGTTCGTAATAACAGAGGGGATGATTGCGATGGTATGAGACAGCGAAAAAACGCGGCGTAATTTCTTCAATTATCGGACGACTTCTATGCGTTCGAGTCGGGACGCTTTGAACATGTCAATTACGGGGATGGTCTTTCACGCGTGCACGATTCGGAGAGGTCTCTCTCTACGCACACGGTGACTGCGAGGCTGAATTACCGACATCGGATTGCCATAATTTCGCGTTCATTACCCACGCGGTAATTTGGTTTCGTTCGTGCGCCGTATTCGACGCACAGGCCGCGGCGAGTCGACGAATTAAAAACTGTCCGGCCAGTTTGATCAACGGCACCGCGGTCTATGGAGGATTAAGAGGAACCTTGCGCGTAATCACGTTACAAACGGACGAGGAGTACGGCTGATGACATTTATTTTCTACGCGGGACAACGCCATGGCTGGATGAAGGCGAATGAAAACGAAGTGACGACTTTCTGTTGCTACTATTCAATTGCGGGAATAAAAAGGAAAGTAGTTCTGTTGTTAGCAAAACTAAAAACTACCGATCTCTGATACGTACCCGAATAGATATATTGTACGTAGACGATTGTAATTAATGAAAATGTTATGCTACAAATAAATTTCATTTGAATGAGAATAAGTATTGACGCTGTCTGTATTTTCAACATTTCTTAGGTTTTTTTT
Organism: Bombus huntii; assembly: GCF_024542735.1. Taxonomy (NCBI): domain Eukaryota; kingdom Metazoa; phylum Arthropoda; class Insecta; order Hymenoptera; family Apidae; genus Bombus; species Bombus huntii. The sequence goes on along the minus strand of NC_066245.1, from coordinate 6,927,313 downwards.
TTTGCAAAATTGAGAATTCTATTAACCAAGTTTATTATTAATCTAAGGTGTTATATATATACGTGTTAATAATTTACATTCTCTTCTCTAGCACTGAGATTAAAGTTTATACTCTTTCTAACATGTCCACGCAATACAATACGCTCTACCGTATTAAGTGATTTACTTCCCTACTATTTTATCAAACCTGTTGAATTTCTTTCCTTTCAAACCAGGTAATACAATGGTCTGGAGTTTTAGTATACAAATGATCTGAACAAGCTGCAGACATTTCTAATAGCACTTAAGTTGAGTAAATTGCTTGGCAATGAGAGTATTGGAATATCCTACGCTGAAAGGAACTCTGTGACAGGTTTAGCACCGAAACATGGTATAGTAATAAATTAGTTACTATCATTTCGTATTTAGTATCAAGTTGGCCAACTAAGCACAATTTGTCATTCATGACATGATGTTGTAGTTACCCTTAACTTTGTGGCTCTAATTCGCCCGGAATCTATATGTGCACACCCTTAGTAATAATTGATATTCGCCATTTTGAGGGATTTGGTAGTTCTAGCGTTAAACGAGATAGAAATCGCCAGCCCCCAGTGAAATCCACTGTCGGTCACCGATTACATCTCTAGTCCCTATATCTCTGGGAAATATTTTCAACGGTTTTCACCATCTCGCAGCAAGCTTTACGATCGTACTGCAACTGAATCCCGATAGCTGACAAATACCGTAACCGTAACCTTTCGAATTACAAGTACGTGAGTCGTGAAAGAGTCGTCCATACGTGACAGCCATATTTCCATCGATAGAGCGGGATAATCCTTGTCGTATCTTCTCTGAAGCTGTCGGTGGTCCTCGTGGATGGAAAAAAAACAGACAGCTCGGTGCGATGATGCTTTCGTATGGTGGAAAAGTCGGTTCCCAGGAAGGCCGTTGTAAAATGTTTTACGACGTCTATTAAAGACGGAAAAGCGTACAGCTGGTCGTAGGAACTGTAGTCGTCCCTCAAGTCCTCCAGCAGATGCTGCGCCACTTTTATAAGCGACCTGACGCCGCACGAAGGGTAAACGCGAGAACAGGAAACGTTGGATGGGTGGCTGACGAAGGATCGACGGGACACGTCGTCCGAAGATCGATTCCCTTCGTTAGAAGATCATCCTCTCTTTGACTTCCCTCTGTTCTAGCTTCGTTCTAGCCGCGGGCGGTCGATCAGACCGGTGACCATCAAGATTACGGGCAGCCGGTTACAGGGGACTCGGAACCGGATGCCAGACGTCCACCAGCGTCCTGGTAAAAAGGTGGAAATCCTTTGAACGATGTGATTTCGAGAATTAACTTCGATCCAGATGGGAAGGTGGTTGTTTCTCGAGGACAACCAACGCCTATTGTGAACGTTTTGATTAAGAAGGTTTGGAAGAAAAGAATATGTTGAGACGGATAGTTTCATCGATGAATCTAAGAATGAAATTTTGCTCCTAGAGAAATGATCATTTTTTTCTCTGAAATAATCAAAGCGTGTTGGCAATACTTTTGGTTAAGGAGGTTGAAGAATTGAAAAGAAAAATTTTCTCGTGATAGATGACGATGAAAGAAGAACTTGTTTTTAGAAAATGGTCAACATGTGTTACTAAAGAAGCTTTACGAAAAGAGAATTTCTCAAGATGGATGATATTACTGATGATTTCGAGAATTAACTTGGATCTATATGGGAAATATGGCAGTTGCTTGAAAGTAACCAACGTGTACCAATAGCCGTTCTGATTAAGTAGTTTTAAGAGAGATAGGATTTGTCAAGATGGATGGTGTTATTGGTAAATCCGAATTCGAATGCTTCGTGATGATTAATGAATCACGTGGCACGGTGATCATACCGCGCAAATTGCGGAAATTTATTCTCCCTGCTCGATTTACTTCTCGGTGCAAGAGGTTTACTCTTTCGCCAGGAGGCTTTTCGTTCCACCTCGAGCCTTGGAGAGTGTCTTGATCGATGACGGGGACGAAATAAAACGAGACCAAGTAAAATATATTACGAAGGCCGTGGAGGGAACCTGACGAGACAGCAACGACCGGTATCAAACTCTATTCTCCGTCATTTTTCAACACGGCCCACGTTGTTCCTTTTATTTTCAATAAAATATTAAGATATTCGGTTCGAGCTAAGAAAGGTGTATAGATAAAAAAAAAAAAAAAAAAAAAAGATGATTGCATCACCGTTAGCTCGTTTCCAAACTCGATTAATCTCGCAAATAGTCTCAGTATAACGGTTTGTCCGCTCACCATGTAGTCACGTCCTGCATGATCGGTCAAGCTTGAACACAGAGTTTCATAATTTCTACAATCGCTGAGATAATGAAACACTTAGCTGGAAATGAAAGTAACTACATTCAAGAAACTAAAAGTTCGTGTCCAGAAAATCGTTGCTTTCGATAAACGATTTTAACACTTTCGGCATTGAAAGTATAATTATTTATTCGAGAGTACATTACGTTTAACAAGACGCGCATTTTTTTTATTACATAAAAATGTATTTGATATGTATTTTATGTATGCATTTGGTCGGATAATTTACATACTATGTTAACACTGAATTTAATATAATAATTATTTATTTATCATTGAAAATGTGTGCTACAGATTTTTAAGATTGAGCGATACAGTAAAAATATGATAGAAGTGAAATACGAAGTAATACGACGAACAAAAATTTTATTTCATATTTATCGAAAGTATTTATGCGAAGATAAAAATTTGTCTATGATATCCTTCAAAATATCGATGAAGATCGTTCGTTGATCGCTGCCTGACATTTAATATTCATTTAATATACATAATAGTATATGATATAATTGACAAATCGATATAATTGAAATATAAAATATTGAAACTTAACAAATCAAATGCGACAATTTATAAACTCGACAGATTTTAACGTAACAGGCTACCTACATTTAAATGTTGATACGATCGAGAAAAATTTGTCACGAAGAAAGCAAGAACCTCGCATTTTCAAGCTTTCAACGCATTCCATTCGTCTCTTCATTGCGAAAGACGATTCGTACACGTCTGTGCTTGGCTTGTCCCGCTCTTCGGATACCTCATCCTTATTTGACATTGCCACAAAAGTGTGAATAAAAAACACAAAAAAAGAAAAATTCAATCTTTTCTTTCCTTTCTCAAAACGAGGTGAACTGTTTACTGGAGTAACAAGGTTGAAAGTTTACAAGGGAAACATATAGTCGGGGGAGTAATTTTTCGCGAAATCCAACGTACTAGACATTTCGTCGTATTTTTTAAGATTCCGTCTCGTCGCTATTAGAGGGTGGAGAAGTAAAACAAATTTCAAGTCTCGGTTAAATACGAAGGTAGTTAGAAGGTAGAGACGAGGGGACGCAGGTGGAAACGAGGGTGGGTTTCTTTCAAGCAAGAACGAAGCCAAAGCTGTCGGCGGGCTGAAATAAAAGTCGCCCATCGCGGCATGAAGCGTTTGACGCCGGTGATTCCGTGAATCTTGTCATCGACAACGACGAGCACGGTAATAGCGACGGGAACAACAACCGTCTGCAAAGAGAAAAGGACTAAAACAAAAAAAAGAGACGAAAAAAGGAAAGAAGAGAGAAAGGGAGGGAAGGCAGGAAGGGTGGAGGAAAAAAGAAGGAAACGAGAAAAACGAGCGGGTGAATGGCGGGAGAGAAGGAGCGAGGTTGGTGAAAGTGGAAGAGAGAGGAGAGCAGAATCGGTGGTCTCTTTTCAACGCGAGTGCCCAGAGGGTCGTAGAAATAACGCAAGCTGGAGAAATTACATTCTCCTTTTGTCCCCAACTCGGACAAAGGCACAAGAAGAAAAAAAGGGACCATCGGAGCGAGAAAGAATACCTCGTTGAAAAGATGGACATGGAATAAAAAGGAGCAGAAGAACGAAGCTAGGACATTGCTAATTTTACCGCGAAACGATTCGATCAAAGGCCATGAGTGGGGAAGAGAAAGCAAGAGAGAGAGAGAGAGAGCGAGAGAGAGAGGGAGAAGGCGAGAATGAGATGACAAACGAAACGAATAAAACGAGGAAAGAAAAAAAAGAAGAAAACGGCGACATGGAATATTCCGAATGGATCTATCGATAACGTTGTGCCCGTTAATGCTCGTCGTTGAGATACAAACCGTACTGCTTTCCGATCTTATCGATCAACTGGCACACACTTCTTTTCTTTTTATATATAATACCCGCAAAACGAAATTGCAGAAACGTGTCCCAAGAGTACACGCTGTTACACACCAAGTATACATATGCAGATACGTTTCAGTTTCTCGCCTCTCCAATCGTTTTGCGATTTACGAAGCTCGTGCTGTTTTTGCCGGGTTGAAATTTATCGTTGTCTCTGAAGTAACAAATTCCCGGTGGAAGTTGGAAAGACCATGGCGCCTATCCCTGTGCTCGATTTATCGAACACCGAAACAGCCAAGCTGACCAGCCCGTAGGCAAAAGGAAAAGCTCGATATCTCGCCTTAATTAAAAGCTCCGCTCGCAAAAAGTGCCGCAAAAGCCTCGACAAAGCTTCGACTATACTTTGACCGTGGCTACGCCGATGCAACACGTACCTCTTCAGCCAACTGATCGTGAATCGGAGAGAGTAACTAAACGAGTGAAAGAGAACGAGAGGGAGAGAGAGAGGAGAGGACACGTTTCATCATTTCGAAACCCGTTTACAGGTCGACCGAAATTCTTCCACTACCTCAAGGTCAACGACCATTCCACCTATCCTCCGCGATTGGTCATCTTTGCTGTCGCAATTTCATCGGCTGCAAAAGCGGTCACGCGTGTTTTGCGCCACGGCCGAAATGGCCTCTTCGGTTAACAAGTGCCACGTATTCACAGGACCAGCATGGAACGAGTTTACCAGGTCTCCTGCATACATTTAACCCGGACGCTCACTGATTTGCGAGCGGCCCCGTTGCTCGATCAAACGCGCCCTTCCTTTCAGCCCGAACACTACACTACGTCGGAAACCACGGGAACGGGACTATCACGCGATCTGTCTTACAATTAGCTTCATCGCACAGATCGGAGAGAACAGTGGCGTGTAGAAACCCCGTTCTAATTCTTGATGCTTTGCATGGATTTCTAGCGACCCCTTGATCGTCCAAAATCGATGGAGACCCTCTTGCACACTAATTTAGTAACTAATAGAATAGGTCAATTGAAAAGTGAGCAGTTGGAAATCTTAGATCTGTGTGGAAAATTTCACAATTTTATATCGATAGTATCTACGATCTAACTTACTATCCTGTATTAAATAGTGTCGTATAAAATGTCCGATTTTGCTGTATCCGTTTTCCGAACCTTCTTTTTTCAACGATCAGATCTTTTTACATATCGTTTGAAAATTACCAATTTCCTATTTTCTGTACATCCTTTTTAGGATCCGATGAAGTACGATTTGTTAACGTAGATAGGTATTTCATATATTATAATAATTTGTAAAATTATCTTGCTCCTCTTACGCAAGAGAATTTATCAGCGCTGGTAACTTGTAACTGGCGACGTATACAATTTCTCTAAGAATATTAAATTCCATCGCACAAGAGAATGCCCAATTTGGAAATATCCAGTCTCAATATTTGACACGGAACTATCTCTACACAAACAAGAAGCCGAGCTTCGACTTTAAGAGTAAAGTATTAATTTCGCGTGAAATTATATACCGGAAAGGACGGTTCGTTAAAGGGATTGAAAAGGCTTGTTCCACATGAAGCTTATTATTGGCACACATTAGCGAAGCAAGAACTGACGAATTTCAGGCGCGTAGCGCTGCGGCTTATTTCATTTTTGCCATCGATCGAACATTTTTGAGAGGCCCGTTTGGGAGAACGATCGACGGTCCCGGAACTGAGAGTATCCAGGACGCACGGAGCTGGCCGTATAGAAATTCTTAACTGGCAGTAACTTTGGGAAATTTATAGCTCGACAGCGGTGCAACTTACATCGCCGACATTGTCTATTATCGTATTTACCGAGTTGCTCGCGGTATCGCTGTCGGTTCTATCGCTTAAACGCGTTCGCGGTGAGGCTGGAAAACTTCGTTCTCGAAGCTCGCGAAGCTTCGGCTCGCGCCAAGTTCTCTCCGCAAACTGATGGCAAGTCGACAAGGGTATTTACTATCGTACGCCGACTGTGAGCCTAATCGAGCGTGCGATATAGGCGGAGATAGGTATTACGATCCGTGCTTGACAGACAGCCGGACCCGAGTCCCTCGTTTGTCGGTTGATTGCGCCTTGAGCACTGATATAGGGAATTTGAGGTATTGTGTGTATCGAGGTTGAAGCTAGGGTTCCAAGACCCTGCTGTTTCGAGGATGTTAAAGTGTTTTCAGATGATCCCTTCCTGTGGTTAAGTTTCGTAAGAACCACATCATACAGAGAAGGCTTCACGATGATGTGTGTTCGAAGAAAAAAGAATCTGAGCTTGGTTAATCTGCGAACCAAGACATTCGATGTTTTGGGGAATTATTAGTGATAGAAACACGCTTTTCCCGGCGTACTTGTAGAGAAAAGGTAATATATTAAAATTAGGATCACTTCAAGAAAGTTAAGATGTTTTCAGATGATCCCTTCTTGTGATTAAATTTTATAGGAAACAGATTACGTGGAACTTTAAAGTGACTTATATTGGAGGAACAAGTTACAGGTCTGTATTCGGCTAACCAGACAACTGGGCTCTTAACCAGTTTAAAGATTTGATGTTTCACGCGTTGTGACAACAATTTTTGTTTATGAATTATTAATCGTAGAGACACGTCTTTTCCGATGTCTTTGCGAAGAAGACGTAATAATAGTGACACGTGAGAGGGTTAAATAGATATATCTATAATCAGAGAATTAAAAGTTAGATCAATATTTTCGTCCTTGCAAATGTGAATTCGTTATACGTATGGCGACATTTTAAGGAAAATAAAACAAGGTAGAGGAGATTTCCAAATAAAAAATGACCGTGTTTAAAAGATTAGCAACCTGACCGTAGAGTTAACTCATCTGCTGCAGTTAACAAGTTATCGGACAAATCTGACGATAAACTGGGTTACGAAATTGGTAGTTCAGATATTGGAAATTTAACAGTTTAAAGCTGAAAATTATTAAAAAATGATTAACATCCGATTTGAATGCATTTTCCAATCCTGAACTATGAATATACGAAAATTGATTCCTAAATCCACGGATTAACGGGCGTTTATCTTTTAAAATACCCGACGCAATGCAAACGAAGAGTAAGCGTATTCACGCTTATTGGAGGCATTTTGCCTAGTTTCCAGGCGTAAAATATAACTGGGAAACACGTCGCACAGGCACCATTTTCGAGCTGGCCTGTATCGAGAGGTGGACCGAATCGAAGGCAATTTCGCGCGGATGTCCGCGCACCGGTAACAATGGGGATCGCGTTTGCGGTAACTGCACTAAATTTTTATTATCGAAAGCAACGAACCGGTGTCGCGAGTTCGCGCGGAAACGGGAATAAAAAATCGCAGCGATTTTCTAGTTGTAGTTAAATCCGACACCGAGAAATAAATCCTACCAGAGTGCAAAAACGCAGAGAAGGGACGTCAAATTTTCGTTGATTCCTTTTAAGCGCTCTCGCTATGTACCTCCGTTTTCCAGGAATAGAGAACCGTACAAACTAGATTTCCAGAACAAATCGTTTGATAAATTTCGTGCCGCATCGATTCCGATCGGTCGGCAATTCTTTTATTTCTCGAGCCGAGCAGAATTCATTAATATTAGCCCTCGCGCTCGGCCAACGAATCGAATAATTTTGTTATCTTATGTACATTGGATATCGTCGGGCAAATTTGTTGTTGGTTATTTCGATTACCTATCCCCCCGTCTAGGTAATTACCTTTTATTCACGTGATTTTCATGGATTATTCCCATTGTTATTGAAACTCCACGTTGTTATATTATCGAACAAAAAGGGTATCGAACAAATTATCGAAGAAACGGCACGAACGGGATAAAATACCAATATAAACAACCACTGGGGAACGTATTGGCAAATAATTACTTGGAACGGAGCAAAACCGTTCGAGAACGCGATCATTCGGTTCCTACCGTTTTGTTCCAAATATTTTCTTCTATAACCAGGCATCCTTATTTCTATTTTTATTCTGCTCCCGTCGAATTGCTTCTAATCTTCCTTATTTTCCCCTGATTCAGCGAAATCCACCGAAAATTGCGTTGATAATGCAACCGCATCGAATATGGCGACCGAAGATGCGAGCTGAATCGCGGATTTGATCTAACCTCCGTTGTCGACGGACCATCCTCTTTTTTCCGATAAACACGTAATTGAATTTAATATCTTGGCGATTCGATCCGACGTTCAATGGGCTATGGTTTTACCGGTAACGAAATCGATACAAGTACTCCGGGAACGAGCGTTTTTGCTCGACCGGTTGAGCCTGTTGTTTATGAAACTCCGATGCTTTCTTATCCGCTGGCTCGTTGTCGTTGCAAGTCCGCGAATTATTTATTCGTATACGCTTGGTCGTCTGAATAAATCATACCAGACACGGTCGCAACCCTTCAGAAAGTCGTGCCAAAGTGTCTTCTCCTTCCTCTTTTCTCTCGGCAGAGCATTAAAAATTAGTGCGTTCTTTCGTTCTCTCGCAATATCTTATCGTGATTTTATTCCTCGCCAGGTAGCGAGCATCTATGGCTGTGATAAAAATAATTCGTTCTATTTTTGGTCGAACGAAATGTAGAAACAAACACACTTGATTTGCGTGATTATTAATTTATGTGAAGTGTGGTAAGTGCCTGTAGAACTACTATATATAGTTTGCAAATAGATCAGAGACAGATAGGTCAATTCGATTGAATTTTTAGTTACTATAGGATGTGTATTACGTAGAATGTATTTATAGAATGTAGAATGTGATAAATGTCGATGGAGTTCTATATATGGTTTGCAAATGGATGGCGGATGATTAAAAATTCGTGGATGGGAATCGATAGCGAATATTTAGTATATTTAGAATGTTTTAAAGGAGCTTTATTTAAAATTGAAACTTCCCTGTTGATATAATTTTAATGACCACAATTACACCGAATAGTTAAAAGTTCCAACTGACGTAGATGTGTCTTCTGATATTCCGTTTGCTCTATTCGGGCTGCCTAAAAGAGAATTTTGTCTAATTGAAGTCTAAGAATAGGGACGAACTCTGATGGGTATTTGAATTGTGCAAGGATCGTATCACGGGTGAAAAATCATAGATTATAATTTTACGTAAAGGATGCTCAAATAAAACATTCTTTGCGTATCTTCCCTTACTTGGGATCTTGACTGTAGGCTAACGCGGACAAATGTAAAGAAAGTAGAGTCTTTTGCTGCGGAAAGAAGCAACAGAAAGATCTATAGAGCATCCCTACATTCAAAGTATTCGTTTATTTCTAATCGTTACGTTTAATCTTCTCTTATTATATCTCTTCCTTCCTCCTTATTATTTCAAGAAATAAATTTCAGATTTATTCGTCGTCATCTATATTCATTTGAAATATTAAACTTCCACATCAACGACCCATTCTCAGACTAAAATCTTCCACAACGGCAATGACTTTGAAAAATCTGCAAATTTTTAATTGAAACGAGGACCTAATTAACGTTATCGGTAACAATTCACACGCGAGTACTATCAAGATAGAAAGAAAATTCGTGAGGTTGGAACTTGACCAAGTTTACGTTGATTCTTCTCTCGACTCCCGAAGGAACCACGATAATTAAAAGAAAAGATCGCTCTATTACGCGCGTGAAAAGAGGAATACTTGGTGGTGAACGAGCGTTGATTTCCTTCTCATTCGCGGATCAACTGGATCGGAAACGTCCGTTGATACGCCCTTTGCTCGCCAGATTCTGGCAAGTTTAACTAGCTGAAAACGAGGATACGCTTGATCGAATGGAACTTGCTGGCTTTAGAACCACCGAATTAGGTCTCACTCGTTAATGTCCACTGATTCAGCGCGCATCAGTTTCTCTTTGTAATTTTAATTGGCCTTCAACAGCATACATATCGCGATCGCGATCTCGTATTCCCGCCACGCGTCGATGAACTTTGACGGGATACGATCGGAATACGGTTAAAAATTTCTTCCGTGTTGCCGTGAATTCTAACATCCACTCGAATAAGAAACACGATAATCGAGGTTTTAAAGTACGCGCTTGAAGAGAAGCGACCGTCTCTTTCCCAACTTTCCCGTTTTTCTCCACAGTTTATTATCTAATTAACGACAATTATAGAGAAATAACTTGTTTCGTTATATTTATTGTAACTTAAAGTTAGAAGCAAGGCTGAACGAGTCTCCAATTATTGTCGTACGATTTCGATAAGATTCCTCGATTTACACGATTTAGCGTGCAAATTAATTATTTCATCCAACGTCGAAGTCCGAGTCGATTATCAGGACATTCCCGTAACGTTTACCGAAAGAAACTTGTCCCATCATCCTCAAGTCGGTTTCTTCCTTAACGTCCGACGAGATCGTAATTAAAAAACGGAACAACCTGGTAGGGGAGCTTGGTTCTTTCGAACGAGCTTTCCAGTTCATCCGGTCGCGTTCCGGCTGCGACGAAACGATCCAATTACAGTGGAAGCAGCGTTGATAACCGCGGTCGTGGGATCTCTCGAGATCCGAGATCGCGTTAAGAAGCCTGCGGCGGACCCCCACGAGTCGCGTCACAATTTCTACCTGATAATGCCAATAATATCGAACGCCGTTTGTGCGGTAATAGGCAATCGCGGATCTTGATTAAGGTAAACTACTTCTGTAACTATTTGGTCTTCGAAGCTTCCGAAATCGATTCGATCGGATGCGCGCGGGGGAGGGGGGTTAATTGAGACGATTGTTCGTCGGAAACGTTGGTAACGAAACGAATTGTCGATACGCAGGTCACGATCTGATGAGGTTTAAGAAACATCTAGAATTGGACTGAAATGAAATAGTGAAACATTGGTCGTACAGAATGCTACCGAAGAATAAGGATTTAGGATTTTGGAAATGTACGTAGCATTCGTTGAGAAAAGAACAAAAGATGTCTAACCGATATACGTAGGTTTCTGTATAAAAGTCATAAAAGCTTCGCGTTTCTAAAAGACATTCTATGTATGTCGCGATACATACGGTATACTTATTCGTAAGATGCGAAATGTAAGAAGATCATCATCCCATACACTCGAATTCCGTTTGGCGCAACGCATTCTTGGAACTGTTGCCATCTCCGCGCAATAAACTAGTAATGTTCGCTTCGTTCGCTTACAAGACGAGAAACTCGACGACCGAGTAATACTATCGTTATTGCGAGCATAATGCAAGAAGCTGCACGATCTAACGAATCCGTAGAATACCGCGAAACTTGTAAACCGCGGAACGAATTTTCCGCGGTGTACAGAAATGAGGATAGCGTTTCAATTGCGCGTTCTATGGCATGTTGGAGCGCACAATTCACCATTATTCCGAACGTGTACGAGTCTCGGAGTTCGAGGCGCGCGTATCCACGACAGCTTCTCCAAGGAACGCGGAAGGCGAAGCTCGCGTTTCCGTGACTCGTCGCGAGATTGCGTCGTTAAAAGTTTGAAAAATGAACGGGCGTGTTTGGAGACGCGAGACCAAGAGGAAACTGGGCCATTCTGAGACACGTAGGTATCGCGTAAATGGCGCGACGAAGGCAGAGACCACGAGAGAAACAGAAGCGGAAGTGCAAGGTCCTGCCCGACTAATTATCGGATTAACTCGTAATTTCTGCAACAAGTGCCAACATCCGGCGTCACGGAAGGAAATGGGCCGCCGGAACGAGAGAAAACAAGCGCCGCGCCGGTCGGAAGAGAAACGAAACGAAACGACGGAGACAAGGGGAAAAAGTATGACGATAAGCGTGGCTCTCGTGCCACGACCTGAAACATAAGTAAAGTAACTTCTACCGAACTTCTTTGGGCGAAGGGTGGAAATTAACGGCCGTTGCTACGTGTGCTGGTCGCCATACCGCGTCTCTCGGAACACGAACGAGCCGCGTACGCTTTCGTATCACGTGCTACTGCGGAAACACAGCTTGCACCATTGTTGAGACGTGAAAAGTCACGTCCGGCCCGAATGAAATGGAAGGGAAAGCGACCTTAGGTTCTGCCACGCCGTCAGCGGTACACACACGGCTTTGAAAGTAAGTTTCCGCGGTCCAAGTTCACAGACGTATCGCGGTTCGTTAATCAGAGAGATCGTCCATTTCATTGATACGACGTGAAGCATTAGAAGGGTACCGGTAGAGAATACGATAAAAAATTGCTATTGTTAGTCTCTGCATCCGGAGAAATCCCTTTGTCGTTCGATTCGAAGTGGACGCTTTTCGTCTTGCCTTTAGCAATAATGTCTTGGCTTCCGGTTGAGAGGTCATAATAGAGAGAGGTCGAAAAAATGTGGTATAAATTCCAAGGAGGTCAACTTTTCTAATACTGGTTCCCCTTTGTAAGCTACCTGGGAAAGTTTCTCGAATTCGAGTGTTATCGATACGCATTCTATCCGACAAGTTTCCGGTATTGCGTCGAAATCGCTTTAAAACGTACCATTCGTAATACTCCCACAATCGATATAACCGTTGCCTTTTTCGCTTTACAGACGATAAGTGGCAATCGTTACGAGTACGAAGAATCGAATACTTGAATAAGTCAAGTATAAAAAACTCTGTGAACGCGGCTTACTAAAACGTATAGCAGTAACGTTTTCTATTTAATTCGTTTTTCACGACTGTCGCTTCGCTGCTTTTACAAGATACTCGTTTACGCTTCTATCTACGATCGCGGTGTGTCGCTCGTTCGACGTTCGTGCGTGTTTCAGTAGGAAAGAGGTTTAACTTTCCTCGCTGATAATTGGTCGACTCGCGGAACTAGATCGCGAATTACTGCAGAGGAATTTCGAGCGACGTAGCAGGGACAATGCCAGCGACGGGGATTGTGGGTGAAAGTTTCGCGATACAGTAACGAGACTGAGAGTGCGGTAGTTTCGAGTGGCTGCTGTTCACGGGAGCGTGGATCGCTATCCACGACGAATCGCGCGTTAAAACGAGAAGAAAAGTACACGAGATTGATTTCAATCCGTGGTTCCATCGATGCTCGGCTGAAAACCCGTTGAATCGGGGACACGTACGAAATCGAAAGCTTTAATTACGCGGAATTACGGAGTTGAGTTACGGACTAAAGCGTCGGATACATTCTACGGAGCGTACGTGCAGGTGACTCGTTTATCTCGCGGTTTTAATTCCCTTGTAACGAGTCGCGATAACGTTGCCGTGTTACGTTGTAAACTTCGTTAACACGCCATCGTTTCGCCTCGCCTTTCCAAACAGCCTGATATTCGCGTCTGCCATTCAAAGCCCTACAGGTTGTCTCTTTCAACGACTCAATTCCTGCATAAAATATTTATATCCGTGTCACCATCTTATCGTACATAAGAGCGCTAACATTCGACAAAAAGTCGTTCTCACGAAGATTCTAATAAAAACGATGGCCAATATGTCAAATCTCCGCTGCAATTACTCACTCGAAGGGGTTAAACCTAGTCACAATGACACGAACAAACGTCTACGATGAAAGAAGGAGCCTGTACAAAAAAAAAAAAAAAAAAAATAAAAAAAAAAGAAGAAAAAAAGGAAAGGAAAAACAAAAGAGGAAAGGAGAGAAGAGTAGAGAGAAGTGATGAAAAATTCGCGGGGAGTAGAGTACAATGGCGACCATGGGCTGTGAGGGGCGAGATCTGCCAGAGGGAGATTTTGTGCTGCAGTTGCACGAGCACGACGCATGAATGCACCGCCCGTTGGAACAGGCCGAACGAAGAACGTAAAGCTCTGGGGGGTGGGAAGTGACGTGGTGGAAAGGTGGTTACGGAAAACGCGCGGACTCATAATTTTCGAGGACCCGCTCGTTTCTGCTCTCTCGCCTATTCTCGTCTACATTCTAAACCACCCTCTAGCGTTCTCGCCATACGTACACTCGATTTTACAGGAATAATACAACTGTAATTATATTTACCTTTGGCCCGTTTGCTCGCGTCCCGCATAACTGGCTCGGTCCGACGACTATTAATTGCCACGACGGACAATTACGATCGTCCGGCTGGGATCAACAAGGATAGGGTGTGCGAGGTTGGTCTCGTTCCCGCCGCGTCGCTCGATAATTGTTTTTAACCCATTGTTAGCGGCGCGGCTCGTCTTGGCACTGCGACACGCTTCGATTGATCGATTCGAGGCGCACGATCCTCGCGCGTTGCCCGCGTTTTTCGAAGGGCTCTCTAACGCGACGTTCCTCGTGTCACGCTGGTCAACGGTGATTGGCATCGAGCTCTCTTCGCGGTACAATGGACACAATCGACGGGTCTCGTATCTCGCGACTATTCAAGGGAACCAATTATCAGTGTATGAGCCTGTCAGAACACCGGACTCGAGTAACGAGCGAAACAAATGGAATTTGTTAACAGTGACATAGGATGGTTTCGATGAGCTTCTGGGAGAGATCGAGAGGCATCCAGAGTAGTTTGGAATGGTTTAGAATAACGACGTTATACGGGCCAATGTTTTGCTCCGATTACTTTTAAACTCGTTGCGATATACAGAGTGTTCTGTGTGATGATGATCGATAAATCTGGTCAACGTGTTCGGTATATTATTCTTCGTCTTTATGCTTCTCGTAAGATCGCGTAAATTCTCACAATCTCCGTTCCTCCCTTGTCATTGTAAATCAAAATTTTTTATCTCAGACACTGAGAACGAATCGCTTATGTAATGCCGTGAATATATTATTTGGCAATATATTAGATCTTCACTTCGGTTCTACCAATGTCTTCAGAATTTCCATCTACAAACTTTTTTAAAGCATACGTACGTAATTAAACTTTTGCATCTTTTTATTTACACGTATTTTACACCTATTTTATAATGACGCTTTATCCTGGTATATGACGTCAATGAATTATTATTATATAGACTATATGTATACTGATCTATTTACGTATAATAGGTTTCGTTACCAAAGTATCAATTTTCGTTAAATACGTGGTACAGAATACTAAATCGAGACCATGTATCATGGAGTGGCGATTATTGTCAAATTATTGCCAAAATTTCATCAAAAATATCTAGATATCACGTTATAGAAATTTACAGGAAAAATGTGCTAACAACGTGATACATTTCCTACGATGTATCAGAATTGCTCGAGTTTCGAATATCCGAGATACAATCGCTCAATGGATTCTCCTCTCGGTTCCACCATCGTCGACTGCGACAAGGAAGACAGACGAAAGATCGAAACTGCTCCTGTATACCTGTAATATATGCCCAATGACATATCGTAAAAGTGACAATTCATTACTATACAATGAACGAGGAAACTGTCGCGATGATCGTTCTATCCTCGATCGAGGAGGCGTTCGATCATCTAGAGCCGTCGAGCGATGCTCCTCCTCCTGAAAACTCGGGTTGCAGCGTGTCTCTCGAATGACAGGATCGAGATTGCAAGGAAAGCTTTCGAAAGCACGGTGACGCAAATGGATCGCGTTTGTAACGAGTTGCTTCGCGAGAAACGTTTCAGGAGGACTCCGTGCGAAACGTCAGAGCATGAAACGTATTTGCCGCAGAGATTAGTGGCTCGATTCATCGACATTACGCGAAGATAGAGGTAGAAACTTTTGAGAGAGAAAGACAGAGAGGGAAACTTTCGAGAGACAGAGGGAGTGTACAGATGCATCGCTGACAAGAGATCGATGCGATGCCACATGGATCATCGTTTCGTTACAGCATGGAAAATTTGCCGTACACAGGAAGCACAGAGAAAACCGGGATGAAAATTTCACGCAATCGGCATTCGTGTGACGGCGAATCGCCCGCGACGGATAATGAAGGTGTGGATCGATTGGAACTCGCCGCTCCCTTTGACCGATTCCGGGCCGCGTAGATGGCCGTGTTTCGACCGGCCGGGTATCGTGAAAAGGACAGGATGCAGCAGAGAATGAACGGCATGCGTTGGACAGAGAAACGTGGCAGGGTGCGGCATCGTTCGCGTGGAAATTCATGACGGGTAGGTGGATGGGCTAAAATAAGGCGAATGATATCTGGCGTTGCTAGTCCCGGAATATCCGGCGTGCGGAATAGAATCGGATATGGGTGGTGTTACCATATGAGAGAGAAAAAGGGAGAACGCGGCTAAAGTGAACGAGGAAGCTAGCAACGGTGTGAAAATTTCACGCGTTCGCTCGTGCACCGGGTGACTGCTCCGAGTGCACTGCTATGAATAATAAGAATGCGTTCGAATCCGTTCGATCGCATCGCACCACGTAGGAACGCAAGGACGCGCCGACGAATTTGCGTTGAATGCGGAGAATAGCGGCAACGGTTACACCACGAAAGTTCGAATAACGTTCTATTCGATGGTTCGAGAGAACTATCTTCGTTTACGAATTTCGCGTACAACTTTAGACGTTTCACGCTCGCATCGATCATATGTACGAGTTAGTTCTCCGGAACTACGAATGTCTGAACGAATCGATGTTTCTGAATGAGCGTAGGTAGTACGACGTGGATGGATTCCGACGTGAAAATTTCACGTTCTCGGCGACACATTACACAACGTGACCATAATGAGGATGCACTCAACTGACACACGCGCCACTTGCCCGGTCGCTTGGGTAGCCTGTGAACGTTCGACGACAAAATGTACGTGGGATGATGGAGGTATGATAAAAATGCGCGTGACAGAGCCTTTACGTTGACCACGCTCAACGCATTTTATTTCACGATGAATTTTCAAAAGGGACGGATCGATCGTTCGACGAGATTACATGGAACCTCGAGAAAGAGGCGAAAACGGGGATAGAGAGAAAAAGATTAACGACGTCTCGTTTAATTTCTCGATTATTTCAAACTTTGTCTATGTCTCCCGCGAAGTATGAAATACTTTGTTCGATCGACGTTGGCGCCGCGCCGTGGCAATTTTTCCTCGTAACTCTACGGAATTACGCGAGACGAACGAGCAGCGATAAAAATGCATCTGTTGGTGGCGGTTGGTGAAGAAACGAGGCACGTCGTCGTCGTGCTGGCACCGACTCATAAAGCTGACTCGAAAGGAGAGCAAAGAGGAAGAGGGTGGTCTGGCATAGTGGCGTCGCTCGCCGATAAATTTTCAACTGGTCAACCGAGCCAGCTGCGTTGTGTTAGCTACTCCCACCGACGAAAAGCTGTACAATGTTTTCCGTTTAAAGTGTTTTATGACGAAGCGCGCTGGATACTCTCTGCTGGCCAAACGCGGATATATCCACTGGGACGTAATGGAGCTCGCGTTTTTATACTCGGTTTCGTCGCGTTCCCGTTCCCGTATTCCCATTCTCCTACCTTTCATAGCTTCGCGCGACTTTTCACTTTTGCCAACGAAACAAGCTGCGGACGAAAGACCAAGGGATACCTATAGAAAGAATAGAGCTCTTCTCGGTGCTTGGCGCTCGTCTCTTCCCACGAGACTAGTAGAAGAGAAAATCAGGATTACGAGCACACCGTGAATGGAACGAAGACATACGCATTACGAATACGAGAATATCTTATCGATATCGGATGGAAAGGTTCTCATTAAGTGTTCCATGGCCGAAGACGAATCTCCTTGGAAAAACTGGTTTCGCCTATCCGGGATGAGAGGAATGTGCGTAGCATAGCTAAATATGGCTAGCAGACCGAACATCCACTGTTTCGCGCTAATAAATGTCATCGCTCGTTACGCGGCTAATTATCTGATTTCTTCCGAACGACTCGCGGTTTTTCCTTCGTTCCTTGATAAGTTCGCGTGGGATCCTCGAGAGAATTCTCGAATTGGTTTCGTGGAAATTATCGATGGTAGTACAATAGACGCGGTCTGGGTACGCGCTGCGCCATTCCGAATTCTCCCACTTTCGCGTGCACGTTCAACGTGTGGAAACACACACATATATATCTATCTCTAGGCAGAGAGTTCCAACGACGCACAGACGTGCTCTCTATTTGTTCCACGTCCCGAACCAGCTTTACAATCGGACTATCGAATATCCTCCGGGTATGTCCAGCGGACCTGACGTTCGCTTAGTTTCACCGTTCTATCCTCCGCTCTATTTCTACTCGAGATGGATGGCGGTATACCCAGCCGGCAGTTTCTATCGGCCGTGCTACTACAACGCTGGCCCACGAAAAGGCGTGCGCTTCTTGCTCCACGCAGGAAGACTCGAGAACTCTCCGCGAACACGGCACACACCGCGGCTCTGCCTTCACTATCGGTCGAAACAATCGTTCTCGTGTACGAGAACAGCCCGACGATAAGATCGGTTGCATTCGCGCCTTGGAATTCAAACCGTTTGGCACGGTTCTACGGTCGTGCAAGCAGAAATATTTGATGCAATTTCTTGCATGGTAAATATAAGTATACCGATGGTTAATCTGACAAGATATCGGTTGGTACTTTTGACTTCGCTTGAAAATTTCTATTTCACGAGACAAACAGCGTGTTACAAATTCCTCTGAAGTAGTCTTCCCAAGGATCTAAAGGACTAAAGGATCTTCCCTCTACCGAACACTCTACTGGAGCAGCTTCCATCTCGAGGAGTAACAAGTTAGATGAACCATTCGTTACCTCACGTGAGTGTGTCTGCGAAATCTTCTGGTTAATACCAGCGAGATGAAAACCGTAATCGTAAGTTACATTGTGGTCCCGATGTCATCCAATTCGCGAACGCCTTGCAGGCAGATCAAACAAACCTAAAATACACAATATAAACCAAGGATATCGCGTACGGGCGACGTGCTGCGAATTCCAACCCTTTTCCGACCAGCGAATAGATAATCGGTCGAACAACGAATCGTCGTTTAAGTGTACGTTTCCTCGCACACGATCGTACGCTCCGCGCCTTCTCCAACCGAGATTGCCCGTGTATCATGGATATCTATGCAATTAACGGCGTGTAATTAACAACGCTGCTGGTCCCTCCCCTCCGCTATCGCAGTCCCGGTAGCCACGCAGAAATTGATGCACGCGCTAATTTTGATTCGCATAATCCACTGTTAATTGGCTCGTCCCTATGATCAAGCATCTCCAGAGGTTTGCAGGCATGAAGAGCCGCGCCTCTTGTTCGACCATCGAACAGACCGATCAGTCGAGTCACGCAGTCCACGCACTTAACGATCAATTTGGTTCCACCGCTTTGTTATTCGAATCCTATACGTTTTATTGCCATTCATCTTTCTCTCAATCCCCTCTCTCTTTCTATATATATATATCCCTTCCTCCATTCCGATTTTTTTTGCTCTGTTCCCCCTTCCCTTCCCATTGCCTCTTTTTTCTCTCGCTGGATTGTAGCGCACGCGAGGCCCGTGTGCCCTGCGCCCGCTAACTCGTGTATCGCGCAACGAAAATCGAACGAAACGACCGTCCGTCGTACTCGGAATTGCTTGTGATTCGAACGGCTACCAGGATGAGATGTTCGTTCCCCTACGAGTTATTTGTACTATCTGTCACGAACTAAATATCGTAGAAGCGTTTTACGGATCAACGTCGTTGGAATATAAATCGACCTACCGATATTCATTAGCAGACGTACGAGTTACGTTTGCTCGCATTTAGAATAAAGTTTCCCCAGGAGATGATAGAAGTCCATTAAACTGTTAAGTATCCAAGAACGATTCGACGAGCGAGTAATGTCGGATGATCAAGGTCGCTTAACGTCAATTTACATGGACGACAGAGAACGCTTAACAGGTATTACCGGTACGTTTAATTCGCGGTTTGGACTGGATTGGTAACTTTGCCTGAAATAATCGTCGATCGTAGATTATGGTCGAATGATCGTCATAATAATTATGTTCGACTCCAGAGACATGTTTCGTACATTACGAAAAGAACCGATGATAGCTGACCACGAAACCATCTCGCTTTTCTTTCTTTCTTTTTCTTTTTTTTTTTTTGTCACTTTTTTACGAAGGTTAGAACGTGATTATTGATTCGAAGGGAAGGGAACTCACTTTCTGGCGAACTTGTTCCTTCTTTTATGATAGACTGCATAGATACGTCGGGTAATAGGTTGGCTAGACTCGACAGCGACGAGCGGCCGCAAAATCGATCGGACGACAGTGGTCCGAGAGCCTATCGGCGGCCGCGTACCCGCCACGCTCTTCCAAGTAGAACCAAGTAATTCGATTACCACACTGAAATCCCGTTTCTCGCGGGCTTGTTAATTATACGTTCAACGCGATATGCATATTGGCCGCGCATGCAACGCTGCAATACTTTCTGCCGATCCGCGCCATAAATACGAGACGTCGGATGCAATCTGGCCGGAATAGCAGCCCGTTATATTTCCTCGCGACGAGACCTTTCTTCGACCGAGAAAAAGTATGCGGGAAACTAAAAAGGAATGATTAATGTGATTCCACTTATTAGACAACTGAGAGACGAGTAGCATTGGTTTATCGGGATTTTGAAGAACGCTTTACATTTTCAGTGATAATTTTTCATGGTAACTGGAACCGCTCTATTAATGCAGATCTGGTAACAATACACATGAATATATGAATGTTCGATCGGGTGAATACTCTTTTTTGGACTCTTAGAAATTCTAGGAAATATTAAAAAACGAATTTGTAATTGTCATGTTATTATTAAACCGCGGATATTTACACGCTTGTGGGAAATTTAAATGTGCGAAAATATGCAGGATGCGCATAATATATGAAATATTCAAATTAAAGTTAAAATACTCGTTAAAATATTTAGAGAACGGAGGAAATGCCTGGTTTGGTTCCGTTTCTTCGAGTGTGATTATGATAATACGAATTTGCATAAAGGTTCTGTAGTCTAGTTATTATATTTTAATTATTATTATTATACTGTGTGAGATATTCATATTTTCGCACAATAGAGTAATTTTTTTTCGTGTGTAAAAACACCAGGTTTGCGAACACAGCTTTGTCAAAGCCTTGAAACGAAGATTATATTACTACGATGTTATATGTATGTTGTTACGGACAAAATATAACACTATGTAATAAAAAATATAAAAATGTGTAATACAGAATATAAAAATATGTGCAGGCTTGTATATCATACGTATAATAATTGATTAAATAATATAATATAGTAAATAATTAAAATAAGAAAATTACAACAACATATTATGCTGCGAACGTTATAAAATATATAGAAAAGAACGTGAAGTTTTGTCAAACGACAGAGTCGACAACCTTCAATTAGATAGAAAATCTTGTAAATGAAATTGGCTTGTATCAGACGTAAAAAGTATAGAAAGAAGCGGTGAACTGAGAAGTACGGTGGGAAATAAAGTCATAAAACTGGTAGATTTGTCGCTTATGCTATATTCGAGAATTAAAAAACCAATGTCAATAAAATTCTACTTCATGCTGCTATTTGTTGCAAGTTTATCAAGATTTAGGAATGTTTCTAGCAAATGGT
Organism: Bombus huntii; assembly: GCF_024542735.1. Taxonomy (NCBI): domain Eukaryota; kingdom Metazoa; phylum Arthropoda; class Insecta; order Hymenoptera; family Apidae; genus Bombus; species Bombus huntii. The sequence continues at coordinate 6,905,823 of NC_066245.1, read as the reverse complement.
TCTGTACATTAAATCATTATTTCTATACGAAACACGTTATCCACGATATGGCATTTGAGTTGCGCAAACAGGACCGGTTGCCTAGTTGAAGTTTCATAATTATCTTCTTGGAACGACTTAGAATCAACGGACGAGACCACTTAACGAGTTGATTGAATACAAACGAATCGATACGAGTATACGGGTCTTATTACCAGAATGAAACGCGGGCTGTGAAACGTGTAGCTGCGATCGAGAGAGAATCCGGAATAAATCGTTCGCCGATTACGGGGAGAAGGCGTCACGGAGAAAACGGATAAAGCTGATGGGTGCCTAACGCGAATGCACGCCTCAAACCATCCTTTCGTACATTCTGATAAATCACCGTTTGCTGATGGTCTTTAGGGAGAAGGATCTTCTGTTGCTCCTATCGTACGGTATTATCTGTGAAATTGCTCGTTCGTCTCTCGTCGAAACGGAAGGACGCGAAGACGATTATCATTCGCAAACGACGATTCGATTATTGACTAAAGAAACGAATCTCCGCTGACGACGAATCGAGTACTCGAGGGGACTTTTGATTCTTAGTAAATGAACGCTGATAACGTTTCACTTTGATCGACCGCTCACGACATGAACGCGTATCTACACGTCGCTCTTAAAATTCGTATTACCAGCCAAGTAAAGAAATTCGTATTCTTGTTATTTTTTATGTTCGTCATATTTTCAATCATAGAATTTCCCTGACTGCATCTGTGCCACGAATTTAGGATTACGATGTATATTCTATCGCTGTAAATTTTTAATCAAAATTATCTGCGACCAAGATGCTGCTATACTATACCATCATCACGATCCAACCAATTTACGTGAAATCCTTGGAAATTTGCGGTAATACGCTTTCAATTAGTGATATTAAAATTTAGTCGGCGTTTTGGGGCTGAAAATTGCAAGTATGCATACTCTAGAATCACCGAAACACGGTTACGATAGTTATAGAGATATGTATCGTCGGGTCGGTGGTAAGTTCGTCTGGAGATTACGCCGCAAAATTCGAGCGTCACGAGCATCGATAACCCGGGCATCGTCGCGTTAATACGTTGACGTTAATAAAATACAATGTACCGTGCTATACACCGGCGCTCTATAATTTGCTTCCTCTCTGTGTCTCTTTCTATCGTCGATGCGCACCGATATACGGCTACCGAGGGACATCGTCGTGAATTATCGCGCGTGTAGCAATAATTATTGTTCCATGCAGCGATTGTAAAAGCGTATTGATCTGTCGCGACCGCTGCGTGGAACCTGTTGTAGTATCGACGGCCAATGAATTATCGAAGGGTATACATACATCCGTTGAAAACGAGACACGGCCACCGATAAAAGAGGCAGCCGGAGGTGGAGGAGCGGTAGCAGGGCGGGCAGGACAGAGAGAAGAAAAAAAGAGAACGAAAGGGGTTGCTTCGTCGAGCGACAACAACGAACAACGATTCACGCGTCGCCTCGGATTGTTCCAACGAATCGATTTCAGGCTCTATATACACAGAGTGGGAAAAAAGCAGGTCGAGAAACCACGTGTCACATTGGCTAAAAAAGAAAAGAAAGGAGAAAAAAAAAAATAATCAGATTTCGGTTTACGAAATGACTGGAAATGGTAGCCACACGAGCTCGTTCCACACATTTCAGTCTCGTGTTGTTCGTCCTTTCGAAAATTACCAGGTGCACCGCGTGGGTGGCAGTTGCCAGCTGATTAACGACCAACGCCGCGATATTACAACGAAAGGGCCAATTCACGGCAATTGATCGATTTACCCGAACGCGTCTGAGCACGCGAGCCGTCACGATAAGGCGGACTTCAGAAAGCGGCGTGCTCATTTGATATATCGTTCCCTGGGACCACGACGTAGAAAATTCCCTCGAAATGGAAAGTGGGAGAACGTCGATGTGGGATGAAGCAACGAAAGGGAAAGCAGGATGGTAGAGAGACAGAAAGACAGTTCGTTGCAGCGTTTTCTTTTCTTTTACGCGACGATCATTGAGGGTGTTTTGTTAATCGAATATTTGCCAGGAGATGCCAACACGATCGATTTATCCGTAAGCAGGAAGGGTAGGAGGATAATAAGTGTCACGGATTAGCCGAGGATTCAATGGCGTCTCGGGTCGAAAGCGTGGGAAGGGACGAGTCCTCGAAAGGAACGCTCTCGATGCTCGAGTTCTGTGATCTTAAGCTAGCCTTGGCCGGAAATGCAAACCGATGCTAAGACGCTTGGAACGCCCGGTCATTTATCGCCGTGGCCGGAAGGATGGGAAAAAGTGGACGCTTAAACGATCGCCATTTATCGCACCGCAATGAGAATAGTTACTTTACCTCGGCACACTTTGAACAATCCGCGCTAGCCCAGGCGCTGATGGTTTTTCTGACCGACCTTCCGGTAATTGCCACCCTGCCTTGAGCAACTTTCCCGCGCCGTTATTTTCCTCCAACTTCTCGACCCGCCCCGGTTTCACGACCTTATCAATGACCACGATCCAGCTGTGTTAGCGTAAACCTTTGCTCAACTTCCAAACAACTTATGAGACTAGGCGTAATTTAATTCATCGATATGAAATTACCAACATTTTCGATTCGTTGTCAGGGAATTGTAACTTGCGCATTTAAATCTAAATGATCATCACCGAGAAAGCAAGAGATCTGACTCGTTGGTAAAGACGCGAATTTTTGTTCCCTTTGTTTCCTGATTGAAAATCCCGATTAGTCAGTAACCTGTTATCTTACTATTTTTAATCACGATTATAGATGTACAACGATGGGAAATGTCAACGAGATATAAAAACAGAACGTTTGAAGAGAAGCGGTACAAACAGGAAGTGTCTTATTCTTATCCGTTTATCTACGTTACTTTTAGCAAAAGATTATCTGGAATGCGATTTTAGTGATTAACGGTCATGATTCTCAGCCATCGAAGATCGGATAGACTACAAAATTATCTTACAGTTGGTCGTCGCAAACTCTACTGGTATACCGTACGATTTCCATTCGAATGTGAACGAGCTTGGCTACGCGTGGAGAGACAAGTAATCAACGGTCAACCAGTTGGAAAGCCACGTCACGATTACGATATCAACGACGAGTCGATTCGGCGCACGTTGCGCGTACTCTTAAACTCCAGCATTTAGGCTGGAGCAGTTTCAATAAACGTGTTGTTTCGTGATCGATCTGGCAGTGAGGAGAGGGAGAGGGGGGGGGGGCGTCAAATAAAAACGAGAATAGCAGACGCAGGCAAAAACCATGCGTCCTTCTTGGTTTACGATTAATTCAAGTGTTGCATCCCTCGAGTGGAAACTAGCGCGCCAGAGGAAACTATATCGGAGCTATTTTACATTCCATATTTCCCGGTTCGTTATTTATGCAAACAGCCGGAATATACGATGAGAAAATGTATGTTTATGCAAGTAATCCATACAAACATTTATTTATGTTTCGAAGGTAGCCTTAACCTTTAACCACCCTGTTCTCCGCTCTATTATTCCTGTCTCTGCTTCGTTTCGAGTTACGTGAAACGGCATTAAATGGAATTATTCGTGTAACGACCCTGCTTGAAAAGAGACCCCTCTCTCTCTCTTCTTTCCTCTCTTTCTCTCGCTCTGTTCTACTCGCTTATTCTCAATTAAGCATGTTCGTTTAACATGTGTAATTGATTACGCGTCGCTACCGCGAGTCGCGATAATTATTAATACATTAAATATCGATAATTAAAGTAACAACGAGAGAGACACGTAATAACGATAGAACATATTTCATCGTGTATAGAAGCATGTTACGGTTAACACACACGTGTACGATCGTCGAGCGACGACGGATAGAAATTAAAAATGTAGACGTTTCCTTCGCAAACGTTCCGTCGCACTCTAGTTTTCTTTTTCCCCTCGTTTTTACCTTCCCTTTCATCTCCTTTTTTCTTTGCTACGAGTAAATCGTCGCAAAGTCGTCGTCTACGTTGGACGTTTGCGATTCGCCAGCCTTTCTTTCCTTTCTCTTTCGACGATAAAGTGACGTTGTTCTCAGAGATGGAGCATCCTCGTGCCTAACTTGCAATTAGCGTCTTCTAACGACGACGAGTCACAGAGCACTACGCTGCGCGTATGGCTCGTCCTCCTCTCTGTGATGTTCTGTATTGCGTAAAGCGGAAAGCAAGAGGGAAAACCCGGAGAAAAAGAGAGGAAGGCGAAAAGAAAGAAAGAAAACGTTATAGGACAAACACAACAAAACGTATGAGCCGCTTTATTTGATTTCATTTAATTATAGTTATTCCCTTTGCGGCCGGAGAAAAGACTCGCAGACGACAAAGTCGAGCAAATGTTTCATCGTCCGTCTGACGACTCCCGTTTATACATGATTGATCTCGTTTTAAAGTGGAAGAAATGAACGTACTAATTCTTCCGCGATATCGTTTATTTTTATTTCCATGAAAAGTCATCAAGAATGAACAAATGAGGCGAAAGACATAGAGAGAGAGAGAGAGGGAGGGAGAGAGAGAGAGAGAGAGAGGGAGGGAGAGAGAGAGAGAGAGAGAGAGAGAAAGGAGAAGAAAATGAGAAGAATGATAGCGTTGGACGAAAAGCGGAAACGTTGGTTGGGTTAAAAAAGCCGGGCTGGGCTTTCGAGGTGGCCGCGTTAATTAAAATAATGCTTACGAGATAATTAATTTGCGGCTGGACAAAGTGATGGACGAGCACGCGGCTATGCTGTTCGCGCGACTGGGAATGGGAATATAACGCGAGCCACGAGGATATTTAGTATTCGCAAATTAATCGATTACGCGTAATTGTCATCCCATGTTGGAACACCAAGCCAGTTGATCATTAGGACAAAATCGTTACCTGCGGGAAAGCTTTTCCGTGCTTCGTCGATCGTCGAAAGAAATTCTACTGGTCTGAACTCTCAACTAACGGTCGGAAGCTTGTTTCAACTAGTTAATCACTGGAAAAATACGACACTCGTATGGTATTAAAACGGCGACCGAAGAAAAGCGATGATATGCGGAACAAGCTCTCGTACCGTTTAATAAGAACTGGCACAACTATTAAACAAATGAACGTTAATTTCATCCAGTGGTTGCTTTTGCTATATTTCCAATGCTACGCCATTTCTTTATTCGACAAATCTCTCGGTCGTTTGGTCGCGCGTTAAACCACATGCGTTCAGTTCATCGTGCATGAATTTTCTCTTCTTTTCGAAACGAATCTCCTTCCATATCCTGACGCTTTCATCTCCTCGACACCTTCCTTTCGAGCACCCGTTCAAAGTACACACATTCGATCAGCGTCCATACATTGGGTCGCCAGGTAAGTCGTTTAGCCCCGCGCGAATCCGCCGGACGCGAATCGAATCTCGACGAAAATCAAACCGTTCGCCAGCAAGTTTTCCCCTTCGTGCCGGAATCAAGTTAGCCCGCCGCATTCGATGACTTTTACTCCACCACTACCAGCAGAGTCTGGATTCGAGATCTCGATTTATAAGTTCGTGACCAGGCCAGGGGATATTTGCATTTCGTTCCGGGAGCCGGTGAACCGGTTGTTGAATTTTCCTCGATTTATGCAAATTCAACCGAGACGTTGCGTAAGGATTGGAAGCAAACAGTCACACTTCGGATCATTGCATTTCTCTCTTTTCACTGACGAATTTCAGTCGAATAGAGGTTGTTAGACCAACGTTTATCAAACTAATCGGGAGAATTTGAATGTTTATCGTATGGTAAGTAATGGAAAATTCATACATTGAATTCTTAATATATATAGAGTTAAAGTCAAGATTATCGACAAAGTAGGAAAAAGGTACGACGACTGGTTTTATCGCGCGGGCGAACATCCCTGAAGCTATCGATCTCAATAGATTTTCGGGCTGACGTTTTTTCCGACCGCCGCCATCGCTCTTTTATTGCAATTTATCGTATTGTGAGAAACTAATTTCGTCGACCTTTCAAGCTGTCCCTTTCCTTCGAAAAGAAATCAACCAACCTTCGATCGTTGGCATTTCGCGGCCGTAATTCCATTAACACCGACAGTGACGAACTGTGCCGTACACTGGTTATACCGTGCTGTCCCGAACCAAAAATTAATTTTATTTCATTCCGCGAAGAACCACCTGTTACGCAAACCGTGCGCCTGACGTGAAGCGGACTTATGTTTCTTATGTGTTCGTAAAATATTGTTTCATACGAGAATAACCATGCAAATTGTTTAAACTTTATTAATACTTAGAAATTAACGCGTCAATTCTTAATGTATTTGCTATTCGTCAAATATCGATCAAACGGCTGTGCGAGGACGATGGAAAAGTCCAAGGTGGACGTGGATCTTTGTATTTTATCAGAACGAAGTGTTATTTCAAATGACATTCCTTCTTTCGTCGTTCGCTTTAATCCATTAATCGTTTTAACTCGTTCAGACCAACGGTGTATTAACGCAGCTTTTCTTCAATCAATTTACATTATTGAATTCTGCTTTTTGATATCGTGCTTATGAAGCGGGATATTCAACGTTACAAATTTTTTATTTAACATTTAAAGTGAATGTTTAATATTTTATTCGTGGTTTAACATTTTAACATCGTTTCTTGTTCCATGTATAATATCATGGAGAAATTAAAATATTTATAACACCGTGATAATTTCTTTTTTCAAATCGTGAACATACTTTTTGTCTCTAAATTCCATAGTAGATTTTTCAGGGTATCCACTATGCTAATGCATATCTCGTATCTAGACAAAACGATGTTTAAATTTACTTTATTTATGTCCTCCAATAACGTTGCTTTTATGTATGTGCAATTTTTATGCACAATTTCATTGCTTGGTTCTTAATCCCTGTGACACACGGATAGCAATTCATACGTTTTTATTTATTCTAGTCGTTGAAATAAGTAGCGTATATGATTCTTTGAGAAAATATATCTACGGACGAGATATATGAACTCTAATAATTTCGACTATTTCTGACATTAATATATCGGGTTATCCTTCTACCAATCGTTATAAAGTGTAATCACATGGAAACAAATGCACAACTAAACTTCTAATACTTACAGTACGATTATATAAAAAAATGTAGAATACAAATATTACGGGAAAACATATTACTATATAATTAAAGAAACAATTTCATTCTAAAAAGAAAAGAAATTCCAACAGTTACGTTGGAAAACTAATAAATGGATAAACGTCTACACGATTTGCGATCGTGCTCGCGTAATATTACTTCGACAGGTTGTTTCGTCTGTGACTTGTTTCATCTTTTCAGTCGCACCTCAGCGCGAAATGCACTCGTCGGTTGATGTTCTCGACGACACTCGACTTTTCGTTCGCAGCCTGATTTATCGACGGGTATTCTGGCGCGCGATACCTGGCGCGGTGCGGGTTGTCGTCGCAGAAGAATAACAACCAGAGGAATTGGAAGAAACAAGCGTTCCTCTTCTCGCCCGTACCGCGAACTGCATCCCGGCGGGCTTGCGAGTTACTTTTCTTTTCCTTTTGCCCCTTTATCCGACGTTTCAACGAGCTCGGAAATCGAGCGCAGTCTGCCGCGAAATGCACGGATATTAAAAGCTTCTTATAAAAATTGTGCTAAATTCTAACGCGTCGTGACGTTGACAAATAGACGATAAGTTCACCATTATTAATCCATAAATGATGGGCCTGCGCGTGTTTTAACCGTGTGTGAAATTAATTCGCCTCATAACGCGGTTTTCGTTGAACAAGTGTTTCATGAATATTGGAGAATATCTGTCGGCCCGGTAATCAAGTTTAAAACTCAATTCGCCAAACTGGATTGCACCGTGGAATAACCTAGGTAAATTCGTTACTTGGAAACGTAGTATTGGAAGAAAAGTTCCTCGACAATCGAGTAGAAAGACAGAACGAGAAAGAGAGAGAGAGAGAGAGAGAGAGACCGAGATAAGGAAAAACACAGCAGCCTGCCCCGCCAGAAGAAAAGAAATTAATCAGTTGAATTATTAGATATAAACGTGGCTCGTTCTCCGACGAAGGATTGAGCCAATTGAGCCATCTAGGCCATCGACGAATTCGTTGCCCTTTAAGGCCTAACTATCGAAACGACTTTGTAAGTAAAACGGCGCAACAGTGACGTCTGTTCGATCGTAAAGTAGCAAAGAGCCAGTAAACGTGACGCGGTACGAAACATCTTTTAAACTCGAACCTTAACAAGCTGGGTCAACTCGACCATGCCGAGGATCCGTTTTTATGTGCTTTTACTTGATTTGCTTTTACAAGAAGAATCATCGATGGTTACCATAGTGGCAAAAACCTATCTGCGGATGTTGCCCCTCTCTTTGTTCAACGGTGCGCGAAGCGAAACCGAGAATCAGGTACACCTCGGTTGTTCGATGACTTTCGGCTCTCCATCGACTTGATTTATTGCATTACAACTAGCACTGACACTTACACCGACGCACACGGCCTGCTACGCCAGCAATCGAAGGGGTGAATTTTATTTACTTTTAGCGAATCGATCGACCACGGAAGACGGAGGAAAGAGGCTGGGCCAAGAGGCAGAGAAGAAGAGAGGTTGCTGGGTCACCGGCAACCCTGGCAAAGCGAACCCAAGAGTTACGTGGCCTCACTACCCCGCCGGCCTTTCGCTTCTCTAACGTTATATCATCGTCTACTTCCTTCGAGGCCGTGAATTTACGCAGACAAATCGGCCCGAACATAGCCACCGATCTTTACCCTCTCAGTCTCACCCGTTGCTTCTCTCTGCTTCTCGTTCTCTCTGTCTGGCGTTTCACGGTTCGTCGCCTCGCCGCACTCTCCACCGAATTACTGTAATATAATGTTCGCTCGAACGTGGCCGTCTTCATAATGTTTCGTTTATCAATGTTTTCGATAGTCCCGTCGATCTACTTCCGCGTTCTTCTTCCATCCATCCTTCCGCTTTCCATCTTCTCATTCGTTGCTGCTCGATTTTCTTTACTCTTCGCCGTGCTCGAAATATCCGGCAACCGGATCACGATACGGGACGCGTACGAAACTCAATCGATGATATCGTGAACGCTGACACGGTAGTAAGGTGCAGATACTTCTTCGGTACGTTCTTGAGGACGTCGACGTTATCAATAGGAGAGGGATATATCGATAGAAGCGGAGATATTCGGTGAAGCTCGTCGAGAATACGCATTACCCGTTAACGAATGTTCAGAATTGAAACAATTTGCGGAATGAAATTAAAGTTAGCAGGCAGGAAGATCGTGTTCGAGTTACAAACACAGTTTAACCTGTTTATCGCTGGCCGGTTGAAAATTGTTTCACAAATTCGCTGGCCGAAAATAACAAACCGAAGGTTTTCGTGCGCTCGATCGGGCCGATGCAACTTCTCGTTCCCAATGCAACACCTCCCTTACTCGGCTCGATCGCGGTGGTGGTTTCCAACTTTCGGTAACTTCTGTTCGCAACGGTGTTTCCATCGGTATCATTCAAATCCGCACATAATTTGCGCTAGTTCCCACCACGATAGATATTCCGACAACGTTTCATTCGGCCTAACCAATGAAATGTTTTGCAACTATGCAACATGTCTGTGTCTTTCTCTCTCCCTTTCGTTCTATATAGCTCGAATTCTGTACAGCGGAAATACGCAGCCGTTAGAAACGCAACGCGTTAAGGCGAATTTGAGCTGTGTTAATAACGCGCTAACACACAGAGTTCCCTTCGATTTCGAAATGGCGTATCCACGGGTATCGCCAATCCTCGATACTCCATTGTAGGATGCCGTCATTCGTCCATCGAACACCAATAATGATGTATCTACGCTGTTGATGATTTTCACGATGACCAGAGTTTCGTGATAAAACGTTTCGTTTTAATTTTGCTTTTCGTAGCTTTCAATGCATTGTACGTTGGTGATAGAGTAACAGCCTGGCCAGTAAGAAGTAGGAAGACGCTGGACCGTTTGTCTATACCATAAAAGAATTGCCAAGTTAGCGACGTTACGTTAGCTTTGCGACGACATATGTTACTTTACGATTCCTTTCGTTTGGTTCCAGACGAAATGTAAACCCCGCTTCCACTTCTACTACTTCCAGACGCATCGTGCTTCCTCTACCCTTCTTTTCGTAAGCTTTTACGGCGCAACGGAAGCCTTTGACTGCATCGCTGCCAAATGGAGGGATAATTTCGCGAAACCAGGTCAAACTTTCGACGCTCGAGTACGTCGGGCGCGTTTTCCTTTTCCTTGTTTTATCACGAGCAACTTCGTTTTTGTATCCTACCCACTTTGGCCCCACCCTTCCCTGTCTTTATTTCTTTCTCCTAAATGATTATATTTCCTAACTTGATTCGCCGAGGGACGCCTGCGAAAGGATTTGGCTCTGGCCAAGAGAGTTCCGAATATCCACGAGTCGAGCGAGATAAATGGATTATTTTCGATTCGAAATTGCTCCTGTTCGTGAGAGCACGAGCTTTGGCACAGTGATTCGAGCATACTGCGTGTCATCGTCCCTTGCAATCGTATTGGGGGTGATACGGGGCAGGGCGCGTTTTCACGAAACGAGAGGGTCGTATCCAAGTTCAAATTTTCAGCAGAGACGAGTCTTTGTTGCCCGTTAAAATGTCCCAGTAATATCCCATTCCCCTTGCGTATTACGTTCGTTCCTCTGTTCTGTATCGTTCTATCCCTGCGCGTATGTTTCTCCGAGCTTTTCCCCTATTTTCTATCTTTCTCTTTCTGTCTCTGTTCCCCTGCTATTTTTTATTTTTTCTGCGACACGACTGTAAATAACTAGGTGCTGCGGTGAAACCAATCTGCTGTATTGAAAATGAAAATATTTATACTTTCGGAGAGATAAGCGCGGGTATCGCGCTCATCAGCATTGACCGCCTTGTTGATTTTTACGCAACGTGACTTATTATTTTCAAATAAAAGCGAATAATAATTATCCTTACGGTTGCTACGCCACTCGGTACCGTACCGTCCTATTTTACTAAAGTTTTCAGAAAATATAATGGATGTTTCTCGAAGCGGTAATGGGCGGATAATATACTTATCAATACGTATGATCCGTTATTGGCGCTCGTACGACGAGTTTATTTGCATTCATCCATCCTTCTCATCCGTGTACGGATGATGCTAGTACAAGAGAACTTTGTTAATCAATCTCGTGTATACGCGGAGACTTTCTTTGGGTCGGGAATAGTGAATCGACAAAAAGGAGATGATATAACGACCTCGTGTACATAGGAGAACATAGGATGGGAACCCGGTGGCTCGGTGTAGTCTGAAAATCTATTTCCTATTTATTTGCCTCTTTTTTATCATCGAAACGCCGGAACAATACGCGGCTTCAAAAAAAGGAAAAGCAAAAGTTAATACGGCGATACGTCGATAAAACTGGCGGTAACGAAAATTGGATTATCTCCTTTCGTTTCGTTTGTTCGGTTGATTTCACGCAGAAATTCAGCTACGCGGGAAAAAATGTCGATGTTTCGAAAAACTCCTTTTTCTTATAATACAATTGAAACTATGGGATTGCGAGACGCGAGCGCTACAGAGAGCTTCGTCCGTGTTTCGCCATCGTGCGAAGCAACTACGCATACGAGTACTGCGTGTAAGTACGCGAATTTGAAGAGAACAAAAAAAGAAAAGCACTCGGGGAGAGACAGAGTCGGAAAAAGAGGATGAAATAAGCTGGGGGTCGTGCAACGAAGGAGTTAAAACCAGGGTTACATCTTCTCTGACGTCATTTCGTGTCGCGTCACCGAAAATGTAGCCGCGGTGAGCCAATTAAAATACACGGTCGGATTACGAGATGCCGGGTCATGAGGGTTTCAAGCATTAGGCAAATGCGATACGCAGAGGACGCATTGACATTCGTGGCCCCGGAGCAAAAAGGGTACACTGACGCGGCGGCGAACAGCCGAGAACAACCGCAGCTTTCGTGTTGCCTTTGTTCTGAAATTATTCAAGGCTCCCGCGGCTTTTTCGCCGCACGCGGCCAGACCTAATCCCTGTATCTTTAAGGTGAGATTACACGATGCCCTCGTTCGAGCCGTCGTTTAATATCGTGGCCGGAGAACGAATGAAATTAAAATTTGACCAACTCCCGGTGGCTTTGACGCGGACGAAACACATCGCGCGCACCACGTATCTTCTCCTATCTCTGTACGTGCACGCTGCCGTGAAACTGCTTTAGTAATCCGGTGACTCAGGATTTTCTACGGAACTGAAACGACCGACGTGAGTTCGTTATTGAAGCAATAAAATGCTCCGGATACGAGCTTTCTCGTTGATTCCTTTTCAAAAACGATTCCAAAGGAGCTTATCAGGGATTTTTGACGTATCTACGTGCAGCGCTTATTAAAGACTCTAGGAGCACGGTGTGACATATCTCGTACATATATATATATATATATATATATATATATATCTATCAATTGAAATTTGTCGTTCCATGGAATTTCGATTCGCCGTTCCATAGGGCAAATTGAAAATATTTGACGACAACACGGCGAAGTGATTATTCCCTTGAGAGACTACGCGTCTTCTCGTACATCGAAGTAGTGGGAGGATGAGCACGTAGAAAATTGGCGAGATCGTTTTCGACAAATCCTTCTTCTCGTTAATTATACGCCAAGCATTAACGCAACCATTAATCAACGGGGCGAAAATCTAAAGCACGTCTTGCCCGTGGCGTATCTAACGGGCTACGCGTTTTCATATCGACCGCGTAAATTTCTTCGCAGGCTAATGGCATTAAATTCCCTTGCGCGCCATTTAATTCCCGCGCCCTGTATGCAGCGCCAGCCTATTCCACACAGAAATCGATACCATAACGACGCGTGCCTTACATTTATCTCCCTGTCGTAGTCTCGCTATCCCTTGTCCTGGAATCACCGAAAACGCAATCTCTACGCTCGGTCCCATATACCTTAGTCTAAGTCACGTATCGCGACAATCGTTGAATATCGATCCTGCGTGAATGTTTTAACACGCGCGGCACGAACGTGCGTTGTACCAGCCGCCGGAAATCGTTGTTGTGAAAGACCTCTCGCGCGTTTTTCGTGTATTTCGCGTTTTTATATACCATCGGCGAACGAACGCGGTAACTGGATCGGGTGATATCTTTTTATATGTTTTTATATTCCTCGATCGTCTGAAAGACTACGAATGACGTGAGATTTTCTCAAGTACCGTTCTGCTATCACGTGTATGTCAGCACGCGGTTGCACGGTGTGCCGTATGTTCCCTACGACCACACATGCGCTCCAAAATATCCGCGAGAACGAGTATCGGAGAATTGTCAATGGAGTTACTTGTCCGGAAAGGAATTCCCGTTCAAAATACCACAGCAGTATATATAGGGACATTGGCGTGGCGCCGCAATAACAGTCTTAACCCTCTAAACCAACGAGAACGCCGATAACCATTCGCATTGACCGATTAAAGAAGAATGTTGCACTTACCTGCCGGTCGTGTGTCGTCTCGATCTACTTCTTGCAAGATCCGTGTTATCCCTGGTCGTAGTGCGTCGCGTCGGCACCGCGTTGAAAATAGAGAAATCCATGGTGTACGCCGCGAGGAATCCGACCATTGTTCACTGGAAATCAACGTTTAACGCACTATATCAACATTGCATAACGTGACACGATCGGCGTTTGAACCGGCACCGACTTAACCAGATCATCAGAGAATGTAATCTCACGACAGACAGACACGATACAGCCACGTCCGAAATCAACTCCTTCGCTAGCCAACCTCCCGACACCCCGGATATGCTCTATCCCTCACGGGAACTGTCACACGTGTTACAGAGTTACCACGGTTCACTATATGGTTGTACGCAAATCACTATCCGACGTCGCGGACACACTGTTCGCTTCTCACTTCAGTGCCACTTGTCCGCGACGTAGTCCCGATCCATTCACACAAAACCTCGAGAATCGGAACCTCTCCACTGTGTCGTGTGTGTAAATCACTGCAATGACATCGTCCCAGGAGCGGGTACGCCACTCTATCTCATCGGCGAGGACGATGCACGAGGCTCATACTGTCAGGAGGAAGCGATCGAGACGGTGTCGAGCGGCCCCGACGATCTTCTTTCGCCACCACCGTGCAGCATCACGGCATTCGCGTCGCGGAACTTTCTCACACTCGCGTGTCTTCCGTAGATCGTACCGATGGGGGTCACACGAAATCGCACTCGACGTCGACTACGCGTTTCTACTGACGGACGGAGGCAAAGATCCAAAGACTGGTACACAACACGAAAGATGAGAACACGGTAAGTGACGCGTCCGATCGGCGAACAAGTTTCTTTAGCGTGGTTTCGTGCTCCCTCGAATACGATTGTTTGTTCGGAGCTACGACGTCAACGGAACCAGCTCAACATAAGTAACCCGTCATCCGACTCGCGCGAGAGTTGGTAGGAAACTACTCGCGAGTTCTTCGTCGAGCGTACTTGCATCCCCACCACTGGTCGCGCAACTGCACCCCACCACTGGCCTCGCGTAGGGCACACGCGCCCCTTACCCCCTCCTTCTAATGGGCACGCACCGAGCTACCCGGAGCGTGACACACGCTCACGCTTCTGGTGGGGGCAATGGTCGCGTGGCGGGCTGCTCTCGCGTGGGGGTAGAGAGGGCAAGGGGTACAATCCGTACGAAAAGGGAGCGACACGCGGTACGAGAGAGATACGTAGACACGGCGCGTTCGCGCAGGCGTACTGCTCTCCTGCGGGAATGTATCCCCGTGAAATGTACGGTAAGTACGTACGGGATAACGAAGACCGTGGGGTGCAGAGACCTCTACTACGGTCTACGCCACTGATGGCGTACAGACACCATTGTACCGTATACAGCGTATACCATGATCCATGTTCTTGAAATGTTTAAAGGTTAAAAAACAGTCAGCTGATTCGCTCGTGGGATTTTTAAATGAACCGCCACGACTACCGATGAAAGTATCGAAAGCCGAGATGTCCCGTTCGAACTACGTTCGCGCCTCGTGGCGTACTGTTCGAGCGTTGGACAAGACGGTGGACAAGAGAATTCCTAGCGTCTGCTCGGTGGACGTAGAGGAATGTCAAACAGGCTGGGTAGAAGTTTGCTCGTATAATAGCGCAGCCTTGAGCGCGATATGTCTTTAGAGCTTAGGTTTCGCTCTGCCGAAGGGTAAACGTTTGCCATCGACAAATATTTGTCAACGTTCGCGGCAAGGATACTTGGCCGCTTCCTTCGGACCAAAACGTGTCTGACTCGTACGGAGGCTCGTCATTAAATTTCGAATACATTCGGTATCGTTTGGCCGTGCGCTTGTAACGGGAGGATCGGCGCGCGTGCGCCGTTCGATCCTGCGGCATGCGTCCTCCGGAAGAAATGTAGGTAAACGCGTATAGGTAGGAGAATGACAGGGATGTCGACGTCGACGGTGACGATGACGGGGATCGTGCCAGTGGGAAGCTCTTCAGCGACAGCGACGACGATGATAACGAGAGTTACGCCGGTGTTACGCGCTGTCTAGAGGGAATATCATCTCGTAACCGGCAACTCCGCGCCGTTGAATATTTTACATTCATACGCGATGGTAAGGACAGACAACGCCTGACGGGAAATGCTTCGATTTCTACCGAATGGCTCGAAATCACCGTTCGAGAACAAATAGAGATGTTATCCGTTCTACGGTTTTCTTTTTGTAATTCAAATTTCACTTTGCCAGGATATTTATAGATCAACGTCGGCTAATGTAGAGCGAAACGAAAGAAAGAGTCGGAGTATTTTTACTTTGAAAAGGAACGCCGTTCGCCTGGAAGGTTACTCGGCTAATCGGAAAACTTTATGTTAAGAATTTAGAAGAAACCCACGATCTTGTTTAATTTAGTTTGAGTAGTAGCCACTTCAACAGAGGACCATGAGACGGTAGAGGGAACCGTAAAATGACATTTCGTTTGACGTAACCGACGGTGATAACGAGAAGTGGTAGTGCTAGGTTACGTGTTTCCTCGAGAGGATATTAATCCGTAATGATGCACTCAGCTTGCCTGGATCTTCCAAGTTTGCGTACTGCGATGCAGACACAGAGATATCGGAGGCCAAGGAAGAGGAAGGCGCGCCGCGTACTGCGACAGGGGATCTGAACTTGCAACTCTGGCGTTCGCGATAGCAACCAGTTTCATTGAAATTCACCCTCATGAATACTGTCAATACACTCGATCGGGACACTGCACCTTATCGATCCTGGTCTTCTCGATTAAAATGTTACCAGCCGTATCAATTGATTGAGGGATACTGACTCGATGTCTGTCGTGCGTCTGTCTTGTTAGACAGAATACCGATAATAGGATGCTTTCGAACGTAAAACAACAACATAATGATTAGAGGAAATCAGATCTGCGACAATCTTTGTAAACGTATGTAGTTAGATAGTTTCTTTAATTAAACGCAATTTCATATTTCCTGGCTTTTTCTCTTTTACCGCATAATTTCCCTTTTTAAATCTCGAGCAACGAAGTGATTTACTTCTTCTATTTTCGTAAGAGGCGAACAACGCTTGCGCAGTGAACTCCTGCGGGATCGTAAAAATGTATGGGATAAAGGAAGAGAGGACGAGAGAGAGAGAGAGAGAGAGGGAGAGAGAGAGTAGGGTTAAGTCTCGATCTCTTCTGGAACACCACTCTCTCTTTTTGCCCCGAACGGTGAGAACCGTCAGCTCTCGACGACGTGGAGTTCCTCCATCCTTTTCCTGGCTGGGAGGTTACCAGGCAAATCCTCGGACACGAGATTAAGCGGGACTGCGGCTTAATTGATTTTCTAATGTGCCGTATTAATGGATTGATCCGAGGCGACGACCTCGAAGTTTGCTATTGTCGCGCGTTCGACCAACGGGAATATCGACCCTTTACCCACCTACACGCCAGTCCTTAGAAATCATTCAGCCACCTACCTATCGCTTTCAGCGACATAGAACCGATGAACCGCGCGAAACGACGAGTAATTATCCGAAAGTAACGACCACGTCACAAGAAACGACGTAATGCCACGAAAATTCTGTTACTTTAATACTGCAATTAATTTAATACGCAATCTCTTTTTAATCCCATTCGATTTCTCGTAACAAGGAGACTTCTTCCTCGATTTTCTTCAACGACGAGGAAATTTTTATTCGACCGGTATTTGTCAGGTGACAAACACGAGGAACATCGCTTCGCGGCTGCACGATTTTCCGTCATAAATGCGAAGAACGCTTCCGCTTCCGTCTATAAAAAGTGACAACTGCTTGTTAGCCTAACAGCTTTCACCGAGAACTCTCGCTTTCTTCTACTGTTCCTTCGTGGAAAAATACTACGTGTTTCGTTCGGCTCGGCTTAGTCTTAAATATTACAGATACTTGGAGCGAATTTCTTCGACTTAATGGTATCCGCCCGAACGTTTCGTACGATTTGAATTTTCAAACTGTTTGTTGCTCACTCGTCTCTCTTGCTTGTTCTCGATGTTTTCTTTGAAATCTGTTCCGATATCTCTTGTTGCTTGCCCTCCGTTCCATCCTTCCCCGTACTATTCATCTCCGTACCGTGGAAATCGACAGGCAGAGCGTAAAAGTGGTCCCGAGCGACGCCATTAAAACCGATCGTGCCAGAAACATTTTGCGGGCCTCGGGAGTGCGCCCGTTCCGCTGTAATGCAACGTGTAACGTGACTCGATACATTAGAAGGTGCACTTTAGATCACGCAGAGATTTCATCACGGGAACGTTCAACGATCGTTGCCACGCCGTCCAAGCGTTTAAGATCGATTCGCGATATTGTACCAGGTAGATTCTCCATCTACGATCCAATGATTTAAAAAGATAGCGCCGTGCGTCGTCTTCCTGTTTTGCTCCGGGCACTCCAGCATCACCAAGATATCTCCCGTCAGACAAGCATCATCATAGACGATTAATACAATCGATACAAACGTGACGACAGAACCGTTTAGCAGGGTTTGTAAATCGATGACTTGACATATTCACCTAACATCGATTTTATCGGTAACAGAATTTGATTCTATTAAATTCACCAGCTACCGTATTAAGATACTAACAATTTCTCTACGAGTTCCACGATAAAGGAAGAATTAATAAAGAAACGAGAATCGCAAGTTCGTTCTGTTCACCCGTCACATTTCCTAACGAAGGAACGTCTTCATTCGTATCGCTGCATTTCTTCGCTCATCTTTTATTCAGCTTCCTTAACAAGAATATTCGCGGTCTCATAAATTAATGGTTGCCCCTGTGTCACGACGGTGGATCGTTATTTGTAATGTTCATCCCCTGTATATCCGGTAGTTCCGGCGCAACTGCCGGTGAAATATCGCGACGCGCCTATTAAAACAGCGAATTTATACTGGAACAATATGTTACAGGAGAGCGTTAGTCGTAAGCCAGATTTAAAACTACTTATTCCATGAAGAATTTTTCTTTCCTGGCGCGACGTACACCGGAGTAAATTTCAAAAGTCGGACAAATTCCAGGTCACGCCTCGAAATCGCTCTATTCGAGGGGTAGACGGCAAGAACGAGAAACGTGGTCAGCCACGGTGATTCTGGGACAAGGATTTTTGCAGCACGCGCCTCCATATAAACTTCGTCCGTATTTGCCTAAGGACTTGGACGGCAAGAAACGAGTCGACGAACGAAAAAACGCTCGGACATATTGCCATTGTGGCAGAAGGCCAACTTGGAATTTCGTTCGCGACTCGGTCGCGCGTGAATTCAATCGATGCATGCCGTGTCTTCTGGATAGATACGAAAGTATGTTTATGGCTCGTCCGATGCCAAGCTATTGGCTTTTATTCGTGTCTAATCTTTGCCAATAGTTGGAGTGATTACGTAGGTGTGTTTCGGCGTCCTTCTGGACACCTAACGTACTGGCCAACGTATTATCGAGATAAGAGGTACTAGGATTCCCGAGAGAATCGGAGTGTTTTCCGATAATATTATAAATTCGAGCCTCTGATAATTCGAGATCTGCTCTGCAACGGAGCCATCGTAATGTCACCGAACGAATGGGACCAAAGAACTCGATTACGGGCCACGTTCGATCGCAATATCAACCCCCGCACTGGATATTCAATCGAGCTTGGTCTCGACTACAGAAAGCCTGCTGCTGCTGCTGCTCTTTTCTCCAAAATAATAAAATCAGAGGGCGAACGAAACTGACTTTTATCGATTCCTAACACGACGATCGTTCCCTTTTCAGTGTCATGGATTTTTTCGTCCCTTCCCTTTTTCTTTCCAGATCCTATGCGAAAGATCTATATCTGTCTCGAAATTCATCGTTATTTCGTGCCGAATATATATTTATTTTACGATACGTTTGATTTCTTATTCCCGATAAGAGGAGCTTTCGCATTTCCGAAGCTTTTCAGGTTGAAACGGGGATGATAGCCAATAACGCTAAGCTATAGAGGGGAGAAATATATATTTCCTTGTAGGGTTATAGGCTCTTAATCGAGCTATTTTGTCGTCACTCGGTAGCATGCACGCCATTTCCTAACTACATTTTCTCGTGTATCACGCTTCGCTGCGTATTCCGAGGCCGACATAAATTTGATCGTGCATTTCGACGTTGAATAATTCTCACAGATTTCCTCGGTGCTGTGTATTCGAAGAGACGATCATTCAGAAGCCAACTTGTGGTTGTCCTTAATGCACCTATAATAACCATTCCTCTCGCCTATCGTACTTTCTTTCCCTCCTTCTCTCCTTTTCGTATCGTTTCCGTTTTTCCTGTTTGACTTTGGACCATTCAGTTCGTCGAGTACGATGAATTATTAATCGGCGATTTTCGCAATTTTCTCTAGTCAATATTATTCTACCGTGCTCAAATATGTGTAATGATACCGTACGCGGACCGTACGTGTATCTCCATTCGGAATCTTTCGTTATCATCGTCTATTGATATAAGCTTTATTAATGCGCCGCATTTTCATGGAAGTTACACTGCTGCAAGTTAATTAACGGGCGAAGATGTGTTCGGGGTGGAATTAAACCGAATTTCCGCCTGGCGCTGAGGCTTCGCAGCTCGGTAGTAATCCTTTACCGGCGTCGATAGCAAACATCGCGGCAGCGATCCTGTAAAAACAGATTCGGATCGTACTCACGCAACGTACGCAACGTACTTGGCGTTGCGCGCCAAGAGCAGTTTTCATTTTATCAAAGAGAAACCATTATTTTCTTTCTCGTGGTGAGAAAGACACGAGGAGCAGAAGGAATAA
Organism: Bombus huntii; assembly: GCF_024542735.1. Taxonomy (NCBI): domain Eukaryota; kingdom Metazoa; phylum Arthropoda; class Insecta; order Hymenoptera; family Apidae; genus Bombus; species Bombus huntii. Next base: position 6,885,588 of record NC_066245.1, on the reverse strand, counting down.
CGTATATAAAAAGTGGTAAAAAGCGTGTCAGGAAAACTTTGTTCGACGAATAAACGCGGTTTTGTTCAAGTTACCGAATCGTAGCATCTTCGCGAGAAACAATAGCAGTTTTTTCTTCATCTTTACACTCCGTTCTTTTTCTTTTTATTTTTTTTCATTTTTTACTCTTATTCTCGTCCGATCAAGAGCACGAACAATGGCCTAGCTTTTATTGAAAGTTATATTATCGACAGCCGGGAAAACGATTTCCCGGTATAACGATATATCACCAACGATTCATCCATTTCATTTTCACCGCGATCTCTTGCGGCAATGTTACGACTCAGCGTCGCTCGTTTCCACCTCTACAACCCTCTTCTCGACTGGAGAACTGTGTCGAGTGGCGTTGGATACGTTTCGAGCTTCTTCCTTCTGCCTACCGTTTCTGTCGGCCTCGAGACGCTTCGCGTTTCCCTTTGCCTTCGCCTCTTACCGCCGTCTTATCCATCCCTTTATTCGCCTACCATTCCCCGATGCGACGCGCTCGGTGGCGCGCTTTCAAAGAAATACCAATTTGTCGAATTATTGCGTTCAAAAGGGTCGCTCAGTTCTGTTCCCGACTTTTATGCGCGAGACAACCGTTTCGTTCGCCTCTTCTCCTAATCGTTTCCCATTTCCTCGCGCCAAAGACGCTCCGCGCGACACAGACGTTCCAGCTGAACTCCGGATAAGTCGAAATTAATATTACGACTCGAAAGTAGTTTCGATAAAGTTGAAAAGCCAATCGGCGCTCGCATCGAGTAGACGATAAAACCGCTTATTACTTTTGTCCGCGAGTTTTCTTTAACGACTTTGTGTAGTTTCTCGAGTGGCCGTTTCATCGGTTATAGATGCGGTGGTAATGTATTTGTCTCGGATTTTTAACCCCTCGAGCCTTTCTTAAAACTCTGTAAACGATCCTTCGCTTGCCTCCTCCTTCTCCTCACGATTATGCATTATTCTTTTTTCGTCGTTTTTACAGCTTCGTATGTTCCGTTAACCTGTTGCCTCGCGAATTTTTTCGCGACCAAGCCTCTTGAATAATGCATGACGAGATAAAGACAGTAGTGAAAAAAATTACATTTCCACCAGTCGTGCGGCTCGAATTATGGCAGATGGCAAGAGAATTCGTTGCTACGCGCTACGAGTGCCATTCGTATTTGTCACGTTGCGCGATAATCTACACTCACGAGTGCTACTACAGTGACTACTTCGTAATCTTTGTCCTGTTATTTATCCCATTATCCAGATAATCTTTCATATATCGTCGAGACCATTTACTGCATAACTACGCGAAACGTAGCGAACATAAACAAACAACATTTATAGCGACAACTCCTAATTTACAAGTACTACCAACGATTCAACGTATCCATTGTATAGAACCATTTGAACAATTTAACAATTTTGTTTTCTTAAATGGATTTTCCTAAAATATATGTTTTCATATATACGTCTCGTTTCAATCTTTTCAATAAATTTAGTAATCGAATTGTAAAATTATTCTTGTTATATACAGCATAATTTTCAGAGCGAATTATGATACTGCTATGATAATAAGTAGCTCGTTTTTAAAGTTAATTTTTTCAAATATTAAAAAATTGCCGATTTTTGACACGTATTACGATACAACAAGTCGATAATATGAATTTTCGGTGAACGTACGTGGATCAAGAGAAATTCTGTTTCACGAGCGAAATCATTTTACAACGAACATGATTTCTACGGTAACCGATCAAGAAGTTACGCCCCAGGTATTTTCGGGGTAACCGTAGATTAATTATCAATCGACAGATCCAGCGAGATGCCCAATCGCAAACGTGCAATAGAATAACGAGAAAGCGATCGAAGCTACAGCAGCGATGCGCAACTCGTCGGGACTAAATGTCAGATAATGCGGTCGTATTGGAACTGTTCTCCATTGTTCCGCGACCGGAAACTTCCTTTCTCGCTCCAACCAATTACGTCCACTTCAATTAAGCATCCGAAATCAGCACGGCCGAGAATCATGGAAACGCGCGAATCACGCGAATACTTCATGTTAATGAGAGGGGAAAAATGGGCTGAGCATCATTTTTAATGGCTCTGCTTAATGCTGTTCTCCCTGTTCGAGAATATTGCAATCGTTCGAATCGTTTTCGAGTGCCGATGATCGTATAAAAATGTATCTGTTGAAAAATATTACGACTGTCGAAATGGGAATTTTGTACTGTTTATTTCGGATCAGTTTCGAGTATCGAATTTCAAATACTGATTGTGAGTTTCAGGATGAGTGGGAAGAAGAAGAACGACTGAAAGTACATATTTGGAGTTAGGAAAGATGAGGTTATTCGAGGCTTTGGATGGGCATAAGTGGAATGTATTGTGAGAATGCAGCGAGAGCGTAGCTTGTTTGAAATAAGCGAAAGAAAATGTAATACAAGAAGAAAAATGTGCGCGTGAATTTATTAAAGATGCGTACTTGATATAATCCACGAACAGTAGTAGTCGAGATTTGTCAACTTACATTGTCCCATCCGTGACTGGAAAGTTGACTAATGGAGGTTACGTAGGTCTGATTGGTTTTCAACGTAATAAAGTCACATTCCATGGCAAAATCTTAAAAATAAAGTATACGTATTTTCGTTATTAGATGAAATAGTTATATTTACGAATCGGAGTAGGAGCGAGCACAACTTTTCAGTATTTTTTATTTTGGAATTGTTTTAACTCTTCCTGGATTAACCTTTTCCACTCTGCTGGAAATAATCCAAGAAAATCTCCTTCACAATTAATAATTGTTTCCTCGAAACAAAGAAGATATTTCATCCGATCTAGAAACGAATCTCTCTGCACAAGTAACCATTTGTTTGCTCCACCAATCAAGCCAGCCTAGCCGTGCACGATTTCTTTAATCCCTGATCCTAATATCAGCGGGGAACACGTTCCTCTGTATCTTAATTGAAGGCAGCACGTGACGCCAATGAATCGCAGGTGAAACGGTTCGAACAAACTGGCCTGGAAGTGGGGCGACAGAGCGAAAGGAAACCGGTGTCGATAGTCGACCGTGACTACTTGTTAAAACGAGTCTGACCATGGTTGGCGCATTCCCCTTCCAACGACACTTTCAAACTTGCCAAATTTCCAAGCGATCCAAACTATTTCGCTGCACGAGAATCACACGTGTCTTCGTCGATCTGACTAATTTTAGTTTCCATACTCGGGAAAGAACGTCGAAGATCGCATATAGTCGAGGACATGAAAGACTCCGACTGTTTGATATGTAACGCAGTCTCTTCTCGAGAAATACTCTTCTAAATCTAAATCGTTACCGAGTCTTTATACACTTTCGTCGGCCGCAGCCATTCGTTACGTAACAAGACACAGAGTAGCCGTTTGTCTTCTTAAGCCTTCACAAATTTTCCGAGACCAGATGGCTCGTTTGACGCCATCTCGGTTTCTGGTGACACGTAACGACGCTAATCGCGGAATAAGCGACGAGGATGAAAGTTTGACGGCTGAACAACGCGAAAAAAATGAAGGGAGGAAAGAGAAAACGATCGGCCGACTGCGTCGAAGGGAGAATTGGCCTTATCGTTAAGGGCTGCGATAGGGTAGTTGGCAAAGGCGAAGGAAAGCATCGAGTTTGTTCTGGTCGGGGCAGTTGGTCGGAAGGGGTTCGAACAAGCCTCGGGGAGTGGATTTGATAAATGCCATGACATCACGAGAGCAATTATCCCTGCCACACTCTATTTGCAGTTCCCTTGCTCTTTTACCACCCCTCGCGACGGGCCTCGCCCCCTTTTCTATCAACGCCCGTCGCGAATCAAACATTCTCTTTCTACGTTCGTCGTCGGCAACTTCTCGGTACTGTACATTATTTCGAAAGAGTGTTGGCGAATAAATTACCAATTCAAGAAAGAGTTACAGATCTTGAAGTCATTAGTAGGTAACCTGGTGGAAAGTGTAGCTCGTAGAGGCAAAGGGAGGATCGAATCGAAAGTCGGGCAAGTCAAAGGAAGCAAAAAATAATAGTTCTGGGGAATCTGTGTACACGTGGCACGACAGAGGTACGATAACAAGTTAAACCACGATTTTTGAAAGGAACGACGGACACTTTGATCGGTCACCGTCGCGTGGTTTCCGCGTTAATGAATTCTTTTAGTGGGACACGCCAGTGACCCTCTTTTCCTTCTCGTCTCGCTTGCTTCTCCTCTCCCTGTCTCGATGTTCGCCTATTAATAAGCGCCCGTGGACACTGATACTGCCGGATTCTCCTTTGTGATAACTCCACGAAACAAGAGAGAAAAAAAGGAGAAAGCAGGGAGAAGGGTAAAAGGAAAAAAGAGGTGAAAAAAGAAACGGGAAGGGAAAAATGATTACGCGGGATCAAAGCCACGGGTACGAAGGCTGCAATTTGATACCGTAATGCCAGAAATTCGAGGCAGGTATATCGAGAGAAGCGTGGCTCTTTTGTCGAGGATCACTGTTATTCCCGAACGAGAAGATCCAGAGATGCGGACGAGAGCGTGGTTTCCCCTGAAATTCGCGCCACCCTCGTCCTTGCGTGCATGCCGGTGGTCGCGTGATCCGTGCCCGTTATCGAAATTCCAAAGAACTCTTTTGACGCGTAGCGGGACCAAGTCACGAGGAACGAACTGTGTGCTCCCATAAGTACGCGTTGTCGCTGATTTTCTATGCGTGCACGCGCGACACATTACGCCGCGTCGCTCGATCGAAGTACACGACTGTTAACCCTCGAGCGAGATGACACGGTGCGTTTCCGCGAAAACTAATTTGCTTAAAATATCTCACGTTAAATCGTTATCTGCTGGCCATTAAATTAAACAGGAGGACACAGAAAGGGGAGACGCGGCAAATGCGACGGAAACGATGCTAAATCGGTGATTAGGACGGTTAGGATAAGCTGCGTGAGGTGTGTTAAAACATAACCGGCAGACGTTGAAGAGTCCTCGTCTCGTAGGCAACAAAATAAAGTTTGCTCCTCGTTGTACATACTGAACGTTGTTTGTTGCGAAGGAATTTCGTCGACAATTCGAGAGAGAGAGAGAGAGAGAGAAAGAAAGTTTAATTGGCTAAAGCAGTTGTCTAACAAGTAGAAGATACGGGTTTGAGTTCGAAGTGTAGCAGTTTCATCGGTGTCACTCAAGTTTAATAACAACTTGTTCGATGAAAGTGAACGTAATGGTCGGCGTATGATTCGTTCACGAGACGCAGCGCGTATGCATTAACTATGAGGGGTCTAGTTACGAGATTTTAATGGAATTATTCAAAAGGATAATCAAAGTTATCGAAAGTTCCGAAGTAATTAGCAACGCAAGTTCCACGGGGTACGTCTATCGAGTGTTAAGTAGTTTGAATTAGTAGACAGTCCGATTACACGGCTCGTTCTCTTCGTCGAGGTTAAACGGCAGCCGCCCTCGGTATTTTCATCCTCTCTCACTCTCTCTCTCTCTCTCTCTCTCTCTCACTCACTCACTCACTCTATCGTTCTTAACTCTTCGCAAAGGTATTTCTTATCAAGCATGCTACTCGTCTACCTCTGTTACTTTCATTACGTGCACGTTATTAAGCAAGACCATTTTGTTTCCCCCTATTCTCTCCTTTTTTTTCCCTTCTCTCTCGCCTCCTACGTGGATTTAACGATCGGGACCGTCGATAGCCGAGAAATACAAGTTCCCCGACCGATCGTGATTATCGAGATTTAAGTATCGTACATTCGACGAACGACTAGCCGGTATTCTCTTTTGCGCCTTCTGCTTCTTTCTCCTTTTTTCCTTCGCTCGTTGCACACGTGCACACGTTAACATCCACTACATGAGAACATCTAACGATTCTTCGGATCACGAGCGTACGAACCGAACCACGGCAAATTATCGTTCGATTCGAATCCATAAACACCACTCTTAAATGCTTTATCCTTCGTACCGTTGAACGTATAAAAAACTGTACACGCGAATCGCCTGCGATCGTAAATGTCCTCGTAAAAAGCGGCATGTGTTGTGCCACCTTCATCCTCTCTCAATTTCCTAGCCGAACGAAAACCATTCACCGACCTATTTTTCCTTTCTCCAACCATCTTCTGGATCGGGACGTTCGAAAATCGAACGAGGAAGGTTACGTGCGGGCGTACGTACCAACCTCGATGGTCAGGTCGTTTTGTTATCCTTGCTTTCAGGACCACGAATTAACGGCGGATCCGATTATACGAGTCATTTACGGTCCGTTTCGCCATCGACGATGGCGCGGCAACGAAGCGGTTCCGCCACGACCCATTTCCACTCGTTCGAAATAGAAGGCAGAGGCCGCCTTTCGAATATTATCATTCGAATATAGCCCGGGACTCCATTATCTGGCGCGGCGCAACTACTCGAAACTCGGCGCGCCATTAAACTATGGGGTCAATTTGTCCGGAACGCGTACAGACCCGGAATTACGTCCCTCTATCCCCGGCGGAAAAGAGACAGGCAGAGGCCAACGGCGGCGGCGGACTTCATGCACGAGATTACACTTGTTCCCTCCGCATTAATCTGATGCTAGATCGATAAACGTGGCCGGCACGCTGTTTCGCGATCGGTACCACGTCCGCGAAGGAACGTTCACTCGGAGAATGGACGTATGACGAGACATTGAAACGTGAAATCTTATCGATTTACTCTCCGCAGGATACCCTTTAACGATTCAAATTGGGACCTCATATTTCAATATCTTGCTCGTACGTTATTATCGGTAGAAAAATAAATAAATAACACAAGTTTATTCGTATCAGATATTCTTCAGTATAAACAAATGTCAGAACAGAAACAAATGGATAAAGCCATTAATCTTGTAATTCGCCGAATTCTAATAGAAAAATCTAAGCCATCTTGAAAAAAGGTTAATTAGCTTATTATTTGTAGCGCGATACAAATAATACATACATTGCAAGCTAGAAGATCATAGTTTTTTTTACCAGAACGTAACATCCATTTACTAATTGTAATTATCATAATTTAATAGTACGTATGTATTACCTTATTTCTGAAAGTTATTTTATTGTTTATTTTATTAGTTCTTATATAACATCTTGTCATTGACTCAAATAACCCTAACCTTTCTGACGGTATTTCTTGCTAGATCTATTGGGTTGACAACAATGTGTCATTACCACCTAATGACAAAATCCGCAATCACTTAGTTGCCAATTCAATAAATAGCATCGTATTAGTTCACTCACAAGGATCAATGGTGTCTCATACGATAGGTTGGATCACACTGCAAGATCGAATGTTAAGATGTTTGAGCTTAAAACACTGCTATACTGTAAGAACAAGGCAACGTTATCACTTTCGACTAGAAAATTCAAAATGAAGTTCTACTTTATGCTCGTATCTTTAGATACACGTTAATGGAATTTAATTACTCGTCATCGTGACGGGCGAACGACCCGTAATATCAATTTTGCGTTTCATATAGCGAGGCGCATGACTCCGCCCAAAGCTGAAAATACGGATTTTAATTATGCAACCCATTCTCGTACAAGTTGATTTCGCTCGACTTTCCCGCGGTATCATGAATTTTATTTGAAAATGGCTTTCGGTTGGATGAAACGCATATATTTTAAAATACACGTGTGTATCGCAAAGGGGAAAAGGTATTCGAGTGGAGTCATACTCAAATATTTGAGAAACCACTTGTATCGCGATGATAGACATGGACACTCGACGATGAGATGGAAAATTTCGAGGGAAACACGTTTCCCGGGACTGCTAACGTTAGCGACGAACGATAATTTTTGCGACGAGCGCGTTTATTGAATGCAAATCGCAAATACGTGGAGGAAACGAGCAAGTACGATTCGTCTCGGTGTTCTTTTTCTCGCCAGTCATCGTCGAACGAGAGAATCGAGGATTATTTATCGGTTACGTGACAGCAGCTCGGCAGCGAGGAAAATTTAGAAAACACGCTACGTGTCCGGTTTGCGTGTGCTAGTGGAGAAATCGCGATGCACGCGGAAAAAGTGCCACTAGCAGACTTTCCCAGCTTTTCGCCAAGTTAGATGTAATTCCATGATGCCTGTCTAACTTCTGACGGTTTTGTGGGCGCGGTGATTTTGCAATGTCGCCACGTTTTATTTCCCTACTCTTCCTTTCCTTTCTTTTTTTCAACTGTTAAATTGTCTACACGCGAGGAATGTAACCGAGACGACTGTAATCGTCGAAATCGTCACGTTCAACGATACCGGAGAAGAGGTTGGCTGACAAAGAAAAATGGAATAAAAGAAACCCTTTATTTCTCGTCATTTCCTCTGCCGAGTCTAAAAATACCGAATCCAAAGAAAATTTGGATTTACGTAGAATTTCGTCGAAGAATAAAATTAAAAAGCGGAAGGGTGGAACTTTGGATAACCGAAGATATTTGGGACAATCTTAAGCAACGGGGATGAGCGACTTTTAAACGCGTTTCAAAAGTGAAGCAAAACTAAAGCGCCAGGATATCAGGAACAATGTGAAAGGAGATTATTTGCATCGATGATCGATTCGATCGACGCGGGATTCTACTCGATCGAAGAACACCAATCAGTGGATTTCTCGGATCATAAGTATGACTTCCGCCTAATTAGTAGAGGTGTGGAGATCGGGCGATTATTTTTCGTCGGGCGTTGAGAACGACGACGACGATAGAAGCGTCGAAGCGGGACAGTCGGTCGCAAGAAGCAAGGAATCGTATCAAGGCCTCGTTAAGGGCGAGCCTGGCGAAAACGTGGTTGGTAAAACGACGATCAATCACGATTTTCCTCGGTGCTCGTCAGTCGGCGCATACGTACACGTCCCAGTTCGGGGACGAATGGGGTCGTTGAACCGTTTCTTCGGGTCCGCGTCCAAAAATACACGGAGAATCAGGGAGGAACGACAGAGTCGTAACGAGAAACGTAACGCAGACGACAAGAGAACGAAGGAACGACGGCAACGATCGCGGCAAGAGGGCTGAGATCGGGGTGCGGGCCAGAGGGAAGGGAAATACGAAGAAGGGGAAAAGCGAGCACAATGCTAGCCGGAGAGACTGCGGTGACAAACAGTGGACTGCAGCCAGCAAAGAGGTGGCAGAGGGGCGCAAACGCGCAATGGGGTGAGGTAGGGGCCGGTCGAGCGGGCCAGCGGTCCAGAGAGATGGGAGAAGGAGAGCCAGAGAGAGCCGAGAGGATGAATATATATCGCGACGCGACTCTTCACAGAGCAGAAATTACTCTCCTCTCGTGTATTCTTTCCACGCGGTTATTATGGCAGTCGAGCTATTCTTGGATAAAGAGAAAGATAGAGGAGATGTGGGGCGGATGGCTGAACAGCGGGCAGGAAGAGAGGAGTCAGTGATGAAAGAGGGAGGTTCGGGCGGGAAGTTTCAAACAAAAAGGAACACCGATCGAAAAGCGAACGGAAGCTTTCGCAGTCGACCGGGTTTCCTCTATTCGGATCGAATCGATTTGCCTCTTCTGGGATAACGTCGATGCTCTCCGCAACTCTGTCTCGTCCGGGGATCTCCGCGAATCCTGGACTCTGCACGATACAAATTTTCCCGTTGATTTACGTCGCTTGTTACGCGTGCATACCTCAGTCGAAACGTCGATACGCGTTTGTACGTGTGCGCTTGCATACATATGTATGTATATGTGTTTTCAAAAGATAAAATGCTACTACCAGAAGCTCCGTGCTTTCTCGTGCCTCTTTTTATAATATATGTATGATTTTTCTTTTTTTATTGATCCTATATTTTCCGCTCCTTTCTTGTTTGTTCCGGTAAATAACAGCGATGACCAACAGAATTTTCGCGATACTTCAGGCACCGTACTACGATATCGAGCACCTTGAACGTAGTAGCCGCGCGAGTAGATACGTCAATTACTCGACGAAACTCGTCCAGTGTGCTCTACTTTCGTAGCTTTTTCCCATTCCGTTTCTTTTTTGCAACACGTCGGGTTAGAACGAATATCCCCAAAGGTAAACTCTTTCATCGCCACGTAGTTTTCGAACTTGTGCATAGACGATTCGCTACTTGTTTCATACGAGGTGACAGTCGCCGGGGGGATGGGAAAGGCGAAGAGGGTTGGCTCCGGCTAACTTTTGATTTCTTCTATTCCAGCCTCGTCGCATTTGGAACGGTTCTTTCGTTCACTTTCCGTTTTACCTGGCCCTCTGTCACCTCGCGAATTATTAAAATCCCCCGTAGCTTCGACCGCGGAGACGAGCCGCAACTTTTTCAATTCTAGCCGCTTCAAACTTCTCCAAACGAACCTAGACGACATACAGTCGAGCCGCGAGTTTCTCGAAACGTACGAAAATAAAATTTCCACCGGGAATTTCGCAAAAAGCGCGCGCGGAATTATCTCTCTCTCCCCTCCCTTTTTCCAAAGTTTCCACGAGATCCGAATAAACTCTGGTATTCATTAGTTTGCTAATCGCGTCGAAAAAGAAAATAACGCGTGACATGACGAAAAGGAAGCGAAGAAAGAAGAAAAACAATGATACCGAAGTAGAAACGAACAAGCAGCACCATCTCATACGATGAACCGGTTAGCCAGTCGACGATCGGACGGCTCCTACGCCCATGCGCTAAATCCATGATTTACTCCCGGTGAGCGAGTTCAAAGGGAAGAAGGGTCTCCTCGGAGCCAAGAGAAACTTTAGTCTCCACCTTGGAGACGTCTCGAGTGCATCTCGTCCCTCTTGCCTCTGAATTTAACATCGAAACTGCACCGATATGCCTGGCTGCCTCGATGCCTGTTCCGCGACGAAAGTCGAACGCTCTACCTCGTTTCGCGTGTTCGACCTCATTGTCTTCTTAGCCTATGTCGATCGACATACAACGAAATACCGTGAAACCTTAAGCTAGTACCCGCGTTGGGTCCCGTTGTCGCGATATTAGATCGCGATAAATTAAGCGGCTCCGCTAGGTTGGTTAAATCCAAGATCGGTTTGCCGTGGTGGAGCACGAGACGACAAACTTCTTAACTGCGCCACTGTAACTAACTTGCTGGTAGTCTCGTCTCCCGAACTTAACCGATGAATAACTGCAAAATAATCAGCTTGAATATTCATTGCTGATTCCCCTGCGCCTCGCGCGTCTCCTGTCGCTCGATTATTTGTTTCCTTCTCATCCTCCTCTATTTCCTGTGACGAACCACGAATCCACCAGGCTCGCACGAGCATTCATTAAGACGCTAACCGAAGAATCTATCTCTCTGAGCTTGCTCGCCATTAACCGAGAGGGGGGAGGGGGGTATTATACCCTGGGGCCGCTGAGAAACACACCAGGGGACGTTTCTGTAATCCGAAAGAATACTAATGGCCGGTCCAGCCAGCCCGTTTACGCGATAATATCGCGCGACGAATTTTATTTACGATTCACGAAACCGCCTAGCTTCGAGAAACAACCTTTGCGCTCCGCCCACGAGACCATGTAATAAATACCACTGGCACAGGCCGTATGAGCGATGAAAATTAATTAGGAGTTTAAATGGAAATTCAGAGCGCTGAAACGACGCCCAACTCTCTCGTGATCCCTCCGTTTATATCCCCTCGCGATCGTCTGACGACACGAGACATTTTTCCTTCTCGTTTCTTCAAAGATTTATCGATCGAGGATCTCGAGGATAACCGCGCCGCATCGCGTCGTCTGCCAAAAATCATCGGCATAGTCTCGCGACCGAGAATCATACATACGGTCATCGTCTTTCCTTTTCTTTCTTTTCTTTTTTGGCTGTAGTTCGTCGCCGTAACGGTGTCCTAATTACGAATTTACCGAGGCAAGAGAGGTTAATTTGTAGAGCGAATTAAGCGGCATCTTTTCTAGCGCCTTAGAGAAGTTTTAGTTAAAGATCGTCAGGACCAACCTGGAGAGACATAATTCACCGAAAGTTCCGTCGTATTTTACCGAACCGGTTAACAAACGGTATGGGCTGGGCTAATTGCAAAAATCGTTCGAGAAGATTTATGTCGATGGTTTTAACGCCCCGAATTATCTCTGTTTTCCTCGTTTCAGCGATTTTATTAAACCGTGTAACATCTGCCGTTCATTTCACGTATGCAAAAAGAATATACGTGTGTGTGTATAACGCAGGTTTGATCGACGATGGACGAAGAACTCAACAAAGCGAGACGATGGTTTCGTGTCAGATCAACCGAAGGATGGTCTAGCTCGATGGGAAGATCTTGTTTAAACGTGTTCGGACTGTTTAAACGGCTAGCCATTGAGTTCCGCAGTGCAAATATTTTATACAAATAATCGCTATTTGAGATTCAGTTAACTGGCCACTCTTGAAATATAATCGACAGGTGTGAAATAACAATACACGTACGATCTGTCAAACGCAGACTAGTGTCGTTTAATAGTAAAAAGTAGATTAAAAATGCTGGAATACAGGTTAGTTACTTTGCAAAGCATCGATATATAATTCTGCCTTATAATTTCAGGCAAATATTTCTTTAATACGAGTCGTTCGTGAGTATTAAATCAAAAACTATTTCCAGTCGGTATTAAACCCTCGAATATTCCTGATTCAACACGATCGAACTTTTGCTCGTGATGTTGCATTATCCTGACTCACCAAAGCGTCTCAATAACCATTCCGGCAGTTTTGATCTGATTCGGTACTTTACGAAGACACGTGTCCGTGCATGCATTAAACCTCGCTGGACGACGTTTTAAGCACTTGCGGTAAACTCGTCGCTTCGAGCACAGTACGTGCATATATCCTCGAAAAGTAATTTAGATCAGCCGAGGTAAGCTATGTCCTTCAAAAAAGCCACACGCGCGCTAACTTCCACCTAGTACCTATCACCCATACGTCACCAGCTTCTACCATTAATCATACTTTTTTTTTTTTATATCGTCGATCGATCAATTCTTCCACCGCACTCGCCAATATCAAACTAATAACCGAACTTACGCCAAGTATCCTAAACGTGTGTCGAGAAAAACGCAAGAGTGTAAAAACGATCGGAATTTCGCAAGCGCACGATCCTCGTTACGTATTAGAATTTGTTCTTAAGATAGGTTTTTTTTGAGCGATGGAAAGAAGATATTTCAACTGAGGCAGAAAGTAGGGAAAATACTAAAAAAGATTTGATAAACAAATTTTTATTCGCGTCGGATCCCCTGATATCAATTTTCGAACAAACTGCACATTACAACATGCGTCTCTTCGTCTTTGTCCTGAATCCTCGTTCAGATGCCTCGGCGTGAGACGTCTCGAACGAAGAGTAACGAGTCATTCGACGATCTAGATCGAATAAAAAAGCTGATGTCTGTCTTTCTGTCGATAACCGTGGCTGAAAACCTAGCCAAATATTGTCGTTGAAAATCCTTTCGCGTGTCATCCGACCTCCACGGTTATTCTCATAATGTCATATTCCAAATGTATCAAAGAAGCGAAAGAAAGAAGCAGTTCTCGCAATAGAGTGGCGCCATGCGTATTTTCGAGCTCTCATTTCGGAAGAGACAGGAGGCATTTACGTGTAAAATGTAAATAATACGAAAACTGGAATTCGGTTGAAGGATCTGCGGGCGGGCCGCAATTTGCGAATTCAGAAACTTGTCTCGCTGCAGGATGATGAGGAGCTTACCTGAAAGTGCAACGTTTCCATGACGAGGATTGGATCTCTGTTGGATTTCGTAGGAAATGCCGTAGCGGGTCTTCCGTGGAATGTTTCGTTTCCAACAACGCAGCGCGGTCCTCGTCCCTGTAACACAGAAACAATCGTTGTCTACGCGCTCTCTGCAAGCTCGTTAGGAGGAGGGTACCGTGGAAGATATCTGGCTATTGGCGAAAGTAGCTGTTGGTCCGTAATGACGATAAAACGGCGGCAACGATGATAACTGGAGCAGCTGGTAATCCTATTACGTAATCGAAAAGTTTTGCCTTCGTACGCGCGACCAGAAATAGCAACGCTCGGCCCTCCGGGTGTCGATTAATTGAAATTTTATAAGCATTTCTGTGTTTCGCGGCTCGCGCGAGTAAGCCAGCTTCAATTAGAATCGAAAGTCCATTGAAGCGGTGGTAGCTGGTGAAAAAGGCGAGAAAAAAGAAACACGACGCAAAACGAAGCAGTGAAAAAGAAATGGGATGGTAGCGAGGAAGAGGGAGAAAGAGCAAAATGATTAAAAAAATAATAACAAAACGACGGAGGATAGAAAGCTGGAACACCGTTCATTTAGGAACGAGCTTCCGATCGTAACAACGCGACAACGTTCGCGACAATACGCAAAAGGGCGAAAGAGATGAATTAATTGCATTTCCGTGGCAGTCGCGCGATTGCCACGGTAAAATCTGGCGATATTGCGCGTGGCATTGATCCACTAATAAACGAAACAATGTTACAACCGTGGTACATGCATGAAATGAGTTTTCGCGGTATAAAACGCGCGTCCTGATTGCCCGTGCAGTATGCGTATTGAAATAACTTCAAGCGTCGTGTAAATAGAGCTATTAACTTCGTTAGGGTCGCCGATGAAAGGGACGCCACGTATAATATATATATAGAGAGAGAAGCCGTGGCGAAAGTAAAATACAAATAATCACGGAGCGAAAGAAAAATAGTCACGCGAATTACGTTAATGGAGCAATTCAATTTTTCTTCTTCTCAGAATATTTTCCACCTCTTCTTTCAGTCTGACTTCGGTCTCTGTTCCGGCCTTTCATACTACCAAACAAGTATAAATATTGAACCCGTACCGTTGCCTTTCTTCCTTAATTAGCCATCACGGTATCGATCTTATTCGCCCCCGGGGACATGGGTATTTTACGACTGCTCGAATCCGAGTCCGGTAACTAGACCGTTCCGAACGCTCGCAAACAAGGTATCGTGGTTCGTGATTTCCAAACTACCCCCCTCGATTCTCTCTCTTGGTAAACGTCTCGGCCTATCGGACGTCCCTCGTAGTCGCGCACCGGTTCGATCTAGTTCGCGATACTAAAGCAGAGTAAAGAGTAATATTCCTGTTGGAAACTACGCTAGAAAACATAAATCACCGAGCGTTTGCCGTATTTTATCAGCGTAGAAACCGTAAAATGTCACTCGTTGAATTCCATGACTCGTTTACGTTTACGTTTAATCGTAAGGAGAAGGGTCTAAAATCTGAAAGATACGTGATCGTTACCGGCCAAGCTAAACTAGACTGCTATTGTCCGAAGAAAACGGTCAAGAAAATGGAAATAGATCGTTTCCTCGATCAGCGATTCGTCGAGTCGAGGGGCCGAACGCGACCAAGCCATTCAAGTATCTAACCTCCCACTTCGTCCTAAATCACGGTAAAACGAGGCACGACGATCAACCAGGGGAAAATAAACCTGCAAGCGGTAAGACAACGAATAGGTCGAGCGTATCGGCGGTGAACAAAGGATTCCCGAACGATTTATCGCGAATCAAAACCGATTAGCGATCTTAATCTGTTTCTTGGTTTCGGATGGTGGAAACGGTGCTGAGAAAGGAGTCGCATCGTTAATCAATCGGTCTGCAGAGCCAGTGACTCTCATCCGTTGCACGGTCGTCTTCCGTTCGTCGAGGCAATCTCACACGTAATAAACGAAACGCTTTGTCTCTTTCGTTCTGCCAGCGAACCGTTTATCAAGCGGTGGCAAGGCGATATGCCCGCCGCCGGAAGCATTTGCGAGACTCCTTAGACGCTATCGACTATAAAAGCCCCCCAGAAGCGGTGGCCAGTGGGAAACGCGTGATCAAACGCCGCCGACCAAGCATTGCGTGATTCATTCGCGTTAATTAGGGGAAGGTTTTTGCTCGCGGGTCGCGCGACTCGCCGCACCACCGAGATTTACTCTATCCGCTGGCCATCCGCCGGTTCGTCTAATCCAGACCATCCAGCTAACCGCTGTATATTCTCGGATGCAATCAAGTTTTTGCCCGTATAAGGACAACCTGTTGAAAGAAGCCGCGTGAAATTCATCTTCGTGCGCGGCCTACCTTAACTCTCGCCTCCGAAGTAATTGCTTCGGCGAATTCGGACAGCCTAGCCGTCGCAGCGAATCGCGTGTCCCTTCTCGTGCACGTGGACGACGCGCTCAACGACACGGAACGTCGCTGCCTCTCATCCCATGCCCAGCTGAATACACGGCAGAGATCTTGGCAATGATTGAGCGGAGGCAAGCGGACAAGTTACGGCCCGCGTCTACGATCGTAATTGTACTGTTACGTGGATATCGCTCGTTGACTCAACCGAAAGCGAGCCGGGAGATTGCTCTTGGATGCATTCAGTTTTGGACCTAATCGATCCAATCGAGGTGCACGTAACGAATAACCATGAAAATCTCTTTGAATATTCTAATCGATTCGGTCCGAACAGGTGTCCAGTCGAAAGACAATTTTGACCGGCATCGCGAACTTCTGATGGCTGTGAATCAGATTGCGTGTATTTTGCTTGGTTTTATCGGCGATACGGCTGCTATGATCTAATTTCTGACTACTTTTCCAATGTCGCACATGCTGCGTTTCCAATTCGTTTAGATACGTACGATAGAACACGCGTGAGATTGTCTAAATTACACGTGAATTTCTGTGTACGTGTACGTTAAAAACAAAGGTCGGAATCTAAGAGAATCTAAGCATCAGGGAAATGCAAGAGGATGAAGCGTTGGATTTTACGTTGACAATAAATCACGAGAGGCCATACTTGCGCCGCGACGTTCTAAATAACCACGTTCTCCGGCTGCTTTTTACGAGTGTAGCACGCGTCACACGACAATAATCGTCGCCGAGGTGGAACAGTGATACTACGATAGACAAAGCGAAACATCTCTCCAACGAGCCTTTATGGAATTTTAACAAGGACATTTACTCTCTCACCTTTCCAAACTCGAATCGTCTCCACTCGCCGCTCGCCTAAACAACAGGTTCTTGCTTAAAAATACAGTCTGCCCGGTAATTTCTTTTTAACCGCGTATTCTCACCGATTCTTCAAACGCTTAGCGTTCCTGTTTCGAAAAGACCGAAATTCCAGGAGAATAGTCGCAAGAACCCGGGAACGATCGACGCGGGAATACCCGCTATCTCGTAAATACCAGCGTGGCACGCGCTCGTTACGCGTTCCTCGCCGCCTTTTAGGGAGTTCATCGCCGGCTGTTGGAATCTGTCTCTTGTCGTCGTGTTTCCCCCAATGAACGAGAATAGAACGTACCGGAGGCTGTCGCAAGGAAACGCGTGAAATAAAAGCTATAGACCTCGATGACGTTTTCGAGGGATGAACGAGGGTGGTTGTGCCACAGGAAGCTGGAGACACTTGGAAGCGTAGAACGTGGAAGAAGGTTTCCGAGCAATCAAACTTTGGCCACCTTCGAGTTTTTAGGGAAACTCGCGAGTTCTTGGGAACTGGCGGTAGGTTAAAATCTCGCAGGCACGCGATTGAAGTTATAAGGAAGTTTGAATCGGCACAGTAAAGATAGCGTAGTCGGTCTAACTTTTTAACGTTTTTCAGCTGTTGCAACCGTGTCGGATTTCTCGAGATCGTTTTAATAAGACGGACGGTTTAAGTGGATGCTTGGACTGTAAGTGGAAGGTTACGACCGTCGGTCCTGATGTCACCGACTCTCCACGACTATTAGGCTGAATACTTTCTTCTTTAGATAATATTATAGTCATTGCTTATTACCGCTCGTACCGTTAGATTGGTCCATAATTTCGCATGGCTTGGAATATTTATCGCACTGTATGGAATATTTATCCATCTATTATACACCATTCGATATCTTTCGAGTCGTTCTTTTATTTTAATGATAAGATATAAATTTCATGTCGACGTTTGAATGTCGTGCAATTGTCGACAACATTCGTATCAACGACACATACGACGACAATTTAACGAAAGTGGCTTTCCAGGATCTTGGATGAGAAGCTTTCTAACATTCTCGTTTTGGTGGACTACTATCTTATTTCTTCCTTCCATAATGTTTCAAATCTTCTTACCTTTCACGACGATGTGAAATTCCAAACATGCTTTGGAAATTGGTTTGCGTTAAAAAGAACAGCATTTTTCAACCAACAAGTTCGAAAGCTGTCGAAACGTTCAAGAGAAGTTGTAAACGATAGTGAGAGATATCTATGTAACTATTTAATTAATTTCTAGAAACCCTACAAACGTATGGGCGAATTTAATATGTTACTTTTTACTACCATTCAAGGTCATTCAACTTAAAATATCCATCGAGAGCATCGGACGATCGCGTCAACGATACTTCTACAAATATTCGTGGCTGAAGCCGGATGCGAAGATCGGAAAAAAAGCAAGTTGAGGGGAAACGCGGAAAAGAAGGGTGGCCTAAAATTATCTCTCCAACTGTCTTCGTTCCTCCATGAACAACCGGCTTTCGACCAGCGATCCATTTTTTCCTCTTCCAGCTTCCCACTTCTCCTCTGCGTCTCGCGATTCTCGTCGCGTGTCACCCACGGTGGCGCCTCGCATTTCAGTCGCTTTTTAGAACTCCGCAAGACTGCTAATAACTCGAGTATTTGATTCACGTAAGGATGAACAAACCGTTCGATAACGCGGAATTCCTATCGCTCTTCACCGAGTTAATAGAGAATTCCTGCGATCGGAGGAATCCCGAGGCATCCTCAGACGTTTGACGAATCTTCCGCAGCGCGGGTGCACGCCTGATCGAGAAACGTCTCGCGGACACGTGGCGCTGGTAAACATCCGTTTTGACGGATGGCACCGCTTTATTGGGCTTTCACGCCTCGCTGAAATCTGGGTCTCCGCTTTGGAACGTTCTCGTCAACGTCGACTCGCTCTTCGCGTGGGCGAGGCGCTCTGAATTTAAACGAACACGCGAGAAGGCTAGGAATTCGTGAAAGCGCCCGGCGTTCACGCGAATTCCTTTGAAAAAAATGAATCTTTCATCTTCCTCGCCGCGAATCTATGAATAAAATTCGCCAATGCTGAACTGGCCGGGGCAAAGGTTAACGACAGTAGCGAACCCAAGGTGAATGTCGAACTCTGACGATCGGCCGTGCATATATCCTTAAATCTCCTCCAGCGTCGAGTATTTTTACCGAACGCGAGTAATTAACCAAGACCGGAAAAAAAAGGTACCGGAAAGCGTGCATCAAAGAGCCGGAGGGTCGCTTAAAACCGCGCGAAACCAACGGCCGCCACACACCGAGGAGAAAAAGAGTAGGATACGACGAGATGCTCGCGGTAACGAATTCCTCTGCTCCGGGATATTTTCGTCGGCGCGAAGTCCGTGTCGTTTGTCGGACGATAAACTTTGTCCCTCCTTCCTGCCCCTGCTCGTCCCCTTCGTCTCCGTTTACTCTCTTCCACGTCTTTTTTTCATCTGGCCAGTGTACTTGGCATACCGCCCCCGCGTTACTCTCGCCAACGGATAGGCGTTTTAACGCGTCTAGCAGAAATTTTGCACTGCCAAGTGCAAAGAGCAAGGAACGAGAGCTACAATCAGCTACAACTATATTGTGCTACGTGCTGTTAATGACTCCTCGGACTGAACTGTGCCTGAACTACGCATCACCATCATTGGATGCGCAAATTAAAAAAATTCTCTTGTCTTTAATCGTTATCTCTGTCGATGTATTAACGTACTTTATCAAAGAGAATAATCAGCTTCGTGGATTTATTGATTTAGTAAATTGAAATCCTAAAATTGGAGCCTGGGCGGCATTCATCCTTTTATGTATTTGTTATCTAAAAAAGAAGTTTCTCTCTCTCTCTTTCTCTCTCTCTCTCTCTCTCCGATCAGTGACCTGTCGCATCCATTTACCAATACCTCTCGCACTACCTTGCGTACGAAGTGGTTTCCGACGCTGATAAATTTCAACATAGAGCAAGCGCGCGTTCCATTTTCGAATTATTTTTACATCGTAATCCTTTTAAATCGCAACACAGTTTCAATTTTAAAAAATACAACGAATCCGTCAAGGATTATCGATATCGCGCTCCTAGTATATGTCGGTTCGTTTTATTCTTAAAAAAAAAAGCAGGGCGGTTTGCTGTTTTTCCCCTATTCGTGTTTCGCCACACCGAAAATAGGTTAATCGACGTAGCATTGTTCGCCGATTGTATATAATCAAGCGATATTTTTCCTCGCTTAGTAGACAAACAAATCGACGATTTATGTTACCGACACACGACGATATAAAGATAAACGTATAAAGCGGCGTACAAGATCGGCCGATAGCTATTTACCATTGGTCACGGCACAATTTCACGGAGCCTTCTCTCGTGCTTCCCTCGACGATTTAACCAGACGCCGGGCCGTAAGTCGCGGAAACTTCGAGCTATAAAATCATTTCGCGAGTTTTATGAGTTCACCGGAGTTAAGGCGACGTGCCGCGGGATTTGTCACGTACGGCAATAAAATGTTTCGCGTTGCAATGCGTTTCTCAAATCGTAATTGCGGGGCCAACGTTCGCCCCGTGTCGTACGATACGTGATTCCAAAGAATCATCATCCGAAGATTTCCAGCCGCGTGTGCATGGAAAGAAACGCGCAAAGAAACGCGACTAGAAAAGCGTCAAGAAACGCGTTCAGATTCTACGTACTCGTTTTTTTGATAAACATCATCGCGATGTTTAAGGTAAATTGTTGTTTGAAAGACCGCGCGATTCTCACGAGAGCAAGTTGAAACTATTAACTCGATTCGCGGTGATCGTTCGTTTAATCTTAAGAGGATACGTTTTCCGCAAACGTGCAAAAACATCACGCCTCGAGACACAAACATAGTATTAAACCAATTATTCTCTACTCTCGAATCATTCGTGCCATACCATGGCTGCGATTTCAAAAGGGTCAGCTGCGTCACTGGTAGCTGGCTTAATTCAACTAATATAAGGCTATCCGACGCTCTGATGAATTAGAGAACGCGTTACAAAGTTCACTGATGAACGAATATTCGTTCGTTCGAATATTCACAGACATAGGATGCACGTGACTCATTTAATTACGAGTGATACGATCAGGGACGACCTGTCACCTGCAGATTTTCGGAGGGTCGCACCGATTTCAGATGAACAGAGATAAACGAAACAGAGAAGAGAACGTGGAGAGGAAAGAGCGACGAAAAGAGAGACACGATCCAGTTACCAACGCCAGAGAACGCCCACCGATATTACAGGGTCCACGATACGTTATCACGACAATTGCAAACAGTCGGATTGGTTGCTCGTTTGTTGATTACGTTAAACGATAATTGAGATTTCAAAAGGCCTGACGATGATCCACAGCATCGAAGATTCGTGGAATTTTAACAGATGAAATCGTGGACGATTCATTTCAACGAGAGTTGCGTTTATTCTGTCCATTTTCATTCCTTTTTTTCTTTTTTCTTTTTTCTTAGATTCGCCTCGCGATTACATCTAAATGGCGCAACATTGACGAGAAGGATTTCTTTAAACGATCGATAATATGATAATTCGAATCCTCGCGATATCACACTGTAATACGAAATAGTATCGATGATCCTACTGACATTGATACGAATATAAACGTAGCCGCGGTATACGTAAATGAAGTCGAACGTGTGCGACTGTACGAGTCAGCAAACATCGTGCAAGTTATTTCGATTCCGTCAGTCAAGGTCGGCTAAGTATAAAACTCTCTAAGAAGAACTTTTTATCGCGATTTAGCCATTCCAATAAATTAGTAACGATCAGAATAATCACTGGATATTAACTGATGAGTAATAATCACTGAAATTAGAATAGCAACCAATACATCGCCGAGAGACAATCGTCTGGTACAATGCTCTGGAAACGATAGCAAATTTTAACCTGTGCTTTTTATAAGATTTTCTGCGAATCCAGCGGAAGTACGCAAGGAAGAAGGTAGAAAGAAAATAGACCGGACGTATTATATCAACCCACGCTATCTATTTTAGTTTTTGTCTCTTCGCTGTTGTATAAAGTTTGTTTCGTTTACAGTGCTTTATTTTTCACGTTTTTATACCCTGTTTTATTACTTGTATGTTATTTATTGCTTAATTATTTCTTGTTTATCACTTTTAAGGCGCTTTTTACTATTGCGTTATTGCGTTATTACATTATTAACAATTGATTCGTGTACGAACGTAATTAATTATATTATCGCCATTAAATTAATCGATCCATTAGTATGAAAATTTAAGGATACGTTAAAAAGGATTCTATTATTTAATATGCAAAACAACTGTAATAATTTCAACATTATTACAGAAATCTTCATGTATATATATATAGAAACGAAATATAGTGTTCCATGTAAAACTTTTTAAAGCTGCGTTAATATTGTAATAAGACACGAATATCGTGATTGTATCGAGAAGATTTTACACAAATCTGGATACGTGCATATATACCTAGGATTAGAAGTTACAAGATCCACCGCAAACGTAGATTCCGTGGAAGTAATATAGCTATGTGTTAAATACAGCATTGGTGAAAGTTATCTTAAACATACATGTACCTAATTAGTGCTGAAGATGGTTTCACTGCATGTTATTAAACCTTATTAATATAACGATACGTTTCGTTAATATAATTAGAACAGTCGTTGTTCCATCGATGAAATTTCAAAATGTGTTCTTCGAGTAATATACCTCGAGTAACACGAACGATACATTCTTCACGAAAGATTCTTCAAGTAAATCTTGAAATATTTCGAGCCAACGTGATCGTTTCACACAAAACTCCAATTAGCATAGCCCGTCGTAAATGTGATAATAAATAAACAATAAGAAGCTAACATCGCTCATCCCAAATTAGTCTCGCACGAATGCTCGAGCTTCCACAGAGAGTTCACTTTGGTTTCCATCGAAATCTCCTTGCCTGATCGCAAGGGAGCCCTAATTTCATCCAACTTGGCCCGAAAGCAACGCAAATCTCGCCCGTTCGAAAATAGATACGCGCTTGCGTTTCGGGGAAACTAAACGTCGAAACCTCGAGACTCGAACGATAATAAATGCGAAGCGCGCGTACATACGTGGAGGGAGGCTTTTTCTAGCTGCGGCTCACGTAAAGGACATCACGTACACGTATGCCAGGTTCCCTGCTCGCCGCGCCGGTTGCTTTTATTTCCGTCGCGGGTTACAGGCGAACGGTCTTCGCTGTCCGGAAATCCGTGAGACGTTCGGCTCGCGATCCCCGTCTCGCGCCATCCGTCTCCGTTTCCTTTCCTCGAGGCGAGAGAACTCCGAAAATAACCAGGCCAGACGCTCCGACAACGCTCCTACGGGGCTCGAGTCGATCAGCTGCTTGCACGGAATCCCGTTCAAACCGATGCCCTTTTAAGCTTCCTCAGCCGTTAACCATTTACCCCTAGACGAGGCGCTTCCACGGCTATGGAGAACGAGCCACGAACAAAATCGACATTCCTTCACAAAACCAACTCTACCCTTTACGAACTGCAAATTTATTTACAAGTGAAACACGTTGAAATACTGTTTGAAAATAAACAAATGTCTATAGACGTTGTTTGATTGGATGGAATTTTGGCGTGGGCTCTACTTCGTACGGAATGTAAATTGTTCCGTGGTTTGTTTGAAATTCCTGACTCGTGTGAAATGTTTAGACCGAGACTGGAATTTTATAGTCTAAAATTGGTATAGTGAGGATGATATTACTGATTCTCGTTGTCAATGAATTTGCCTAGAAACCGGGAACGAATCTTAAATTATTTGTCTTTTCAATCACGCGTTCGACGTCTGAAATACCAAGAGTTGGTAGCGTTCCACGGAACTAACGATTTTCAGCACCCCGTTTTTTCTTCCCGCTCTCGTCTTCCCGCCCGTGTCTTCCTTCGGGTTTTCGACCCCGAATCTTTTCCTCCCCAAGTTACGATAGTAAATAACCAGCGCGGCGCCAGGCCACACGGTCGAATTCTCTTCTCGGAAACATTCAAAAAGCGATCAAGAAAGGTGACGTAACCTGGAAAGCGGGCGAGAATAGGGTCAGCCGCAGGATTTCCACGTCGCATTTCAAAGCGAGCCGGTAGAGTCGCGGTGATAGCGCGAGAACTGCGCGTCGATTGGCGGAAAGTTGGAAACTCGAAAGGTCTCGCGATTCCTAAGCTTCGTTTCGCCAAAATATAAAAAGATACAATGTTTTGCAAGAACGAAGTAGGAACACGACTAATCCTACGATGAAATTTCGTTCAGAATCAGAGGATTGGAGCCGCGCCCGTTCCTCCAACACCGAAACATGTTTCGTTACAAAGGGCAAACGTTTGTCGCCAGATCAAACGACAACGACAACGAACAAAGCTCCGGAGTTATTTAATATTATCGCAAAACGCTTTCGTTTGCGCCGGGATTAACGGACAGCACGCTGTTCCTCAACTCGATATTCCGTTTTCCGGAGTTTCGTTTGTTCTCCCACCATCCAGCCGGCTAGAAACTTTAACAATCGAGACGGCCGGTTTCACCGAGGGGATTACTCGTCCCAGGCTGGCCACGAAACCCGCAGACCCCGAGAGACAATTATACCGGAATTAAAAACTCCAAGATCTTTTCGAGCTGACCCCTCCTTTCCTTGAGTCGCGAAAATCCGCGCCACCGTGAACTCAGGGGCTCGCGTTACCGCGCCGTTGCCTTCTCGCGTTACCGCTTAATCTACGAAATAATGCCGCGTTCCCAGCGGTGCTCCGAGACGAGCTTGCATGAAACTCGCCACTATTCGCGCGACAGAGAAAGAGACAGAAGGAGAGAGAGAGAGAGAGAGAGAGAGAGAAAGGGAGAGAGGAGAGGTAGCGTACGAATTGCGCGACCCGAAGCCGTGGCACCCTTAGGAAGAAAGTAAATTCTAATTACCACGAACACGGTGGTCGTAATTAGCGTTCCACCGAACCGAGTAATATCCTATGGGCTTAAATACAGCCAGGATCTCGCCGTTAAGCGGCGGCCCGAGAACGTTTACGGACCCAGTAATCCGGTGAACGGTAAACGAGCCGGGCCAACGAGTTCCACCACCCTGTTCGACGTCGTAAAAGCGCGAAACGTTTCTGGACGAAATTTCGGGCCGTCGATCGACCGGCTCGTTCGTGTCTTTCGTTCACGGGTAAAGTAGGATTTACGACATAGAGTTTTGGCGGCGTTATGTTGGATGGATGTTATTGCGAAGGCTGGTAGTCCGTACGTAGCGCTACGTGGTTAACGATGCGCAATTCAATTATTTCGAAAGAAAGGGAAGTGCGAGGATGCTCGTTATGCGCTTTCAGGAAAACTAAAGTGGTATTAGCAAACAGGTCGCGAATAGCGTTCGTTAATACTGGAATTACTGGTTTTTAGTATGCACCCTATTTATCTTAGCAAAACTGCTATAAAGTTTCGTGCGGCGTTGCTACTGAAATATAGAAAAGACGTTGTAGTTCTAGACGTAGCACGAGCGTGTAAATCGTTTGTACGAGCGTCCCAAGTGTATGAATGTAACTAAAGTTCTCGATAATTTCGAACACCGAACTCTTATTGCATAAACTCCAGTTATACGATCAGTTATGCCCTATGGATTCATATACATGGAATTCTATTGTGTATCGAAGTTTATGTTGCGCACTCTAGTTTCTACTCTAGACGTGAACACAATGCTTCCTTCATTGACAACCAATACGCAAGCAGCTTATCAACTGTTTCAGGATACTTCCGATCAACGTGAACGCGGCATAATGCGTGATTACAGGTAACCAGCTAGAAGTAGAGAAAACGACACATTGTCCAGACTAGTCTAAGACGTCGAGTGACTCGCATGAACCGGTATCGGCTGGAACAAGTTCCACAGGAAGAGAAGCCGTGGGTCGTATTTCCACATGACGAAGATTGAAAAAGTAAGCAAAAGAGCCGACTAGGGAAAACGAGTCGACGCTGCGAACGCTATAAACAGGCCGCGGCATTACGTTTCGCGAGAAAGCCGTGACACGAGGGCTGGTTTTCGAAATACGCGTGAAGTATACGTGACACGACGACGACGGTGCGAAATAACGAGCCGTAAACGCGGTAGTTATACGTCAGCGAATGATGCAGATGGTGTTTGCGCGCACATATTGCGCGTATCATTGCCTATCCCATGCAGGTATCGATATTACGATAAATTGGGCCCGAAGGATTTCGTATATTTCAAGTTACATTAGAAGTTACATACAGGTTATAACAAGACGTTAGAATTGATCAAACGTGGTAGAGTTCAAACAGTCGAGATTAAATACATGTTCGTGAAAGTATTTGAACATGTGTGGAAACTTACTTTGATATGGCTACAGTGACTGTACTTGGAATATTGCATACCATTTTACTTGCGTATTAATTAAGTCTAATTTAAATATTATTCTTGGTATCACTTTAACGGTAGGTACTTTTGTATAATTACAAAAATTATTTGATACTTTGAAAATGAAATGTACGAAATTTAATTAAAAGGGACGTAAAGAAAAGTTGTATGACATATTGATAAAGTGTGTTTTTAACATTAGTTTAAACATCAGTTAATTACCCACTATATAAATCTCAATATTTAATGGAACCATTAAGGCAATTATTCACACTATACAGTAACTTTCTGTTAATCGTACGTTCGTGATAAACGCTTTGTAACCTGTATATACATTTTGATTCTCCACTGTAGTCTGCTAACGCTAATGAAATTTCAAAGTCTTGCACAATACACGTGGTATATTCATAAAAATTGTCAACGTAATATGTTATTAATAATATAATATGTTGAGTATTCGAACACTTTTTTTTTGCCAACAAGTGCATATAAAATACAGCTTGGAAAATTCGGATCACTTTTGAGATAAAGATAGAATCCGTCCATAACGCTTCAAAGGTAACCGTATCGCTTGGTATTTCCATTTCTGAAGATACACTCGATTCGAGCAACTGACCAAAGAAGTCCTTTGGGAAAGGCAAATTACATAAGATAAGGTTAGACTAACCCCGGTCTCTAGAGAATTCGAAACAAGTCACTCGACGTACAACCGAATAATCTACTCGGTCATCTTGTGCATCTTTCGAGATAACAAAACCTCAAAAGGTGTCAGCTATTCGTTACGTCTATTAAGCTCTATTCGGTACCTCTCTACTATTATTATTCATTTATTTATTTACTTATTTACAGGATAAATTCTAGGGGACCATAAAAGATGGAATAAAAAATAAGTTACGTATAAATTACTATGATATACTCGTAAAGAAATAGTCGCTTCAAAGGTAATAGGGATTGACCAGGTAGATAAATCTGGCTGATGAACAACGTTGATTTGATTAGTCATACAATTTGCATAAATGAAATATCTGTATGTTGCACGATGCTGTTCCGTATGCATGAAAGAGAACTTTAGCGTCTTGATGATATATCTCAAGGGAATAAATTCGATAATATCTAAACATGATATAAAACATTTAACTACTTTACTTACTAACTTAACGTCTAACATTATCTTTCCATTACTTAACGTCTGAAGATCGAAATTGTTAGGAACTGCTATTTGCTCTATAATCATCCTATCTTTTAACTATAGTTTTTGTCGTTATTCAAAAAATAACGTCTCGACAAATTCCTATTTGTATATCGAAGAAGCTCAACTCTTTTATTTTCAGCTTCGTTAACAACCAGACGAGCCCACGCGGAAGATTACGGTCGTTATGATACGAATCGACTAGAAAATATTTGCAGCGTCGCAAACGTCGTTTAAAATCCACTTCGATCGAACGTCAAATCGTAAATGGATCAATTAACAGCGGCAATGTACGGTTAGAGGTTGTAGAGACGGAGGGAGCGCGAAATCGAATTTCGGGTCGCGCGAGAACAATCAATGTCTGTCGGTTAGTTTTTCTGGCCGTCACTCTACGAGAAAGAAAAGAGGGGAGCGGGAAAAAGTTCGATTGGAAAATTTTCGTACCTCAGCGCGGTCACACGCGGAATAAGCAACGCTGGTGCTCGTTCATGCCGAAAATAGAGGCAGCAACAGAGAATGAGAGACAGGGGATTTCGATTCTTGCAAAACGGTGCTCTCG
This sequence comes from Bombus huntii, assembly GCF_024542735.1. Taxonomy (NCBI): domain Eukaryota; kingdom Metazoa; phylum Arthropoda; class Insecta; order Hymenoptera; family Apidae; genus Bombus; species Bombus huntii. The sequence goes on along the minus strand of NC_066245.1, from coordinate 6,857,594 downwards.
AACATTTCTCAACTGACTCGGTGCTAATAAGTCGCAACGAAACAATAGCCGCCAGAATGCATCGGTTGAAAATCAACGAAGAGTGGGAAATTTCACTCCGTTTCGACGACGATTAATTCGCGCTTCGATTCGATGCTCGTCGAAGATGTAGCCAGCATCGCGTCGAACGTGTGCTATCGATAAATCATCAGCCACCACGTCTATGTCGTTCGTCTGTCAAGAAGACAGAGATTGACGTTTCATTAAATACACAAATCATGGGAATTTCACTTTCTACGAGGTCTAAATGAAATCGTATTCTCCGACCTCGATCACTTACTTTTTTCATTCACTAAATGTCGCTTCCACAATTGTCAGACGTAAATTTCATCGGTACGACTCGATTTAGAGTCAAATACGATACAATCTGTCCAGTTATATAATTCAAACGTTTGGGGCGTTTTACTTGAACGATTGTTCAATTCTTCGTCGGATCCATCAACTGGCAGACGAGTCGATTTTAAAACTAACTAGTCGTTTCGTTCAATCATGATACGATAACTGTCACGATCGCTGACTGAATTGTTCGATCGACCATCAATTTCTACGATTGGTTTGGGTAAGAATCGCTATCGAGGAAAATTGAAAATAACGAATTAAGAAGTTTAATATAAATTCTTTCGTAAAGTGCTAGACATCATCGATTAGATAATCTTCGCACGAAAATATACACGTCGCTCCACTAGAGAAGGCAACTATCTCGCAAAAGCGATCATAATGAGCCAAATGGCATCGCCAGACCCATTCGCTCGTCGCAACACCGCAATTACGCGGTTCGCGTTCAGGCTCGTTCGAGGAACACCGCCAACGGCAGCTTAATCATGGAAATGACGGAGCATTGCGCTTTCGGATCTATTAGTAACTCCGGCGAAATGTCCGGAGGCGTGTCACTGATAAACTCGTCAAACCGGGCCGGGACAACGCTCGACCGTTGCGAGTGTTATCAACGGAACGACTACAATTGCCGATCGTTCGAATTTAGTTCTTTTTCCCTTGTTACTTCACCGCGTGCTTTCATGCCATTCGAATAAGAATTATAAAAGGAAAGAACGTTCTTAACATTTATAGGTCCTTAGGCCTGCTACGTTCTTTAAGGCACTCTCAACTTTATTTTTATTGTTAAAACATTTCTCAATCTTAGAGGAAAATATCGAAGAAGTATTATTATTAACATATCTTGACTTATCGATCCAATTATATGCTATTTTTCTTAAACTTTAAATTCAATTCCTTTTATCGTGCCTTTTCTTCTTGTAGCTAGTTTGATATCGTTTGAAGAAGCATTATAAAATGAAAGATCGCTTTTAATATTTCTAGGGGTCCTTTTATCTCAGTTATGTAGCGTGTTTCTATCGTTAAGAAATTCTTTCCGAGAAAAATATATAAGAATTATCGTGAATGTCGTTAACGTATCAATTCCCTTTCCAATTATGCATACGATTTTTCCAAAAGCATCGCCGGTTGAAAGGAAAAATGAGATCGACATTCGGACACAAAAATCCCAGTCGTGGCTTGGCTAAACCTCGTGGCAGATTCTGATTCCACGCGCATCACAGACGCACCTGGTTCATCCAATATTACACCACGCACGTTCTATAAACACACGAATTCTGTCAATCTGGAAATTTAGACAGGTCTTCACCCATTATCCCTGCTGGATCAATCCATCACAGGGACGCCTAGGCAGCATCCACAGAGAAGATCGAACAGCATCCTATCCACAGCCTCGTGTCTCAGCAAACTGTTAACATGACATGTGAGTATTGCCAGAGAGCGTGCGTCATACTGCAAGTTTGACGTTTTTCGATGTTTTTCCCGTATTTCCTCGCGACACAGACGTAAGAGTATAATCTTCAACCGAGACACTTGACTTTCCCGGATTTCTTCTCCAAGCTGACGGTGCGAATGATTTCTAGTTGGAAACGCGGCTTTGAAGAGACGACGATGGACGGGAGAATGGGAGGAGGAGAATCACCGGGATATTTCCCAATACACGGGGAAATACGTCAGTTCGTAGCCAATGTCGCGTGGGCGTTTTCATTTTCCTCGAATATGCCGTGAATACACGCCGCGGGAATACGTTGTTCCAGCCGACGAAACGAAGAAATTGAAGTCGCGCGCCTTACATCCCCGACAAATCCCCGAAAAGCCACGTGAAATTCTTTCGCCATTTTACCACATTGTCGTTGGAAATTGAAATATCATCGAGATAATTATTAAAGGCACTACGGGCCGGCGTGTGTAATCATCTTTTTCGCGGCGATTGTCAAATTCTTCCAAATATTTCTTATATCGATATAATATAGAGACTGCAAAGCAAGAAAACGATTATACGTTATATTTCCTATTCTTGTACAGAGAAGCAGTTTTGAGATTCATTACGTTGTTAATCGATCTTATATCACCAAATTGTCTTTACATTTGATTTTGGAGCTTAAAGTGCGCCATTTTATCTCGTCAAAAATTTTCGAAATATTATAAAAGACCGTTAGCGTTAAAATATTACTCAGCCCAATACGTATACCGATATCTTCAGCAAAAATTCATTAACTATATCTTTCGCTATAACAGATTCTTCTCGCTTTTAAAAATTAAAACGTTCTTCCTTAATCATAAAATCAGAAAATCAATAGAAATTACGAAAGTTTGCGACCGCTTGTAGAAATCTTTTATCGATATATTATGTGTTATATGCAACATTAATTGGTCCTATTGTTGTCGAAGTATAAACCAAATCTGGAAACGTATATTAAAAGCAATCTGCTATAGGAAACGCGACCGACTAAAAGTACCGAGGATGAAAGAACCATGAGGAATTTTGTACACTTGATGGAACTCGAAAGAAGATAAAAATAAAACAAAATAGAGTCGATAAAACAAATGAATCAAGACTCGGCAAACGTGTTTTAATTTCCTACAGTTTAAACATTCGTGTATCGTTACAATACAATGCTTGTTTGCTTCGCATCGAGTGAATTCAAAGCCAGCCAGCCACCCACCGTGAACGGTGCCACGCGTGACCATTTTTTTCCTCGCTCACAAGTTTACTATCGCTTCCGAAACAACTTCAAGATATATTCGAAAACAGTGCACTTAAATCTCAACGGTGACGGAGTAACAATTTGGAAATTCGCTTCCTGATGATCTTAAACGATCAATTCGTTACGCCGTAACCATACACGGCGAGGATATTAATTGATCGTAACAGCAGCCATGAAACGAGTCAATCATCGTCCATTCGCGAGCCCATTTTGGCGCAACAGTTACTATCGAGCACATAATCGAGCGGAACGTATGGACCTAACAGACTCGTATGTTAGAAATATCTTATCGCAAGCAGCAAGCAATGGAGATCGACAACGTGCGCGATTTCCAACGCGTATTAAGCGCCGTTTATATTCTCTCGTGTAAAATATGAAAGTCCAAATTGAGATTTGAACGTATTGCGCGCGCGACCCGCGACTTATCGGAGGTTGACTTTTGGCTTTTTCGGGACCAGCGGTTAACCAATTTTCAAGATCGAACATGATTCGGTGCACCGAGTGGATACTGATTTACGACCGCAACGACTCCTCCTGAATATTGATCGAAACGCGCCCATTGACAGTTGCAACTCCCGAACGGAAGAACGGCTCGACGAAAAAAAGAAAATGAAAATAATATGCGCTGCAGAAACGTATTAGTGCTTGAACAGATAGCGTATTTGACATACATGAGAATCACGGGAGAGACGCGCGCGACGAGTACATTTTTGTTGATTTTCTGATTAACGTGGCTTTATGACTAAACGGGAGAATACTAATATCGCATAATAGGAAAGGAAAAACGCTGACGAACTACTGTTACGAAGTACTGTACACGAATGACGAAGAGAAAATTAATGAAAATCTATTTTTGATAATTACTTGTTGTTTCGCTAAACAGCGACGGTCTAACGATCGGAGAACAAAGACTATAAGGTGTAAAATTACATTTTAAGTGATAATGTGAAATTCCCAGGTAGCCGGATACTTTCGTGACCGCCTGTGTTTCTCGTTTTTTCCAGATTCTTTTCTACACGTATTTTTCTTTTATTTTATTTGTCTTCTACTCTGTTCTTTTGGTCGGACGCCTCGTTTTTCGTTGGCGAGTCACGCGGCCAGCGGAAATGCATTACCAGTGCAAAGTAATTGCGAGGCGGACCACGACGGCCTGGGCAGATCGTGCTCGCAGATAATTCGGCCAATTTGGATTTTTTAACATTTTCATGCAAATGCTCGACGAGGCCATTTAATAAACACGGAATACACAGGCGACGCATGGCAAATTGATTCGATCAACGGTATGAAAACGAAGCGAATGGAAATGGTTGAGCAAAGGGTGGGGGGAGGAGGGGTGACGGCAGTGGCAAGTGGAGGACGAGGAAGAGGAGAGAGGAGAGAAAAAATAATTCACTGCCGGATACATCGCGTGCCATAGTTCGCGCGTACCACGATGCACCAAAACCGCTTTCGCGGCTATCGGGTAAGGTATTTTAAGAGCTTTTATTCACCGATTGAACGTGCCACCGTTAAATTTCACGTAAACGGGACCAGGACACAGTTTACAGCGTTAATAAATCCTCGACCATGAGTCCTTGGGACCGCGAAATTGATCTTCGAAGAATCTACCCTTCGTAGAGTGGAGCCAGAGGAACTATACGAAAGAAGCTCTCCTATCCTTTGGCACCGATAACGCTGCTAGAATATCGATTCGCCATCGATTCGATCGATAATGTCCTTTGACAACGCGGTCCAGTCTACGGAGTTACGACACTTGCAGCTACTAGCTTTGCTTAACGACGTTTACCGCGTTAACCCGAATATAACGACTGCTAAATATACTTGCGCTTATACGTGCGTTCCATCCCGTTGGTTAATAATTCCAAAATTTACCTGCTTCTGTGCGTTATTAATACTCACACGATAGTTACATGGTGCGGGCGTACGAACGCACCGCGGTTAGAGGCAGAAAGGAAAAAGGTCGAATACGTCGGAGAACGAAAGCAGAACAGAATCTTCAAAGGGTAAAATCTTGATTTTCGCTGGTTTTCAAATCGTGACGATTTAAATCTATTTTAAACATGGAGGACAAACAAGCGATCGCGCGCTATTTCTGCTCAAATATTTAGCTTCGATATTATCTTCAAGGCTCAGCCTTGTAATTTCCTTTGTGTTGGCTCGCGTGGCGAACCCCGAGAATGGACATATCGCTGGCAACGTGAATAAAGGTTTGTCGATAAGTGAAATTAGAATATAAAAAGGGCCGAGAGAGGGAGAAATGTACATATATTTGTAGAAAAAAGAGGGTGGTAAAAGTATGCACGCGTGATTCAACAAACACGCGCCGTTCAGGAAGATAAAGTTTGCTCGACGAGCGTAATTAACGAATATCGTGCGGTTTCGTATAAACGGCTGAAGAATTGAAGGCTGTGCAATTAATAACTAAATGTAGCTTTAATTATCGTTCATCGTATCGTATTAACGCGGCCAATATTAATTAAGTATTAATTGTCTAATTAATAAAATCACGTTATCGATTGATTCCACGTTACGATTTCAATTCAAAATTAACCTCAAATGCGTGTAATACATTCGACGTTCAACAACGGGGAGGTAATTTCAACCAACCACGTGCACGTGCCACCCAATTAACGTAACCACCCTTTCTTCGACTTGTCTATAACACGGAACGACAAACACTGTATCGTCCGACCTTCGGAAATGTGTCGCGTGTCACTTTCCTCGTCGGCGACTACACGGCCAACGTGAGGTTTCGCTATATGATAATCGCGCAACACGTCACGTGCGTGACAGCACGAGCGCCTCTGACTCACCCCTCCACGTTCTGTCTCACCCCAACTGGCCCTGTCTCGGACGAGCCACCATCTAGCGAACGCGGAGGCGTAAGTGATTACACCCGGTCTCGCGTACGCTGTCCGCAGCGCGCCTCCTTCTGTCGGCCCATTAACGTGTACACACGGGCCAAAGTAATGAGTCATAACAGACGATGCGTGCCGTTCGGACATCGACCACGGACACCGATGTCGAATCGTTTGGAGCGAATCGCGGTAATGCTTCCTGCTGGCCGATCAATCGCGCCGAACAGAGCTCGTTTTAAGAACAAATTGCTCGGAAACTCGATAGAATCAGGGATTTTCGACGTCCGTTTCACGATTGTTTTCACGATTTCGCAATACAAAGAGAAAATTTAACCATTCCTTTGGTGTTTGCGAAAAATTAGGTAGTTTTTGGTTGATAGGGAATTGTGTTTGGTGAATCGCGTGGAATAGAAAATATCGTGCGTATCAACGAACGGATCGAATAGATTTGATAATACCTGTGCCGGGCTAATCAGCCGTCATACCTTTTAAACGCTGTTTCCGCTAGTATTTACCTTACGATATTAATTTGGTTTACAAACCGAAAGCTTTTGAAAATCCGCAAAATGTAATTTCGTGCTCGTTTCGGCATTAATATCGTTTGGCTCGTGGAATCTCATCGTAACGTTCCCATTAATTAACGACTAACCAGGCGGCGACCGAGGCGAGGGAAAAGGTACAAAAATGTGCGGAAATAAATTAATACGAATATTCTACGACCATCTATGATGATTATATATTTATTCGTATATTTCATATATTATATATTTTCTTTATACTTGTTCTTTTTTCTAGATATTTCTTTACCCCGCGCCATGTTCAAATGATCGGTAGTGGCGTAATTATTTCGCGATCTTTTCATCGGTGCTTCGTGTGCGAATCTTTCGGCGAATTAACGAGTGTAGCGGCGACCAAGTCGTGACTCACAGCGAGGGTGAGTGTTCCTCATCGAACGCCATATTTTTGCCCGTAGTTTATGACGATATTCTATCCATGGTTGACTCATTCGGTCGTCACGCGAAAACGTATCAACGTTTAAGGACAAAACAACGATGGGACAATATGCTCGTCCCACGATTCAAAAATCTGAACGAAATACGTGCACTCACTTGCAAGTGTACGCAGCAGTTGCGACGAAAATGGAGCATGAAAAAACCTGTGACAACACGCGACATTTCTTTCCAGTCGATTCTAGGTCATGCTAGAAATTTCGAATTACTCCAAAGTAATGGAAATTTATACGAAAGGTCGGTCGTTTATTTCTTATTCAAAGATTGACGAGTATTAATTTATGATATAACGGAATATAACGAAATGTTATTTTTAAGCGAAACATTTCCTTCTCGTTCGAGCCCGTAAATGAACTTCTATCGGTCAGTGACTTTGCATCTCCATACGCTTAAATTACAAACCGTTAATTTTCCAATTTTATTTTCATTTATTTCAACTACACTTCATCAGTTCACCAATCAGTATATTATTTCACATTTAATTTCCAATATTAAAAACACCGCAGCTCTCGTATTTTATTTACAACACAGCCGCGTCTCAGTGAATTGAACGATAACGTTCCGATATCTAGCTGTCTGAAATTAATTCGACTATTGGACATTTTTATACGTGAAATTCCATAATTCGGCCTTCTCGTTTTATTTCTACATAGGTAGCAACGAAGGAAACGTTCGTTTGGAAAAATCGTCGGATCGCGCGCGATCTAACTGCAAGCCGGAAGGCCGATGTAATTACCATCCGTGACGATGCTTCGCAGACGAAGCGTGGCCTAAGTCTCGTTTGAATCGGACAAAGCTAAAATGAATAATGAGGGTAATTAAACGAATTCAACCAGTCCCGTCTGCTGTTGTTCCTTAGATGAGTCGCAAGGATTCCAATGCTCCGAGAACGAGTCTGAATGCTACGAACAAAGTCTGGACTTCTCGTTTTCCATCGCCTTCCTCTCCATCGCTAACCTTCTCTCTTTTTTTTTTTTTTTTTTTTTTAAATCCTTGCTCCAATTCCACCTACTTTTTTTCCTCTCGACGCCAGTGATTCTTCGTTTTCAGTGGCGACCCATTCCCTTCGACATCCTCAAAGACTGGTTACACAGCGTCTTCGGTAATTAATCCGTCTTAGTCGAAACGTCGAGCCACGTTCTCATGTTCGCCACACGAATGGTTTAAGTGATTAAAGAAAAGAGGAAAAAATAAATAATCCACCGCGAAACGCGAATGAAGTAATTTAACTTCGTAATTGACACGGTATAGAAAGATTAAATATAGATGCATTATATCGAAGTTTAAGGCATAAAGTGTACGCAGGCCTCTCAATATCGCCGCGGAATTTCTATGAAAGGCGACTGGTTCGAACCGAGAGGAGCCTCGCTTACGCGAAAACGATATTTATATATCGTTCCTTTTTTTGCTTTTGCTCGCTATTGATGGCTCCAGCACGGCGATACCATTTAAACAGATCCACCCTCTCTTCTCCGCGATGCGAAGGAAGTCCCGTAAAACCAACGCGATAGCTTCCCCCGATGTTCGTCTACAGTTCAATTTCCCTCTTCCACCTCGATCGATACTTTTTAAAACGGCGTCGAAATTACGTTCCGTATGGGTCGCGGCGGTATCTCGTAAATTCCAATCCGCCGCCACGTATGAGATTTAAAAGTCGTCGAGAATTTGGAATCTTTTTCTGTTGAGATTCGGAAAAGCTTGCTAAAGATATTGTATGAACGAGACACGTCACAACCTTGAAACTCGAAAACTATTATAGAGCATCGATCGATACCGAAATACAGAAATGTGAAAAGATACCGAGCAAAGAGAGAGAAAAAGAGAGAGAGAGAAAGAGAAAGAGAAAATCGATCGTACGGAATTGGCTGGCAGATTCGGTGAATTAGTCGAGACCGATCGTCGGATAAACCGAAGCCAAATCTGGTCCAGCAACAACATCGAACCAACCCATCCTGTAGGATCCTGTTAGGCAACTTTCGACTTAATCTCCGATACGGTGAACTATCTGAACCAGCCTCGACGGTGGTATCATTAAAGCAACGGGCACTTCACAAACGGTAGACAGAGCGACACCGAGTATTTTTTCCGAGACAACCTGTTCACGTTGCGACGACGGGCGAGCTGAAAAGTCCAACGTTGCCGGATCGTTGGGATCGCAGCGCCGAACGACAAAAGACCATCGTTACTTTCCCTTTCATCCTTCGGGTTGACGCGTGCAACATTCGCGAAAATTACCTTTAGGGCTTCGCGTAATTTGTGACGGTTAATTTTATTCCGTGGCAACGCGGTCGCGAGTTAATTAGAGCGACGATGTGACGCAAAAGCGACCCAGCGCTCGGACAATTAAAAATTGCTTTCCTCTGGAAAGGCACGTTCTGTATATGTGTGCATCCCCCTCTTCTCCACAGGACGTCGACCGTTCTCCCATTGTTGATCGGACCTCGATGAATAATTCCGCGGTGCTGCGTCCCGCGTGAACAGCGAACGCGTTTCCACCAATACTCGTGCACGGGTCGTGCCGATCCAGTCGCGAAACCGCACAGAAAGCCTTATCAAATAGTTGAGTTCACCGAAGCTGCCCAACCACGACGTGTTCTCCGATGGAAACCGAGTTATCGTTAGGTCGTTACACCTGAGACGTAAGTTAGCTCGTTGCCGGTGCACCGCGAGAATTAAGCAAATTATACTGCGGCCAGCAGCGCTGGTTAGTTTCGAATACACGAGCAATATGAAACTACGAGTGAGAGGAGGCAACCGGAGATGGCAGAAAGGGTGAAGAGGGTGAGGAGGGTGGACGGTCATATAGCCGAGACTGTGAAAAGCTGGCGTACGATTTCGTAATCCATAATTGATATTGAACGGGATTTCGGACGTTTCGAGTTGCAATGGTTGCCTTCTATCGTGGCTGGATTAATGCGATCGAGTAACGCGCGCGCAATGCCACGTTACCGATAATTACGCAAATATTTTCGAATTATCGCCCGTTATTTCGCCGATCCGACGTTTAATAACGAGGGGACGGTAGGAAATAAATTAATCCTGATACGAGCCCGTCAACATCGACATCGTAATCATGAAATGATAAATACAAAAGTTTAAACGATCGCGCTTCGTTGACGTGATATTGCAAAGTTCGATGTGTATGCGAAAAGGATACGAGACGATACCTATGTGGTATAATGGGGTGAGCGATAATATCGAGGGAACGTAGAGGAGAGAACACAGAGCGGAACGTTCGACGAACGGGATCTTTCAGCGCTTATTCAAGAGAAACACGAGCCAGCCCGTATTCGCTGTTTGTTTCACAGAGATGTATTCAAGGGATGCCGTGCCGTGCGTCTTCCTCTCTTTCCTTTCGAGCCGATTCACCCGACGTCTTTCGTGGCGTTGCAATGCGAAACGCTGGGACAATAAAACTCGGAGCAACGACAGTCAGCGTCTTCGAAGAACGAAAAAGGCGGATAAATATACAGAGTGTATAAAATAGGCCGCGTCGGTAATACCTACGCCACGAGAGAAGCCATTAAAAAAGAAGCAAAGGAAGCGAAGGAAAGAAGAAAAAGAAGAACAGAAAAGGAAAAAGAAACGAGACGACGAGGAACTTGGGGGAAGGGATGAGAATGGGGGGAGCAAGTGGTGGTGGTGAATGGCGTACAACTGACAGAGCCGGTACTCGGTACCGGAGCCAAGGCTCACCCTGTTGGACCATTACCCCTTTTTATTATTTTCTGGCTAAAACAAAGGGAGCCCTTTTGCCTGGCCCGGTTAGTTGACCGACTTGCACCAGAAAACTTCAGCCTCGAGATTAATTGCGCCCTCTTCCTTCTTCCTTTCTCCTTGCTCGTTCTTCCCCCTTCGCCTTCCAGCTTCGTCGCTCTCCTATGCTCCTTTCCCTATCCTCCGCGTCCATTGCACCCCTTTATCGTCCTATTTCTCTCGATTCTTCCCTCGTTTCTCTCTCTCTCTCTCTCTCTCTCTCTCTTTCTCTCTCTCTCTCTCTCTCTCTCTCTCTCTCGCTGTCTCTCTCTCTCTGGCTTGGCAAGAAAGTCCTCGAGAAAGTTGGCGAATGGCGAGCAGAGAGTGAAGTCGAGTTGAGCCGACTCGAGGGGACAGGCAAGGAGCGAGAGGGTGAAAGAAAAGGGATCTGATGGAGAATGGCGAAAGCGGAAGGCAGAGGGAAAAGGAGAGGCAGAAAAAGCTAAAAATCCCCCATGTCGTTTCAAATGGAGCACACGATAAAAAGGCGCGCTTCGGTTTTATCAACGGATTCAGTCAACGAATCCATGATGTTTTATCGGTTTCATCCTTCGGCCAGTGTCACCGTCGTCTATTTAGAAACGCCGTCAAGATCTTTTTCGATCGGCTTAAAAATCTGTGTGGTTGCGAGTGCGCTCGTGGAACGATGGAGGAGCTTGAGGATCGAGAGGCAAATGTTTGCACGCCGACGGATTTAATCGCGGCTCGTTTAAGAGCGGCGCGAGCCACCGTTCATCGAGCTTGTTTGTCGAATAAAACCTTGAAGACGCGGGCAAGCGGCGCGGTGCGGCGCGCCGATAAAATCGATTCTTCTTCGGCCACTCGATACAACGAAACGCGCGTGAGCCGCCTCTTTTTATTCTTCGCCGTTTTCGATGGCTCGCGCTTTAATAGTCGTGGAAAAATCCCGCGAGCCGTATAATGAAACGAACTGCTAGCCGAAAAGTCTGGCGCGTTTTTTTTTTTTTTTCATTTTTTCTTTTTTATTTCATTCTCGCCGAACGAGTCCGGCACTCGGCGGCTAAATCGATAACATCGTCGAATGCGCCGCGGCAATTTGTTTCGCTTTGTATTCAAAATGTAATAAACAGCGCGGGCGAGGCCGATGCTGCGCGTACGTAATGCTGGATAAAGTCGTTTCCCACCGACCTTCGAGTGTTTTATTTCCTCGGCTATTCCTCGTATTCATTTTGCGCTCAGGCCCATTTGATACGTAGTAGTAGTTGACGGTTCCATTATTACGCTCGTAACGACCGCATTCTCTCTTTTCTTCGTTCCTATTCCTTCTCGGTTTTCCCGTCTCATTTTTCTTTCATTCGTCGATATTATTTTTAAAGCATCGCTGTTACCCTCTAACGTGTCGTTTGAAGGTAACAGCGACAATAGTACAGTAAAAGAATCCTTTTAAACGTCACAGTCGCGTCCTCGTAAAACAATTCGAGGCTTTATCGAGATGCCATTAGCATCTCTCTATGTCTGTTCGCTTCGATCGCGAACCGACACGTACTATCCGTGACTTCGAGAAGGGAAGAAAACCCGAATCGAGAAGATGTGCTTCGGTTCAATAATTTCGTCCAGGGGAATTCCCTTCCTTTTGGAAGAAGAACGAGGGAGAGAGAGAGAGAGAAAGGAAAAAAGAAAAAAGAAGTCGAAAAGATCAGCGTACGCCAGACATCGTTCGCTCGCTGCAGAAGCGCTGCAGAAACGTTGCAGAGGCGCAGCGACCGTGGAAAAGAGTTCCTGAAGAGTTCCTCCACGAAACTGCCACGCTCGAGGATTCATTTCCTGTAGTTGTCGTTCGACGTTTCGCAAGAAACGTTTCATGGATAGCGATGGTCTCGGCGCGCTGCCCTCGCAATGACTGAGAACTGGAATTATTTTTGGGCTCGCTTATTCAAGAACGCGAAGGAAGCAAGGCAAAAGGGGGAGCTCCGCGGAAACGAAAGTAACGAGCTTCCTCGGCAAATTTTTCTGCCAGCCTGTCACAGAAAATGTTGACGCTGCGACTTTGCCGCGGTACCACGCGACGACGCCGACGCTCAATCGTTTCTCGCGCGCCCTTTTAAAACCGTACCGTATCAAAAGAGGTCCTTCCCTTCTGCGAGTGTTAATTTCATTCCCTTGAACACGTATTACATTTTTACGAACGGAAGGATCCTACCTTTTTTGAATTTTTGATATTTCATATGAGAAGAATAACTTTAATGCGATGCTTTTAATTAATAATGAACGAGCAAAATAATTTCACATGGAAAGAACTGCCCATAAAGTAATTAATTTAATTTAATCGATATGAAAGTAAGTACTATGAAATAATTAACGTAATTTCATCGACGTAAATATGGATTAACGTGGACGTTTTTAATAAAATTCTTCCGATTGGCAGATAGATTCCTATTTGAATTCTTTCGCCTCAAATAAAAACGCTATAAATAATTGCAACAGTGGCAGATATTTAGTTATCTAAAAAAAGCTAAAAAAGGCTAGGAACAATTGAATCGACGCGGGAGGTGCAAAACTGGTTCATCGGATATAAGAGAAGGTAATTTATGTTCCAATAAGAAAGTGTGTTTCAGTAACGGCGTCCTACGATAACGAGGGTTACGGCAAAGTTCGAAGGCTAAGTCAATCTGACGAATTTCTGACACGAGCTAACTGCTGTTGACGGTGACTGAGTAAGAGAGGAGCACTGCTTTCGCAGACAGATGAATGCTAGAGTATTTAAAGGGGAAAGGATACCCCGAGCCGTCAGCTGCTGTAAGTGAACGAGTCAGACTTCGCACGGATTTAGTCCTTCAAAACAGAAAGTAAGCCGATGAACGTTACCTTTTGAAAGCCATCGTCAAAGTAAATGGATCAACTGATCCCCCTTCGCTCCAAAAAAAAAAAAAAAAAAACTAAATTCTCTCTTAACTTTACACCTCGATTAGTATCTATAAATTTTTTCTGAATATCATAATACGTTCGAAAAAAGATGCAAGTAGAAATAATTCATCTCGGGAGCCAGAAAAATGTTATCAATGGTAACGACGACGACGATAAAAGTACTAATAAACGTAATAGCGTAACCAGCGTTTACGACAATTCGGGCTGGCTTGGTTGATCGTACGAAGCCTGGAGAGGGTAACGGTCGGTGCAAAAAGTGCCATGAACTGGCACGAAACAGCGTGCTCTTCATGGCCACGGTACTTGCCAGCAGGACTGCGCATTCATTCTCGTGTGGCCGGACATCTACTAGATGTTCTGTTAAAATATCAAGCAGTTGCCGGCTGCGATATTGCGCCGTTATTTTCACGCGGGTATAATATTTCGTTGACGTTTTCTCACAGCTTCTCGCTACGACGCCTTTCCTTTCGTCCGGTGATATTTTCAAAGGTCTAACTTACCCGAAATCCTTTCACAAAATAATAACAACCGAGGGAAAATTAAAGGTATCGGGGCAAATTGTGCCTGGACAGCGAGCACAAGACCGAAGAGAAATCAAAAAGTCGAATTACCCGGTAGAAAAGCTAGAACGTGCGGAGTACGCGTTGTACAGGAAACGAAGGCTCTCATGGAGGACTATGGAAGCGAAAAATTGCTATCAAAGGCGGCCTCGGCCGATTCCCTTTTTCGCTCATTTGTTCTTTTTCTTTCTTTTTTTACTCCGCCCAATCTCTATTCTGCTTGGCAGCTCGAACGAAATAAAACACGAGAGCTTTGGGAAACGCGAAGGGAGAGAGGATGGTTAAAATTTAAACCGATGTTCCGGATCGCGGCGAGAGGCCGACGAATTCATTTGCACGGAACGAGATGCCTACTAGTTGCATCGTTGAAATATTAAATTGCACCCGTGTCGAAGGGGAAATGATATCGCGCTTATATTTCGGCTTGTGTCTACGCGCCACTTGACTGACGTTTACGCGATGCGTCATTTATGGCGCACAGAGTTTTAACGAAATAAAAAATGAAACGAAAAAAGGAGAGGAAAACAAACATAAAAAAAGAGAGACAGAGAGGAAAAAAGAAGGAAAGACAACCAAAAAGGACAAATTTATGTACAAGCCCGAGTTTAATGTAAATAAATCGAATACGGCTGAAAGCTGAAGGCTCGCTCGCGTTCACAGCGAATGGACGTCGCGTATTCATTTTCATGAAAGCGGATGTCTACCGGGTTGCCGGCCTGTTAAAATTTCTGGCCGCCTCACCGTACCCCGCTCTGCCTTCTCTATAGTCTGTTCGTGCTAACTTACTTTCAAAGGTAGCACCGAGCTAACCGTGTCATCAAACTTTCGTGCTTTTTCATTTCGCTCCCTATTTATCGCGGCCGCTTGAAACTTCGCCAGTGAAATATTTGCTTCGGTAACAAAGAGTAATTGCTAGATAAAGTCGCCGGTGTGAAATTCCTAATCAACGCGAATAAATCAACGAAGAATGCATTAAACGTTCCGCCTTCGGCCGTTCTAACGCCGCTTAATTCACGTCAATTTACAATACAGTTCGAAATACACGGAACAAGAACATTATCCACGAAAGGATCCAGGGTCTAGTCCGCTCTATTGGCTTTAAAAAGAACGTATCTATTCGTATTGACCAGCAGAAAAAGCGATTAAAGTAGTCGAATACGTAATAAATCTAGCGGTACGAGAACCTTGCGGATTCAATGCGCATCCGCTGCTAATTAACTCGTCACGAACCCAACTACCGAGGGTGGAACGCGGCGTCTGAAAAAGAGAAAATTCAGCCAACGAGAGACGCGCGTAAATATTAACGAAAAAGAAGCATGCACGCATCGAGACCCCAAAAGGGAGTACGATGATAGAGAGAGGATGGGTGTTCTTGAAAAGAGAAAAAAAAAAGAGAGGAGGCGAGGGAGGGACCGTGAATTCCCCATTGAGAGTGCATATTGCAGGTGCAACGGGAGGTGACTAGGCGCGTCAAGGTCCATAAAAAGCATTAACACCGCGAGGGCGCGAGCAAGGGCTCGCTGAACCATGTCCTTCCTTCTTTATTGGTAGCTCCTTTCAATGTCGAGTGGCGGGAGCCTCTCTTTTGTACGGACCTGTACGGACCGCGCTGATGGAACGTTTAAGGGTACGGGGTCGTGGCACGAGAGAAGGGCGTCATGTGGTGGTAAGTGGGTGGGGTGCGAGACAAGGGAAGAGGAAAGACCCCGAAAAAAAGAGAAGTGAATGGTGATGCACAGATGCGACGGATGTGACGATGTTCTTCAGACAGAAGATGGACTCCGGTCGTGTCTGTGTGAACACATGTGTTCTATGTGGGGCGCGTGTGAGTAGGTTTCTTTAAGCCAAGGAGTATATACACGGGAGAGAAAGTTAAATGCGACTGTGAGCTCGATCCGACGCTCCGAGTATCGCGTATCGTTTAAACTTTGCATAGGGATAGGTCTGGGCATAGACCGTGGCTACGACCCTGAACTTACCCGAACTTCTATTTCTGCGTACGGACGTGGAAACGTCGCGAGGGGCAGCTGAGAATTATGGCCTCGAGCGTGCTCTGATCTCGCCAACGATCCAACTTGTTTCTTTTCGACATTGGCGTCGGCTGAATATAAATGGCTGTGAGTCGCGAAACGGGCTATTCGATTCTCTGTTGGCTAGCCTCGGACTCTCCATGGGTGTTCTACGGATGATAGACGGGCGATCGACAAATTGAAATCACAGAATCATCGGCGAGGTATCCTAACGTACCGATAGAAAGACTGCTGCTCCGATATTATCGATAGGAAGCTTGATAATATCGATCGCGGCTGATGTACGCGTTTTCCGCTATTAATGAGAACACCCACGTTAAATTCTTTGAGTCAGCTTGAAAAATTAATACGAGGGAATCGACTCGTTCTCCAAGGCATACTCGAAGCTGCGGAATTTATTAGCCGTGAAATGATAATTTTCTACTTGCAGAATGACAAATAACGCGGCTACCGAAGGTATCTCTAGCTGGAGAAGACGCTGGTCAGGCTCGTATAATGTTTGATCGCGCGTAGTTTAATTACGACAGTCTATGAATGCCGTAATTAAACTGTGCAGCGGCGATCGGCAAAAAAAATAAGAGTATCATTAATTAACGCAACACGCGTGCGCGGCGTTGTACAAACGAAACACCGATCGTTTATTTCTGTTGCGATAGCCAGGAAGACGCTCGTAATTGGGCGCCGCGTCGTTTAATGGAAACTCGATGGAGGCCACAAGCGAAACGAAAGAAGCTCGTGACCGAGATACATCGGACAAACTCGCGACAAATCCACCCTCGATAAGATAACGCGCCTCCGTTTCTTTCGTACTGCGCCCCATGAACCGCATGAACCCCATAATTATCCCGGACTCAACGATAAATGCCCTAATTAGCTTAACCTTATCATCGAGAACGGTCACAATGAATTACGATCGTCAGATAAGACCGGTGGAACGTGAAAATCTACGTTGGGAGCGCGCGAAATCCCACGAGAAACACAGACGCCAAACTCTCTGCTCCCGCGTCGTTCATAAATTTTTACGTATCTTTCTCGTGTTACGTGATACGTCTGTCCTGGCTTTTATTACGCGTCACGCCCAATGCTTCATTACGACGTACAATTAAAAAACCAGCAGAGGTAAAATAGCTAACGTGTCCTCAATCATTATAATAACCCAGGCAACAAAAGGTTGCATTATTCCGCCATTAAACAGCCTGCGTAATATTCCGGTTAAATGTCTGTGAATTCTTTCCGCCTCGACGATAATGTTTCTCAATAATTAATCTTGGCGACCTGCCAAATTTCGTGGCCTTTTTAATTTCTACGAACAATTCACCGCGATCGTGTCAGTCGTTTTAACGGCAATTTGCTCCGGAATGCACCGATATATGTATTTATAATCTGCTGCATTTATCTTCGAAGCAATTTTTCCTAAACTGGTTTGCTGAATAATTTAGCATTCAAAATGTAGCATCCGATCATCGACTGCTGGTCTAAAGATCAATTTCTTCGATTGTAATCGCGTCAAATCGCGAACGCATAATTAGAAAGCATTCTCCTGCCGATCAACGACGGATAACTCCTTTTCATGAATATCGAAGAGGAATTACACCGTGTAAATTATCCAAGAGCGATGAGTAACGAGAACGTAACACCGCGTAAATTTTCGCCGGACAAACAAATTCATTCCAATATAAAGAACACGTATAACACTGGTGAAAGCAACGTGTCTCTATTCGAGCGTGTCTCGAAGCCCAGCATCGCCGATAAATCGTCCATCCTGAATAAATCAATTTTTCCTAGCGGCTTCCGCTCAATTGGAAGCAGTCCGTTTGCATTGTTTAACAGCGAGTTCCCCGATACGAACGTATCCGTGCCGCTACGACCGGCTCCTTTACAGGCTTATGCCCGTTTCCAATATCGTGTGAAACCGCAGTTGCGTGAGAACCATTGGTTACCGGTACGAAGCCAATATCCGGCGTTCGTAGTTTCGCCCTTCGTGGAAACTGGTCGAGATTAAAAGTAGTTAGCATTTAGATAAGGGCATTAAACGAACCGACTGTACGAACAAACGGAAACCTTGTATGGAAAACGCGTGGCCCAATTTTTCCCATCGATCCTTTCTCCATCTTTCGTTTATCGTTCGTTATGTGGCAATCGAATGACAGAGGACAGAGAATCAGAACCCACCGAAAACGCCAAAGGTTTTCAGTGTAACGTGACACCGTAACAGCTGCGTCCTGATTTCTTACTACGTTCACCCACGTACGTAGAAGGCCGTAGACTATTCTCTCCGTATTTATCCTGGCACGCGGTGCTTGAAAAAATACCGACAGGAAGACCGATACCAAGCAACGAGGAACGAAAATGGGATCAAGAAAAATAAAGAAGTACGGATTTATCACGAGGATCTTACCTTATAAATTTCGCTATTGCGAGAAATCTTCGTCCGCTGACTAAATAAGACGATGTCTTTTGTTTTTGCGACTTTTACTTGTTTCGTAACGATTGATCTTTCCCGCTGCTTTTCTCATCCCTTATCACCCTGTTTACCGATGCCACGTCTTCGGCTGCACTTTGCAAAACCAGAGAGCAAGGGGATCCATTTAAACACAGTCGAGCCGTTAGATAAAAGGGAAAGACGGTGGCGAACGAGCGGCTGGGCTGATGTTTTACAAGGAATCTCGCTCGGAAGGTGTTCCACGGATGCATCGGCAAAGATAGCAAGCGAAGTACGTGACGCGAGGACGCGCGAGGAATGTTTAACGAGCGGTCGCGACTAGACGGAAGAGGACGTAACCGGGACGAGGAAGTCGGGCGAAATCGTGCGAATTGCATAACGCGAGTCGCGGCTAAGTGAATTTTAACGTACACTTTTCCAACTACTTCTACCTTCCGACGAGCTTCTCGAACTTTGACACGTTTGAGCACGCGTTCGAACAAACCTCCCATTCGACGATCTCAGCGGTAAAACGAAATTAAAACGAGGCCACGAAAGTACGACAACGAAAAACTTTTAACGAATAGCTCGAGTATCAACGAGAACGATCCCTTCGTTGTTGTACCGTTGACATCGCCAAGTCCTCTTTAAAACGATGAAAAATTTTCGTCATACTTTTCGCTTCTTCCGCTGTCATGGACAACCTCTTTCCAAACCTGGAGGATCGTCGCGGACCGGTGTATTGCTAGCAGAAGAAGGTTGTGTATTGCGGCGAAGAGAATTATGCAAATAGCAACGGTGAACCGGGCCCGGCCTGCCAAGCTAAAAATTACGTTGCACGCTCTCGTTCTCGTGTTTGTCAGCGAGCTGAGGGAAGAGGGGGATCTTACGACTGGGCGTGGATATTAATGCAACCCGCTATTATAGCGTGTTAACCGAACACCCTGGTGCCGTAATCAAATTGCACATCGGCACAAATTAATATTGACGTTACTAACTGCGTTACATTGTCTGTGCGTGTTAACCGCAACTCGATAATGCGCCAAGCCGAGAAACCGAACCTTAGGGGGGTAAGAGTCTTCGGCCGATGTACCTGTTACACGGCAATGTTTAAGTATTCGTTATCTCGAGAGCACATTCGGCAAGAACTCTACGTAATTTTATTCGTTTCGATGTTTATTGGCAAATAGCTCGAGTTACTTCAATTCTTTTCTTTAATTGCAAATTCTTCCTGTTGAAAAATATCCGCGAACGTTATTCCGAACGTTGCTCGAACCTACAACTTCCATCAGATTTTCTTTTTAACAGACAAGTTATCGTCTTCAAATAGCGCGAGCTACGTTTTTGAACGACGTCCCATTGGCTTCAGGGAAGCTTTAGAAATTGATCGAGTAGCCAATTGGAAACTCTGCACCCCGATTGCATCGACATCGATTTCGATCTGCGCTTCGTCGAATCGCCGGACGAAACCTCGGATTCTTCGAAAAGTATCGAGCTGGGTTGAAACTTTTGCTTGCCCGTTTAGCGTCACAGGCTTTCGATTACAATGGCTCAGACATTCCAGGAATTTTACCAAGGCTATTCGACGGTCGAAGGAAAGTAGCGTTGAAAGAATTATCGGGCTGATTTATGAAGAAACACGTGGAGTCTCGAGGTTGTTTCCCCAAAGTGTCATTCGAGAATGTGCAGCGAGCCGTGGATGTCCTTCGTACACTAGGGCGCCAAGCTCCTAGCTGAGCGTTATATAATATTCTGTAAGTATATGAACCAGAGATTTCAAGAAGCAGAAGAAATTTCCTTCAAGAAATATCTCTGGGTCGCGAATCAATCGTCGTTAATACTAGAAATACCAGCGTTTCATTTAGTTCTATCAAATATACCAATTACTATCTCAGTGAGAATAGTAATTACATCTTTATACTATCAGCAAGTATTATTATTAAGTAGATCTTTTTTAAAATTATTACGAGAGAAAGAATTTTCCGTGTGAAAATATAATTTCTTGTTATCTTTAAACGTTATAGAAGAACATTTTATATGCTCCTGAAGTCAAAATGTTGCAATTGTGACAAGTAAAATTTGCTGATCTATTAACAGATCATTTTGATTCAAATTGTTTTGGTATAACCTCCGATTATCAAATTAGGATCATTGAAAATTTCCGCTACTTTTCAATTTTTTAAATTAAGAAACACGAACGAATTCTAATGATAAAGTTTATGGATTACTAAAGTATTACAGATACGCATTATTTATGCTTGCCAGTTTCACACTTTTCGCTAATTCTCATCACCTTGACGATTAAGTTAAAAAAATTTAACAAACGTCTAGCTGGACAAATTATAAAGTAGAAATTAAATAATAAAAAAAACCTTGACGAACAAAACTTGTATCTTTAAATTGGGTAATATCGGTAGCAGAAGAAGACTAAAGGGAAAACAGCCCACTGACCTCACTAAAGAAATTTTTTTTTTTATTTATTTGTTGAAATTACAATCAATTCTCGCGTTGAGAATCACTAAAGAAATAAAATAGACAAACTGGAAGATGGTATCCCGCTGGGGGTAGCCATCCACATGTTATTTGGCAATTAAGCTAGAAAAATTTACCGAATATCCAGCTGGACAAATTGTAAAGTACAAATTAAATAATAATAAAAAAAACCTTAAGGAACAAAACTTGTATTTTTAAATTGGATAATATAGGTAACAGAAGAAGACTAAAGGGAAAACAGCCCACTGACCTCACTAAAGAAATAAAATAGACAAACTGGAAGATGGTATCCCGCTGGGGGTAGCCATCCACATGTTATTTGGCAATTAAGCTAGAAAAATTTATCGAATATCCAGCTGGACAAATTGTAAAGTACAAATTAAATAATTAAAAAAAAAATATCGGTGGCAGAGAGAGAAATTTCTATTCTCATTGAATCAGGATGAATTGACACTGCAATGATATTCTTTAACGAGATGGTATAACAATAAATTAGACAAATTAAATAATTTCCATATATGCGTCGTCCATATATTTAACAACAATTTAGATACTCAAGGAGAATTTACCACTTATGTGACGTGATATCGCGATTAGAAAATTGCAGTTTTCGAACGTGATTCTAA
This sequence comes from Bombus huntii, assembly GCF_024542735.1. NCBI lineage: Eukaryota > Metazoa > Arthropoda > Insecta > Hymenoptera > Apidae > Bombus > Bombus huntii. Next base: position 6,835,873 of record NC_066245.1, on the reverse strand, counting down.
TTCGATGACCAGGAACCATAGCGGAGGAATCACAAACGAGGATACAACGTATAATATAGGGTTATCAGTGAAATCGTATTACTGTCGAAAACCGACGGCATTATCGTTATCAAGCAGGCTTTAGTAGCTGTAGAACAAGGTGTAAGGGCATGCTGAATGTTGTTTCCGAAATTAACACTCCACGAAGGGAACACGTAGCCGCGGCCGTTTGCTATAGACACCGATTAGTACTATTCACGTGCATTCCGCGCGGCATACACGTGTCTGGTACGAACGTCATTTCCATTCAATCGAGATCCCATTTCCCAACGGGGCAACGGGGCGGCCCTGTCAACCGACCTTTCGAAACAAATCTCCTCTCTCGCGCGTACGCGCGATTTCGCCGTGCCTCTGTTGCGGACGCGCCACCGTTACAAAACGATCGTCGGCTACGAAGAGGCGTCGATTAGCCCTGACAACTTGCTCGACCATAATGGCCAACGATAATGGCCGACAACGTTGCTCCGTTTCACGAGATGATATATCAAGGAAATGTATCCTCGGTGCGATTCGAGCGACGACAACGATGCTCCTCGAGGATTAAATACGCGACACATGCGCGGAATCTTCGAGTAAGAGGTTCGTCGTTAAAACGACGATAAATTTCGGAGTTTGAAACGAATTCGCGCCCGACCGCGCGGCGGGAACAAACACCGAAAGGTTTCTCGTTTTTCTTTCCGACGACGTAACTTCCGCGACTCGGATGGTTGGTTGTTGTGTAGTAAACGTCGCTACCTTCGAATTTATCGAATGACGGATACGTAAACGTATCCCGAATTGGCCTCCTCCGTGAATCCTACTTTTATTTCTTTCTTGAAAGAATATTGAACATAACGCAAAAATTTGTAAATATAAATGGGAAATACGAAGATCAGATAAGAATACAGAGATCGAACGTCCTTCCTGTATTCAAAAAAAAAAAAAAAGAAAAAAAAAAGAAAAGAAGCATACTAAAGCACGATAAAGTAACTAACAAATGGCAGAGCCGATGGCGCCAATTCGAAACGGACAATAATCGTAAACCAAGTCCCTGTGTAGGTTTCCATCCCGCCCAGGTCGTTTCAAGGAACGCATCAAACAGGTGGGACCTCGGGCTCCGATTCTACCTTTTTAGATTCAACCCTCGTAACGGGCAAAAGAAACTAGCCCGAGCTACCCTTACCTTGGTCTTTTCTTAAAAACACGCAAAATTCCATCAAGAAGTTGCTCGTTAACTCCATGTCGGGGTCTTTCATCGTCCAGGGTAAAGTTCGTAAACCGAGCGACGCTCGAGGCGATCATCGCGAGATTGCGCTGCAAGGAGGGTGTACGGATACAAAGTGTTCTTTGAGGTCTCAGGTTGGACGAATTCGCGTACAAAGGAAATTGACCACCGGCTAGAACAGAGAAGAAACAAACAGATAAATAGATAAATAAACGAATAAATGTATAAACGTAGAAAATCTGGCATTGTAAAGAGGGTTGTTCGTCCAAGCCGCGGAATTCGCGAAATCCCGCGGTTTGTGTATTCTATCCACCGTGTTAGAAATTCCCACAAATTCGACGCTTTACGTCAATGGGATTTTCATCCCATTGCCGCGGCAGGATCAATAATAGAGGGGTAAGCGTCTAGACAGGGCCGCAGGGGTTGGATTTTCGCGTTGACTGTACACTCTCCTCTCTCCAGCCGGCTAACACCGTGTTAAGTCAAAGGTCTTTCGTGGTAGATTTATCGAAGGGTTGTCTTTCATAGGGAAAAGGGGCTGACCTCGACGAGTTAACCAACCTCCGTTTCTCTCTCGCCACCCTCGGGCCTTTTTCCTTCTTCGGGAGGGAAGAAACTCCATGAGTTTTCCAGCAACGAGCACGAACGTCGTTCGCGTCGCGAGAACAGCTGTTTCGAGAACAAGTTCTCTGCCGATCGTCGGGCGTCGATTATTTTCACCGGAGGCTCCTCGTGATTTACTCATTTCGAAAGCCGTAACCCGTTACCAATGGATCTTCTTATCCTGCTGATCTTACGAAAACTTTGAAAAAGCATGCGTTTGTTTATTCGACGATGTTATGGCGAAATTATCAAGAGATATCGTACGGACGAGATATTAATAGAGAGCAGGAGGAAACGTGTCGCGATATGTTTATAATATGCGAAACGTAACGTATTGGGTCTCCTCGGAACGTTATACCGTTCAGGTGACGCTCCGTTCTCGTATAACGGCCGATCTATGAAAAACGAGCCCGAGGAATTTACGTTCGACGGTTTTAAAGCGATGCTTAATAGCATGATGCACAAGCTAGTATGGAAATTACGTAATATTCTGTCTCGAGTGTTCCTAAAGCGAATCTCAATTATGTAATTACGCGGAATATCGGTCGAACTTTCTTCCTACAATCTGTCTACGATATAAATTAGCCTTTATAACATAAAGTAACCTACGTAACTTTAACTTATATTTGTTATGTATACTATAATATTACGTATGTATTTCTATACGTTTCGAATACGTCTCCAACAAACGTCTACGTATGGAAACAAAGGTCGACTCTACTTTATACGCTTTAATGTAAATAAAACGAACGTTTATCGCGAATAATCTGAGAAACGCTCGACTAACTTACTCGCAATGTGTGTCGACAGCGGTCATTTTCTACCATAGCAAAGTAACCTCGATTGCGTTCCACTCGAGCGTGTTGCAAATTGAATACCACGAAGTTGCGAAGCGGACGCAGCTGATGTAGCCGCGATAAAACGCACCTGATCTATAACGTAGATGTCTCTGAACAACCTTCCAATCCTCGAACGACACGTAGAAAACGGAACTCGCGTGCACGCGTATGGTCGAGCAGATTCGAAGAGTAGAGAATCCAGTGATCGAAATCGCGAATAACTGGCTGCTTTACGAGCGGCTTCCTCGTGTTTACGAGCAGTTTAGCCGTAAATACGACTGAATATAGACATGCGACGGTGCGTCCCGTTCGATAGTCCGAGAGGTCAACTAGATGACAGAAAGTTCGCAACGGTTCGTATATCGGTTTGCCGGAAGTATTAAGTTTGGTCTCTCGATTCCTCGTCGAGTTATAAAACGAAGAATCTTATCGGCCACGCGGGAAGTCGCTCCGGGGACGAATGTTGGCGGAATATAAAGAAGGTGTACTCGACGCGTAAAACGATCGCTGGACGATCTAGCGAAATTGTTTTGGCGAACGTTTTATTAGCGCGACGTGGCATCAATTTTTCGTTCGTTTGTCGACGTATGTTTTCGACGAAGCATGTTTCAACACACGACTCCGGATCGAGCGTACGTTTTCTATTATTTATAATCGATATACTCGGAAATAGCGTACACACTTCTCGCTTTCAAAGTACAAAATGCAATGGGAATACATATATACCGGTTCCGTATCGTGTTAACCAACATGCAGAACTCTCGGTGTAGCGAGATAGTTGGTCGCAGGAAAATTCGTAGCGTATTCCTCGAAAAACGTCAGAGAGAAAAAAAGGGACGCAATTTAGATGCAAATTGCAATCATATCGATGCTTCGATCTCGCCCCGGCAGGCCCTCGAAACCGATCGACGTTGTTTTCGTCCCATAACTTTTTTCTCCTCCCTTCGGCCACCCCCCGACAGGGTTTTCTCCTCGCGTATCCCCTTTGTCCCGCTTTCGGTAGAGACCTACCTTCGGTGAGCGTAAACTTTTAAACGTATCCTAGTATTCAAATCGCGCCGCCTGTAACCGGTGGTTACTTTAATAGCGATGAGGAGAGATAACGTTGGCCGGAGTGAAGGCGCGGAAGAGAATGTCGGAAGCTTCAGCAGGTTTCTACGATCCAAACCATCTCTCTCCACCCCCTTTTCTCTCTCTCTCTCTCTCTCTCTCTCTCTCTCCCTTTTCCCTCGTCAAGACTGGCAAATAGGTCGTTGGTCCTTTTAGCGTGCATTCCGGAAAGAGGGGAAAAACATTCACAGGGAGGGCATTTTAAATTCAAACGAGTCCCGATTACGCCATTCAGCGAACGCCCGCTGGATTACGCGGGTTCCCGAACTTTCGAACGGCCCTCGCGAAACAGACAACGTCCCTCTTCCCTTATCCCATCATCGTCTATCCACTGGACTACTCTACTCCGTGTTCTTCTCGTCTGTTCTTCTCTCCTTTCATCTTTCTTCGAGCGGGCCACGATTTTTCCATGCGACCGTTAAATCCTTCGGCTAATAACGAGAGTAGTGACGCGAGCGACTTACGCGTACCGTTGCAATCGCGCGAATCCCTGTATATACAGGGTTCGGTTTCGAGCACCAGGTTCTCGTCCATGAAACGACTGGCAAAGACCAGCATGCCGGAAATGAGTGGATGTAAAAGGGTCGACGAAGAGGCTGACGAGAGGATCTTGAAAAACCTACAGCATTTCCTTCTTTCGTCCGGATTCTTTTCTCGTCGATGAAGACGCACACCCGCTGCACTAGCCATTCGATGGTCGATCGAAGAAATACACTCGACAGAGGCTTTCCGGCGAACTTTTTGATAGAGAAGTTCGTTTAAAAAACGTAGAAAATAAAGAGAGAGTGAGAGGAGGGGGAGAGAGAATGGAAGAGAAAGAAAAAGAATTTTATCATCCAATTGTACGACTCTAAATACTGGATTCATGGAACGACGCGAAGCGAACAGTTTAAACGGCGATTTGGCGAAAAGCGGATTTACAAAGCATTTACTCTCTGTAAAATAAGCCACATTAAAAATTCGAAGAGCTTTCGGTCGGTGGTCCAGTCGCGAAACGAAAAAGCTTAGGGATATGGAACGGATTAACCAGAAGTGCTTTCAGCAAGAATAAACTACGAGTTTTGATAACGTTTGCGCGAGCGTGTTCACCAAACGGAGGTGGTCGAACTCCAATACGAATGAAAAAACTTTGCTCGTTTCGGCATGGCCTGTATCAAACGTCAGTCGCCGAATGAAATTACACGGTTGTAGAGTTGTAAGAAGCTGCGAGTGTGCCTGGGTTCGTGGAGATGTCAGAGAAACGGCGCGATTTCATCTCAATTAACAGCGAGCCAAGTAGACTTTCTCGTACGCCTTCCAGAATCAACGTGGTAGTTTATTCCGTTGGCGTTGCTCCGGGACACCTTCATCTTTCCGATTGATAACGTTCTTCGCGCGTTTCAATTAACGAAATGCAACGTGGCGCCGCATCTTGCGCTATCATGCGAAAAAGTCAGCCGAAATGAAGAGAAAGAACGAAGAGAAAGAAAGTAGAGAATTCGTATTGTGTCGGACAAGCGTGGCAGCTTAATAATCTTCCAATTACAAAACAGCCTGTACTTCGTTCGACGCCCCTCCGTAACCGGTTGCCCTTGACGTTTACCGTCGCGTTTAGCGGCGCGCTCGAGGCGCGTACCAGCGCGAGGGTGGATCAAGGGAGAGAGAGAAAGAACAAGAGTTTTCTACTTTTTCTCGATGCAATCGTAAAAAACCTCGCAGACGTCGGCGAGGTTTCAGACGCGCTTCAGCCGTGCTCGATAGCGCGAGTGGTGGCCCCTGAAATGACTAGTAGTGACTGCAAGTCCGAGAGAGGGTGTGGAATAGAAGAGAGGAAAAGAGGGTGTTAGTCGTGGTAACGGCGTCGACGACGCTGGATGTGAAGGGTCTCGGGAGGGAGAGAGGTCTGGTACAGAGGATGGTGAAGGGCTGGAAAGAGCGGCGAGCGAGGGTGGCGAGTGCCGCGGCAGCGTTTCTGCTCGAGTGGCGGGAAACGGAGACGCTGGGCGCCCATGGTGCGTGCCAGAGAAAGAAGAAAGTCCTGGGTAAGGAGAGAACTTCTGACGATTTTCTCCAAACGATTCGAGGAGACTAATGAAAAGGGGAAGAATGACTACGAAATGAGCTCGCCAGACGTTTCGATCGTCGTAAATCTGTTTCACCCGTCGAATACCGTACAGAAATAACGTCGAACGAGCGTTTTGCTGTCGAGAATGCGCGAATTGCGTTGCTCGCCATAGGTGATTCTGTTCTTTGTTTACGATCAGATCGTCTGTACTTTCCGGCGACTGATGCGAGCAGGTCGTGCATCGATCGGTTCGCGAATATCCAGCTCGAACATATCGAAGATGATGGACTCTCCGGTTACATTTTGCCCGGTCTTATCTCCGGGGATCTGCAGGTCTGATTGTCGAGCGATCCACATACGAACGTGACACGCGCATAGGCGTACGTACGCGTAACACAGGCATATATACGTATATCGACGCGCGTAGGAATACACGCGACCAGACACTTGGTATTGATTGCTCGGCAGTCGGTGGCTTACGATTTATGTCGTCGGAGCCACGACCGGAATAACCGATGTCACGCCGAAAATTCACTTTTTTCGTCCGCCACCTGCGTCACCATGAATCCTACCTGACAACCGGAATCGTCCTGACCCCGGCACCGAGCGTGCACAAAAGTACGAAGCCGAAGAACGGACGGAATTTATCATCGACCATGGGGGTTCCTGAAAAACTTGCTTTTCACTACTGCCGCACTCACACTCGTCCGATACGTACACACCGACACACACGTACAGCGGTCTCGGGCAATACGAATTCGAATAGCGAATTAATCGAGAAACTCCGATTTATCGGATCGTCTAGCGCGGTTCCACCGTCCCGAGAATATTCTATTATCGTATACCATCGATTAACGTCGTCTTTTAGAAGCCGAAAACGTGGAAACGGAAATCGCTGGAATTCGCTGGCTAAACCGCGAGGCAATCGAATCCTTAATTGGTCGAAGATTGGAAAGCCCCCGTTTCATTGGATCGCAAAGAGTCGGTGGACTAACATAGTCGTCTTTTTTTTTTCGCTGGCGTTTCCTCCCTTTTTCCTCGGACGTTTCGACCGAATTACCAAGAATCGATAAAATATACGCGAGCGGAACGGCCGCTGTCCCGCAACCGAAGCTACAAGCCTGCTTTAATTAATCCTGAAACCAAAGAAGCCGGGCTTCGTTAAATTAGCGTGGAACGCCACCACCGTCATAACTATTACCATACTCGGATTTTCCAATTTTGTGTACGTTTAAGGGCGAGCTAGAAATATGCTGGATAAACGTAAACGTAGACATAGTCTCTTGCGACAAATTGCTTATTCAATTTTCACGAAAACGAATTTAACGTTATTCCATGTTCTTGGTTCAAGCCGAAAGCGTATAAAATCATTGCTTTTATAGCTTTAAAATGAAAAAGAAGGTATCAAGAGAACGGTACAGGCGAAGTACAATTTCGAATATAAGTGTCAGGAAACTAAATTATGGGCGACGATGTTACAGTCAATTTCAACCGGTTCTCATTCAATCTTTCTAGAATCTTGCCTAGCTTCTAGAGTGGCTGAAAGAAAAAAAGTCGAAGATCGTGTTTCTATTCGCAATTACCAGGTGTCACTCGCGATAAATCGCGTCTATTCAATTTATGCGCGAAAGGGAGCTCAAAGAAAAACGTATTTCTGGATTGCCTTTCAGGGAAAGGAAACTTTCGTTTCTTCGGCCGAAAAGAAGAACGAATGAAGAAAAATAGACAAGAGACAGAGAGAAAGAGATGGGGGGGGGCAGAAAGAGAGAAAGAAAGAAAGGGTAGAAGCAAAGCTTAAGAAGTGGAGTTTAAAAAAGAATCGTATAAGGCGAAGATAATTTTCACGATAAGACTCTTGGCCCATATTACCCTACTAGTTAATAGGATCTACGTTACTAACTTAGTTTGAAACTTAGTTGGACTTCCCAGAGCGCAAAGAGTCTTCTACTCTTCTCCTCTTCGTAGTCTTCCGGTCTCTTCTAGCGGACTTGCCCGTAGATTACCGACGCCTGCTAAGAGCCGAAAATCGTTGTACACTTTGGCTCCAAGATTTCGCTAATCTCGCCCAGAGCATCCTTAACATTCAAATCCTCCCTTCTGCGTTGCGACACTTCGTGAACTCTCGGCTGAAGGGATCCGGTAACGCGTAAACGTGCGCTCCGACGACTCACCGTTCCCAACGTTTCCAGTTCTCCTCCAATTTTCACTTTCCCGTGAATCTTCTTTCATGTTACTTTGGAATTTGGTTCGCGATTCGCCTCGAAAATTTCCGAAGTGATATTAATCATTTGCGAAAGACTTTCGGATGACACGTGCTAAATATCTTGCCACTGGATGAAATTAGATTACAAGATTTATATCGTTGTTATAATAATATGAATATTTCTCAGTATAACGATTAGCAATTTGTGTTACAGACGTGTCGAAATATAGAATGTATTACAGATTTACGAAAGTTATTAAATATTTTGTTCATGTATACATATTTATGTACTTATATTCATCACGCTAAGTACCAATACCGTTTACGATTCGAAATGATCTAACAACAAATTTCTTTAATCTGTCTACCTTTAATGTGACTTCTCGGATGACCTGTAACATATCCACGACTACTTTCCTGATTTTGGACAATTTCATCTATCGATATGTTTCTAAAGGCACGCTTGGAATCGTCATACTTCATACCTTCATCGAATTCATTTTTGTCTAGACTTTATAAAATATATTTTGTTGTTTCAATATCTATATTATTAATTGTTAGTAATTACTATATATGAAAGACCCACGTAAGATAGAAACAATGGCAAAAATTACGTTAGAAAATCTTCACTTATGTTTTGTATATTTCCCGCAAAATAAAGATAGCTAAGGCCTTATGGACGATAATGTAACAGTTAAGTGAGAATATTTTTCTTTCAATGGTAGATTTTCTACTATTTCGAATCGGAGACGCGATATTTGCATAATTTCATCACCTCGCAGAAGAGGAGTGCAAGGTGTTTCACTTTTACGATCGTTCGTGCGACGAATGCCTTGATAATTCCTTAGAATATCTTGTCTGGCGAAGTGAAATTTTTCAAAGAGACCTTGTTTTATTATGAAACGTTCTTTGCTCGTTCGAAGATACTTGCCAGATAATTCCCCGTGGAATACGAGCGCACACCATACCACTTACGAGGAAACGCGTTTCTCGCACCAGCACGTCGAACACGACCGTTTAGGAAAGATTAAACTTTTTAAAGTCCTATAAATTTCTCGATGACGATAACGAGTTGTTAGTCTCGCGTATTCTGCCTCGAAGATTCACGAATATCCTCAGTCTATGCGGAATATTTCCTGCAGAGTTGTTGCTCGTTGCAGGAAATGCTCGAAATAAAATCCACCTCGTATTAATAAGGGGATATTTAAAATTTCTGTTGTTCTGTTGATTTCATATTATGCGTTCTATAATATAAATCGTCTTTTAATTGCGTACTTTTTAAAATTAGTACTCGGTCCTCAATTAATGCAAATTTCAACAAGATTAACGAGTTGACGAAAGAATGACAACCAAAAGCTTAAGTTATGCAGGTGAGTTAGCTCTGCTTTGGACTTTGCACGACGATGATTTTCCTGATCCTTGATGCCAAATTTTTATAGATACCACACAATTTTAACCACAAATTTTGACCAATTTCTAGATCAGACAGATTTTATAGATCAGAGATAGAAAAATTAATTACTATATATAAAAAAAGGTGATCTACTTGTATACATATAGGAAAAAGACTCATACTGCTTTCTTCGACAGGATAGATAAATTATTCCAAAATAGTAGTAATAACCTCTGACTCATTCGTCACGTTATTCGAAAGCTCTATTTAAAAATCGAAAACCAATCAGGAAGAAATGAAAAATAATGAAAGTAGATTTCATCACGACCAGAAAAGTCATAAAAATCACAATGAAATTCATGGATAAAAATGGCCACGAAACTGTTCGTCAGGTCGTGCGACCGATCATGCACTGCCACCTCCGCGACCGGAAGTTTACGCGCACCTCGAAGACAGCGTTACTCTTTCTCGTTACTTTGTACCGTTGCATCTCGTTGCGCCTCGTTACGCCCAGTACACAACAGAAACGTGGCTCGTTTTTACGGTTTGCTGCTCGTGGCCAAAGAAAAACGGGTTTTCCCGTGTAAAACTTAATTATTATCGAAATAAGCGGCAAGGTGGTTTTACGAGAAGAGAGGACTCAACTTTTTAACGAGCCAGTTTGTACAACTCGATACACCATATCCATTTTCCGATTTCTACGATATTGATAATTAAAGTTGAGTATTTCCATATCACGCAACAAATTGAAACAAAATAAATCAATGGCAAATATACATACGCATACATGGACGTCCAAAAGTTTGGAACTGCTGTGTGTTCTACAAAAGTAAAAAATTTGAAAAAATATCAACTCAGAATTCTGCTATCTCTGAACATCTTTTCATCGGAAATTGATGAAGTCTTGAAAGAGGAATTAAAATAAATTACTGTGAATATTTTCGCAGGATTAGTTTATATAATAATAAATTTATAATTTGAGTTAATAATAAAATTACCAGTACATTCAATATAGGTACACCGAGCAAAATGATTACGAATTTATGCCCAGTAGAATATAAATTATGAATGTAAAAAAATCGAAACGTATCTATAATTCTAACATGTACTTAACTGTTGCATCAACCATGAAATGCAATAGTTTAATTATTTCGAAGGACGTATCTACTAATCAATAATATCCGAAGCTTTTCATTGTACGCATTGCAGCTAGTTTCATCAGAAAATGGATATGCAACTTTAACAACATCGGTATTGGCCATGGTGATCATAGATTTCAATCTTTCCGTCGATGAATTAATTATAAACGAACAATTTTAGATAATGGATTATTCGACCAAACCCGTGATACCAAGTACTCTTGGATAGCTGATTCAGCTTAGGCTACCCTCTCTTTATATTTTTCAATTGCTCAGCTGACCACCTAAAATCTCTGTACATATACATATACATATACACATGTATACAGACATATATTCTTTGAACGTTTGCAGAAAAGTTTGATTCCTCAACTCGAACTCGATAAAATCGTATTTGCTTATGACAAATGAAAGGTAATAAGCGATAGAAATATTGGGTTGGCAACTAAGCGATTGCGGAGTTTGTCATTAGCTGATATTCACAAAATCCGCAACCACTTAGTTACCAACCCAATATTTCTATCGCTTATTACCTTCCATTTGTCATAAACAAATGCGATTTTATCGAGTTTGAGTTGACTACTAGTCGACTTGAGTTGAGAGACTATTGGATTGGCAACTAAGTGATTGCGAATTTTGTCAATACCACCTAATGACAAAATCCGCAATCACTTAATTTCCAATCCAATAGTTACGTGATAAAAGTAAGCGAGCAGTTTTAACTAATGCAATGAAGATAGTCAGTCGTCGAAGTCGTTGAAAGAGTCACGATGGGAATGCGTTGATCTGTTTCCGCGTGGCTCGCGTCAAGCGTTCGGAAATTGAGCGCGAAAGATCGGGTCGTAGAGGAAATGAACTCTAAAGCGATTGATTCGTCGTCGAGGCTTTAGACAGAGGATCGAGAAAAGTACACGGAATTATTGCGTTCCACTAGTGGCCAAGAGGAAATCGATGTCTGTCGCGAGGCGTCTTTAGAATCCTCTCAAACGTCGTTGCTTCAGAAGAATCGGAAATTTCTCTAAGTCAATTTGATCGCGGCTTCCTTCATTTACTTATCGCAACAGCCACGTTTCTCCGATCCGCTTATTCTTTTCTTTTCCTTTTTCTCCTTTTCTGTCATTTTCGAACGACCGACTTATCGGTCCGATTATACGATCCATGGAAAGCGATAACGACACAGTGTAGTAACTTTAATAACATTCAGGTTAACGCCAAGCTCCGTTTTAATCGCATCTTCGCGACAAGTTTCACCGAACTTGCATAAAACAACAAACCCGTGGATTGATTCGGTGTCTGAACAGAGATAACAAACGGATAGATTTACGGCCACGTTGACAGTCGATGTGTTCGAAGATGTAAATCAGGGATATCTTGATCCCTTGATAATCGTGCAGTGCCGATAATCTCGCCTCTTTCCGGTAGGACATCGAATCGCAGATCGATTTCTCTGATTTCACGCGTTTACTACTAATCCGATTTGTAATTTCTATATACATTTCCAGATTTGTTTCGTATTTGTCCAGTACGATCACGATAGCCATGTCTCCTTACAGTGTTAATGAAATTTTGAAAAAATATACAGTAAATACGTAAAAGTTTCTTATGGTCAATGGTGGAATACTTTTGTCAGCCACTGTATATTATACAAACGTATGCACGTAAAAAGTACAGAAGTTATTCTTTATTGACATAGAAAAGAAGCAACGTTCTGTGAAATTCATACGGGAGATTCATTCATTCTTGTTATATAATATGCAAGACATCGAGTGAGATATCATAATGTATCGAAAATGTCGATTACCGTATATCAATGGATGCTTATGAGATCGATTGCATGTTTGATATAAATTATTATAAAATTCTGATTGCAGAATGCTGCAATTTTTGATTCGCGTCCTATATTAAAATTGATATCGTACGTATAATTTAAATATGTGCCGATGAGAATCCGCGATGGACACAGGGAACACATCAATCGATGATCGTTAAACTTTCAGCCATTCAAACCGAATATCGACAACTCGTAACAATGTTATAGCTCTTCCCGTCCCTTAAATATTTTCCAGTTCACGCGATCTTATGACCCTATTTAACTTCCCTTTCCTTTCCCATTAATCGCTACATACCATGATCCCACCGCGTGTACAGATATATCTTGCCACGAAACAACGGCACGGTCAATCGCGCGAAAATCGAACATCCGAAGCGTTGATTGAAGCAGAAATGCCGATACGAACTGTAACTGGAAAATAAACGCGACGGGCGCGCGTTTACACTGGTCGGGGTACGATTTGCGGTGGTGTATTTTGACAACAAGCTACTCTTACTAATTCGATTAATCGACACGCTCTCCTCCCGCAACGTGTATTTCTCTCCAATTACGCCCCTGTAATTTGCTCTGACTTCCACCGTACATTTCTTTTTTCTTCGCCCACTAGATGAAATGGAAATGACGAGACATAAGGGATGAATTATAACGGGACCATAAGGTTGTAGCATGTAGAAGACGAATTACGCGGGTTTAGTTTATCGCGAACGAAGCCGCGTATCGAAACCGGAAACCATGTTGCGCTGATGTCAGTAGCGGTCCAACCCTTACAACGAGCTCGTTGTCCTGCGGAATAAGTGAATCGCAAGATGAGCAATTCGGTGAAACGAGAGCGTAAAAACGTATGTTGCGTTTTCAACGGAGACCAGGTGAAAGGGTTGGTCGGTCGCTCGCGGCGCCGCTTATGTCATAAACGACCGGCGTCGAGGTACCTCGAAGGATGTAATTGAAAATTCAAAGGACGCCCTTAGTAAGTTACTTCGTCGTGTTTAATTATGTTTCATATTTAAAGTACTAAAGAAGAAGAGGAGCGGTTGGGTTATAATGACTCTCTCTCTTTGGTAGTTGATGTTCGGTGGTTTGATCGGATACGATGTGCGTTTAGACAAAGGTACAACGCGCAATTAACCCCTTCGTTACGGTACCCTTGGAGCTGTTGCTGCATAGGTAGAAGAATAAAAGAATAGCTGGAGCAAAAGGAGAAAGGAAAATAATATGCGCGGACAAACGTGCTAGCGATTAAACAAACAGTCCCTCCTATGTATTTCTCATCTGTCTGGATTACTTTTGTGCCGTGTGCTTTTTAATACGAAAAAAATACACGCGTGATTATTTAAATGGCTTGCGTAATTAATCATGACGTAAAGTGTACAAGACGGAATAACAATGATTTTATATTGTGACACAACGTATACATATGAAAATAAATGAATTATTTATTATTTCCAATCTACTTCTACGGCCACATCGTTAATTCTACGCAACTACGTCAAAGGCGCAGGAAGATATTATTTATAAAACGTACACTGGTGGAAAAAAGTAAAAGCAAGGAAAGAAGAAGCAGCTCGTAGAGAAGGCAGGACATCCGCTTAAATAAACGAAACATCCGGCCTATTTAAGCGACGTGCTTCAATGGATGGGCTGTGAATGCTCATTCCGTGAGTTACACGGTGAATTAATACGCGCATCGACATCAATGTAATAATAAACTTTCATTCGAAGAGACGTGCAATATCGTTAAATGAACGTAGAATCTGATGACCTACGTTGGCGATATCGAGATCGTAAACGGATAATACAGCACGTACGAACGTACGCGTTCATTAGTTAAACACTTTGCAGCTCGTTTTATCTGCGATTTCGTTTCCCGAGACACACAGAACTCGTTGCACGCATTGATCCATCTTAATCGTTTCCTGATCGGTAGAAAAGATCGCAGTCCCTACCTAGTAAATACGTCCTGGCGCGGATAACAACTTAATCGACGGCAATCTCGCGGGGATCGGCAAGGTCGGGTCTCCAAACACGCGAACGTTTCAATAAAGCTGATCGTACGTAGCTTCCGTGCGGCAATTTTCGTCAGCGAAGATTTCAATCTATGGATAGATCGACGCGCCCCTCGTCCCAATATATCTGTCTTAACCACCGGGAGATTGCATCGTCGATAATGTATTCCTCGACTGCCATAGCAACTAGATGATAGACGACGAAGAGCGCATCTGTCTGGTCACCGAAGACTGGCTAACGAACTATAAACGTGTATATGCACGTCTTTCCATCGTATAACCTACCGCATACTTGGACAACGTGTTTCCTTTCTATTCACGATTATTAAGCTATACAGGAGACGTCGATAAATTCTCCTTTCTTTGATATTCGTCACGGTTATCACACGCGTATCCAGCAAACATATAACACAATACGAGAGCACCTTTCGTAAAGTCGACGGCATCGCTACGACAGCAAACTACGTTAGCAAACAGCTTTACCGCTCCATCCCGAAATATCGAAGAACGAGATGGGGTCAACAGTGTCTCGCACGTTTATATACTCCATAAACGTACACAAGCTATATGTATGTAAAGAGATATCGTATAAAACGCATGAAGAACGAGACGTCTTGGCATAAAGGGATGATTGGATGGTCAGGTCGAGCGGGTGCTTCGAACTGGAAGGTCGTGGGCTCGTTTTCCCCCATGCAGCTTTTCATTCCCTGCCTCCCATGGTACGCGCGTTCCTCTGTCCCGTTGGCTCACTTCCCATCGACGAATGGTTTGTGATTTCGCCGCAGCTCGCACACAGTACAGAACGAAACGACAAACACGTCACGAAGCAATTTTGCGCGCGGCCGCCTGACGGTTGATATCCATCGCTTACGAGATCTGCCTATGTAAACACGTACGCCCAATACTTTAGCGATGTAACAACGACGCGTGTTGTCACGTTGACAACAGTGACAACCTACCGCCAGAATGCACAAGGCGAGTTTGCTTCCATTGCGGCTGGGCAACAGAAGCGACATCGAAAGAGAAAAAACTCTAAATAAAATCCCCTCTCGACCCCTCTTTGACCGATACTCGCCAGTTTGTTATTGGAACAGCCAGCGGCTAATATAATTTTTCTGAGGAACAAAGGAACAAATTACGGAAGCTACGTGTTCCCGATGCTCGTCGACAACGAATAATCACGTAAATAGAAATGCCTGTTCGAAACTTCATCGACATGTCTGTGAAGCTAGCAGTAGCATTTCTGAACGAAATTGTACCTTATTATATGTACTTTTATTTCAGCAATATGAATAAACAAATGTAATTCAATCACTTATTATTCAATATTTATCTACACGAGAATAAGAGAAGTTATTTTTCACAGTTTTCGCAGTAAATAATCTTACGATAGAATTATTACGGGTCGATAGTATTGAAACAAAATTGCCGTGAAGTACGGATAAAATTCAGTTTGTAATAGCCTTTCAAATATTGAACCTTTATTATTATAGACATATTAATAATACGACGAAAAAGAAGAAATAAAATATTTTACTTTTCCATCGTCGCTCCTTTATTTAGATCGATCGATGTTGACTAGATATTGTTTTTATCGATCTACTATCTACCTACAAATATATAGTTCCCTGGAATAACATCAATATTAGATCAGAGTTTTAGTCGTGAAATACATTTCATATACATATTTTCAACAGTTTGCCAGACCGTCCAAATAGATTATGGACGATAGTATATATAAAAGATATTTTATGTGCAAATATTCAAATACTTTCACAAGCCACTGTATCTCAATCGCAAGTACGTATTAACAGCAACGAGATGAATAATAATAACAGGCTCATAAAACATTCGTTTCCCTGGAGCGTATAGCAGAAGTAAAACTACTACTATACCAGTCGGAATAACTTAATCCGTGTGTGGCCGTGAGAACACAACGAACGACACTTTCCGACGTCCCGCGATGATTGCCCGGTGGGATAGTCCCAATGGGAAACGATTCGCGGAAGAGTGCAAGTTTTTACTAGTTCAGAGTGTAGCTTGTTAACGAAAGAAAATCGTCCGCGAAACGTGCTAACCGGGAGTAAACGGATTCGCGAAAATGAATTCGCGGTTGGCCACATTCGGCACGCCCGCGCCGCCACGGCCGAAGGGAATTTTAAAACGAGAGGATCGCGATCGTGCCGCATTAAAAGCGAATTTATCTTTCCTCCGTTTTACGAACCGATAAAACCTTGGTTAATTTCGACGGCCTTTGAACGAGGAAGAATTCCGCGCGCGTTTCCGCTCCGGTCCGCAAATTCTATCGGGCTCGTTTTCTCGTCGAACCGTTTCCAACTGGCCGATTTACGGCCAGATCGAAGTCGAGATAGCCTGAATCGTTAACAGGACTGCGAAGAGAGACAAGGGTCGCATTAAGAAGAACGCCAACTGGTCAATAGCCAATAGCAGCTGAAAGTCTTGATACGTTTATGAAGCTCGAAGGTTCAGATTAACCCTGCTATACTCGTTCAATCGTTTTCGATCCAATCGCCTTTCTATCGTTAACCCTTTAATATCCCAGTCCTACGATCTAAAAAGTTATCTAAAACGTATAAAATTGATATACACGTTGTATATTGTTAATTTGAAATCAAAGATATTAAAAACGATATTAGATCGATCTGTAGGTTATTGACCGTTTTGTACTCGTGCAGCAGATGCTTTTCTTTATGGGTTTCCTTATGTACAATATTTGAAACGATTTTAGGATATTCTCGTACGCTTTATATAATTTCCAACCGAGTATTATGGTAAAAATGTAAAGCGATACAGGAAGGAAGCACGACGTAATGTTGTCGCGAGCGAATGATGATTCTTCGATGTTAATTTCTATCGAAATACGCGATTTTGTCAAATTACAACGTAGAAATCTACCTCATCGGGAATGAGACTAAAAAAAGGTTAGACATTAATCAGCGATAGCAAATAATATCTAATATTTGAACCATTTTCCGACACAGCTCAAATAAAATTTCATTTTCATTGTTGACAATTCAGTTTGCCTAGAAAAGATTAATACCTATACGTTTCAATTTTGTTTCAATGTTTTCCCTTAATATGAAAAGTCATCTCGTTCGACGAAACGGGAAAGGTGTGCAACGAGATTACGGTACAAAAAAGAATCGTGGCAGAGTTAAATTCGTTATCGGAAACGTATCTTATTTCTGTCAACGTCACTCAAAACATTAGCAAGGAATGATATTGATGATAATTCTGGAACAAATAACTTCGGTAGAAATTTATTAAATAAGTATTACGCGATAATGGTCATCGAACTTTTGCTTGTCGTTACGAATTTATTACCTGTATATCGAGATGATGAAAAGAGAAAAATAAGACGCTAACCAAGAAGAGCGTCGCGTTATTCAAACATTTACGCATTGGTTAACGGTAAATTCGAACATCTAGTAATTGGTCCCGGACGTTAAAAATTAAATGCAGAAACATCAAATTAGAGCTAATTACCTTTTTTCGCTAATGTCGAACGCAGTCGTTTAATAGGTTCGACTGCTCCATCACAGCGGGGAACGGTAACGTGCTTAAGAATCGCGAGTCTCTGCGACTTTAACCTGGCGACCGGCCATAGAAATGGCCTGAACACAGTCATGATGAGGCCGCCTCATCCAATTAACTCGACGTACATTACAGCAAGGGGGAGTAAAGGAGAACACTAAGGCGTGGCAGAGAAAACGTTAAGAAAAAGGAAGAGGAACGGGAATTCTAGTTGGCTGTACCTCGAGGCAGATTACCCTGACACGAGATGAAAAACCGAGAGCAGCGGATGCGCCGCTTGATCAGAGAGAATCAAGTCGGCCTAGAAGGTCGTTTCGTTATCTACACGACAAACAGTCCACTAGAAATAAAAGAAATTTCCCACTCGTTGCGTGGAAACTCTTGATTACGCTTTCCGCGTGACATCGATTTTCTTTTTCGTTTACTGCGTCTCAGTTCTCTTTTCTCTCTCTTTTCTCTCTCTCTCTCGCGCTGATTTCGATGTCACACGCGTCGGCGAATTCGAAAAGAAAAAAAAATGAGCACTCAACGAGAGAACAATGACGCGACTCACTCTGAAAACCCTTAATCGAAAATTCCTCGAGCGTCGAGATATAGCCGGGATTATCCTAAGATTATCAAATGTGAAATGGGACATGGGCGAACGTCACGCATTCACTGGGTAGTAACATTGTTCGAGAAGCTGAAGAGAACAGCTAGATCTGTCCGAGGGAAGAAAGAAAGAGGTTATGAGAGAGTATGAAAGGGAGAAGCGGAGAGAGAAGCGGAAATTCGAGGTGTCAGAGGCCCGAGGGCTGAAAAGGAAGCGGACAGATTACAGGGGCAAGATGAAGCGACCTTACTTCATCGAAGCAGCCAGTCTCGGGACGTTGACGGGAACAGGGCCCTTGTCAGCGATCCGATAAGATAATAATTCTCGTGTTATGACTGTACGTCGTCCTTTTGAAGGTATACGAACAAATTCGACCGGGTGTATACCAAAAGGAGAAACCTTATCGACGCGTCAGTTGCTGTGGAAATATGAGATGATTTGGAAAAAGTATTAAGAAGGTCAGCAGGTTTTATCTGCTCTTTTTAAAAATTTAAAGCCAAGAGTCCGATACGGGAGCATAGCTACCGGTAACAAGTTGAAAAGAAACTTCGCGCCAGTCACGAAGTCGGTCTCTTATAGTATGAGCGTGGCGATCGCGTAACAGGAAACATTTAAAAGAGGAAAGTCGTGTCGAAAATGAGACCGAGTTCGTGGAAAACGAAGGATACGCGGCCACAGAGGAATTATGGGTGGCGTTTCGGTTCTCGTCCCAACCCCAGAGAGACGAGATGCGGGAATAGCAAATGATGCAACAGAGAGAAAAGCAAGTGCTACCGTAAAAAGAAGAAGAGACAGCCGGACAACCGAAAATATCCGGATATGCAGAATTGAAAAAGATGACAGAACATTGCCAAACGAGATTTTACGTAATTTAACCACTATGAAATATTTCAGGAGATTCTCATGAAAGAAGGATGGGATTCGGGAAAGGAACGACAGGGCGATTTTAGCGGAAGGATGGGTTAACCAACAGTTTCGATAAATTCAGTTTTACGGCTGTATGAATAGGTCGCGCATCGACTCCCTGTATTTATAGTCTTCGCCGGGAATAATGTCAATGACACGGAAATTGCGGCCGCATGGCGCGCTGCTCTGTGCACGCTGACTGACTTCATCATGCAAATTCAAACTCGAAACACACTCAAAGACCGATAGTTCGCGTTTCATTAAATAATGCGGGCCGTGTACCACCGTGGGATCGTTCGAGCTTCTGCTCGCTCGCCAGTTTCGACCCCGGTGTGGCATGGCGACTAGGTCGGCTCGAAACTTTCGCGGTGCTTCGAGAACTAGCCACAGTAGGGAGAAACCGGAGGAGACTGAGGCGGTATGGAAAAAAAAAAAAAGATGGAAAGAAAAGACAGAAAAAGAATAGAACGAAGAACACGCCGGGGAACGAGCGAGAACTGAAGCGGACGGGAACGCGCAGACGGCTTGGCGTGGCGAATAAAAACGCAGCACCACTAATAAAAAATATTATTTTATATTATAAAGTTTTACCGTTGTAAAGTTGCCGGTGTGACGCGAATCGTCGTTACAGGGGGCAACGGGAAAACTGCAAATCCGAAACATTCAGCCTGGCCCGGAACGGCTAGCTAAAATTTAAAGCCAGAAACTTTCGGGTTTCCGACAGGAAACCGTCCAACAAAACCCATCTGGGTATTCGGAGCTTTCCGGTTCCCGCACACCTTTGCCCACGAGATGATAAATTCTGTTCTATTAAATGATTCATCGATAAAACGGGTCGCGTTAAACGACGAATTTTCCTCGAATCCAACGCGATACGCGGGTTTTCCTCTGTTTCCTTTCCCGCTTTTTTTTTTATTCTTGCTATTGCCTTCTCTATCGTTGAATATTTTACGATCGAAATATCTAAAAGGCATACGCGCTACGATGTAAATTTTGTTCTCTTTGTAAAGCAAACAGCGATATAAACATAGCTATAGCTTTTAATATCGTAATACAACAGTTTTTCACGGCGATTTAAGAACGTGAGAAAACGGCCATCTAAAGGATTACGCGAAGAAATCGTAACATAAAGTTTAAAGAACCCTCGTTACTCCATAAAATTTTGCTTTTCACTGTGCGTTACATGTTTCATGCCTCTTTCTGTGGTTCCTAAGACGCGACAACCTCCGTGAAAAAAACAACATACTTTCCAATAATGCGTTTTAGATACATATCGTCGAGATCATGCGACTATAGCGTATCGTGGTACGCTTTGTCCTAAGGTACGATGGTTGGCATAGTCAAAGTTGTAATTTGTCGCCATGAATCGTTTCTTAGACGACGTTTCATAAAACTTATTGCGAAGTCGAGTTTACGAGACAGGCGATATCTCGACGCTGTTAACCTCTTAGGTACAGTTGAATTTTGTGCGAGGCTGTTTCTCTGTACGGCAGAGTTTGACGCGAATTACGCGTAAACGATACAGCAGCACTGCAATGTATGACGGATAGTGGTGTTCTCTGCACAGGCACATTGGAATGAAATTTTCGTATAATTAACTGAATTATAATTTTTCTTAAAAATATGGTGTATATACTTTAACTTGAATAATTTACTTTAATAATTAACAATACAATTGAGTGTGATATATTTTAAAGCACGGTACGACACATAGACCCACGTCACAATTTTCACACTCATAGCGCGATAGTGTTTTTCAAATTGCTATTCGTTTTCTATTTTGTAGCGACATTTTCAGCTTGAAGATTCTAAAAAATTATTAGGATACGGATCGACAAGTTAAAAAGAGCATCCAATAATGGTATGTTTATTTTAACAGAAAACAACAACTGATATCTGACACTGGCGTATCAAAAACAAAGACTATATATTCTACCTGTATATTGTTAACACTGTTATAAAACATTGCGAGAACAAGAAAAGTGTGAAGTACGACAAATGAAATGGATCATTTAGTTCAAACGGTGAACGAATGAGTCAGTAGAGTGAGCCATTATAGTGGCACGTCGTAATATAAGGTGACATCCACCACCGTTAACCAGAATAATTTCATTATTTCGACGGTATAACGCTCGCTTAGTTTACGACCTGAAATCAGGTTTAAATTGGAAAAAGCAAGTGAGGGTGAGAGGTGCGAGATAGATTTTTCCGGCGGAGCAATTTTGCAGCCATCGATTCGATCGAAACTGAACGAGTTTAATAGCGCCCACGAATAAGTAACAGTAGAAAACGGGGACGAGTGATTTCACAGCAAGCGTATTCGACGTCACGTCAATGACTCGATCGCGCGTTTTGCAAAACGTTTCCAAGCGGTCGGATCGTCATTGAAATAGCGGCGGCGCAAACGAGTGCACTTAGCGAACGCATGATCGCGTTTCACGGTAGGCTTCGCGTTCTAGGCGCGACGCTTCTAACCGCGATAACGGCGTTTCAACCGCCATAGCGGCGTAAAGAGCTCGCCTGTTGTCAAGACTTCGATATGTCATCGAATCGAACGCGAGTCTTTGTCATTGAAAGAAAAAACGTCATCGGTTATCGTTCGAGAAAGTAGGTTATCGCCGTTGAAGCTGCGCGATTAAACCATACCGAACAGATAAAGAAGAAAATTCCGCTTGTTTGAAGGATTGAAGCTGCACAATACCGCGGTCCACGTAATCATCACGTATCTTTCGAAAAAATCGCAGTATTCACGAGAACCCTGAAACGTGTTCGCGATGCATACATAAACTGATAAACAGCGATGAAAACATCGGTCCGAATGAAACGCGACAAAAGACGTCCTCGAAACAACGAGAATATCAATCTTGACTCGTCGACTGGTTCTGAATCGAAGCTTTGATCGTGGAATCGACGATCGAATGAACTCGAGCGCGAAGGATATCAGGCACAACAGCTACAGGCAACTGTTTATAAAACTTTTTTTTTTAATCATCCATGGTAGTTACTCTGGTAATTAGACGGTGGAATTGCGACTGGTACGACCATTGTCTATAAATGAGAACCCCCTACAAACGTATACGATTCACGGCACGCGGCACCTGATTCCATTACTTCTGTACTATCCCTGGTCGTCCTATGCTTGGGACCACTTTAACTCTCCGTTCGACACCCACTGTTGACTCCCACGACCACCTCTTGCCACCCAATACACCCCTATCTCACCAACCACCCTTCAAACGATATACGCCACACGTCCTACAGACCTACAGGTATGTTGTATCTACAATCTTCCTGTATTATGTTAGCTGCATGCAGCGCACAAATCCCATGCCGACGGAAACACCAATGTCGTGTTGCACAAAGGGTTATATTCCATTTTCTCATCCCTTCGACGACTCATTCATGGTGGCCTGAAGATTTGGACCTTTGTGCGATACTCCACTGTCTGTCTCTTTGTACACATCCGGAAGCCCCTTTTAACCCACTCCACCTTTTCACCCTTTCACCTCTGACGTTGCCGCGGTATCTGTTTTCTTCCCCTTTTTCGTTCTCGTTAATCGTTCATCCACGAGCCGCAAAAATTCAAATCCCGCGTTCGTTATACAGAGCTATCTCTCTATGCCTTTCTTTCTTTTCTGCTTTTTTCTCTCCCCCTTCTTTCTTGTTGCATCGACGATCTTGAAGCTTTGTGTCACGGAATCGATGACTCCGACCGGTCTCGTTTCTCTGAATATCGTTGATTCGTTTCGCCGCTGTTAATTCGAAGCCGATCGTCGAGAAACCGAGCACGCGACGCGGAATATCTTTAAATGGGGATATCGTTGCGTGTTTTTCGACGATGTTCCTTACGTTCGACAAAGAAAACTATGAAAACGGTCAGCGATATTTATTCGCGAACGTATTGGAACAGCGCGTACCGCAGGAACTTTTACTTTTAAAATACGTCGAAACACAGGACCGGTTGGAAATTTCCGAGATAGCGTGGCATCCCGCCAGGGACGCTATTATTTTCACGCGAGCTCGACGCAGGAACTTCATTACGACTCGTTATTTGTCCATTAAATTGGAAAAAAGAATTGTCAGTTTCGCGAGGTCGACATTAAAAACGACTTTCTCAGCCGGCGGAACGCCCATATAATATGCTGACACGTTTATTCCCTTTGGAATTTATGGAGCACTGGCCAGCGGCGGCCTGGTTTACGCGGTATCGACTGACAGATATCTCGGCACAAACGGACTAATCAAGTATGATTAACTGGCACGGCTTTTATGGCGGCACTGGGACTCGAAACAATTAAAAAGCGCGGCTTTTCGGGTCGCGACCGCCCCATCGGGGGCAAATTCAGCCATTTGCCATCTAAAAATAGCCTGATTCGCGGGTCGGCGCAAAACGTAGCGAGACGAGTTCAATTTTCGAAAGGATACGAAATTAAAGCCACGGTGCCGTTGAAATAACGAATTCGTTATGATTTGAATATTCCTCGATTGTGTGCGTTATCCATCTGCGGATATCAAACGGTTGACACGTGTAACGCAGCATGGGGCCGGGCTTTCCGCGAAAATATGCAATTAAAAACTCGTCGATTGGAACATGGCCGGCGTTCGTTACGATATGAAATCTCTCAAATGCAAAATAACTGGATAAAACACGGAGAATGGTGCACACCAATAAGTTGATACGAACCTGGTTCGTTAGAAAACCGCAATGCATCTAGAATAACCGGCTCAATTACACATTTTAATGGTGTATCCAGTTGACAACGGCCGAGCAAGCGAGCCGGCAAAATTCTCCGCGTGCAAACGGACGTCCGACCGCTGCACGATTTATCGAAAGCCGCACGGCATTAGTTATCAAATTAAGCGCCGCGAAAAATATAAGTATGCGAACCGCGTTAAACGATACTGGTGAATGTCACGGTTGAAAGCATCCGGACAAATTTTATGGAAGGCCCGCTTTCACGCGGCAAATGAAATTGTTGTCGAGTAATTACGTTTCCACCTGCCCACTACCTCTGCTGTACAACCTTAATGAACGCTCGTCACCGGTAATAAATAGCGCGTTCCTTGCGTAACTCCTTGTTTCTTGAATCCGTGAATCGCACAACACGTTTAACCTCTTAACGCTCTATCCCCTGCAATGCATACAAAATGTGCATGTTCCGCTCCCACGCGAACTGCAGTTGATATATAAGCTCTTTTATTAGCGGTTCATTTATTCCAGCTCTCGGAGTAAGCTCCTGTGTATCGTAGTTTGAGGTTGTAGATTCATATATTTTAAAGTCTCCTTTTTCCTCTCATATCATATTAACGTATCGATAAACAATAATAATTCTAGTAATCAACGTGAAACCTGGTTGCAGAAAAATACGATATCGTTACCGAAAACTAATGTTGATTCGTGTTTTCCACTGTGATTTGAATTTCAACGTTTACGTTATAGCAATTAAAAATTATGTTTTATAGCGAGAACGAATCGTCATAAGCGTATACGATACGAAGTTATAATTTTGAAGAGAGAAACAAGAAAAAATCCCACTCGAAAAAAGGAGAGTTTTATCGAGAGAAATGCGAGCATTAAGGGGCTAGTCAGAGTTAAATCTGTTTCAGTCGAGTTACCTCAAACCACCCGATAGATAAAGACGCGGATCGTTCTCGGTGTTACGAATTTCTCGAATTGGCCAACAAATAAGAATGGCCCACAAGTGTATCGAATACAAAAGCGGATAAATTTTTGGACGAGGATACATTAGAGCCATTTTTATGAGCGGCGTCACCATCAATTCGTCCGATGGCTGGCTACGGCACAGCCTTTTGCGAAGATGAAGGGGTTGAAAATCTCGCTACCGCAGAGCGTGGCACGGATAGATCATACATCATTCCTTTGCGAACGAAGCCTCCATATCCTCTTGCCTAACCCCTCCTCGCCCTCTCTGTCCCTCTCTCTCTCTCTCTCTCTCTCTCTCTCTCTCTCCTGTCTTTCGTCTTTCCCCTAGTCTCAGCTCCTCTTCTTCAAGCATCCCTGCTGGTTCTGGCGCTTCGCCGGGGCTTCCAACGCGCCCGTCCATTTACCCTTTCGAGCATCCCTCTACGGACACCGTAACACGCCATTCTTCACGTTACCCCACCTCCATTTCGGACGTGCGTGCTTTCTTGTTGCTGCGCGTCTAGCTTGGAAACCCAGCATTTACGAGATTCTTGCGAAAACTCTGTTAAGAAGCTTGCTTCCAGTACGACAACGTTGGGATCGGACCAGCGTCGACAGAAAGAGACACAGCATAAGAAAAGCTGAGAAGAAGTGGGGCGAAGTATCGTTGAGCGACTGTATAAGCGAAGGGATTTTCGAGATGCGCTTCGCTAGATTGGATAAAAGAGACTCTGAACAGGATCCCAGCGAGAAATAAGAACGGGAGAAGCGGCAATGATCGTAATAACGACGGCAATCGGACGAAAAGTTTGCTGCAAAATATCGTAACACGTTTCAGCCATTCTGCCTTTTATTTCAGCGTTGTTCAGTGCGGTACGGTAACGATGAAAATTTAACAGGTATCTTCTACAAAATTTGTTTCGCTGGTCGTGTTTTGTAACTGTTTCTAACATCCAATCAAACGTATCGACCAGACTACCGTTACACAACCTGCTCCTATATTCGTAATATGCACAATTGGAGCCAGGAAAATCGTACGGTTGAAAATAACATCGAGGATAATAAAATTACATGGAAGATATTATTTTCTAGAAAACCGAGCTTGCAGGTTTATCAAGTATGCGTGAATTTGTTCAATTCTTAACTACGCTGATATAAATATACGACAGGAGATTATTCTACAAATGAAAATTAGTTGAAAATTTAATTCATACGTCGCATATCGAATAATCTTCTCTCGATTCTCTGCACCTCTCTTCTTCCAAGTTAGGACGAATTCAAGTACACTCGGCAAATTTTCATACCCGATTTTCTTGAAAATATACGTCTTCGACGTAGTTTTATTATTCTTAAGTTTCCTCTAATTTCGGCCCATAGAATCTGTCTGGTTTCAATCATAACACGAATTCAGGACTATGATGTGTACACGGGCATGTATTCGCTAATACGCTGTCTCCCCTCTCTGTGATCGGTCGATCCGCACCCTCGGTTCCATAATAGCACTGGGACGCGATCATTTCCGGCGTGGTTCCAACGAAAATGTTTCCTGAACGCGAAATGGGCGACGTGGCATCGACGATGCTCGATTCAGCGCGGAACTCCGAACAGGAATCAATCGAGATTCGTAGCGTTACGTGATTAACGGTATGAAAGCGCGTAAAGGAAACGCCAAGGCGATCGACGACCGTAATTGTTGCTATTGCCCTATACGTATGTATACAGGTATATACACAGAAGCCGATTCGAACGATAAATTTAATTATAACGACTATTAGGATAATAACAAAGAGTTTGCGATTCGCGAGAATTCTGACCTGTTCTTTTCCTTTATCGTCCTGATTCTCTCCTATGAACGGATTTTCTCGTTTGTGTAGCTTCTCCTGTTCAATCATCGGTGTTCGGCTATGTAGGACAATATAGCGGAGAAGCCACCAAGTATAATGGGAAGTAAAACGAGAAAGCCCTGGTTCCGAAACTGAAATTAATTATCGTCCCTCTAACCGTCTTTCTCGTGGAAGGTATCTTTTTACCTGATGCTTTCCCGAGCACTGATATCTGACTCGCGTCAACAACATCCGACTCCTTGTCCTAAATCGTCTATCGAGTTCCGATCATGTTCGTTTTCAGGAGTATTTTGTTGTACCAGCGTGGACGATATTGCTCGTAGGTCGAATTGCGTAAATTGTCTATCGATTTTGGTTAAATACTCTTTTGATGTTCTTCTGTATCTATGTTCTTCGTAAGAATCTTAAAACTATCATCTAAAAACCAATTTCAGCAATGGGTGTTAGAATACCTAACTGATACCTGCTGAGTATGAATCGAATCCTCTCTTGTTATTGTATTAGAAATTTCTTTGTTTCATTTGTATTATGTACGCCGTATAACGTGGAATATCGAGCAAAACAAATTTTGTTAAAAAATGTAAATGAGTACATGTTGTGATATTTCTGATCAGCAGAGCATGTACAGGACCCACGAAGGTTCACATATCCTAGTTTACCATGAACAGTATTCGTCTGCATTAAAATTGTGTCGCTCCAATTGACGCTCTTCCAGAACAAAATTAACACCTGCCTCGTTTTACCATACAGTTGTTAAAATCCTGCAAGACCATATATATACACATAAATATTCATATCGAAATTTATGAATGCGCTATGAATGCACACAAAGTTCGAAATTTATGGACTGCTTCGATTGGTTTTAAACGCGCCGTTCCTCTAGAATCGTCTATTGATTATTTACAATTGAAATTTCGCGCTATCGTTTCCTTATATGCAATTCCGCGCGATGTCGTTTCGCTGTCAAAATCGATACGCATCGTTGTATCGAACGACACGTGATATGTACCGCGTCTTCGAATAAGATGATATCTTTCCGAGGGACAGAACGTTTCATTTCTTCGCGTCCCGTCACTGCCATCGGTGCACGACATCAAATCCTTTTACTCCCCTTCGTATACGTTTCGACCGGGTTCACTTTAGGAAATTAGTCGGTGGACATTTAATTTCAGATAGCGACAGTCAATATCACGTACGACGACAGTCGCGACAACGCGTTTACTCTGAAAATTAGTATTAATTTAAGTTAAACGTTTAGTTATCGCGTGCAAAGCGCAATACAGTTTTCCATATCGGACGCGTACACGCGCTCCTTCGTTTCGCCTGAAGAATATCATCGAAGGAGTGTAACGGTCACGCCTTTTCTTCCAATTCCCATCATTCATCCTTCACGATCTACGGTTTTTCAATGATACAACACGCGATCGTTCGGCTTCTCTCCTATCTGTCTTCTGACCATGTCCAAAGAAATACACGAAAGAGAATGGAAGCACGAAAATGGTCACCTTTTGTTTGTTACACGGAGGTTCGATCGTGTACGAGCTCTCGACGTTTCAATTATATTTTCCATAGGGAGGTATACCGGCGATTGGCTTGCAATTAACAACTCACCAGAACCGGCGTGATTAAAGATAGATTTTTACTTTACAGATAATTACCGCTCGTGGATTGCATTTCGAACGGTTCGCCCCTTCGCCTCGCATCTCCGTTACTCGTCTTTTGCGAAACTTTATATTATAGACTATTTGATTCACGTTTTATTATATAGAATAGCTATATAATTGGATCGACTCGCTAGTGGAATCGTTTGACGTGTAAAAATTAATCCTGACGAGGAAAGTGAGTTCTCCACATAGAAAGGAATTAAAAGTAAGTGCGGAATCGTGTACAATCAACGATCGTGTAACAATGTTCAGAGATACCGCTACCACAGCGTTGTCGCTTTCAACCTGTTAGCAAAGAGAGATATAAGATGATGTTGGCTGCGAAGTTACGGATCGTTTTCACGCTTAATTTAATAATAACTCGAAATGATTGGGATTACGTAACGCCACGGTGGCCGATTTAAATCGTCGATTCGATTTAAATAATATTCCACAGCCGATTCCGTATTGTTATTCGTATTATATTCTCCTATCCACAGGTTCTTTCGAAATAATAAACGAACAGGATACATAACACTGCCTATTCCTCATTTACCAAATGCCAGTTACAATAGCCATCGTAAACCTTTCACCGTTTGCTTCCTTTGTGTGAAAACGATATCGAAATATTGATTTATTCAATGGCACGTTGCAACGCCAGCCCGAATTTCTCCTCCGCCATGATTACAATTAGATATATGCGGTCAATTTCATTTTAATTAGTTGAATCGGCCAAACAGAATGTAAAATAAATCATCCAACAAGAACACAAAGAGAGAGAGAGAGAGAGAGAGAGAGAGACAGACAGACAGAGGTGGGCAAATGGTTACACGTTAATAAGATCTCGCTAGAAAATTCTAAAATCCATCAACGATTCTTTCGTTCTCATTGGAAAAAATGAGTGGACAGAGAGTGGTTGGCGGGGTTCTGCTTCATAAATTAACCGTCATATATATTTTCCATGGTCCTTTGTTGCTTACTTCCCCTCGAATACATATATTATTTATACGACTCGTTCGCGAATAATATCGCGAAATAATCGCAAGGTATTTTATTATTAATGACACCGCAGGGAGGAAAGTGGGGCTGCGTGAAATATTAGTACCACTCCATAAATATCGTCGTTCACCCTGACAGCGAGCTTTTCTACCTACAAAAGGCGTTTCCGGCGGTTCTACGACTTTCCTCGTTTCACTCGCACGGCGGCATCGTCAAAGACGCTCGATCCTCGAAAAGAAATATTCAAGGCTTACAGACGGATCCGATATGGAATCCTATTAGAGCGACGAATCGCTGTTTCCATTCATAAGGTCTTCATGAATGATATTTCTTTCCGGTAGCCGGAGAAAACGCGTTTACACCGCGTGTTTCCTTTTTCAACCCCTTCCTAACCTTTTTCCACCCTCTGAACTACCTCTTTCGCTCGGTGGCGCCTGGTTCCTTGCAATTCTATCGAATAAACGAATTCTCGGTGCGCTCCAGTTTCTCCCGGCAGGGGGTGAGGGGAGGTCGGGGTAAAAATCTTGCGCCCCGTCACAAAGGCTGTGATTGCGAAAACATTTGTTTTGCTTTCAGATGGCTGCCGCCGTACACGAGTTGCGGAGTCGACTCTCGCCTATCGACGTCGTGGTTCGCACAAAAGCAGCTCCACTGTTTTTCCTGGAGGAAGCAATGCATATCGCGTATTTCACGTCTCGCACTCAAGGGTAAAAAAGAAGTATACACGGAGAGAAGAAGAAGACGCGGAATAAAGGGAAGGTAGGGCGAGAGAAAGAAGGAGGAAAGAGCGAAAAAAAAAAAGGAGAAAGTTCTTGGCGCGGCAACTTACGAGCACGGCCTTGTGCACACGTACGCGGCTGATTGTACGAGAGAAAAGAATCTTCTTCCAACGGTTTCGTGCCATAGCTACGGAAATACATCGGTAAAATTGAATTTCGAGGAGAGAAATTCTGCCGTGTTTCAAGCGTCCATGTCGCGGTCCTTCAAACAAACGGCGCGGAGGCGCTGTGTTCAATTATTCGCATGAACAGCTTTCTCCGAGATTATTTTTCGCGGTGTAACGTCAACCATTTGGATTTTTTTCTAAATTTTAATTTAGCGTTTAATATCGTATAAGGTGAAAGATTATTTGTCAACGTCGTTATAATCTGTGCAATATTTCGTTTTCTAAATTATCATTGCGATAGAGCTTTATTTCTGAAACTACCGACCACTAGATATCCCACTATTTGTGGTCAAAGAATCAATTTGAAATCTAAGTAAATCGAATGAATTAAGTATATAACGCGAAGGGGGAAACAAGCTCTCAAATACCTATTATAAACCTATAAAATATCTGTAAAAAGGTGACCAGAATTTTGAGTAGTTTAGTAGTTCCAGCATTAATTTATTTCTCACAGAGACTGTTGTATTTTCGACGATTAAAAATCAAATAATCTGTAGTTAATAGTAAGTTGTATTTCTTCTACGAATAAGGTAATTTTCTATTAACAGGAAACATGGCTGTGTGGCTCTACAATACCCTATTCCAAAACAGATGATAAGAACTTGGCTCCTGAGCAAAGTTGCGGTTACTCACAAAGTTATTAACTCCAGAAGAATTTCTCATAACGTTTATAACGCGAGGGAGAATTCACCACGTAGCATTTCCAAACTCTACGCGTGTAGCGAAAACAACCGAACTCAAATACACAGCCGCGAGTACCAAATTAAAAAACTAAATTCGAAGTCATACATCACTGACAAACTTCGAAACGTCGAATAAAAGTTTCATTCGGCAAAGTAATTTGCCCGTGCATAGTCGCGCAACAGACACGCGGTTTTGAAAAATTCGCATACCGCGAGAAACGGATTTCTTCGAAAAGATGAAAAGCACGCCGCGAATTATGTCCGAACTCAAAGACCGAAAAAAGGACCGCATCTTGCAACCGCACTCGCGTCCTTTTGCACGCGCAAGACCAGGATCCTTCCTCGCGTTCGACGTCAACCAACGCAAAAATCCAGCTCGATGAACTTTCATCGAATCGTACGGTGTTAGTTGATATGGAGTTTAAAGTATCGTTAAACGAACGAATTACGTGGATAACCAATAACAAGCTCAGTTCTCGCAACGAACTTTCCGCTGCAAAGCGTATCACGAGCGACGAGTGAGTTTCGTCAAACTAAGGAAACACTACGCTGATTCGGATAGGAAACAAGGCGCCTGGTTGCTCGCAAACACAATTTTTGTTTCCATATTTTCTTCCGCAAATATTTCAACCCGATATACTGTGAAATATACCCCGCGAAATACAACCCCCGGTGACCTCGTTGTTACCAGCTTTGTTCCTTTAATCTATGTTGTTCCGCGGAATAACATCGTAACAAAGTATAACGAGTCGCAATGGTCGATCGTAAAGATGTTCGAAACAGTAATAACCGGATAAATTTCCCGCCTAGTGGACACGGTAGGTACGTAACGGAGACTTTTTAATGGAATCGGCGAACGAGACCAGATCGCTATGCAAATCGGAGGGTAAATATCTCAAAAAATCGGATAGACGTTCTAATCCACGCAAAGTACACGAGCCGATCTAGTTGGAGATGAGGGATGAAAAATTAGGATCGGGTCGTATATCGCGACAATAGCAAGATGTTCTGAAAACAGACGCGTTCCGGCATTCGAAGAAGTTTTAATGTCAATTTGTGAACAAGATTGGAAGGTCGTATCGATGAAGGTAGTTTAGAAATCCTCTGGGATCGCTTACCCTAATCGGTGCCGTCTTTAACCGGCGACCGGGCCACCCCTTCTAAAACCCCACCCTCTATCCGGCCAGATTTCTCGGTTTGCACAATACCTTCAGAAGATCGCTGCGTTTATGGATCCTCCAGTTAGTATGGAAAGAGTGGGAAGGGGTTTGGCTCGCCGCGGGCGAACGTTCCTCCGCTAAAGTATTTCGATCGATCTGCACCAGACTATCTCGAAGTTACCGCGTGTTCTTCTCCGGGTCGTTTTATTTATCCAACGGATCTTTTATTACGTCCAAGGCGCGTACTGGGAACGATCGGATTTTTTATTAATTCAAGCCATCGTCTGTTTCTCGGGCATCGAATTTTTCGTGCGATTCGAAGATAAGAAGCTGCGGTTCGAATCTTCCAGGTAACATGCTCTCGAGAAGGATCGTCTGTTAGGTGGTGAATACTCGAAAACCTCTGGACGGAACAGAAAATCCGAAAATTACGGTAATCTTACGTAGGTACTGCACGCGATCACGATTTTACGTCAGAGGGAACGTTTAAATCTGTACCGCTATTTGCAGGGCCAAATAACCGATGCTACGTTTCGGCTATGCATGCTGCCTTCCAAACTGTTACCTTCGAAACCGCAGATTTCGCAATACACAAGGAACGGGTAGTAAAAAGGTTTTCGAGAATTCTGACGATGGATCGAAGAAGAGAAGAACCGGGTGAAAGAGTTCAAAGAGGGCCCTTTAATCAATACCACGTGAGCCGAATATACCGGACACGCTTGATCATGCTATTCAGCCGCGCACGATCGTCTCGTAGCAGCGTGGTATTCGGAGAGAAATAAAATTCGCAAACTCGTAACGCGACGTGGTACCGTGAACCGCAAGGAACTTTACGATTTCTACTCTAATTACGCCCCTGTCCTCTCCTTCAACTTGACTAAATTATTTCTCGTATACAGCTTGTCAACCTTCGACAAGTTTCGTCTTTCTTTTCGCCATCAGTTTTATCACACAGTTTTTCCTCTTTTATAGAGGTTCTTTAATTAAACAAATTACTTCTCCAGTAAATTACGAAGTCAGCTGCAGACTATGAGACGGCGCTATCTTTCGGTTGTAATATTCGAGACGGAAAGAGAAGCTCGTTGTCGGGTACGTCGATAACTACGTTTCTGCGATCTATTTATTAAAAGTTCCCTTTCGTTCGTTTTTCACCCGCCGATTTTACTGCCAATAAAACGCAGACAGTTTCTTCGCATCTCCTATATCCTTATGAAGTCGTTAACGTTTAAGGTGTATGCACGTCAGCCGGCTACGCGTTCCATGGTTTACGCGTATCCTTATGGGGCCGTTAACATCGTAGTGGCGCGCGCAAAGTGAACTACACCAACCGATTCTAGTCTTTTTCGTTGTTCACGATACGTAAACTTTCGTTAAATTCCGACATGATGGAAGACCAAGCATAGGCAGCAGGATATCCTGTTGCCGATGTTCCATCCTGACAGAATTCGTCTAGCGTTACCAGGCTCACGAAACTGCAATCCGACACGAATTTCAAACGTGCTGCTCGATGATCTCTCGGATATAGCTACACATATATACAACACACATATTGGCTTCAAAATCGAGTAACTATAGATCGAACGTTCGTTCTTGAGTGAAACGATATTATGAAACGTACACCACTGTTCATAAATATCGGTATACTGACAGAGAGCGAGGTTAATATTAGAGATAATTAGGAAACTATTAAAAGAGTTATTCTTAACATAAACTAATAACAATAATCGTGACGGTATTACTTCCCTGTAACAATTTATGGAGTCGATCAATGTGGCTTCCGAACGATTCAATTCTCACAGTTAGCTTTTATGAATTTTCCCATCGTTACTTTGCATAAATGCAAAATCGTCATCGATTCGTCGATTCTTTGGCGATAATCATATCGAGTCTTACATATACACTAGAAGGTATCCTAATACGTACGAATGTCAGTGTACAGCTATTTCAAGGTGTAGCGTAACCGAGAATACTTCGTAGCACAATTATCTGAAAAGTTGCATGATGGTCACGGTCGAACGAAAAAAAAGCCATAGGACGAGACAATGGGACGCGTAATTTGGTGGCGTTGTGACACAAGATAATGGGAAGAAAGCCAGGGTTAAGTGAAAACTTAATGGCCTCGAGAGGCAAACCGTGTTACGTTCTATTCCCAGTCGTATATTTAAACCGTTTAAAGCATTCCGAATCGTGAAAATAGTCCGATTTGCATATATACAGCCTTGGAATTCATGAAAAATTCATGAGGTCGAGTGCCGGTATACTCGGAATTATGCCTCCTTTACTATCAATTTCTTATTATTGCCCGGGCCACCGTCGACGCGTTTGCGGCCCTAAGATGCTGACTGCGACGAGGACGATGGCGAATAGGTAAATACGAATGGTATTATACCTGGAGCGAGAACACTTCGCTGACTGCGGAGGAGGTGTCTTAACGTTCAAGGTGCATACCTTTCGCTAAAAGGTCTATCCAAGCGTCCCTAACCGTTGTCTGCGGGCTCAACAAATTGCCGCGGTTAACAAATTGCATTATTACCTGGCATACGACACCAGCCTGCATACGGACAAATTAAATTATTGAGAGGGCTGGACGAAAAGCTTCCGTTGAATTAAAGTCGTCTTATTAACGACGGTATTCGTACTCGAAATTCTACTGTCGAATAGAAGTTACGATCCTTCCAGGGAATCGTGAACGAGGCTTGTCAATTATTCAAATTACTGGAAGCATTT
The DNA here is from genome assembly GCF_024542735.1 of Bombus huntii. Taxonomy (NCBI): domain Eukaryota; kingdom Metazoa; phylum Arthropoda; class Insecta; order Hymenoptera; family Apidae; genus Bombus; species Bombus huntii. The sequence goes on along the minus strand of NC_066245.1, from coordinate 6,800,766 downwards.
ATTATTTCGTTGGAATTCTCATTATCTATTCCATCTACTTTTCTTAAATGAGAGTCGAAGTGGAAATATCGATTATACGAGAGAACATTGTTATATTTTATTAAATAATTAAATAATGTATGCATTTTTCTTTTTCTCTTTGATGACTTTTTTATATGGTAGTTTCAGGAATCTTTTTCAAGAAGCTGCTAATCCACAACGAAATCCTTCAAATCCTTAAAGCGTTTAATATCTCGTAATAAAAAGAGCTTTATAAAAATCGAAATCGATGATAGTACGAGTATACCACGTTCTGCGAACGGAATTAAATAATTAATCAATTCCGCATATTTCTCTGTTCAACTAGGAGCAGAGAACTTGATAGTGTAGCGAGCATGTGACAGCTACCGCGTGGAATGTCAAAACCTATGTGTATCGCGGTAAACGATAGAACATGAAGAAAACGATCGATCCTTACCGATATCCCGGATATCGATCAAATGCAAGAGAACTGTAAGACATTTTCAGGATTTTATACCGCAAACACGTTCCTCGTTATATTATAAATCGTAAAAATAGCATGTAACATAAAATAACTGTAATTAAATAATCATGAAAGAATCCGCTCTAATAGTACCTATTTTCTTTTATCGTATTTTCTCCATTTTCATGAAACGTATATGAAATGTCAAATACGCCATGAACTTCTCAAACGACCTACTACTCGCTTATAAATAGAACTCAGATATATTTGCACCCGGAGTCTGTACAAAAATCAGAGATAATTTATTCACGAATGATCAACATATGCTTAAAGAGAAAAAGAAAATGGAACGAAACATATGGGAACCCGTGAATTTGAATAAAATAGGAAAAACAAAATATCTCTGACTCCGGCTATACGTGACAACGAGACGAAACGAACGGATACGTGAAAAAACACAACGAATTCGGATCTGGGAGACGGTGAGGCGCCGCGCCACATCGCGCGAACCGGATTTGTCAATGATATTTGCAACTGACCATCGTACAAAGCCGATCGGAAATAGGCTAGCAGTCGGAGCATCATTGTGTACGCGGAAGGCTGGCGAACAATAAAATAAATAAAGCGGGGGACGGAAGGCAATTCGCGAATCATGGTCGTTTCGAGGGGAAGAGCGATGAAATTGCTTTTGCAAGAATACGCGATCGGTCGAAGGGCCGCGAGACCGTGTTTTTCCGGCACGTGACTAGAAATCAATTATGAGTATATACAAAGCGACCGGCTATCCGCGTGGAACGTCGCTTCAGAGACTGATTGTACGACGACTCTCTTTGTCAACCAGCCCCGGGTGCGTACGTGCTTTATAATGGACGCGAGTCGAGACGATTCGCTGTGTAATAATGCTAACGCGTTATTATCCAATATTATCCACAACGAAGATTATTAAACGCGGAATAAATTCATCCTCCCCCTTTTGTTTGTTTAGTCTTGCACAGACAGGCAACTTCGATTTGTAAGAACTGGAGGAAATGCGCGACGACGATCAAACGGAATCGTTTCCAACGAAGGTATTTCCGAGACGTCGCGTTCGCTCGGTTTACAATGGGACTCGTTGCGAGATTCCTCGGTCGCGTGGAACTTTTAAATGAGAAGCTTCTCCGATCGTGGCTCTACCATGTTCCACGACTGATAAACAGCAACGGTCAATGGAAATTCATTTATAACGGAACAATTTTGCGGATAGAACGCTGCGAACGACAGAAAGAGAAGGAAGAGAACAAAACGGGAGAAATTTGTCGGGCGCAACTATCATCCGGTAGTTGAAAACAATGATATTCGAGCAAAAGTACGATCGCTTTGAAGCGGCGGTGTTCAGCTTGTGAGTTATGCCCTACTTTTATTCCCGCGTTCCTGGAAAGTACGACACGGCCTAAGAACGAAGAATATTCAACACGAATCGTGCACAGCCTTAAATGTGACTCAGAGAACGGGTCAAGATAAACCGTAGAAATTTCTCGGCGAGTGTCCGTTTCTTAACTTGTTTTCTCTCTTTTCCTACCGTTTTGAACTTTTGTAAAACTCGTAAAAAATATTCCGCCTCAGTGTTGATTTAAATCGAGCGACACTTGGATCGAGCACGATTTTTCTTTCCCTTTCGGTCACTCGGTTTCCCGATGAAAAGAAAATTACCTTAGAACGGGAAATGTTCAAAACGTCCGAACGTTTTCGTATAATTTCGTTAATACCGTTTATGGATAATAACGATAAAGCTCGGAAGATTGCTGGCGAAACGAGTGCACACAGCGGTCTCGTTGCCGCTCGCAATCTCTCCTTAACGTAGTTCACCCCTCTCGCCTTGTAAAACGATTTAAGCCGCGGCGAGCTTAAGGGCTTGACCTCAAACGAGCGCGACATGCCTCCAGGAATTACGCGAACATGATTTTACGAGCCGAAACAGCTTCAAGTATCACGATATCCCTCTGTCGAACGACGCTGATACGCGCCACCCTACCATAACGATTTCGTTATAACTATATTTCAAGAGGTAAACGTTATTCACCATTAACGGTGAATCGAATTTCGTTCGAAATTGCCGAGTCCCTAATCGACTCGTTACATTCCTTATTGGATAAAAATTGTTTTCCACCGGAACTAGTATCTGTATGAATATTAGAGGAGAAAAATACGACAAACAGAAGTTTGTTGATTTTTATCTGATTTAGTTTCGTTAAAAGGATGGATTTTAATATAAAAGGAAAACTAATATAGGACAAGCTGGACGCAGAGAAAGCTAGCGACGTAATATTTCAAATCTGACAACCAATATCTCAAAACCAATATTTTTCCCGAGAGATCGTTATCATCTTGTATCAAGAGGATCGATGTTTTTCATACAGATATTTTTCAAATAGAGCGCTATAACCGAACTTAATAAAAATGTTACGATACTCGTAACATGTGATTAATTAACAAGGTACCGAATTTTCAAACTTGAGTTATCAAAATTATCGTGTCTTGGCCTTCTGTTTCTCGTCTCATTCCATTAAATATTATTTCCCTCTAATTTACCGATTATTTTCCATTTTGTATAACGGTTTCATTACGAAGGTAAACGTAATCCATGCATCGACGCGGACCTTCACCCCTGTGGCCGGAACGGAAATTAAATTCTTTCTTGAAAGAAAAAGCACGCTCGTTCCGTCTGTACGAGGTATTTACTTGTAAGTTTTACGCTCGCCTATTGTACGAAGTTCGCCAGCGCGATTCCGCGTAAAGGTTGACCCAGTTTTCCAAACTATTCGACGAGTTATTACGAATTCCTTTCGCAGAGGGAAAAACACGTAGGAAGAGAAACGAACGGGCGAGATTTGCAGGAGACGATGAAAGGACAGGGGCGCAGCTGCACGTCGTAATACCTTGATTCCGATACATCGCCACGGGCTGCGGCCTGTGGAAAACCAGTTTACGGTGATATCGAAGGTGTATAGGTGGTTTCGTCGAAGCTGATGTAACCCTTTCGTTTTACGAGCATTCAGCGAGGACGAGTGACATCAAGGAAAACCTATATTCTCGGCTGATTCACTAGTAAAAGTCGAACAGCGACGGTCCCGAGAACGAACGAGTACCATTGATACACCATGCGATATATCACCGATATACCAATCGCCTATTCGATCCCGTTCATTCCACGACACAGTAATAAAAGAGAATGGCGAAATTTCACGCGAGGTAAGATATCTTAGTCGAGTTAAGTAATTTTCCTTACAGTTCACCAAGTTCGATCAATTTCTAAGAGATCTGTCTTGAAAACCTAACTTCCACTTATCAAAGAGAAGAACGTTTCTTGAAATAACGTCTTTGCTTTCAATTATAATTATCGTAATTATTTTATGCGTGGGAATGAACCTTTCTGTCGTTTATTCATACCTTCTCGCTACCAAATAAACTATATATCATAGGGTTTGAATAATTTTCTCGTTTTTCGTATTTCCTCTCGCCGAACATGAAACGCACCATGCTCTCTCGTTCGCTCGTTATATCAAAGACTTAATAGTGTGCCATAACGTACAAGCTTGGTTGTTCTGTGCAAACTTCAAAATTGAATATTAAGACGTTGGAGCTAGACGTTCGAGTCAGATAATCCTACCTTACTGAACGTGTATTACGTTGGCCGAATGTTGGTTCGTTATCGGCTTTTTATTTACTATTTCTTCTCATAGACGTTGGCAGTGCAAAGAAATAAAATAGGAAAGAATAAAGGAAACAAACGATAAAGATACGACGGGAAAAATATTCATTTACGGTGTTACAACGAAACTACCTTTTCTTCAAGCTTGACCTCGTCGTCCGTGGAAAAGCGTGCGAAGCTCGGATGACGAAGAAAAAACGTTGGCGTAGGTTGGTAGACGATAATGTAAAAATGAGAAAGCAGATACGCGGCCTGGCCAGATACGAGGGACGAAATGCTTTCTACTCGTATGCCGCGCAGCTTTCGCTAAAAGCGAAAGCGACGGCGCCGCTGCGCATTTAATGACGCGAAATGCATTTTCCAGCCAACCAGTTTAAAATGGAAGGTAAAAACGCACTAAAATGCCCCCCGCAGGCTTTCTAATTAAAATCAGTTTTAACCAGAACGTACGCGCTGCGCGAGTGGATCCGCTTCTATCCAGGTAAACGTAACTGTTGAGCTCGCGAGTACCGTACCCGCTTCTCCGTCTAGATAATCTCATTTTCGATCTGGAACTTGGTTGTGGCCTCCTTTTCAATGCACGGGAAACGAACGTTCAACTTTCTTTGCCGTTTATATTGCGCGTCGTCCACTTCAATCGTTTCACCCTCACGTGTGTATCGTGTGGTTCTTTGCTATTGTTCTAGTAGCTTGCCACACGCACAGCTCATCGATTGTCGGGGCGAAGTTGATTCTCGGAAAATGTTATACCGTGGTACAGTTTTCACGAAAGATCAATGACCGACATAAAGCGGATATCAAAGTCAAACAGCAAGATTTCCGAAATTGAACGCGTCAAAGTTGAACACCACATTAGAGCACGAGGGTAAACGTTCAGCCTTTGATTGAATCGTGAAACACCGTTGTCGATTTCCTGCTCCCGGTGACATACATGGTTCGTTAGAACCACCGAGTTATTACCATGGCGTTGATAATTCGCCATTTAACACGGAACGTATCGTGTACGTACAATTTGAAAGTAAAACCGACGAGAAAACGCGTTTCGCGTTCCGGGTTATTAAAGGATTCTTTTTAAAAAGCAGGTAGTTTGCCAAGGATCCCATAATTTTAAGGATGAACATATGCACCGACCTGCTACTCCTCTAAGATTCCCGTCGGCATAAATCAACGACTTCCACCGAGCGTCGTTTTTCGAAATTTTCGTTCCACCGTGCGGAATATTTTTTCCACCATCTTCCTCGAAGTAAAACGGTCGGAGGACAAGTAGCTAGAAATTCTCCTGACCCCTCGCGAACTTTATCATCGCGATAACCTTCTTCCTAGTTCCATCCTGATGGAAACACTGAATCAGTATGATCGGATATCACATGGTACGTTGAATTCACCCGGTTACTTCTCAGCTCTTATTTCTCTTCTGTTTTCGCCGTGAAAGCATCTCTTTCTTCCTTTATCTGTCTCCCTTTCTCTCTTATCCTTTTCCATCTCTGCCTCTCTTGTCACCTGCACTCACCTCTTACCTCTTTTTCCTTTCAGTCGTGTCATCGATCGCAATATCGCAGAAAAAGTTGAGTACGTATAACGTCGCCCAATCGACCCTTAGTCGCAACAGATGGCAAAGCGAAGCCGAAGAGCGGCCGAAGAAAAAAAGGAAAAATGGACACGGTCTTCCCTTGCGAATCAAGTCGGGTTCACTCTGCTAATTAATCGCCAGTGATATCGCTATAAACCCATCTCCTCGTCGTACATTAATCCCGGCAGCTTTTCCTACAATCGTCGCCACTATTCTCATGACACAACCTTTCAGTACTTTTCCTTCGTTTCTCGACCGCTGTCGAAGCTCGACAAAAACTTTACCGGATTAAAGAATTATTTTCGAAAGCATAAACTTTCCACTCGATTCTCCATCTTTCGACGTTTGTTACAATCTATCTTTCCTTCGCGAATCGATCGTTTCCCGCGGTTCTTGTTAATTAATTACCTCCGATAAATGGTAAATTGTAGGATGGAAAGAAACAAAAAGCGGCATTAGTCGATAGCCAATCCGATAACTGGAGAGATTCATCGACAAGATGGAGAGCTTAATTGGCGGAAAGGATAAGAAGTACGTACGTGGTTATCTTCGATCACGAGTCGTTCCATTAGAATGGAATCCTCAACCGAACGACTCGATCCTACGAATTGTTTCGCGTGTTTTCTGTTTTAACTGAAATTAACCGCGTCATTGCGAAGAACCGATTATGAACTGTATTTGTCGTCGACTCGAACAAACAACGTCGACTCGGTCAGCATTTGCTCGACAAATATTTCCCTGCGACGAAGTTACTTTTCATCGATAAACAGGCGTGGCGATCGCGACGATACGACTGAAGTACAAAGATCGTAATGGGACGAGAGAGAGAGAGAGAGAGAGAGAGAACGAGAGAGAGAAAGGAAGGAAAAGGAAAAAGCTCGTCGGTCGTTGGAGCTAGTGATCTGGCAAGCAGCGGCCACACGAAGCCTCATTTTTCACCGCAGGATCGTCGTTCTTAGGGTTTCGACCTACGACCCACACAAATAGGGACTTCCCTCGAAACGAGGATCCTTCTATCAGAGGAACATTCCTCGATCCCCGGGGGCAATTTGTGCCTACCCAGGCTTCATAAATCTCGGCGAAATTTTTATGCGAAACAGGCAAGAGTGGAAAAAGGCGAGAGGGGATGGCGGCTACGAATTAATAAATCTGAACTTCGATACTGAACCCTCTGCGAGAGGTAACAAAGGAATTTACGGTATTTCAATATAAATACTCGTCGTTTCGGCGCGAACGATTCGATATATATATAGATATATGGGCAGAGTATTCGAGAAGAGAAAATCCTACTATCAACCAGGAATATGCTATATTCATTTGGGAATCCTGCGAGCTTCTCTAGCATTCAACCGCAAGTAGGATCGAAAAGGTGCAAATTACCGTCTAATTTGTCGTCCCTTTCGAAAAGCGGCATGCATTTGCTTGGGCCGTAAATGTCATTGGTATAGCAGAAAGGAAAGCGAACGAATGACGAGGTAGGGTAAGGAGAGAAACCGTAGGTACTCGTATGGCATGTCATTCGGCGACTATTGGAAAAGCATTATGAATTTGAAAGGCCTGCTGTCAGAAGTACCAGACAGTCGCACAATAGTGGCGGGGACCGCAAAACGCGGCGAACACGTTCTCTTTCCTCTTGGTCCGCGTCCATCCTTGATTTCATAGCCGTCTCGTAACCGCATACCAAGCGTCCACCAAGGGAACGGTGAAATTAATAGCGAAAAAATTGCTTAGAGCACGGACGCGCGGAAAAAATGCAGCACGTTTTTTGAAACGTGAGGAACGCGTTTCCGCGTCCGCTATCCGCTCCGATAAACGTCGCACGTGTAACCGAACACCGCTCATCCGCGTCTTCAACCTGTTTTCCAACCCCTCTGGCCCTTCGACACGGTAAAAGCATTACCCGGGAAAAATTTCGAGGGATCGCAGGTGCGATGTCACTCTCCAGGGGATGGGGCAAAAGTTGATCCTTCGAAAGTTCGAGTCCCCGCGATTATTAATATATCTTAGTTTTCGTGTTATCGAATTAGACATTAAGCGGTATAAACGAGGACAAAAGGATAACATACTCGACCTAGATTACGGATTTTCCATTTTTAAAAGTGCTACAAATATGCACTACTTTTGACACAGTTACGTATCACGTATTACAACTCTTTATTTAACTCCATATTGTTTTAATTATATGATCATTGCTGTATTAATATAGTTAGGTACATGTACACAGGTCACTGGTTCTAGTGTTAAATTATAAATGCCCGGTCGAGTATCGCTGAAAGATTTACAGTTCAGGGATTAATTAAGATCGTTGGTGAATCGTGAGAACATGAAATTCTACGAAGCAACGAACCCAAAGTTGGTAATATACAGCTAATAAAACTTTCTCTCGCCCACAATCGAGAATACAGCGTGAACAAGCCATAATTCTACGTTCCATCGTCGTGAAATGATCGGAATACTCTACTGTGAAGATATTTATTATATTTCGAGACTTCCATTTCCAGATTACCTCGTCTTTCTGTAGTCGTATCCCGGGCCCATGGCTCTCCGATAATGCGACCCGGACGAGTTTTCAACCGATTCGAACGAACTCGAGCACTCAAGAAAATGAACGCGATCGACCGTCAACGGCGGATGAGAAACGTCGACAACAAAATTACGTTTGTACCGTTGTGGACGCTGATCGAACAATCGATCTTAATTGTGCAACGTCAATTTCCACCTGTTTTCGTTTTCTGATTCGAGCACGCTCTCCAGTCTCTGACCGACAGCCAAATCAAACAAAGTATTATATACCTTTTTTATCTTTCACTCTACTGATAAAACAAGAAACAACGATCGAAATTAGAAGACAATAGCCACTCGGGTTAATAGGAGGTTGCTCGAAGTAGAAAATTGACAGTATCGAGTCTCTTGCTTCCTATTTAAATCGCGAGGGAATTATATTCTTAATAACTCGCGTGATCGGTCAAAGTCGGACACCGACAATGAGAGAAGAAGATGCCGAGTTCGACGAGAGGAGTAACATCGTTTCCGCAATGATCGCCACGTCGTCTCGGGCAAGAGCGTTTCAATTAATCTCCGGCAAGCCCCTCTTTTTCTTCAAATTCATCCTCGTCATCCCCTTTGCCCGGCATGATTACGACGCTGCCTCGACTACTACACTTCAATTAATCTGCATAGACTCCTCAATGTAGATGGAAGATCCCGGAGCATTGAGACCGAGTTTATTTGTCTGACGGCCAGGAATTAATCCGCCAAAGTGACGCGACACAACGTAACAGACTCGAAAGTCGGCTTTTTCTGGCCGCCACCCTGCGCGAGCTACAGTTTCCCGTGCTTTTTCATTCACCTACACCGTCCTCCACGATATATACCGTCCTCTCCGCCATTCCTAGAACGAGAATTGTCTCGTCAACCCTGTTGAACATCGAATCATTATCCCGACCGACGCGACACGGCGACGAGATAAGCATCACCGTTCAGGCTTCTTCTATTCTCGGATACTTTTTTCTTCCAGTATCCAAGTACCGATTTTTCTTTGTTTCTTCCATTATTCCTTTACAACCCGATGATTCCGAGGGATTTCCAGAGCAATGGGGATGCCACGATTAAACGACTTCGCCAAGCATTCTCACGCGGCGTGCTCCTGTTACTCCCTAACCCATCTGTCATACTCATCAGGAGCGACCCTTGTTTTCGTTCCTTAAGTGGACCCCTGGAAAAATCTAGCACGGTCGCGTAGTCGCGACAAATGCCTCTGGATTCTCGTCAATCTCCTACGAAACAACAATACCGGAGGATGATCATTATCCTCGAGAAAAAAAAATGGAAGGAAATAACAGATAATTCGTAGGAGCAAAATCATCGATCCGTATATTTGTTCTTAACGATCGTACGTTGACCCTCTGCCATCGAAGCACTTTTACCATGCTTCGCAGATACGTAGAACTTTTAATCAGGTTATTAATCAAGTATAGAAAACATTTGTAGATCTTATAAACCTAAGAGACTTACAGAGTAAAAAGACGAGAAAAAGGTACACGACACTGAACGGAGTATTGTGAAAATCGTATCAATTAAACGATATCTAGAAACGACATCGAACTTCCACCTTTCGAGTCTCTTTGGAGTGCCATGAAAGTTCGTCGAATGGTATCGCGGCTGAAAGGAAGAAGTTAGAAAGGCGAACCGATGCAAGGAGCGAGGCAGAGTGACTTACGAGACTGGAGTCACGGTTTCAGGTGGGGGATAGGCGGCGTTGTTTACCCTTTATTTATGACGAAAGTTTGCCCAGATTTCGCGAATACGCGGTCCCGCCTCGGTTAAGCTGCGGAGGCCTGGTCGCAGGGGTTGAACCTAGAGAGAGAAAGAGAGAGAGAGAGAGAGGGAAAGAGAGAACCAGCCAGAAGGGTTACTGGGTGTGCAGGCAGAGGTGACGGAAGGGGAATGGACGGCAGAAGCTCAGCCATGCAGTCATTTGTTAATGTCATCCTGGCGTCCCTACTGTTCTATAACCCGCCACTCTACTCTACCACCCTCGTCGCGAAGCTAGCACTGTTCTACGGCCGATGTTGCCCGTCTCATACGCGATAATAAGCAGGCTAGTTAGTGTAGCCTGTATGGTCGTGCCAACCGACCTAACGACCCTTTTGTTTTTCTTTCTCTTTTATCTCTATTGGTTGGTGTCAGGCAAGAAAGTGTATCGAATGCAAGCGAGTCATGCGAGAGGAACGTTCGACACGAAAAGTCAAAATATAAGAATATGGTCGAACGAATCGAGAATTCAAACGCGACTCTTTCGAGTCGAAGCATCCGATAAAAAAAAAAAAAAAAAGAAAATACACGTTCTCGACGCTTGTCGCAAAAAGATGGTAAATGGAGGAGCGATGAATGAATTCGGTGCAGCGAGAGAAGCGAGTTTCGATCCCTTGGGGGAAACCGCGACAAAAAGTTTCTGTGCTACGGTGTTTGTCTTTAATAGTTGATCAAAGAACGATGAATATAAAGCGATGCAAGTTTTAATCAAGCGGAAACGTTAGTTTATGCAGCAGCTATAGTAGAAACCGACGCCTTTAATAATGCACGAGTAAGCGAATTTGGTACACCGCTTCTCATTGGATTAAGGCTTTAATAAAGTACTACATCGATGTCGTTGTCGTGTGCAACGCGACGCGACACGTTTCACGTCAATTTCGTGAACGCAATTAATTTGTTCCCCGACGATTCCCGAAATATCTTTCGATATAGCAGCGAGAAATCCGCGTTATAAATGGACCGTCGGAATATAGCAACTAGAAGTCACGAAACTTTCTATATCTCGTTTTAAACGCAGAATCCACGATTGCTCGAGAGCTTTTTGCTTTACCTCGATAATTTTCTCGAGCGAAATATTTTCGCTGGTTAGTCGAAGAGTACGGTATAATGCGCTCCAGCGAGCAGAGTATGTATAACGTCCACAAGCCCGTAATTCTATAAAATATTTTTATTTCGAACAGTGGACGTTACTGTATCGCGACACGCACCGCTGCACAATGCAACTCGGGCTAACTCCGTATTAAGTGCGTCGAGTGCTTGTTCGTTTACAGGTGCGTGTATTTTACGGGATGCATTTGCCGCTACAGCACCTGGTACTTGAAGTTCTAAGCAGAAAGAATTCGCTAAACTGTTCCATCGTATCGGGCTGCAAAAAAAAAAAAAAAAAAAGATAAAACATAAAATTCATGCATTTCTGTCGTGACTATGTATGATCGGCCGTTGCGTCGTGCTCTTGAACAGGCAAAGAATTAATTAACGTACGCTAACTCAAATTTACGGCATTCTTGCGAACCCATCGATTGCCTATTACGATACAAGAGAATTTTCCTGTAGAAAGGTTGCCGGAATTATGCAGCCTGTACATAGAGTACTCGCTGCACGATGCATGACAATGTCTCTGAAGAAAATTTACGAACCGAAAGGAATGTTAGCGGAATAAAATTTAATATTACAGCTTGCCCGGTATTCAGACCGATCCGTTTAATCCCAGGGATGACTTGTGGGCATTGTAAACAGACCATGAAGTAACGAAGCATGTTGCTTGTAAAAAAGTTTGCGTTGAAGAAGAAAAATATCTTTTCATATTTTCAGGAATATTCGGCTAAACAGCACTGCCGTTTACTATAGCGCAGCATCAATAAATGATATTAAGATGCTTTCTAGAAGGGAAGGAAGATCGTCGCTACCGTTAAGAGGAACGGAAATAAAAGAGTCTCTCTGCCCTTTGAGCAGAATAATTAATGAAGTTAACGTTGGACTAGCGATAAACAGTCTCTCCTTGCAAAACGTAATTACCAGCTTCTTATTAAGCGACTCCGGGGATTCCCACAAAATAAACCAAAGAGAAAGAGACGAGTATATAACATAAATTTTCTCGATAATTACGGAGAGCAGTCTAAGGGGAAACCAGAGGCAATACCATCGAACGACCGAAGGAAGGAGCGCGATTAAAATGCTGAAGGAGGAGATGTCTTTGCGTAAGAATCGCGTACGAAACGCTACGGATTAAAACGAACAAAACTAAAGACTATCCTCGGTGATTGGGGGATCGTGGGAGTTGATAATTGGACACGTGTTTCGTTGCAACCCGGCAGCAGGTGAAGTACTTCTTGATCGGGCGCGTGCACTAATTGGGAGCGCAATTAAAAGCTGCGCCGTGTATCCCCAGGGAAGCCGACAGTCTGTGCGTCCTGGCGGTGTGACGTGATCAAAACAAAGTGTGGGCTTGTGCGAATCGTGTGCGCGAGCGCGAGCGCGCGAACGAGAGTGAACGATTGCGACAAGAGCCGGAGAACCGAAGGTGGAAATAGTGTGGTGGCAGTGGCACGTGGTGTGCTGGGTGCAAAACAAAACCAACGGAAATAAAATAGAAAGACGGAGCACGTTAATTGACTGAGCTGACACAGGGCTGCAGGACAAAACGTGTCGTCGCGCCGAATGCGTCGATGCTGACACCCCACGTGTCCCTAACACTCGAGTGCATTGCCGTCGGAATACTAATTTTCATTTTTCTCCCACCATCTCGACCAGCCTATCGTATCGCTACGTGGCGGCCAATACTCGCGTGTATGGCTGGTTTCGGCAAACAAAACAACGCAACAGGAAAAACACACGAACCGAGGAGATGGATGGAATTCCGCGAAAACCACTCGGTATCCGTAACCAAAAAACAGGGAAATTAAACGGTTAACGGAGAACCTGTGCACACACGTCGAATGGAAGGCCGGGGCGCGCGAGGACACGCATGAAAAAATTGTAATTCCGGTGAAATTTGCACGCGAACCTGCATATATCCAATCGCATTGAATTACAACGCACGCTGAACGACCCGATTAACTGTATTATTCGTGGATGCGAAACTTCATTAAGAACTCGTTAACTCGGCTACCCTTGTTTAACGCGTCATTTCGGTTGATTCGAACGCCGATTGAAAATGAAAATCGCCCGATAATAAGTATCGACGAGGCCGAACGAGACTCGAACTTCCTCCATCCCTTACCCCTCTCACCCCTTATCTGCCCTGCCATTCATCGCTCGCCACCTTTGCATTAACCGTCGACTATTTTTCACGCTCGTAATACGAAACGACCGGTCGTTCTGAGTGAATAGAGGGTCGTCGTAATTGTTGATAATTTATTTTCAGCAGCGCCGGCTGTTTTTATCGTTCGCTACGATTTAAATAAATAGGAAATCAGTGACGGCCATGGCTGTTTTAAATTTCACCAAATTGCGTGAGAATGCCTGGATACATTAGGTATTATACGAGCATCGTTACGAAAAAAGTCGCCGGCTGTGCCTCCAAAAACTGGTAATGCCGTGTCCAGTACGGGTGATACTAAACACCGAATGTACATTGATTTTTCGAACGCAGATTTACCGCGCAAACGAAAATATTTATTTATATTCGACGCATGAAACGAAATAAAAGTGGAAGAGGGAAAAAATAAAAGGCTGAAAAACAATGTGTAATTTTCGACAAGTCAATGATGCGGCTATTTTTAACCTGACTTCGATTCTTTAACGAAGAAGCGTACTTTTATTTACATAATCATGCGACGTTGGAACACGATAAAAGCCGGCTGTTTGACTCTCGACAAAGCTATCGTAGATGCAAGGGATTATTTCATTCGGTATCTCCCTATTGCACCGGCTATAGAGAGTAGTTACCTAATTTAATCCGCGCTATTGTTTGCTATGCGATACAGTCGTGTCCTCGCAGATTCGAGATCGTTTGACTACCGAATATTAGACTTGTTGAATATGAATTGTATCAGTAGCGCGTTGAACTTTATCAAGAAACAGATAGAGAGCACTGTGTCACTGAGAACCTTGTGAAGCGAATCGCTCAATTAGGACGAACGCGCTTCGAGTAGTCTCGAGATGAGGTTACCATATTTATAGGGTGTCTCTCGGTATGTGAAGATTGCAAAGAGGCAAAAAATGCCGCTCGTTCGATCGTACCGCGATCGTTCATACAAGGCATGCAAATGAAAAGAATTCGATATAACGTTGATAAACTAAACGGAGGAAATTATTCTCGATAAATTGCAAGTATCGATAGAATTACCCGATGGAACTCCTGTTTTCTGGCCACTCAAAGACGCGTTTAAATGGTCTTCGTAGGTTGTCAATGGAGCCAATCGATACACCGATCGCCCATTATAATTCAGATATATACATAATAAACAATTTGCAAATGCGCAACGACGATCGTCGCGCATCGTCGACCATTGTTCGCGCCTAATTGATTTTGCCAGCGAACGAATCGTTCCTGGTTTATTCTGCCGAGCTACAAACGCGAGCATTGGCTAACAAAACCCGCTGTGTTTTACATAATTGCCGTGAAAATTACGCCCGTAATTTCTGCTCACTATTTCTGACCTTTATTAATTCACGACCGGTCAGAGTGCAACCAATCGAACTCGTCTCGATGGGTCGAACGAATTCAAAGCTATTCATACGTATGTGTCCGAGCGATTAATACGACGAACGAGCGTTAACATAGGCTGTCGATCAACAATCGGGCAAAGTTATCGCAATTAGGACGTACGATTATGAACGCGTTCTTGCTGGCGTTCCGCGAACATCGCACGAATTTTCCGCAGGAATTTTACGTCGATACGCGATAATTTATTTTGCAACGAGCCGCGTAATTAACACCGGTGTCACCTGGAATTTCTACGTTGCTGCCGACCGCATCAGAATGTTTGCTACTTTATGCCATGTTCGCCAATTTTCGGAATCAGTTCGCGCGCTTTAATTTCCTCCGATACAGAGAGACACGCGCAGAAGCGAGCCGTAAGCGAGAGAAGAAGCAGCGAGACGAATCGTATCCGATCTCGATCAATTTTAAATGCCGCTCGCAACCAAGATAGAAGAGAAGGAAATAATTGCATCCTCGACGACTCTCGGAAATTGATCGGTCGCTGCTGAATCGTTAATACGACGAATGAAAAATGTACGCTCCGCGGGAATCGGAAGATCGCCGACATTCGACCGACAGCCGGCGAAATTACACGGAGGACGATCAACGACAGAAATTATTGTCGAACGATCAAAGAACAAAGAATGGTATAACGTGCGCGAGCAGTTAATGAACTTGTCCGAGAGAGTTTAGAGAACCACCCGATAGTTAAGACCCCCGAGAGGAGCAACTATTATGTTGAAGTTTGCACATTAATTCGGCCGTTGACCTAAGCTCCCTGAAGTTGCTCTGCTTGGAGATATCCCTCAAAGTAACCGTTCGAATTTCCTGCAGGGAACTTCCTAGTGTCACGCCACCAGTGTTAAAGGCTTTCATTACACAAGCACTTTAAGGGAAGTTCGAGTGGATCGACGACGGTCAGCCAGCAAAGAAAACCTACTGTTCGAACGAATTCAGGTGACCCGACAGTTTTCGAAATAACCTTTAAGCCGCTCAAAGTCGGATCATTATATTATCGGGGAAGTCAGCTGCTGGTCGACGTCGAAGGATTGTCTCTGTCGATTGCACGATTCCAAGGGGAGCTCGTTGAGGAGACGAGCTTCTAACTTCATAATTCTGACGCGTGAAGGACCGAAGGGATGATTTTTTGTAAAAGACCATGCACGCTCCAACGAAGTTCGATCCTCGATCGAAACTGCTCCTTGATTCGAATTCTGTTTCTGTAACTCTCTCTTTCTCTCTCTCTCTCTCTCTCTCTCTCTCTTTCTCGGCTCTATCTGGCCATTATTCGAACAAACTTCGTGACCCATTATCACGCGAATAGAAGAATAGCACGGCGAGATATAGTTTGCTCGGAGAGATTATAAATTGTAAGGTTTAATGCTTTAATGGGAATAAATTATCGGAAAGAGATATCAGGAAACCACCCTACATTCGAATTCGGACCTTCAACCGATAACCGGATCGAATCACCCTCATTAGAATAATGATCAATCAGTTATATTTATTCGGTGCTCTAATTTATAACAGACTTATTCAGATTAATTGATAATTAATTGGCTAATCGTTAATGGAGTACTGCTCCGATATCGATGATATTCGTATAACGCGGGTGATGATAAAATAATCGGGGATGATCTATCGTATTTCCCTCTTTACGATAGTTTATAAAATATCCATTTAGACCTGGTACAAACTTGTTACGTTTTCACGCTGCGTTTTTGTCGCGTCAAAAAGTCTGTCTTCGGCGTTCTTAACTGGATAAACAAAGAAAAACGTATACACCGAGAAAGCAAAGTGAAAAAGTAGTTCGTCTGCACCGAGCCTAAGTGGTTCGTCGATAGAAATCTTCGTTGTATTTAAAACGTCGCGACGCGTCCAAGCTAACGAAGACGAGAGTATTGCCAATTAACGCAGCGACTATTTTAATACCGCCAATTATCGATATGTTCGCATACTCACAACGAAGCGGAAAAATTGATCTTTCTTATGAATTTGGAAAATAGAATCGTATACGCTTGACGAAGTAGATGTAATGAGATCATAAATTAAAGTATTAAAGCTGCAGCTAGGCGCGTATTTCAAGTTGCAAAAGTTACTTACAGATTGATGTTTAAAACTATCACTTTAAACTTTCTAACAGAATTACGCTGTACGAACCTACTATCTATCGTTTTCTGCTCTATAGTAATTATTATATTGACAAACATGAATTTCCTAAAAAAGGAAAAAATAGTTTTCGATTGACATTTCACGATTTTGTTTCCATTTTTGTTTCCGTGTGCGTGTAATTTCACGATCTATATTATAATTCTATTGTACACTTTTCATGAAGAATACCTGCTTATTAGCAGCGAAGGAATATCGATCCAAAAGACATCAACGTTACTTATTGCCCGATTCATGTTCGAAAACAAGCGGTCGTTAGTTTGCTTAAACGTTCGCTACTTTTTCCACGACCCCCTTTCGTGCGGTTAATAACAATTTCATCAACGATTCTGTTAACGATGTCAGGCTAGGTATTAACAATCGTGGCAGCGAAGTTAACGCGACAGCCGACACCAGCGATCTCATTAGTCCCTAACCGAGGAACAAGTGACCACCGTAACTGAAAGCAGTTACCCATGCTAAGCTGTCGTCGTTGGAAGTCGAAAAGACAAGCTATTTGCACCTTCGGCATCGGGCAAGCCACTCGGAGGAGCCATCAAGCCTGTCTCGAGTGTTACGACGACAGACCGTCGCGTCGCTGCGATAGACGTGCGTGTTTTCTCAGTCGCAAACGACATATTTGCACGATGTAACTGCAAGAGCCGGGTAAATATTTAGGATGCACGCTATGCGCTGCAATTTCATTGTGTCCGGTACCTCTCGTTTCCAGAAACGAGAATACAACGTAATTTCCATGTTACCAACGATTTTCCTCTGACGTCACTGAGTGGCGAATACAGGCATGGGAAACAGCGGAAAGAGAATCATCACGAAAGTAGTTTTAACTGAAAGATCGTCAGAGGTGAGGATATTCGATCGGATTTTATCGACGCGCAGCTTGGATAACTGCATTAGCGATCGCTCTTCCGGTCAAGGTTATCGATTTAGTTTTACGTTGAGACTAAAACGAGATGGCGAAATCTCTTACTTGATCGTACCTGAGATCGGAAATAATTCGAACAAAAGAGAGAAAGAGAGAGAAACAATTTTTGATAGTCGATGTTAATAGGAAACAGTTAACAAAGAGCGATCGTAACGTTCATTCCTATTAGAACAGGAACGTGTAGATTGTATTAAACGTCGGAGCTAATAGTCAACCAACTGGAACTGGACGTCATTCCTTTACTCTTGCCACTGGTAAATGCGAGTGACACGAGCAACGCCATTCCTATTGTCATTACAATAATCGTTATCGCGTGCATATCGTTAAGCTGCCACTCTGTATCACGGTTGCCGTCTCGCCGAATGTCCTTTGTACTTTTATACCAGGAAACAGCCTCATCTGGCGACCGCTCTACTCTCAACAAGCGCGCTATTTATACGAATGTTTCAATCGAAATTGCCACCGATAAGAGTCGTCCTCGTGGTCCGTGCCCATGTCGCAAAAATCCGAAACTGTTATCGAGGTGCTCCCTTTGACGTTGAAGCTCGTGAATCCTGGTAAAAGACAGAAAGAGAGAAATCAGTCGTCAGCGGAGCTTTCTACCTCGTACTTCGCCAATACCCTGGCGAAATTTCATTTATACGGTGTTCACCGTTTTCCACCCTTTCTGTCGCTTTCTCTTTGTCCTTGCCACACTACCTCGCACTCTTCCTTTCCTCTCAGTCCGTTTGCCTTTACGACCCGGTCTTTCGCTATCGCGACAGGTGGTGGCTTCTACGAGAGTGGCAACGAATCCTTTGCGGCTTGTGCAAACCACGCGACCTCCTTCCTCATTATCTCCCTTTCGTGGCCTCGATCTAGTTCTCCCTCTGACTGCTACCCTCGCTAGGATTCACCCGCGCAAGTACGCATTTACGTATCGTAAATGTGCTACGTCGCACGCTCGGTCGAGATGTCAATCGATTCGCAGTGTTATTTCCTGTGCCACGAAAAATCCATTTTCCATCCGAGCAGAGCACTCCACGCTTCGAAATCTTTCCTTTCGCCAGCGTTTCACGCTCGCGTTGCACTTGTCGCTCGAGACACCGCGAAACGTTTCGCATCGATCACCGATGATACATTTTATCAGCTCTTTTCCCTTGTGTGTTAGACTGTTGCATGTTGGACTGTCACGAAGTTTATGGACTTGCGTAGATATGATGGAAGCAGTAAGATTGTTTGGACGAACATGGAAAGTTTTTAGGTTTGTCTATCGTTAATTTCGAGGATTTGTTTCACGATTGTTTCCATGTGGAAATTTTTTAATGATCATATACATTGAAATTCGTATTTATTTTAATATCGCGTTAACTACACTTGGGCAAATTTTCTGCTCTTAAATGTAAGAATAGTATCGATTTTTACAAACGAACAACGTTTCATTCGTAATTCACGATCTCTCAAGTCGTATAATAATAAATTAAATTGAGTGTCTCTTCTAACGGATGTTTCAGTAATTCCTACGATATTAAAGTAATTATACCTAATCGTTGATACGATAGCTCGGTGTTTTATTTCATTATTTTTCATTGAATGAAACGTTGCTTTGTCAAACCGTTATCAGTGTAATAACTTCCGTATTATGTATAATTATATCCGACGACTGTAAAACCATAAATTTTCTCAAAATCAATTAATAAAACGAACTGTCAAAGCGCAAGCTCGTACCTGATATTACGATCTTAATGCGTGTCGTATCGCCGTGCCTGAAAAACTGTAATTACTCCCAACGACAAGCAAGAAGTCTAAGTGGACTTGATGTAAAGTTAAATCGATTTAAGCCTGTCGTCCATTTAACAACATAGCACTTAAATTCCATCAGACCCACATCGACGTATTCGCTTTTTATATTGAAAAGCCAAATCCAAATCTACTTTATTCGATATTAGGTTACACGTGTACACGCCAGCTTACTGCTCTTTATTTTATCTTTTACTTTATCAGGTAATAAAAAGATATTCAAGTTATGCTACAAATAAACCACGTTTAATAGCATAAACTACCTTAAGTAGAATATTGCCTTAGAGCCAGACAATCTTAAGTTTTTCATTACAACTCTAAGACTTTATCGTTTTATTTTAAACAAGAAATTTCAATTTTCAAATGCCACGTAATTACAATTTCCACGAGGTAGATTTAGGAAATTAAAAACTCATTTAAAAATTCATTTATGCAATGAGATGAAAAAATTAGTGTATCCGACAGACTTTAATTTACGATACAGTAGTAATCTTTGCATAAGAATCATTTTACAAGCTTCGAGTAGACAGTAAGTAACGATAAAAGCAAGTGCTAATAAGTAACAATAGAAGTAATAATACACAGTAAATAATAATAAAGTCACATATTGGTAATAGTAAACAAATAATACATTCTCATAAACAAATAGCAATTTCTCCAATACCAAATGCTAATATGTCCCATTCTATAAAACGTGTGTGAACAGTTAATGTAATATCAATGATGTATCCTTGTCAACATGTTAAGCGCATCAATATAACGCAATGCTGTTAAACGTGAGGCAGGTCTTTTAATCGTACAACGTGTCGTATAACAAGCGACTTGTATTCATCTCAACTGCTACTTTCCCGAATAAATCAATTACACACTTAAAGACTTTTCACGCGGATATCATTAATTACACGTCAGACAGTGGGAAATTTGACAGTGATTTAATGACTTGCGTTTTAAAGAGGCATTTATTATATATAATTTAATACTCTTAACGAGAATACTTTGGAGTACCCATCGCTAAATTGCGAGCGAAGAAAATTGATTAACTCCGGTAAATATAAGTGTTTCTAACCGGTTACACTATGCACCGACTGTTCCATAAAATTTGCGCGATCTCATGGTTGTTGTCGGACGATTTTTCACTCGTACCAGATTCTCGATCAGTTTACACACAGTTGCTTTCGAGCAGATTTTTCAATATAATAGCATTCCGCTTCGTATTCTCCCAAAGCACGGACAGCTTATAATTCGTTCTCCTAATGATTATTGCCAAGTATCAATTATAACTAAAGCCAATGATCAGCTTGACGGTTATGAATTATAATTAACCTAACCATCGATGATTCAGCCAAGTTTGTATAAACGCAAACGTAACATCCGTACGCTTTTTGTTCCCGTTTGACGGATATTCCCAGGCGTGTTCTTACGATCCTCTTCTTTTATATTTTCGTTCTTTCCACTATTCGAGCTGTACCGTGGCATCGCTCATTAGCTCGAAGGGACGGAAATGAAAGGACGATAATCTTTGAACCCCGTGATTATAGCGTGCGATAGTTGCGCAAACCTAACACCTGGAAAACCAGTTTCTCGATGCGTTTTACGCCAATAAAATTCCAATTCGTACGTAGAAATTCAAGAAGAAATTGCAACGAGGGAACGTGGAGCGCGATGTCATTAATTTCGTTCAAATCGCATATTCATTTTTGAATCGTTTCTCTAATTTGTATGGAGACGATGCTTCTCGATGAGACGATCGATCGTATCGTTCGGTAAAATCGATACGGTGAAACGCGGTTATGCGCTCGAAACAGGTTTTTAATCGCGTTAATATTAATACGTGCTTCTTAAAACACGTTCCGGTTCGACTTTTATAGTCGATACCCAAAAATTCCGACATGCAAAAGAAGCCATAAATTGCCTCGGAAATATTCAAACAGCGGAACAGATTGACGCCTGTCGAGTAAACTTTTATCTTCTATCACTGCTCGCTCCCTATCGAAATAAATCAATTTTCACAGGGGCTGTCTGCGACTGATGGATAATTTGCGGTCGACGAGCGGCGCAAGTTGGTCTCTTGAGAAAAATAACACGGTTCGAGAACGTGTCGATGCACGATGTTTTTGAAGCATAGCCAGAATGAATCATTCGAACCGAAGAAAGGGAATAAAAATCGATCGTATTTCCATTTGATTAATCATATCATGAATATATACCATGGATGGAAAGGAATTTCTTCTCTATTACGTGTAATATATTTTTTGTTCGTTTGATTCGCGCTTGCTTTTTCGAGAAGACTCCACATTACAAAAAATCAAAAGTCAATCAAAGAAAGAGAATGTATTTGTACTTTTGATTAATTAAATATACCGTGGGACGTGGATCGATAGCATTTGTCGAAACGAATCTGTTCTTCGTTATCGATAAAAGGGAAAAATTTTCTTTTTAGGAAAAATTCCAAATGAATCGAAGGAAGGGGATAAAAGTTCACTGAATTAATTGAATGTACCGCGCAACATGAAATAATAACATTTGTCAGAACAAATCTATTGACCAGAAATCTGGAATCACTGTGTGTTTCATCGAGTCTAAAAATTTCAAACAAATTCACCTTCGAATTCTGTTTCAACATATTTTAATTACGATAGATATCTGCAATACTAATTTTAAATTAATATCAAATTAGTCGATATTATAGAATTATTAGATACTACAAAAATCCAGTTTTAATTGGTATTGTATTTTCCATTGAAATACGTATACGTTCCCCTATAATATGATCTGCAGAAAATATTTTCATTAGAAGAAATTAAACATTTCGAGTAGCTGTCGTATAAATGAATTCGAATGAAAAATAAAATAATATAATTTTCTGTATAATCGAGACGTTGCTTTTTGACTGTCTACTTTAGTCTCTCCCTCTCTGTCTGACTTTCTTCCCATTTCTTTGTTCTCTGTGTTCCTCTTTGCTGCAAATCGAATGGAACATCTCGCGTTTTGTATCCATTGTCGCATTGATTAATGCAACATCGTATGAACGCGGTTATAATAGTAAACTCATAATCGAACACGTATGTACATTATCATCGGCGGGGTATTCAAATTCCAATAAATATGAACATACATATATATGCATGAGCGGTTGCGAGAACGGCGAGGTGTTGATACAGCTGGTAATTCAATAATTATCGTCGGGAACGCTAGCAGAGAGTTTCCGCCGAACGAACCTTCCTCTCCCTCTTCGTTCGCGATACAAAGCACGAATTCCGGTGCCATGGAAGGGATGGAGAATGGCGGTAACGAGGATCGAGAAGGGACGAAGAAACTTTTTCCTGAGCTTCATCAGGAATTTTCTGAATCACCTTTAAAAAGGCCTCGTAAAATATTCAATCGAAAATGGATATGAGAAAAGGAATGTTTAATGACGCGCTGTAGAAACGGAGCTTTCCTTGCGAGATAGAAAGAGACGGAAAGAGAGGGGAAGAAAGAAAGAAAAGAGAAGTTATCGAAAGAGTAAAATCTACAAATAGTGCAGGATCTCTTGGAGCGATGCGAAATCGATGTCCCAGGCTAAATATAATTAATCCTTCCAATTATCGACATGTAAAACTCTACTGTACTGCCACGACGAACTAATTCCATTAACCTGCATACTTAAACGAGCCCGATTATCGGCAAACTTAAAACGGTGCTCGTTAAGCGACGATAACGGGACCCCCGCTTTTGGTAGTTGAACAAAATTCTCATCGCGCTGACATCCAAGGAAAATCGATCCCACCTCGACTCGCGATACGGCGTACAAGATTTTCGACAGCCGGCACTTTCATAAAGACCGTCCCGACCTACCTATTCAAACCAGTCTATAAATCTTCATCCTAGCATGGGATGGCAGGTTGGAGTCTTCCGGAGGCAAACGAAATTAGAAGGGTGACTTACGAGTTTACCGGCTACTCCTCTGCCTACGGTTGCTCTCCTCTCTTCATCTCGACGTGACCGAGGTCGTACGAGTCAACCACAAGCGGCAGACAGGACACGAATACACACACACACAGCTGCAAAACCAGAAGGCTATCGTTTGTTTCTCTTTATACGCGTTTCGTCGGGTCAATAGGAGCCGGGGATGAGATAATGGCGAAGCAAACTCGCGGCGTGAATGAGCACAACCACCCTCTTTGTAGCGAAAACGGTGATGGGAAAAGGTGGAGAAAAAGGAGGCGAAAGAGAGAAAGGAAAGATGATTGGAAAAAGAGAGAAAATTGGAAGAAAGGCCTTGGCATAAAGAGGGTACGAAACGGCTGCCAAGCAGGCCGTAAAGTGAAAATCCTAGAGGTTCGTCGTGACTAGTACAAATTTCATCCTCGTAACAGGAATTCCAGAGCTCTCCGGCTTTTACGGAAATCAATATCGCGATCTGTCGCATGTCACTAAAAAATCTGATCAACTTTTTTCGTCTCTGTCGCTACACGCTAGTGTAGGAATATCGTAACTATCTACGCTCGACGAGTTTCTCAAGCGAACCTAATTATACATCGCGAAAGCACATCGTTTACTGCGGTCTGAAAAATTCATCTCGAACGTTTTCTTCGTGGTTCGCTGTCCTTTCATTTACCCATCCGCTCTTTTCACGTTTCTGGCTCTCTCTCTCCCTCCCTCTCTCTCTCTCTCTCTTTTTCTCTCTCTCACTCTCTCTCTCTCTCTCGGTGATTTTATTGCCACGAAAAGGAGAAGATCATGGACTTTTATCGATTGTTCCTTAATGATGTACCGAGCGAAAGAGTATTAATGTCAAGAAACATCCGTCCTTTGAGCGTAACCACGAGAAGCAGTGCAGAAATAAGGAAAAATGCCGGCAACTGGAATAGAAAGAGAAATTTCGCCGACAACGTGGAAATCCTTAGAAGGAGTCTGGCAGAACAGAGCAAAGGGGAAGGAAGCATGCTAATCTTATTTAAGATTCATCTGAACGATCCTCTTGCAGGACAAAGAACATAGGCTGCTTGATACGATAACGTAAGAAGCTTCTTCCTCGGGCACGACAAGATGGATAAAGGGGGGTGAATAATTTTCTTTCGCGTTTCTCGCGGTCGCAAATAAGAAGAAATTTCAGAAATTTTCTCACGAGCTCGCCGACGCGGTGCCACGGTAATACATTTAAATATCCTTTCTAGAAAAGAATCTACGTGAACCGACTGCGGTTGAGTTTTTAGTGAGATTAAGTATTACCATTTCTCGTTCAAGGTGGAACAAATGACTGGCGTTAAGACGATAAAAATTCATTGCCAGCGTCTAAAGGCCCGCTTTTAGCAACGAAATTGGCACCGTGAACGCGTGAGATGTTTGCTAATCCGCCAAACTTGCTTTGAAGATGGAATGTTAAATACCAGGGAGTCGGTCGACAAAACGGAGGAATTTCTTCTTTCGTGAAACATCGTTGTTTCTTTAATACACACCGTGAATATTGAATACTCCAGGAAATATTTGATGGTGTCATGTTGTCAATTATGAGCGCATAAATAAATATGCATGAAAACGTGTATATTTGCGTTGATCGGAGAAATAGATTCTCAATCGCTTTTATATATAGAATTACGCTCTATTCTGTATCATTTTATCGCGTCGTTTGTAATTTATGCGTATATTATTCTGCCCTTAGTGTACGAAAAAAGAAATAAAAAGAACGTATAGTATAATAAGGAAGATCCTGTTATTTTCGATAAATCGTGCGTGTCTACTAACTTGAAGAATGACAATATAATTTCATATAAATAGTAAAAATCAAAGCCTTGAAACTTTCAATTACTTACCTATTAGCTACAACTTGTTACGTCTCTTCCTTTGATGCTGACGTAGTCACCCGTTCCTTCGATTACGCATAACTCGTAATTCTACCTGGTCACGATCATCCTGCCAATCAAACGAAAAACTGAATGAGTAAGCGAATGAGAGAGTGTGAGTGTAATTGTGAATTTGTGGCTGAATGAGCTAAATCACGTGAAAGTGTTGTTTGTTTTAATTAGCTAGAATGAGAAATCCAGTTTTTCCGATAAATCTATTAATTTTTGTATTAATTCGAAATAGATAGATTTCCAAATAAAGAATTTTAAATGTAATTGAGAGATCAAATTATTCATAAAGTCTTGGGTTTCACAAAACACGTCGAAAATCCAAACTATCGTCTCACGCACAACAGTAGCCTTAAGAAGAAGATTATATTATTAAAGAATATGACGTTTGTTTCGTCAACGAAGAATTCGCTAGGGGAAAGTTAAGAATGGGGTTAATGCGCCATGAACGGAAGTCGGACAACGAATAAGTCGACTCTCGCGTTAGAAGACGCTCTACATTATCTCTCGTCATAGAACTGAAAGAAATTCTGCGCCAGACAAAGACAGGTTGTTTATGACAACCGGCTTGAAAAAAGGTACTTTCTGCGCGTCACTACACTGAAACGTTGCTTTGTCTCGGACCGTTTGCAGGATAATTAAGAGGAACAGTGGTGAACTATGTGTAAACTCGTGGTAATTGCAACGTACAAGGACTTGCTTCAATGTCCATTAAACTCCTTATCAAGATTGAATCGAGCAACTTTCTGAAAAAGTGCCTATTACATTTTAGCGCTTATTACATTATAGTTAAATGTAAACCTATTGCAAATATATAATCCCTGTACTTTCTATATAAATAATTGAATTATTATGAAATTTTAATTCATTTTGTCAATATAAGAAGAACAAAGTATATACCTTAGGAGCCATTAGAATTATCAATTCAGACGTAGGTAATACGAAAAAGCTAAAGCTGAAACGCAATTTGCTCAATCCATCATTTTGTTTTATGAGCCTTTTTCCCATCTCATTCCATGAGAGACCATCAATGCCGTCTCATTATGCTTTCTTTGTTAAACACAACTCGCTTACACTCGTCGATTAAGACGCTCGAGGCTCGAATCATAGTGGAAACCATAAATCGATCGCAAAATTGGCAAAGAATCCGTCGAGTTACAGGAAACTCTAATCTTTCAAGAAGCATTCTCGCGTTTCGTCGTAATCGCTTATAACAGATGCGAAATTTCAATAAGCTTCAATATTATGTTATTAATAGCCGTCAGTCGTCAAAAAACATTGCGCGAAACAACACGAAAAACCAAAGGAAATTTGATTAAAAATTAGAGAAACGTTGGTGTATATGCGTACAGACTACTTTGCAGACCAGATTTTCCACTCAAATAAATAAAGTCGATAATTACGACAGTCGATTAATTTTTCGAATACCAGGCGAAATTATCAAGCTTCTGCCACTGAGTCTGTGATTTTGTTGGGATTCAATGATTTATACCGTGAGCGGACGGCCTAATGCCGCTTATTAACTCATCCCAAAGCAATACGACGCACCGGCGTAACCACTCGGATGATTGCCAAGTTCCGTGTTTTATTTACTCTGTTTTCAAAGCCGCTTTTTACTTGAATCCTGTACAGTAAACTTTACTCCGTGTAGCGACTGAATTGTCGTTATCCTCTCACACACAGTCGATATTGTTTGACCAGTTACATCTTCGTATCATCATGTATGGACGTTTACGCGTTAAAATATTGTTCTGTTGAAAGGAACATTAATCTTGCCCGACAAAAAAAGTCTGTGATTCTCAAAGAAGCATGTCTCGTTAATTTGGTAAACTAAAATTTCGACGAAGAGTTAGGTAATCCTAACAGTAATGCGGTTTCTTTTTTGTTTCCTTTGTATTGGGTTGTATCGATCGGTGATTTTTATTTCAGATATTTTTTTTCATTTTTTACAATTACGATCGTCCTGTTACGTTTAAGTCTCCAATTTCCACTCTTTAGTTACTCTACATATATTTAGAATCATGTACGAATTTTTTACTAATTTTATCGATACTAGATTTTGTTCAGTAACATCCGTATCAATATGTTCGTTCATAATACTGTCAGCAGGATTTTTAGTTTCGTCCATTCTTCAATTTCTCTTTGTTTGTTTTTTTGCAAAAAAGTACGTTTCGTGTTGCTCGATCATCATACGAGGTCTGTATCATAAATTCGTATAGAATTTAGCAATGTTTTTTCAATATTTGAATTTTTATATTATGTTTTGAAAATGCTGGCATCAATAAATGTCCAGATGCCTTTGGGTGTCAAGTATTATGATTTCATATTGCTGTCTGTATTGTCTCGTTTATTTTTTAGTGAAACTTCATTGTTGTTCGTAACAATAATAAGATACGATAAAATAATTTACCATGCGTAATAAAAACAACAAAACGAGGTATTTTAAACCTTTAAAAGCTGTTGTTTCGTTTCAATAGAGAGAGAAATATCCAAAAATTTACCTGCATCGGTCATAATCCGAGCTATGGAAATTGGAGGATTAAACTTTCCATTCACGTTTTATAAAACTCTTATTAGCGCGAGTCCCGCTAAATTTAACTCTCATAAAACCCACTTTACTTATCAAATGACTAAATACGTTCGAAATTCCTTTGAAGACCGAACGTACAACCGAACGTAAAAACTGCGTCGGGAAAAAGTGTCGCAGAGCTCGTCTTCGACGACACGTTGTTACGTTCGATGAACATCGAAACAGTATCGTGATAGATATCATCACGCGTTCAAGGTATCCACCACGTACAGTTTTAATCTTCTATAAAAGCGCATCGAACGCAGCCGCTATAGTTTGTTCAACATCGTGCTAATGCCTAGGACAACATCACCGTGACGCATCGGTGGAGTAGCGGGCGCACGACCCTGCCAGGTTCTATCCTGCGTAACCAGATCACGACGAAGGAGAGCGTGTTCCTGCTCGATCGGAACAGTGTCGACTGCAGAAGGCTAAAGAAGGAAGAACATAGGGAGCAGGAATAGCTTAGACAAGAAGTATCATGCCGCCTCGAGGTAAGCAGGTGCGCAACATCCTATCGCCCCTTCTGCAGCTTCTTCTCCATGCTGCTGTTGCTGCTGTTGATGCTGCTGTTACCTGTCTTCTCTCCTCTCTTCAGCTTCCCTTTTCTCTTATACCCTTCCTTATTCCTCCTTTGCCCGTTCCCTCTCACGTGCAACGGCCTCCTTCCCGCGGCTTTCTCCGTTGCCCGCCACTACCATTACCTGTTCGACTCTCTCCGTATGTTTACGCAATATACAGCATGTACGATTGATCGCGATCCGTAAACGTGGCGAGCAGCAGGATAAAGAAGAATGTAAATTGTGGTCGCGTACCAAGGAAACAACCGGCTCTGTTAATGTGTACCTTAAGTCTGTTCATAACTTCGTCCATCGGATAATTTCTAGTCGATCATTGCGGGGACGTTGTACGTACACGGTGCAACAGCACGGCGCAACGATGATGAAATACGCTTAGAACGTACGAGATCCAAGCGATCGAGTATCAGGGTCCTTGATAATGATATCGTGATAGTACCGCCGTAAACATAATGTTTCTGGAAGATGGTAAAGTGAATTGATTTTTTATCTTATTTCTCTTTCTTTCTCGTGCAACAAATGGTAGAAAGAGATACGAACGTAGGTGAACGTTCAGTCGGCGGTTCCGTAACCCGCGCGAAATGGAAAAGTACTGGAACATTATTGCGCCGGGCCGCCTTTCGCGTTATACGTTAATAAAATAGTCTAACCACGTGGAAATGAATAAAAACGTTTATACACAGGCAATTGCACTTCTGCATCATAAGCATCCACGAAATTGATTTACGCGGTAACGCAGGTGCTTTGCAATTATTGTTGTTTAATAGCGGGGGTAGTCCGGTTAATTTCAAGCAGACTTTCCATTTTGAAAAACGCCGGTTGCACCGAGGTAATAACCGGTGCTTGTAAATTGTTAAATCCCTGCGAAGGGCGTTGTTTATGCATTACGTTTGATCCATCGCGAACGAAAGTCGCCATTAATCTCCATACCCTGTTCTTAGCGATTTGTCTACAGTACTAGAAAGATACAACGTTCGACGTGGCGTGCTCGCTAAACCACCGAGGGAACAACGTTTGAAGAATACCGTGTTTCAAGTAGATCACACGGTCTTGATAATAGTCTGAAGATAGCACGAAGGGACAGCTCGTTTTCAAAGCTAACATTTTCAAGGCTCAGCCTACGGTGCTTTGAAATATAACTCACAATTCTACGACTCGTCTAGACGTAGACTATGTATCATTTTCGAGGTCCCTTAACGACTTTCGAAATATCTTCCCTACAAGATGCCCAACCTTCCCAACGACTGCCGTAAAACTGCACGCACGTCGTATCTCTTTTTTTCTCTAAAAAAATCCAACCAACACGTGGAGAAATCGAAGAACCGTCCAAAGAAGGCAAGTAATAAAAACGATCCTAACAGAGTATGAAGTCGCTGATTTCGTGAAGATTTTGAAACGAATAAATCGAATTATTGAGAAACACGATAATGACAGGATTGGTACTAATTGGTCTGCCCGGTTAGAGGATTACGAAAGATCGAACGCGCGATACGATTACGTGCAGAAACGACTCGAGGAACAGGCTTTGGTTCAAGTCGTTAAAGACCTTTTAACGCGTATTCCGCGTAATGCAAGAACGATGGGATATCACCGGGACACGTTTCCGTGGACACGAACGGCTCAGTATGTAAGGATATCTCGTAGTAAGGGAGTCGGTGAATTAAAGTAGTTTCGCGAACGTCCGACAGACACATTTATAGAGAAATCGGAGCGAAGAAGAAACGGAGGATGAAGTTGGGACGTGGCCAGCTCTCTTACCTATTAAATTTACGTTCGCTCGTAAAGATATCGAAATTTATTATTCCTAAAATCACAAGCTCGTGTTGCCTCCGTCCAATATTCCTTGCTATCCTAATTTATTTCTTCGTTATTTCGCCGGCTACATTAATTTTCTCGCTCCGTTTGCTCCCTCGCATCTCCTTGCTCTGTTTCCTTACGACTTGCTAAATCCCTTGGGCGAATTCCTTAATCAAAGGAGCGTTGTTCGTTCGCGTGTAATTTACAACCAAACTTGAAACTTAATCATGCTAAGCTTCTCAAGAGGTAACAAAAAAAAAAAAAAAAAGAAAAAGAAAATAGAAAAGAAAAGTAAACGGAGAAAGAGCAAGCTCCAGGGTAAACGAATCAAAAATAATCGACGTGACGCGAACTTTCTCCTTCGTTGCCCATTTTCTACCGTGTACTTTATTGTAGTAAGAAACGAAACTTAAGCGAATTCTGGAAAAATCTTAGTAAAGTATTCGTACTCTTTTGCCAAGAGAATTTCGTTGGTGACACGGTAAAACTCGTTCCGGGCTTCCAGCACGCGCATATGCGTAAGAAAGAGACTCACGAGTGTATAAACACGTATATTTGTAGTGGATACGTTTTATATCCTTGAAAACGTCTTGCCGTTAGTGGACAAACACGAAAGATCGCCAAGAATTTGTAATATGCGTGTCAACAAGGTCATAGCCATAAGATATTTACTACCCGTCAAACGAATTTACAAAATCTCAAATTTATTGCAATTATTCTGCTAATCAAGCTGTTTAATTTCAATGTTTACATTCGTTCACTCGACTATGTCCACTCGACCTATCTCATTTGTCGGTTACCATCTCTGATCCTGTCCTCGTCTCTTTGTCTGATTCGGCAGATTAGCCCGATGACTGTAAATTTTTTAACTCGATTAACTAAAACACGGATAGACCGAAATATTTCAAAGGAAAATTCCTCGCAGTAAACGACCAGCAGAAGTTGATGCGGGAAATTGAAGCGACAAAGCTTTATAGACGTGGTCAATATAAGGAGGATTTGAAGATCACAGTCGGCCGGGTTCCCGTGTGAGTTCAAAAATGTATGGCAGTCGATAAGCGAGCAGACGAGTTCCTCGAGTTCCTGCAGTTTCCTCTTTGCTGTCGTTATACCTGTGAAACATGCTTCACGTAAGATCACTGACACGAGAGGAAAACTTCGTCGGAGAAATTTTCTCCCTTGCCACGGTATCTCTTCTCCGATCGTCAGACTGCAATTTTTATCGGTCCCGAGGTTCGATACGTATCCCGTTCACTGTATCCACCACGCTCGACCTATCTGCAATTTGCATTCCAATGTCTCGCATCGACATTTCGGATTGCCGTCTAACGTCCTCTTTCTTTTTTCCACCTCCGTCGCGATTTTTTCGCGTGTCGTCGAGTTCAGGCCGCGTTGACACCGACAACAACGCTTGTTCCAAACCGTTACTATTGCCTCGCTCAAGATATGAATAATGTCGGCTTCGAATAAACGGTTTCTAATGGTCCCAGTAATACCACGTGATTTTGCTGAAATAACTGAACCCAACTATGCATTGCATTCGCGTGAAGACACGATGTAACTGCTGATAATATTACCACGGAGTATCGTAAACTATCATCCTCCATAGAGAATGATATATTTTCTCATATGTTCGAAGAATTATACAGTTGCTAATCCATTAAATCGGTCCCTTCAATTAATTGTATTCAATTCATGTAACTTCAATTACTGTATTAATTGTATTCAATTCATGTAACTTCAATTAATGTAATTTTCAATTACAACATAATATCGTTTAACAAGAGCGTCGTAACCGAATGAACAACGCACCGTTACAGCATAAAAACAGTAACCATAGTACCGACCACATAAAGGAGAAATTTCGAAACAATTCTATTTGCCCTGTCGACCGGCAGAAAAAAGCAGAACATTACTTTCCCGATAATTCTCAGCGAAAGAGTCGGTGTCGTTTGACAGACAGCGTGTTTGCGAAACGACGAGTCGCTATTGCGTGAAACTCCGTTAAATAAACCGATTCAACAAAAACCGATTCGACAAATACGAACGTTTTAGCATATTCCTTCATAACGAGCTGACGTATGCGAAAATGTCTGACCTTACCCTATCTTTTTTCCCTCCTGTTTTTCCTTCCTCGCCCCCTTTTTTCTCTCCCTCATATTTTTCTTTTTTTTTTTTTTCTTCTTTGCTCAATATCTCGTGTAACTTCACCCGGACCGTTTGAAACATAATTTCACGGAATTTCGCGGAGTAACCCGCGATACCTTGAAATTAGTTTCCATCGAGTAGCAAACGAAGAACCGAGGGAAGCTCGTTGAAACGCATCGAAAAAGAAAAAAACGGGCGAAAACGGTAACGGTGGAATTTTATTTCAACTGCTGCAATCTAACTAATTTCGTGAAAATTATTACGTAATGCCTGCCGCGTTTATAACCGAGCGTGCTGCAATATTTCCCTCCTCACCGTTGCGTTCTATCCTGTATTTCGCGTTTCAACGATCAAATCGACCGAATTCCTTGAAAAGTACACGTATCGTGTTCACTCGACGAATCGCATTTTAGTTAACCGAAAAACAAACACACAGGAGATCCGATACAATAAACATACCCTTCCCTGGTTCGTATCTCAACCACGACGATATCAACGAGTCGAAACGAAAGAGCGATTCAACGATGAGAGAACGACGATCGCGGTATCCATGGCACGTAGCAAAATGCTATATATTTAAATGTTACACGGTTTCGTTAATAGCGTCGGGGAAGAGGGAAGGTGAGGTGGATCGTGACACGGAATGCAAAATGTATCTGATTGTTAATAAGATCGGTATAACGCAGTTTAGAGCGTACAACATTGTCGCCAGACAGATGCCAACACCGAAAGACAAATTAGAAGCGAAAGAGCTCGCTTCGGCGAACCGTAGACGCGTTTAGTTCATTCGTTGTCGTTGCTAGTTTTCTCCCTTGCTATAGGCGATTCTCATTCGAGCAAATACTATTACAAGGATATCGTGTTCCTCATGCATATCGCACGGCCGTGCAAAATTCCAGAATATCCGATGCAGTTTGTATCGAATAACGGCTCAAATTGTCAAGGTATAACAGCGTACATACCGGTGTATCTACATGAACATTGAAAACACTGCTCCTCCCAATAGAAACAAAAATCGTTCGTAGTTTCCGTGAACGCGCTAGAACCCAACTAGCTTGCTTTTAATAGTAAAACGGAACCGGGAGCGGCATCGTTGGAAACGGAAATGTAGTGCACGATAAGGCAGGAGATTTTCCATTCGCGGCGATACGCGCCGTGTTATTGAATTATTGGCGCTATTTGTTTAAGATACAGAACATGCAACGTCTATTAATAATCGTCTGCGCGTGTTCATCCGCCAAGTCATTAAGGGGAAACGAAGCGACGTCGTCGGAAACATAAAAGAACAAACGAAGCGCGCTTGTACATTGTGACACGAAGAATATATTGCTATTCGCGGTACAAATTGCGCTTACGGTTTTCTTCGCGTTCGCCACACCTCACCCCGTCCAGTGATTGTACGCTCTCGAGCACCGTGTAACATCTCGTAATTACATATCTCGATGCGAAGATCAGCAAAATGTTTAGCATTTTAATAAAAGCTCCTCGTTAGAGAAGATCAGTATACCACCCACAGAGAGCGTTCGATGCAAGATATCCGCGGTGATCACCTGATATAACAGTTCCTTTCTTCGATGTAAAACATTTGCGAAATATCCCTGTTAAACGCAGGACGTGCTATACGATCGCTTAAGACGACCTTCGATTAAGATCTCCGCTATTCTTCTGCCTGTGTTTTCTTAATGACGCCTACCAAGGTCATTAATATGCCAGAACTGGTAAGTGGAAATGGTAGAAAGAGCGTAATAAGACGTCAGCCGGTACCCTAATGATCGCGTGAACAACGCAGCGAGATTCGCGCCAGACGTAATAGTACACACGCATACGAGAAGGCGATCGCATGTTCCTATAAGCATCGTGAAGGCTCGTTCACATTGTCGCACAAACTACGGATAAGTTACTCGGTAAGTGCTCCTATTAGCGAACAAAAGATTTTTCAAATCACAAATCGTGATCTTGACAGCCTGTGATCAGTAAAACGATCGATCTTGATGACCGAGATCTTGTAGACCGATACAAACAACTTCAGACTTTAAATGCCAGACTTCTGAATTTGTAGAATACGATACAAAATCAGCATTAACTCCTCAACTTGGTACAGTTCTCACCGGACTCGTGATACAAATTATTTCATGTTTGTTGGAACCCAATATTATCTCGTTTTGAACATCTCAAACACTATGGAGAATTTTGGAACCACGAAGGTATTTAAGAACCCTGAAACCTCAACGGGTCTGCACATTTCTAGAATCTCCATGACCTCGAGAGTCCCCGTGGCCTCGATGGTCCTCGTGGATTTCAGGATTCTCAACATTTGGAGATTCCTCGCGACCTTAACGGTACAACGACTGACTCGTCTCTGACGCTACTTCCATGTGAATAATTAAGAGGAAAATTTGAATATTTGAAAGAGCAAAGATACAAATAATAAATACGAAATTTTCAAGAAATATTAAAATAGATAAATAAATATTAGATGTACATCGGGCAGCAATAGTTAACGCTCACGCGGTCGCTTCACCGATCTTCATAGCGTTAAAAATGTTCATAACATCGCGAATACTATTATCTCGGTTGTCCGTACACGCATTAGTCATTATCCCTACCGAGATTCAAAATGAGTCGCATCGTTGCGAGCTGTCTTCGAAGGAAAAGGTTGTCGGTCGAATATGCAGCTCTTGACACGTTAATTATAACATGTTGGAATAATAGGAATCGGGCTCTAATTGCCGCATTAATGCCGCGTTAATCGACCACGCCATGGTATGTTACAGAATGTCGGAATGATTTATGGCAGGCTGGGATACATTGATGTACGAATAAGTGGATTTACGTTGGTTATACGATCCAAGACTATTGTTGCACTTTATCGGATGTAAGTATTATTGTATCGTTGTGGTTCCGCATGAAAATAAATAAAACTTAAAAACTGCAATACCGTTTGGTGTTTGAACATCTAAATCCCAGTTTTCGTGGAACTTTAATTCGAACAAGAACAAAGAGTATAAAGGATAATAGTAGGATAGAATCCGGAATTTCATCAGCTTTCGTTCGAGTATTGATTTTCTTTGCTTTAGTTTCTTTTTACGTCGCCGTTAGCTGCAAACTTCGACGAATTTTCACGAGTCTTTAAGAGACTGTTAAAAATATTTACAATCCTGTCGTAAACGTGAAATAAGATCGGGAATTCGACAGAAACATCCGGAACGAAAGCTTGCTCACAGGGTATTTGCTAACTTTCAACGACTGCTGCTTTCTTCGTCCCGATAAGTATCCCGTCGTAATTCGAACGATCATTACAATTAATAACGCGAACGATCGTATACAAGAGTTCATCGCGATTCCTGTTCCTTAACGCAGACGTGACGCGCGGTCAAGAAAGCTCGTTATTCCTATCACAACTTCCTTCCTTATCGCGATTTTCTCTCGACTCGAAACTGTCCGATCCTCCTCACGACCGATCATCTCCAATCGATCTTACCTATAAATTATACAACAGATGAAGCTTTCTCGCAGTCGGACGAAACCTCGTACTCCTTGGAAAAATACAACCTAACCACGAGCGAATGAAACTTTCGACGTAGAACGGTTTGTTCGCGAGTCGTGGATAAACGATACACGCTACAGACTTACTAACGCATAATGTCGCGAAGTTTCTCGGTAAGAATAACACGAGAACACGAGAAACAGACGCGATGGAAATAAGAAAATAGTAAGAGAGGCGCATGTAAGAGATCGATGGAAGCACCGTTGTATTACAAACGAATAAATTGAGACGATAAGCGAGTTCCACGTCGAAATGTGAATCTCGCTACCAACATTACGCTACTAGGCAATCAATTTGTAGCCTGTTTGCATCCACATGGACGCAACAAGTAAAAGACACGCGGCTTTTAAATGTATCCGCTCGAACGTGTATGCTTGGTCACGTAATCGAAGAAATCCAAGGGAAACCCTGGTTAATTGCATTTAGCTCGGGCGAAAGTTAACGCGGCGATACACCGATCGTTCGTAATTGAGAGCTATATCCGTACATGGTGACCTGCTCGTATGACGTACTTGCAGGAGACGAACGAGAGGAAGACAGGCTATACGAATAAGTTAATGATCACACAGGATACACGTGTCATCTTGAATTCAAGATGAACGACGATATATCACGGTAGAGGAATCAAAATAAGTCGATCGAAAAGTTTCGAGTCAAAGAGCGACACTTTGAAACAACTAGATATCGATGGAGAGAGCAGGATAGATCGAAGGACAAAGGAGAGTAACTACGGGAATCACGAGTCACTGATGAGCGAGGGTCTCGAAGAAGAGACAAAAGACGAAGGCGGGTGGAGCGAAGAGGGGGAGAAAAATGAGACAAGCGAGACGGACATTCAAAGACGAGACAAGAGCAGCGATCACGGCAGCAATCTCCCCAATGCGTGAGTTTCCAGTTTCTCGTATTGCAAATAAGCCTCTTAAGAGCGAATCACGGAGGAGGAAACGAAAGAGAAAGACGAGAAACGAAAGGATAACGCGCAGCGACAGGGCCAAGGACAGCGAAGAGAACAGAATCTTCTAAAATAAGAAATCTCCCAAGTTCAAGAGAAATTTATCGCTCGACCGCGTTGCTATACTTCCTGTTCAGATGTAACCAAAGTTTTATTCAAACGATATTAACGACACACTGATGGTTTTACAAATTTCATATGAAGATTACAGGTAAAAACACAATAGGTACGTTCTTATTGATTTTCTGATTTAAGTGACGCTTTGTAATAAAACAGGAATATATCGATATAAAACGTTTCAAAGCGAAAAGAACCTGTTACGTTCGAACATAGCTGTTAAGACAAACAATGGTCCTCCTTTTAAGGTCCTCGAGATTTAACATTAAGAGGGGAAATATTTTGAAAATTTTGAAGTATACTTATCGCGTTCTTCTTCTATATTATATACTCTTCGTACCTAATCTTGTGATTAAATACGTATACAATAGTTGCTCGCCACGGCCAATTAAGTCGACAGAATACGAACCTTCCTTTAAGAAAGGACATTATCGATAATCAAAGGAGACACCAAGTGAGCCAACGAACATTCTTCGGAAAGTTCTTTGCCCTCCTCTAATGTGGCCGGTGGCCACGAGATCGAGCCGCCACGATTACGTAATTTTTGTTTCGCACTCCTGCAAATTCTTTCGTATCCGACCGAGGAGGAAGCGAGCGTAGAATCGCTTACAGCGAGAGGACGACGGTGGATTAACAAATTCCTCCGATGCTTTCGAAGAAAACAAAGGTGCGCGACTTCAGATAACTTTGAACGCTTTTCGAAGGGGGAGATCGTTGGGCAGACCTTTCATCTCGGCTCGAATTTAGAATCGGGTGGAGAATCCAGGAAGTTTTCGAGTTTCGCTATGTAACGAAAATCGCGAACGCAGCAAAAACCACCATCTACAACCATAATCTCTACAGTATACGTACTGGGAACATCCCAAACTGTTCTCGAACGGTGCCTTTATACTGTCAATATGCTCGTTCTCGACTAAAAGAATCAATATATATTGTCAATATGATATCGTTAATATTTATTGGAATATCGACAATATCACTGAGATTGACCGAAGGCACCCGAAAACATATTGCGTTTACGTTTTTCCTGTCTGTGCTGTTGTCTCTGGTAACGCATTACCACTGGCCAAAACATTATCCTTCCCTAGACAGTTTCTCGTCTTTTTCTCAGTTGTAGTATAACTGTAGCAGAGGCAAACTGGCGCATTTCGCTTAGCTTCTGTAATGACACACTCGACCGAGCGTATCCGGTTTTGTTGCCTTTTTGAAGGAAACGAAAGAAAGAACGTTCATTCCCATCGGTCTTCGTTTGTTACTCGCTAGCAACATTTAACACTTTGTTTTCGCGTCGGTGCCGACAGTCGTGTTAACTCGTTACTTAATTACAACGAATTTCGAACCGATTTGCGCCAACTAAGTAGCCGTCGTGTCTTCTCTCTGTTATTTCGCGGCGCTTTTAAATACGTCCATGTTAGCGCGAAGGCAGAACGAATCCATTTTTCAAAGCCACAGAGCTTTCCGTTTGTGTCCCTTTTATACGGCAGACCTTCCCTCCGTCGCGGCAACAAGAACAAAAGGATTTCAAAGTAAATTCCTTAAACTCGGAGAATAGTTCCATCCCCTTCCCATGGGCTTTTTGTTTGAAACAAGAGCAACTCGCAAGAGCAAGACTCTTTCAGACGAAAAGGACCTGTGGAAGATGTGCATACATGTACTCCACCAAACTATGTGTTAGATACGAACCGTAATAAATAGTATTCTACCATTTTTCATGGCCGTATGAATATTTAAATCTGTATCTCGGTATATTTCTGGTGCCAGCACGATATCTTCCGGTAGCGAGTAGAATTGCGTGTACGTAACCGAGATACGTACGGAAAAATCGATATGCAACTCTCTGTTCTTGCTAGACGGTTTGTACTTGATCGAAAGAGGCGAGTCGAAGCTGGGCTCGAGCGAATTGCAGTGAATTGTAGCGATCTAAACGACTTGAAGTGAATCGAGGGAAAATTGCAGTTTAAGTATATATTTCTGTTTATGGTACAATTATGTTAAAGATTTCTCTGTTTCCTTTTCGCAGTCTATGAATATGCAAAGTTACAACCTCGTAGCTTTCGAGTTGGCAATGCGCGAACTTTCGAACGCAACTGCAACGACCATCGTCGTGAGTACACACGGCAACGGAAAGAAAGAACTGATAGAAGGTCGAAATGCGCGAACTTTCGACAATAATTTCTCATATAACGTTCGTCGCTGAAACAGCGAAGTTCCCGTCATCTTCGGTTACTATGAAGAACTTTCGAAACAGCATCACAATGTAAATTTACGTGGAGCAAGCACGCTCAACCCCCGTACGTGGAAGTTCGCAAGTAATTGCGAGAATAATTAAGTTTTCGAATAAATACCGTTGGTACAAGCGCGAGGTGGTTCCGAGCTAAATGTTTCACAGTGGAACACACGAAAATCTAGTTTTCCCTTTACGCCAGCAATCCCGCTGTCTGCGTTTCCCTGGCCTGCGAGCGTGCGATATCCCGTGCTGGCTTGCAATTGAACAAACAAAAACACGCGCCAACCGTGTGTCTCGATATTTTCAGAAAGGGAAACAGATGCTTTCAGCGTTTCGCGAGGAATCTCGAGCTTCCGCGAAACCAACCGTTGCGTTGTAAAGAAGGCGACGTATATCGCCATGTTTCTTCGAGAAACGTAAAAAAGTACCGTGGACCTTAGCGACTCGGCTTTGTGGTTAAAGTAAAACAGGCGAAACGACGAAGAGACCAAAGGCGGCCAAGATGATGAAAAAGAAGGAAAGTTAAAGCACAATTTCGTCAGAGGGTTGGTTTTCGTCGAAAGTTGCCGCCGGAAGACGCCCTATTACTCAGCGGTATAAAATTATCAAGCTCGGTATACTAGCGTAATAAAAGGTGGTAAGAAAAGGAGGGTACCATAGCTCAGTAAGAGCACGATATGACGAGAGAAGCGGCGGCTGGCGCCACATTAATTTACAGCCTCTAACGAAATAGAAAAAGTTTCCAAATTATAATTATGTGGAAAAAACATTGAAATTTATTATGCTCTGTGGACGGTGCCGGTCCTTTGTTAACAAGGATGGCCGGTGAATTTCACGAAGGCGAGGTAATTGGATCAACGTGGACCAACGCTCTTTCCTTGCGGGCCACCCCCCCGAGTTTCTTTTTCCATTCGCGACCACCTTTCGCTTTAATGAAATGCAACGCCACGTGCATACGGATCTCCGGCAGATCAGTCCACTCTGCGGGTTCGTTTACCACCGACGGAAGTCTTGGTAATCCGGGCGAATTCCGCGCAGCAAATGTGCCAACCACAAAGAATTAATTCTGCTTTCCCCCGCTCCTCCCTTTTCATCCTCTCTTGACGACGTTGCTGATTCGCAGTGCGCCCCCTCCCTCTACCCGACTACGTGGAATATCACCGAAATTGTCTAGCGTGAATTGAATCCAGACAAATATACGTACACTGATTATGTAAATCTTAATGTAAAGTTCTGCATATTTACTGTAGTTACGAAAACGATCCACGTATCAGCGAACAGGAAATTTTGCGTTACGATTTACCCGACAGATTAGAATTTCCCCGCGAATTTTCTTCCTCTCTTTGACTATTATATCATAGATTTTAACGAGACACGATATAAATGTTGAACGAATCGACGTTTCGAGCAGATGCGCTGCTGAATTTCTCAATTTCGAAGTTACTTCGGCGAATAAGTAGAACACAAAGAAACGCTCGGTTGCCCGTGTTCGAATCGGCAACTGTACGTCGCGATAGTGCGAACGAACCATTGGAAAACGGAATTGAAAACGATGCAAACACCACCGCGAGGAGACACTATCGATTCTCCCGCTAATAGGTTCGCGGTAAAGGGTAGGCAGACTGAATTTCACACCGTTACGTTTAAGGAAATTGCAAAAGTCCATTTTCAAGGCGTAACGGTACCGGTTCTGCTACGAGACAACGCGAACTCGCATAACTGTATGTACGTCCGTTCTACTATGCTCGGTATATTCGCAGAACGTTTCTGCTACGCGATTCGGTATGCGAAATATCGTCGACGAGTTACCATTCGTTGCACAAACACTTCCGCAAAATAAAAATTTCTTCTCTAAACGAATTTCGTTGCATCTCTCACCATTATGATAATCATTATGAAAATGGCCAAAAAAAAAAAGTGACGACAGCTTCTATTAGCGCCTCTCGCCTCATTTGTAGTCGATTACAGTTACCTTTATGGAGTTGATTCGATATACTTTTCAAGAGCGACAAGTCACAATTGCAAGGCAAAGTTTCGTTCGTTAATATTAACATTACTGTCGACTAAATTATAAAATTTATAGCGAAGAAATCAAAATGAACGATGAATGAAAATATGAAAAGAATATACGATGCAAAGAGAAATACAGGCTTGTGTTCAAAATATGAATAAAATGATAAAGAATTCCGAACGAATGATCTTGGAAACGGTTACGTGTCTTTTCATCCCCTATGTTTCTTACGCTTCTAGAGAAAGAGTTAGAAAATTATCCGTCTCTCTCTTATTTTTCTTTCTTACGAAGAATTCTTCAGTTTCAACGAAACATCGTGAAACTACCCGAGGAAATCGGGAAAGGATACGTCTCTCTGTTTGCTTTTCTTTACGCTCGTCCCTCTGGGACACCTTTACGGAGGTAGAACGAACCTAAATTGCCACGAGAAGACTTTTTAAAGAATAAAGCTAATTGATGTGCTGGTGGAGTAAGAATCATGAGTAGATGTATTTGCAAACACCGTGACAAATAAAACTTGGATGAATTAGAATTTATAGAGGCGAGCCAACTAACATGTAAATAATTTCCGATCTTTTATCATTTAAAATGAAACCATTTATACAGGGTGGTTGGTAACTGATGGTACAAGCGGAAAGGGGGTGATCCTACGCGAAAAAAGAAGTTGAAAATATAGAATATCTAATCGCCACTAATCGTGTTTGTACCAGTAAATATCATCCATATTGTAAAACAACGATGGCTAATCCAAATGAAGATTCGTTACACGGCCCTAACCCCATATATATAGGGTGTAATCTTTTACACTGAGAAGACAGTGAAACAGATTTATATATGAAACAAGTTTTATGCTATATCTGCATATCTGCACATGACTCGGCGAGCGTGGACAAAAAGAAGTAAATGATTAATTAAATAAAGAAGGTAAACCGTGGAGCGAATCAATAAATGGCGAATTTATACTGCGCAACGAGAGGGAATCTCTGTCACCAAGAGGCTTACTTTCAAATGGTTGGAAAAACTAGCATATTTGGACTTTGTGATTTTTCCCTGTTTATTTTCCCTTTCGCTTCTGCCCCTTCCTTTCGCAATGACGATGAGTCACTCTTGAAATGCTTTTAGGCCGATTAGTCTGAATACGTGCCGTTTCGTGGCAGACGGAAAACCGCCACACGACGCAGAATGCTTAGTAACCATCTGCACGGGAAGTTATATCACGCGCCTTGTAACTCGATGCGGAATCTTGTTGCGAATTCTCCGAACTGACCCGCGTACATCATCAAAAATTCCTCCTGGTACCAAATTGCGATACGATACGTTATTCCATAAAACTTACACGATGTTAACGATCGTTCTCTCGATAGATATCATTGAATGTTGAATTTTAACTGTCTATAAACTAACAATCGAAGGGATTGCTACAATAAAGAGGTAATGTTACTTTCCAATGATTTTAGTAAGGTAATTTCTCGAGACGTGCTATAAATACGTAATCCAGTCTGAACATTGAAGCTACCTCTTTATTAGTACAAACCCCTCAATTCTGTTTCGTAATGATAAAAACGCGTTAATGAGCAAAAGTCGTAACGAATATGCGGTTTACAAACACAAGACTTGTTGATGTTCTGAAGCGCGTCATCTTAAGGGTTGAAGCATAGCCCATTAACCGAGAAATACAAGCAGCGCGATGAAAAGAAAAATTGGTCACTGAAGATGGCTACAAATGGAAAAGATATTCTTTTAGCTACAATTAAAGTTACATATTTTGTATTCGCTGCGTAAAATAAAATTGACATTAAACGTCTTTTATAAATCGTACATATTTTTTTAACATTACGCGTTGCGTACTTGCGAATTTCTAACACGACGTTATTTAATTTATAGACGGTTAAAAATCCAACAAAATAAATATTGATTGATTGGGCTTGATTGGGCTTTGCAAGTCAGAAAAAAAAGATGCCTATATCTAATGGATCTCAACTCGAACGGATTTCAACTCGACGATGTATCGACATATTCCAAAATTAAATAATTATCTTCGTTCCATCGATGAAGGGCATTCGTATCAAACGTATGAGGAAAACTGTTCGAATCCATTGTTCGTCAACAAAACCGGATTCATAACTGGATAATAAACTAGAATTGCCAGCTATTGTTCAGCGACGGACGCAGTAATTAGCTTAAAAATAATTGAGCGCGTAATTATAATATTGCCAACGAAGGTACGCGTTCGCGTAGGGACACACGGTGCATGAGTCTGGCAGCATGAGATACAACATTCGTTTCCCGGACGATGTATGTACGTTTCGTTAATCGATTAGCATTGATTTCGCATCGTATTTTCAATTGATGGCCGGATATTAACGCAGAATATATGTCGCCTAACACGTGTAATTATTAAACCGACTATGATTATTAACACGGTCCCATATATCGGCTGTCCTGGTATCTAATACTCGGAGCTCTAATCGTTCTAAAATCAGCGAAAGTCATACGTACGTTTTCGAGCAGAGGCATCGGCACGCATGCAAAGAGAATCGTGCCAAATGATAGTGCATTCAACTGCGCCACCGATCATTAGGCCAACTAATAAAACGCCTTTTACGTTATCGATGGTCGAAATTCAATTCCATCGAACATTAAGGTAACTATCAAAAACGTCGATAGGTGTTCGAGTCACAAAACGATAGGTAATTATTGTAAGGGAATAGAGGAACCGCAACGTAAGATGAAACGTTACGACGATACAAAGATATAATTATTCAGATCGATTGATTTTCGTCAGTCTCCTAGGTTATTCCGTATCATAGCTCAAATTTCGAAGCGGCAACCGGATTACCGCAAAAGAAACAACATAATGATACACCGTAATGCGGACGGCTAGCCAATTTCAACCTGCAAAACCGGCTAAGCCCTCAGCGGGAGCATAACAGCAGGTTACGAATAAGAAACTTGTTCGTCCTTCGTTTAAAGGCTTGGTTTCAGCGAATCGAATATCGTTCGGTAATATCGTGCGCCTCGGGTTTAAGGCAAAAAAAAATGACGAGAAAAAAATTGAGAGCGTAACTCTTTCCAGACGAGACGATTGTTTGGTAGATTCGAGTGGAACCTAAAGCAGGAAATGATTGTGAAATAATAGCCGTGAAGGATTTCATACGCGCAATGTTATAATACACAGTCGTGTATCTGTAGCAATTATAATGTATAAATAATTTGGAAATATATGGTTAAATATACATTGGAAAAAATATATATTTTGAAAACAGTTAAATTATAGCTGTTATTAACAAAAAGTTCCGGTACAGTCGTA
The DNA here is from genome assembly GCF_024542735.1 of Bombus huntii. Classification (NCBI taxonomy): domain Eukaryota; kingdom Metazoa; phylum Arthropoda; class Insecta; order Hymenoptera; family Apidae; genus Bombus; species Bombus huntii. The sequence goes on along the minus strand of NC_066245.1, from coordinate 6,756,126 downwards.
TAAAAGGATATTTAGATATCTTGGGTCTCTAGCGTGTTCCGTACAAAAGAAAGCTCTCTTTTCTTCCGCTTTCTGTATCAATACCTACACTATCACAATGAAATCTCAACATAGGATTGTCGATTGAAAGTACGATCGAGAAGTGGTTTCAGGCGTACTCTCTTCTCTACAAGGCAACTGTAAATATCGATGCAGCTTTGCCGTGTGCAATGTGTTCACAGATCGAAAAAGAAACAACGGGGGGCGGAAGAGGACTGAAAATCGTAAGACAAATTCCTTCCCTTCGGCAATAACATCAGCTGGAAATTTGAATGTAAATCGGACGATCGAACATGCACGCGCCTGCCAGTTTAAAGAATTTCAAAAATTGATTTTGTCTGCTTACCCGAGGTAACGTCTCGATCCTCTGTCTTCGAGAAACGAGAGCCATACCTGCAACATAAAATCACATCGTTAGGAACCACATCTCCAATCAGAACGTCGATGTGTGCTTTTCGTTTTCTCTCTTTTTTCAAGTTCACGCTCCCTTTGGTGCCAAATTTCGTTCCGCTTTTACAATGCCATAAATTTACGATGAGAAAAGACGCGATGGTTCGAAAGTGACAGACGAATCGACGGTACGAGAAGCTGGAGGACCCAGCTGCATCCTCGAATCCTGAGAACCTATAAACGACGATGCAGCTCGGCCAGCATCGAAGAAGAAACAACGCGATAGCGCAAAAAGAAATTGCAAAGTGGGAGAGGAGAGAAGGAGGGACAAATGATAAAGAGGAGATCGAAGGAAAGACAGGGATGGAGGATAGAAAATGGATAAACTGGAAAAAGAGGATACGAAAGAAAAAGCAAGGTTGAGAGTAAAACAGAAGCAGGAGGGAAGAGAGATGAGATATAACCGTAAAAGGGGTATAGAAAAAGGAAAGAGAAACCGCGGTGCAGAAATAAAAGTGTAGTAGTCGAGCCTCTGAGGCAGACTCAAAGTACACGAAGTCATAGCGGATAAAAGGGGTTGCCGAGATAAATATCTAAAACGTCATGCGTAAAGTTTTAATGAATTAAAGAGAAGTTCCCGTTCATCGTCGCCGCTCTTATTCAGTTCAGAACACGGAGACGCGTACGACCACCTGAATAGTACGTCGTTTTTGTCTTTCTCTTTCTTCCCTTCCTTTTCTATTCTTTTCTTTTCTATTTCTTTCGTTCCTTTTCGCTTTCTCGTACCTTCTCTGCGTACTCGCTTGCGGTCTCGCCAAAAGAACTCGAAAGAGAGTGGAGAAACAACGGGTAGAAAAGCTGAAAAGTAAAGGACGACACTTTCTTTGATCAGGATGAAGGCGCGCCGTGAACGAACGTGAACTTTCACCGGCACAAACGTAACATCGTATCTGCGAGGTCTATTTATATAATTAAATTCCCATCGTCACGCGTGTATACAACAGTATAAACGCGTGCTCATCTCCTTCAATAAGAAGATTTTTGATTAAGTAGTAAAATAGATAGGAAGGAAAAATACCATTCAGGTAGAAATCTTTCGAGAAACGCAGAAATTATTATTATCTGGAATATAAAGCGCTTGTTTTGCACTCAAATCAACGATAAATCTTGTGAAAAAACATCAGAAAGACTGTCACCTTCAACCTCACGACTTCTATAAGGCATAAATCCAAACCCCACCTTCCAAACCCTGGCACATCGTCGCGCAAATATTACGTTATTCGCATAATGAGACATATATATAATGCTGCCGACGATACAAAGCTCATTTAAGCAACTTACGTTGCAAGATTCGGAAACGTTTTCTCATTCTGCGTAAATCTGAATTTGATATCTGTTATTTTATAGTGCTTGTGACGACTGAAGTAAGTCATAGTGGTACGTACTGTATATTTCTATTTCTACAATTATATTTCTACTATTATATTCTACTATTCTAATTCTACTATTCTACTATTCGATTCTACTATTATATTTCATCTTCTTTATAAAAACATCAGAAAAGTGTTCCTATTAAATTGGTAATTGACTAAATAAGTTTTGTCATAGGTCAACAAACTCTTAGAGTTTTAAAAGAACTGACATTAGTGATTTTTTTTAACCAGAGACTAATAACATATTTCATTTATTATATATTAACAGACCTCCAGATATTTGTATTTGTATGAAATTTCGTATTTTTATGAATGAAATAAAACACAAATAATGATTTATTTTACAATCATTAAATAGAATGTCATAACGACTGTTTTATTTGAGACATTCATGTATTATGTGCATCCTATTCTAGGCATTTTTTATTATACATAGAGGTCGCAATCCCCAAGATGCAAACAAGGGGTTGGCCAAAGTACAAGGTTTGCGATGAAAACGTGACGTCGAGTTTTGAAACGTACCGAGAGAAATTATTTACAACATTAACTAGTTGCCGATATGAATGCCCCAATCGACGTTTCGTAAACCTTGTCACCGAGGTCCAAGCCTTCAAATAGTCGCTGTGATATCGCGATGCGTACCCCGTTTCACTCGGGACACGGGATGGCATCGATTTTTGGGAAAAACGGACACCGAATTTGAATGAAAGACTGCCTACATTCCCCACAACTTAAGAGGGATGCTGAGCCTCGAGAGAGATTGTATTTCCACGTATTGTACTGCGGAGTATTGTGTCATTGCAAATGTTTCAGTCAGAACAGTCATTTATATGTGAAGAGTTGGAAGTTCTGTAAACATCGCTGTATCTTCGTGTTCCGCGATACGCTGCTCATTTTACCAAATATATTATTTTCCATATTCTACACCATCTTCCTACTACACTTTCTATACTTTTACATTTTCCTCAAATGCATAAAAATCCGCAATCAAAAAATTGTCGATAAATATTATCTTTCGGGATCAACGAAAGCATTTTTCCTTGTCAGACACATTCAAAATGGCCTTGTTAACGCCATACTGGAGTCTGGATGGTATCCTGATTTTGTGGTCACTGATGATTGCCGCTTATTTGTACATGACTCGGAATTTCAACTACTGGACGAAACGGGGCGTGAAACAGATACCACCTACGCCCTTCGTAGGCAACTTCATGGACTGTCTTTTGTCAAGAACACCAGCCGCAATCTTTGTCAAGAACCTATACAATTACGGAGAAGGTTTACCTTTCTTGGGATTTTACATCTTCGACAAACCTTATCTGTTAATTCGCGATCCAGAACTCGTGAAGCACGTCCTAGTGAGCGACTTTAACTATTTCGCTAATAGATACGCAACTGCAGATGAGAAGGATGATCGTCTTGGATACGCAAATCTGTTCATGATGAAAAATCCAGGATGGAAATCTCTTAGGTCAAAATTAACGCCGATGTTTACCACGGGCAAGATAAAGAAAATGTTCGAGTTAATGCTGGTGGTCGCTGACGATCTTGCAAAGTATCTCGATTCGTTGCATTTGGAAGGTAAACCGCATTTCTAATGCATTTACATAATAACAGATTGACCATGAGAAACTGTTGTTAGTTCAATATATATTTTTAAAACAATAATTCTTACTTAATAGAAACGTTTAACAAAATTAAAAGTCAATCCTCTTGGTGCGAGAGGACTTTTTAAATTTTGCAATTATTGTTTCTTGATTAAAAATGCAACAATGCTAGACACATCATAGGAAATCTAATATCTGCTTCAGATAACGGAAAAGTAATCGAGTTCACGGATATGTGCGGGAATTTCACCACCGATATAATCGGTAGCATTGCGTTTGGCTTAAAAGTTGGTTCATTGCAAAATCCAAAAGCAGCGTTCCGTGAATATGGCAAGGCGGTCTTCGATTTTAATTTCTATCGTAACTTAGATTTACTTATCATATTCTTCTGCCCTTGGTTAGTCAAGTATCTTAAACCGAAGTTCTTTGGAAAAGAAGCGAATAACTTCTTCCGATCTGTTTTCTGGAATGCGATTGAAGAACGAATTAAATCGGGTCAGAAGAGGAATGATGTCACCGATCTGCTGATCGAGATGAGGGAGAAATACAAGAACGACGAAAATCTGAAGGATTACAGTTTGTATTTGCTGGATTATTTTACTAATTTTTATTGATGAAATTATTTGTGAATCGTCAAAAATCGGAAATTTCGAATAACATGTTCTGTTTCCTATCCTTATTTCGTGAACTCCAAGTGAAACAGACGAAAAATAACGTGACTACTACTTCAAACATAATTGTATTCGTGTTACAAATTGAAAATTATGCCCAGATATTCATATTTGCTAATTTGCTTTCAAGTTAGTTTCCAATTGTACTAGATATACTAGATCGTTTTGCAGAACTTTTGCGATGAAGTTTAATTTGCATGTCTCAGAATTTGACGGTGACGATTTAGTATCACAAGCGAGCATATTTTTTATTGCTGGTTTCGAAACATCTTCTACTACCATCTCTTACACACTGCAAGAACTTGCATTGAACCCAGATATACAGAAGACACTTAGGGCAGAACTCCAGGATGCTCTGGCGAAAACTGATGGCAAAATCACATACGATATAGTACGGCCACAACAAAGATATTAATTTAAAAACACGCGAGAGGCAAATAAATAGCGCGTGAAGATTGTTAAAACGTAATTCTAAACACAATGATAAATATAATTTTTTCGCAGGTTATGACGTTACCATATCTCGATATGGTTATTTCGGAAACTCTTCGTAAATATCCACCTCTAACATTCTTGGATCGAATTACCCTTGCCGATTACAAAGTGCCTAATTTCGATCTGGTGATAGAGAAAGATACCCCAATATTCATTTCGAATGTGGGTGCGCACCACGATCCGCGATACTTTCCAAATCCGGAAAAATACGATCCACTCCGATTCACCGAGGAAGCCAAAAGAGCCAGGCAAAATTTCGTCTACTTTCCCTTTGGTGAGGGACCCCACTCATGCGTTGGTTAGTAAAATTTGTCAAAATATTTTCTAACATCTTTAACCTTAGAACTATCAATGGCAAAGGTATGAAAGTAGTATTTAAAGAGTCGAAATGAAATACATATATATGCAGAAATACGTACTACAAGGACATATATTTCAAGAGTATTCTTTATTTAAAGAATATCTATTTTTCTAAGGATGACGTATATGCTTTTGTCCCAGAATAATTTGCGATCAGTTTTATTAAGATATATAAAATGTTATAAGAGGAAATCTTAATCTCAACTTTCATCAATCTCGCGGTAGTCACTTAGCGACATTACTTTTATGAAAAGATAATCATATCGTCATAAATATCTTCCATTCCACTTGTCAACAATCTTTACGCGGTTCTAAATCTCACTGTGTGCATGCCCTGATTGTCCATAATCTAATAAATATAAAATTGTAACTAATATAATTTAAAAAGTTAAAAAATATATTAACAGTTACAAAACACTCGAAAGACCCGTTCGTATTATACGTAATTAAAAATTTTTCCTCTCACGAATGTGGTAGAACATTTACGCATTCCAGTACCAGTTTGTATCTTTCAACTTTCTGTTGGCTGTCACTTTTGATTTTACTCACGATAATTTCTCTCTTTTACTCTTCTTTTCAGGTATGCGATTGGGACTCATGCAATCCAAACTTGGAGTAGTACAAATAATGAAGGACCACGAAGTTTTTCCTTGTGAAGAAACCATAATTCCAACGGTCCATACTCCCACCGGATTCACCACAATACCTTTAGGAGGAATCAATCTCAACATTCGAAAGACTGCCACTACTGCTGGTTAAAGGAAGCTAAAGATTTACGAATCGCGTTATGAAAGGACTGTTCCGGAAAATGAAGTAGCAAATAATCGATTTTCATGAGATTATCAAAGATTTGGCGTCGAAAAAAGCGAGGAAAATTACTTAATATTATTATTAGCTTGCATTATTATTTAATATTCATCTTAAAAAATATATAAATATGTAAATAAATCTGTAAATAAATAATTCTTCATTGCAAAATTTAGGTGTAGAATTTGAATGTGTGTTAGGCCCCGCAAAATTTTTGAACCCGGTCCCGCAAAAGGTCACGCCAGCCCTGCCCGTATACGATACGGACGTTGCGAAGCTGGCAGGTAGAACCGACTTGGAGTCGGTAAATTAGTCCCTGAGCAGCATCAGGTTGAGAAAGGGTAGAGCAAAGGAGAGAGAGAGAGTGTGTATGTGTGTGTGTGTGTGTGTGTGTGGTATGAGCTGGGGAAGAGAGACAGGAGAAAGGAGAAGAAGATCAAAGTAGATTAAGCTAGATAGGGACAGAAGAGAAAAGCACAGCCGAGAAGGATGGAAAGCAAACGAGCCAAAGGATGAAGAAGAAAGGACAGAGCAGATGCAAGATTCTTGGCGGGGTCAAGCCTCCCGGCATCTCCGAGAACGGCTCTCCATCCTCCTTACTACCATCTTGCTGCTTATCTTGGGCCTCATTCTTCGGTTTCTTCGGCAGCTTCGTGGTAAAAAAGTAACGGACACGTATACAGCCTTAAGCGTGGAATCACACGCACAGAGGAGATCCGGCCGGTTATTTTCCCCACCAGACCTACCTAGAAGATCTCGAACTGGTCCAGGCAGGTTGGCGATCGCGTGTTGCTCGCGTGGCCGAGTCGAACCGAGCGACCACGGAAACTGCCGAGTCTAGCTATTACACAAATTGCGCTATTATACGTAATAGCGCTTAAAAAAATAACGGATAGATAAAGTGCCATGAAACAAATGTCAAGAGAGAAGCGACGGAAGAAAGAATGGCGGGCACAATCCGATGGCAAAGGACGGCGAATGTCATTACGGGATCTCTCGCCAAGAGACACAGAATTGCCAACGGTGGTGCTCTTCGGAGCGACTTGCGGCTTCCACCTGACGAACCTTATCTCTCGCATGTCCGTTTACGGAGCAGTTGCCTCTAGATTAGCTTATTAAACTCTCGCGAACGCTTTCCTTCTCTTCTTAAACTCTGTTTGTTCGGCTTCAAACTAATTGTGTTTGCTCTTATTACGACGCGTAAATATTATTATAAAATATCGTCGGTTCTATTTTTCACGCCGCAATGATAAACCGAAAAAAACGGTGCGAATATTTCTAAAATTGTGCAGACAGACGGACGAGTACGTGTTTATTCGAGGATACGCATAATTTATTGACAGGGATCAACGAATGTTTACGTAATTTCCCTGCGATCGATGGTCGATCAGTGATATATTTTAAAATTATGAACGTATTCATTTGCATAGATTAAGAAAGTAAGTTGCGATTTCTTCCAAAGGTGTTTCCTAAAGTACATTCATTGCTAATTTATTCACGATTACGGTACGTTGTAAAAAGGCGGTGGCAAAAAAAAAAATTTCTAGTCTAATTCGTCTTTTATTAGATGCAAAGGTACTCGATACAGCAGAGACTCGGTCTCCTTGAAACGATAACTCATAGACTTACGAGCTGTTGCGCGCTATGCGAGGAACCTCGCTGCCAGAGGCGATCACGGGACTTACACGTGAAATGATACTGACTGCTCTTGCATGAGATATTTACATGTCTAATGTTACGTAGGGAGTGCGTAGCTGGTATAAACCATCTAGTCGACCAAACAACCGATTAGTCAGTTTCTTTTCAATCTAAGTTTAATAATCAACGAAAACTGTATGACAATGTATTTGTTAAAATAAATCCTCTCATACGCGGATTAATAGCCTACCTTCTTGGAAGAGAATATTATGTTTTAATGCTCGGAGTTATTCGCTAAATGGTAATACCATTACCAATTTAAATTATCCCCGAAGACAAAGGAGAGTTTTCTCGAAAAGTTAAGATGAAAGTGCAACTGATTTATAAAATTGAAAGACCGAAGCTTAAGGCGCACCATCACAACTAAAATGATATATAACGAAAGTTTGGCTCGAATCGATTTCTTTCTCGCTTTCGAGGCAATTAATCGCACGCCCGAAACAACACAAGAAATCAAGTGGAAATAAATTAAAAGACAGTGAAAAATTATTTGTCAGACGATGGAAGCGCAAGTGGAAATTGGAATACGTGCACTTAAAACCGGCACGAGCTATCCACGCTCTTAATTACTAAGTGTCTGCAGGATGATCGATGAAACCGAGAGCATTTCCGTTCGCAATTGTTTCACGTGACTATAATACTTCCTAAATCGTGCTTCCTCGCACCCTGCAGTACGCGCACACATATGCTGGCCTCCCCTTAATGCATAACTACGAACGATTAAGCTTGCCGAGAAATTAAGAGAACATTGTTGGATCCTTAATGTCTGCAGTTCTCCATTATATTCGGTGTATATCAGGGAGTAATGCCGTTTAACTACATCCAGCGCGATTTCATTTACCCCAGGCACATTTAAATCCCTCCGCGAGACTGTTTCAAGGTCCGCGAATCGCGAGTCCATTTTCAAAGACATCCAGTGTTAATAACGGAAGCAAGATTGCGAAAGGCGCACGCCCACGTGGCACAGTTAAATCTAACAAACTCGCGCTCGTCTCGCTGCATTAAGCAATTAGAATTCAAATGTTCTTCTGCGATATAAAATTTCGTTGAAATTAGTTTGCTTATGTAAATGGTAAATTGTACCAACGCCCTATCTAACGATCGTACTCCCAACGATTATATCCCTTTCTTTTCTTTTCCCTCGACCCTTTGTTTCGTTTGGCCAGTGAATGCAGAGCACCAGAGCACCGGACTGCAGCCGGTACAATGATAACAGCTACTACAATAGGGGAACAACGTAAAATCCAGAAAATCAATCCAATGTAACAACCGGCTTAACTACGATTCCGACGGCGTATAATCAACGAAAACGTGTGTAAGCGTGATGAAAAAAAATATTGCTCGCGGTTTCCCATTTCAGTTTGCGTTCCATTGATTCCAGCCGACCAGGCTAGAACGTTTGTGTTCGTGGCTTTAATCAAATTTGCATTTCTCGTACGCGCTCACGGGCGCATTATCGATGTCACTTTTACGGCGATCGTGTCAGTTAGAATGCCACAAATCGCATCTCGATGTTGCAGGTTTTGACCGTTGTTGAAAAGCTATGAATCGCGGCTACGGGGATTACGAGTGCACGTTCGAAAGGACCTAACAGCGAAATACATTCGAGCGAGAGAATGATATATGGTTACATTTTCTTCGCCGGTTCACCTGGTTGCTTGATACCATTATCAATGACACGACATCGAAAATAATAAAATTTTGATCGAACGATAGGGTATTTATTCGAATATGTTTCGAACGTTTGATTTTATTCGAAGCGAACGATCTCACGATCCGTTTGAATTCGATTCGACAATTTTCCGCTAAACCATAAGCAAGTAATCAAACCCTCCGAGCAATTATTGACTTGAATATAGTACAATTTTTCCCCATTCTAGCTATTAACTACGGAGGAATTAAACGCGAATAAACATAAACGGGGCGGGTAAATTTTTAATTAGTTTCGCTGCACGGCTAAATACATTAAATAAAATTTACTTAAATCGCGCAGGATAAAAAAGTAACCGCCTGGAATTACCAATTTCGCCGCACATACAAAGATTATAATTTATGTTTGTGAAATAACAGCATACAAAATATACGTTCCTGCCAAAGATTTGGTTAAAGGTTGACCATTTAACCCGATTATTTACCCGTTTTTATTCATTCTCCAACGGTCAGTATGAAATAAACCGTTCGCGAAAGTTGACTAAATATCGCATGCGCGTCGGAACATAATTAGTACGACGCGTCTATCGGGGAGGGGGCGGGGGGAGGGGAGAGAGACTTCAAAGAAACCCCGTCCCCAATTTGTTATCTCATTATTTGCCGGACAATTTATCGCTCCGTTGAAATCAGAAACGCGGAACTAAACCACATATATTTACAGTAAACCTACTTACATATATGCGTCGATCCAATTATCGAGAAAGCTTTTTCATGGAAAATTGTGCTATCCAATTCAACCAAATCAACAGGGAACATTCAATTTCAGAATATCAAGCTGTTACGAGACAAATTAAAACGTATATACGAGACTCGACAGCTGCGTACCACAATGGCGCTTGAATTGTAGGATTAACGTTTTTGTATTCTTCGTACTGTATATTTTAGTTTCCTCTGTATCTCCTTTTTGCCCTTCTTCCTCTCCCCTTTTTTGCACATTTCGTATCATTTTTAATCCAATAATATCACGGGAGGTTTAAGCGAGAGAGAAAGCTTGACGGCATTATGACGAAGCTTAAATTTAATTACATAAGCGAGATACTGGAAAATAGCTGTCCAAAATCACAGACGGGCTCGGTTATATGAGATATGAAACTTTCGAAATTTGCCAGCAGGAGTTCCGTTACTCTCCCCTTCTCTGAAATTTGCACGTATTTTCTCTGTCACGTCTGTCTCTTGCCACCGAATGAGCCGCAAGCAAGGCCACGTCTAGCATACCGCAGCTTCGAAATCCCCCGGAAAAGTTAATGTTCCGCGTTGGCGGACGGAAAACGTTAATGTGTCAGTGCTCGACGCAACATGCCTGTGAGCATCTCATTACTTGTACGTCCCTTGTTTATCTTGAAACTTACACGTCGAAATTGCGATAGTTACAAAAAAAGAAAAAAAAAAAAAAGGAACTGTGACGATATATGACGTGAGAGTTTCGACATTTTATGCCGATTTTCTTCCCCGCGTTGCGCGTTGCTATTATCATTATTAATCCCTCGGATGGGATTTTCGATTTGCGTTAATGTGACGACTGAATCGGAACGGACGCGCAATTCGTGGAAATATTTAGCAATATACGTAATGAAATTTCCCTGCATATTTCGAAAAATAAAAAAAAAAAAAAAATGAGAAAGAAAAGAGAAAATACCTTTTGGTCGTGCACGCATGCGCTCACGTGTGCCAGTAGATTTGAAAACATTCGATGATACTCAATTATATTTTCGAGGACGGTTTGAATGTATTGATATTTTATTTGTTCCCTCCCTTGCCCCGTCAGCCTGCCTCTTCTCAACAGTAGTTTCAGAGGCTAGTGCCATAACCATAAATGCAATTAAATTTTGTTAGAGCATCAATTGCACGAAAGTGGTTCGATGTAATTGCGTTCAGACATGTCGATATATTGTATATGTATAAGTGTATCGCGAGAGAAGGGCGAATTCATAGACGCCCCCCCCCCGTCCTCCCCCCGCTTTAAAAGCATCCTCCCTATCGTTGTAACGAGCTACAAAAATTCCAGGCCATAGCCGCGGATAAAACGTCATTAAATTTCCAAGTTGACCCTATCTTTCAAGCATTAAACTTTCATATTCACGGGAGAGCGCTCTTTGCGTCAAGCTGCATGTTACATGCACCGTATCAACCATGTATTCGTCGAGTGACACATAAGACGCGTGAAGGAAAAGTTTTATATTTCCACCAATGTCACCAACTTTTATTCTCTCGGTGCGGTGGGACGACAAAAATACCTACGCGCGTTCTGCCCTTTGGAAAAATTTAACGAAATGTTTCCTCGACATCGTTTCTGAAATTTCCTATATCGTTGCTGCGAAATTGTCGTGTACCTGAATCTAAGCGAGCAAACAACGATACGTCGAGATTGCATTCTACGCCGGTAAACTAAAAAGCGCATTTGATACGCGTCATTTGAAGAGGCCGATAACGAGAGTAACGATAGTTCGAGTCCTTTTCAATTTTACCTCATTGACCATTGTCGATACGAGCGTCGAAACGCAAAACACTTTATCAAGAGTGACGCGAACAAAAGAAACTTTTTCCACCCTACCTAATGATTTATTTTTCGTCGTCGCGAACGATAAAAGGCCTTGGAGTGAAGATCTATCAACGTTTGCTATTAACCAACGTTACGGTTTTAGATGACTCACGATCAAGAAACTCGTAACGGTAGAAAAGATCGTATACCTACATTCTAGCCTCGAGCAATCGCTATCCAACATTGTATTTTTAAAATGTTCCTTCAACGCGAAGCAAATGTTGCACGAACCTGTCGCGTGATGTTATCCAGGCACCAATCACTCGTACGATTACGAATGAGAACCTGATTTCTCGTCGCTGCGTCTCGGCTGAGCGGTCTAGGTCATGATCAACGGATATTCCCGTGACATAATCACTAGCTCGTACACTAGAAAACATTCGAGATATAGCGACGTGCTCTACAATGATCTGCGCGATACGCGGTAATTTGCATTCCACGATTGCGTTTTATGGATGTAAAGACATCTCATTCTGACGCCCCTGTCCGCTCTTAAATCACAGTTTATAACGTTGTGTAAGCATCGATATGTTTCCGCGTTAATTATGCATGCACCGTGTTTTCGATCGCAGTATTTCTAATGTAATTCGCAAAAAAATAGAAACTCTCCTCGCTTCTACCATTTCTCCGTTTTCAACGAATTACAACCATTTCTCGCAATTTCTTAAAATCAAACCTTTTCAAACGCACCTTTTGCCCTGCGGGCCAGAACGTGATTATAATCTCTATTAACCAGAAACTCGCTTATAATAGCAGAAATTCACAAAACGCAGAGGAACTCTGTCGAGTTAAGTTTTATAGAAATTCCTTCCAATTACGCCGCGTATAAATATGCTATAGACTGGACGACGCTTAAACGGGTGTTTGACTGAATGAAATCACGATTGCGAATCAGAAAGCGGTATGCGGTGCGATTCAGGGATCGGATAATAATTAAAATCACTGGCCATGCCACTGTACCCGTACGCGATGGATCGTGACGCGCGCGACAGTTGCTGGTAATATCGTGCGGCGCGTAGCCCACAAGAAAGAAAATCGTTGTCCAAGATGGAAGACCGATCGACATTCCGATCCCCGAGATCTTCTGAGAAACTTTAGCAGACGAGCGATGTTGCTCGTTTCGCTACCTGCAGCTGCAGCGTGTAACTTTCTGCAAACGAGAGTGATGCAACACGTGACGCAACCTTTTAATGGTCTCGTTTCTACCGTATTTCGTGTCAAGAAAACGTCGTCGTCTCGAAAGAGACGTCGCGTAGTCGTTTCTTGCCTAAGCAACTCGAAATAATAATATCGCGGCTTTATGTCAGTCAATTAAGCGCAGACCGTATTAATTGCTTCTGCAAGAGATACGAGTACGTTCTCGTTTTATTTGTACGCGATGTCTTTACATGGACCGAAGACATTCCATCAATGCTAATCCCGATGGCTGAACGTCGATAAAGTACAGAATGTGAAAAAGCACCAGATTCGATCGCAACGTGATGCAACGGTTGCATCCAGGTACGCGTGTACATGTCCAGTACAGGGAGAGATTGTGCTGGGTGTTGCAAGAGCATGGACCGGCTGAACAGATCGCGTGCACCGGACCCATTAAAGTATTATTGTCGCTTGCTCGGAGCTAACTTTCCGAAGGACAGCACACTTGCATCCTTTCAATTCAACATGAACAAATAGAGTGTATACTCGTTCGAGCCTTCTTCGAGGCATGTCGTCCTTTCAGGCGGCCTTCCTCGGTACCGTCATACGAGTTTGTGTCACTGCCTTCACGACTACGGAATCAAGGTCGACAGACGTTACTTATTGCATCAACCGTTCCCAGATATCTGCCTGTTTCCACGACGTTTCGACTTATCATCTTTCACGCGTCACGGAAGATCCGCCTCGGTTTCAAGTTTTAATTCTGTCCACTTATTTCATCTCGAGTTATTTTCTTTTGCAATTTAAATTAAAAAGCTCTCTTATCAATAATTCACTAAGTTAATTTAGCGACATGTTGTCACAAGGGCTTTCGAACTTCTGGAAACGATTCGACGAGGATGCTGTAACGTATTCGAAAGTAATTTCAGTTGTTTTAAAATAGGAGATGCTTTCACGATATTCTGAAATAAAATCATTACGTAAAAGCTTCAATTCTTGGTGTGAATATTTATGGTTTTGATTGCTCGCTGTAAAGAAAAGATAGCGAACGATATTATGATTTATGACACGGTAACCTGAAAATTATTCAGAGAAATATTTCTCAAAGTATTTTACATAGCGTAGCCGCGGATTGTTCTCACGACGATTATAATGTTTCAGTACGTGCAAACACGAGGAAATTATAATCTCCCTCCATATAAAATGTCGGGTCCGCTAACTACGACGCTCACAAAAATCAACTCCGACGGAGATACTGGATAAAACGCATTAAATTACACGGCTGCTCTGAAAAAGTTGAGCCGAGCGCTTCTTGTCGTCTTCTTTCGAAGTTACAAATAAAAAGCATCGGTGTAACGAAACTGCATCTTTCCGCTCGTAATAAGCGCGCGCCTGAAAGCCTCGTAAAGGAAACCACGTCAATTATTACCGTAACACGTGAAGAAAACAAGAGGAAATGTCAGCAACGGGAATCGTATCTGAAGAAAGGTATCGAATAGCTATTAAAAGGTTACGAGATTCTTTGAACGAGGTTCATCCAGGCTTTTTTTCCAATTACAAAATACAATAAGAAGAACGTTCAACATACAGACGCAAAAACTTAATCGACAGAGGTGAGAAAAAGTTAATGAAATACCAAGAGATTTAAATGATATGAAATTGATCTCAATAGAAATACGGACTTTTACCGAGAGATCAGGCCCAGTCAGCGATGAACGAAGATGACGAAGATTAAAGCTCTGATCAATGGTCAAAAGCGGTGATAATTTGCTGGGTATAGCGAAGCCAGAATGTAATTTCTCCTCGCGTACTTCTGTATCGTGGATCGAGCTTCAACGAGAAGAATCCCAAGAAACGAGAAAGAAATTCTATTTGGGCAATCCTCGATATCCTTATTCGACTGGGAAACGTAACGTACGATGTCTCCGCGATAAGGTATCTCGTCGCTGTCAATATCAGATGTCTAAGCTTTCGACCATTTTCTGGATGATACCGGTGGCAATGCGTCGTCCTTCCGACCCATAACGTATCTTTCTATCCGTTCTGCTGCTCTCAGCCGATTCCCTGTCGATTTTTCCGTCCTCGTTTCCACTGAACCTCCGTGTTCTCTGTTTCGTGTACTGTTTCACAAAGAATGGCCGTCAGTTCGCGAAACGTTCGTCAATCGATCCGTGGCCACAAAAAAAGCTCCTTTGCAGAATGTTTGCGAGCACTCGCGGGATTTTCCTTCGTCCGATCGGAAAGCGAAGCTAGATATCGAGAAACGATCGATGGACAGAGTTGATTGATATTTCGCGAAACAATTCATCGAAACAAATCTTCGAGAAGTTCTAAGATCAACCTCGTATCGGCGAGATCTATACTCCGCTCTGTTATACAATGATCACATTGTACAAGATGATTAGCAGCGGAATTTAATATTACAATAAAGAGAACAACGACGTAAGCAGGAAAGGTATCGTTTGGAAAAAGCTGTTAGCGCTGGTATACATACAGTGCAAATTGAAAGGAAAGAACGATCTCGAATGAAACTACGGAGACATAATTCTCAAAGCTGGCAACGGAAATGTTTGCTACGGTTGAGCGACACTGCTGGTCCGGATGACTGGCCGGTTAAGTTGAAATACCGGTCCCATCCTAGCAGCTAGTCGAGCTCAACTATCGCGGTCCGATAGTCGTTCCAGCTTCCGTGAAGCTTCAGGCACGAGCAACTTCCCCTTACCTGCGAGCTGAGCAAGAACTCCGAGATGGCCCGGAGGAGGGACAACGCCGCGCCAGGCTAGTGAGCCGGAGAGAGGGTAGAAAAAGCGAGCAGAGGAGCGCAAAGGACAGAGATGTGGATAGAGTGGTGGGAAAGAGAGAAGTGAACTGGAGAACCCTTAGCGGCCTGGCCAACCACTTTTCTCTGGGCATAGGCGCACTCTTACCTATCTGGCTTCGGTCGACTTCGTGGTCGGTCGTACAGCTTCGGGCACGCGAGAACCACGCGCATCAAGGTCGCGGCCGTCTACCTTTCCCCGATGGCAAGTGCATGCATTGTGCTGTAACGTCGTCGCTTGGTACCACCGCCAAGGCGACTGCCCGTCTTGATTTCCAGGATCGGATCGCCGGATGCTGAGACTCGCTAAGGAATGTTCTTCCCTTCTGCAAATTGTCTCTCCGAGAAGTTCTTTGCTACGTCGACCATTTTCAGTTCCAAGCAATGACATTCTTCGAATGGTGAATGATTCGTTGGTATAAGAAAGATCTTTCCTCGGAGATTTTGGAAGCTGAACCACTTAACGAGGTACCAGCTGTTGTACTGTTTGATATAACAGCTTGGCAACATACGTATGATAAAAGGTCTCCGTTCTTCGAAGTTGAAATATATTGTATTCTTTAATGTGGCGGCGTATTAACCAGGAAAAAGTTAGTTCGAATGAAACAGCACGGCATGTCGCAACGGTATGCGCTAAGAATGATAGGCACTAACGTCAAAATTAGTGTGGCCATTAACGAAGTTCTGGCTGGTGGAGAGAGAAAGAAAGAGAAACGGCGCGGAAAAATGGCCGGCCATAAACTTTCTTTACGAGCGGCTGCGTAAAATATTATTGCGCGAGATGTTTATGCAAGGTGTACGGAACAGCAGAGAATAAACGGTATGCGTTTTATCCGGAGGTATCGCCATTTCAAATGGTTAGGTATCAATCCCTTTTGTATTCCACCTATCGTTCGTCGGCAGTAAAAGCTTCATCGTATCCATTCTCGCCGCGAATAAAATTCGATGATGAACGATACGAAAGGAAATGGAAGGAAATGAAAAGCAACTTGGAAATTTGACTTTCTTTCCTTCGCACGAAACGAATGCAGCCGACTGTCTGACTTCAGCTCGATCTCTGTGGTATGGTGCGGCCCTGATCGAGAGAAAGGAGCTGAAACAGCAGCCTCTGTGCATCGAAGAAGCTCGGTCCAGAACTAATCGTCAAAATACAAGAGGGCCCAGCGAGCCACCTGCTCGATTTGAAAGGTTACCGACTTCCTCTCGAACGTACAAGAAGAGAAAGGGTACGGCTGGTATCGCAGAAAATTACAAATAAATCTATGGCTTGCACGCTGGCAGCGATACACACAGCCAAGTTACAGCACGTTGCTCGCATTATAGTTAACTCGTCCGTCTGGCATACATGGTAGGAATTTTCTATGCGCACGCGGCTCGCCGACTTGTACGTTCTCTACCAGTATCATCGATGTATCAACATGGGAATAAATGCTCGCGGAGAAACGCTCGAGACCACGGCGGCAACCTCCAGTTAACGGGAACTCGAAATTAGGAACACGACTAAGCTGGATTTAACGATGATTAATAATAATACTTCTCAGTCGTCCTAATTATCCGCAATACTGCTACACTAGGATATGGCAAAGTGCCGGTATCCTGTGGTTCGATGATGAGAGCCCGGTGAAAACCATAAATGATCTGTCTGATCGTTATTCCGATCATTACCATAGCGTGGATCGACTTTTATAGATATATATTGGAAAATATATCGAGAATTTGATTGAAAGGTTGAACGCAACTAGAAGGATAATTAAATCGACTCAAACAATGTAAAGAATGGAAAGCAACGAGGATCTCGATGAAAGTTATCGTCTAAAACTGAAACGGATGAATGGCGATGAATGCGAACGTAAAATGAATTGAAACGTAATCGAAATAACAAGAAGTCACACAAAGCTCAAGCCTGTTTCCTTCTAGGCAAGAATCGATTTCCTTCAATCAAAAGATTGCATCGGCGTGTTCGGCGAACTGTACGATTTGATCTTCATCTTCCTATACCGTGGAACAGCGATCCGTAGCGATCACGAAGGAAACAAATAGGCGCAAACTATCGTAGCCAGCCATGCCTGGGTATGTTATTTGTCGTACATCTTCCCATTTGGTGATATAATACGTGCATTCTGATCTATTCTCTTACTTAAAAACGTAGATATCTGTACGATATCTGTAAACTTGAAAAGGCTAACTAATATGAAAATTAAACGTTCGAGAAACGCAGTGGAACAAATTAAACTATTCTATGAATTAAAGGCATTTGCGATGCGCGAATGAAAGTAAGGAATATACATATAGCGAACGCTCGAATGTAAAGAACGTATACGCATGGTTTTAGCAAATGATCATTCTATATTTAGAAGGCAGTTTATACACGATATTACGGTAAAAGAATTCTTTAAATCTACTTTAAAGAGGAAAAGGAGAATTGTTTATCAGTAAGTGGCCATCATTTTGCACCTTTTTCTGCAGCTCGTAAATAAAGCGGAGACCATAGAAATACGAAACGTAGTAAAATTTTATCATGTTTATAACAGTTGAGTGCTTCTGCAAGACGCCTTTCTGGTAGTAAGGCGTGCGTCCGAGGCAGGCGTACAAACGATTTCCGGTAGCGTCTTTCCGGACCGACGTAGGAATTCCACGCGTATGAACGTAGACCACCTGATAGGTGCACCACCCGGGGATTTTAAATGGATGCCGAAGGGAGCGTACGGCGAGAATTAAATGGCAACCAGACGGAGACAGGTTGAGGACGATGGCATGAACAAAGAGGGGAACGAGCTGGTCAGGGGTTGGAGAGAAAACAGCAAGTTGCAACAGCTTGCCCATAGTTCAACCCCGCTACAGTTCCGTGCTCGCCGTGAATTTCAATGCGGTTTACACGCCAGGCCATATTCTTCGAGCTGTAAATTGCCCGTCCGGGCGAATCACATTTGTTTCCTACCTGTCCATCTCTCTCTCTTTCTCTCTCTTTCTCTATCCTCCTAGTCTATCTCCGACTATTTCACGCTTGCAATTCGCGTCTTCTCTCTTTCCTCTACGATTTCTTCTTTCCCTTTCTTCCTTTTTTCTTTTCTTTTCTTTTTTTTTTTTTTTTTTTGTTAACGAAGATGAACATCGTAACCTACGAGATTGAAATGAACAAATTTGCTAAAGCTTTCCTGCGATCTTCGGCCTCTAAGGTAAAGTTTCAATGTATTGACGTCCCTTCTACGCCACTGGCCAAGCGAAACTGCTGTTCTTCCTGCTTGTCGCTTGTAATTTAATCTATTTTTTAGTGGCCGTAAGCCACGTTGTTCTAGAGCGTCGTAAACTTCCTTCGCACAGACAATGGTTCTTATACCTTTGTTACCCTACTCTACGCTATCGGTTATACCAGCTCTTCCCTGCTTCATCCCTATCGTTCGAGCGTGTGCCACTTGTCGCACGTATTCGTGTGAACGATCTCTCCGTGATCGAAAAGGTCGATCATTTTTTGGCGTCGACTAATTTATATGATATACATACGACAGTTCTACTATGGCAGACCTGAGAAATCGATCTCTATGGACTGGAACACTTCAGGGATAAAATGGAAACCTGCGAAAAATTTGTGACTCGACGTCGTATTGTAAAAAGAGCTGCCGTTTCGTATAAAAAGAGTTTTATTAAAACCGATAGCTAGCAGACAGGTCGACGCAGACAGTTGTACGAACAGAAGATGGAGTCGTCAAAATAGATATGTCGGCGGTATTAGACATCTTCTGGATGCAAATATAAACTACGTGTTTTCAGAAAATTTCCCCAAGGACGGGGTAGACGCGTGTAAGTTTACACGTGCATGGCTGTGCGGTTAATCGAGCACTAAGCGAATGCTTGTTTACTATTCGAGCAAGTATGTAAGTTGTGTGTAAATTATTAATTGGTGTATCGAGATCAGTTAGCGAAATTAATGCGGTTGCGTAGAATTGCAAATTAATGAACGTTCAAACGTATTAGCTTTTTCTGCGGCATTTAATGCGATTGCCTGTGTAATTATTGCATTAACGTTAAATCATCGATCGGACCTATGTGATTAACAATAATAATACGCTGGAATACGTTTAGATCATTTATTTGCCTGCTCGGAAATGGCAACCTTTTAAATGCGCATACGGTGCACAGTATTAATACGTTCGGATATAATACGATCTTGTATGGACTCAAAGTTCGAACACCCTATCTTTCATAAAATGGAAGTGAATCAGATACATGGCAAGGCAAAATTGATAGGCCTCGAAGAAAGGTGGTTTTATCCGCGTACTCGAATATTTAATCGAGTCAGCTACATCGCGGCAAAATATCGAACATAACACATACTAGACGTGTAAGAAATATATCATCGGGCCGAACCAGTATGTCGAAGAAATATAGCGTGTGGCGGATCTTTTTATGATCGCTTAAACGAGTTTAACTGGCATTTTCCTTGGTTTTAAGGGAGACTTTAATTTAAAGTTAACTTGTATACCGTGTCGACATCGTAACCCAAACGATAAATACGAGGTAGAGACGAGTACAAGAGAAGAAACAACCGGACACGTAAGTCGTGAAAATGCGGTGCAAAACCCTTTCTAAAGTTCACCTTGTGTACCTTGAATATTTCAGAAACGTTCTTCTGCCTTAACGTTCTTGCAAAAATTTCGCCACCATCGCCAACGGCATCCAGCTTCGCATGGCTGTCGGCTTGCCCAAACAAAGATACCTCCGGGGTGATTAATTAAAATGCCACGGTAGATTTATCTTGAATATCATTCGCGGTATATAGCGAAGAGAAGAATAAACGAGAGAAAAAAAGAGGGTGTGAGAAAAGGATCCGATCCCACGTGTGTGCGTGCCACTTCTAAATAAAAGATTCTACGATATGTATTTACTACCGCTACTATATGTCTGCCGCGCGTATCATCCGGTTCGAATAACCGGTAGACACGATGGAAATCGAAGCGAAGTATCGTAACGTTGAAACGAGAATTCAGAACACTTCTAATACGTTTTCCCAGGATGTTCTCGGCAAATAGCCGAAACGATCCGTCGCAAATCTTAAATTACATCCTACCTCCTTAATGTTGTGCATTAAGCTCAAAGTTCGACATAATATAGCAATAGCTGTCTACCTCACGGCGAGGAACACCTACGAGAAGTCTCTCATTAACCGTGTACGAGATAAAATCCCAAATTACGTGGCTTTCCTTCGCATTGAGTGCCCGCGGGACGGTAACGGGATGATAGGCTAATAAAAATCGCCAGCTTTCATTAATTCCAGAACATGTACATTGGCTCGGTTATTTTCAATCTCGATGCAAGCGGTTATGCCGTTTCCTTCTTTCCAACAGCTTCAATCGCTCTGGCAATTTTCTCCCCAAGATCGAGACTCTACTAGATGAAATTCGATTATCGTGCTAAATCATAAACGTGCGTGTACGTCGACACGTCGGCTTCGTATCTACGAAAAATCTCATATCGAAACGGATACGAGCACGTGATCGATGTCGATCTTCTCTGAACGGGCGAGACCGACGCGGGAATCAGGCGAAACAGACGAAGGGGCGAAGAACGGTGGAAAACAAGCTACGGATGCAAAGAAACGCGAAAACGAAAAGGAACGAATCAGACTAGTACGGTACTGCTATAGACATCTTGACCACGCCTGGATGATCCTCCGTACGTTTACTGGAATATTAACATGCGACTCGATGTGAGGGCAGCTTTATCCGCGCACTATGCAGTGGTAGAACGTTGAAAGCGTTGAGGTGAATGAAGAAAGATGGAACGATGGAGAGAAATCGAGTGTAGAAGCGAATAAACGAACGCGAGCAAAACAGAAGGACAAAGATATAGGATGAGAGAAAGAGAGGGAAATAGAAAGAAGCGTGGTTCGATAGAGGCTCTTGCTACCGCAGGAAAAGAGAAACGTAGCCGCAGGCTGAGCAGGTTGCGGCGTTTGCTGCCTTCTTCTTCTCCCTCACCTTCTTCACCGAGATACACCGAATCTTTGTCTTCGTTCTACTCGTTAGCCATCTTACTCCTCTTGGCGGCAGGTCGAGATGGTAAAAGGTGGAGGCTACAAGGAGGCCGTCTAGAGAAAGAGAGTGTGACCGAAGGAGAGGACGGAAGAAAGAGAACGTCCAATTGAGGGGGAGAGAAAACGAGAAAAAAGAATATTTCCGAGGTAGACCCTTTGTTCCCCATGTTTCGAAATTAATGGCTGGTGCCTCTACCGAGACCCTCGAGGAGAAGACGATCATTTAATTGAGCCGAAGTCGAGCACAGCCGCTGTTTCCTAGCCCGTTTTACGTCCGGGACATTATACTACCACTTCTTCTTCGTACTCATCTATTTCTCCTTCCTTCTTCATCATCTTCTTCGTCTTCTTCTCCCTCGCCTCTGCCAATTCTCCACTTTTTCACCTTCTTGTTCTTGTTTCTTCTTTCAACGCGATGTCACCCCACCTTCGCAAGCCACGCGTACGCCTGTTTTCCCTCGTTTCTCTTCTCGTTACCGTTTCTCCCTTTGATTCCGCTGTTCCAACCTCCGCGCCTGTTTCCTCTGGTTTTACTTGCCTCGCCAGCGAACAATGTCTCTTGATACCTCTTGCCGAGTCTCGCTACGGTCAAGAGGAATCGTCGCTGGCCTGAGGGGCTTCTCCAGCCGACTCCAGTTGCAGCTGCCGTTAAGCAAATTTTCCAATGCATTCCCACGGCGTGGCCAACTGATTCCAAACCGAGAATTATGCAGTATACTTTCTCCGGCAACTCGAATGCGTAAACTGACTACTGACTTTGGACAATTTTATCATACGAAATATTTCACGGAATTACGAAAACGCGATCGTAATCATAAATATGGAAAAGTACGCTTCCACGTAAAGAATAATAATCCCATATTGGCCAACGTCGAATTAATTTTCAATTGTATGAAATTGATGTACATCGCAGGTACATCTGTTTCTATCAATTATGTAGCAATGTACAGCGTGAATACACGAGTAGCGAAATTGCGCTGCGCAATCCCATTAGGCCAGCAACAGTTCATTAAATAATATTCCAATTTTCCAACTGTATTAACTCGTTCGGTATAAAATGGATACTTACGTGGTTCATTCGATAGCGAAACAACCGGCCCTGTCGAGTGTTGTCGCAAGAGAGAGGAGTGAGAGAGAGAGGGAGAGAGAGAAAGAGAGAGGGAAAGGCGGGAAATGGGCTTCTAAATCGGATAAAATCCTTCCGCCTTTGGACCGAACGCTCGAGTGAATTATTCCTGAATTCCAAGGTGTACTTCAGAAGCTCCATAGAAGCTCGTAAAGCAAAATTTCGTTTCAATCACTGCGTGGTTAAATAAAGCGCAATTTAATCACGCTGTACGCTGCTCGTTAAATAATACATTCCAATTTCCTAAGGATATTAACCCCTTTAGCATCACAGGCCGAGGCGAAACGAGGCGCGCTGATAAATAAATAATTTTCATGAAGCGCGCTGCTGCTTTGCTATTCCTGATTAATCGGGTTTACGCGTCAGCTGAATTATGAGCTTTCCGCTCCCTCGGAACGTTCGGTTTATTACGACGTGTTGACCAATACGTCGTAAAAGATAACTTCAAGGAGACGTTGATTAATTACTATGATCGGCCATTGGATACAACGTTATAAACGCAGTAATTCAGAAGCATCGATAGAAAAACCTCCTTGTAGCTATGCACGATTATTCTTTCAACCGCTTACGATCGTATCGAATGAATTTCATATCGAAATTTGATTGTTCCAAGATTTATCATAGAAAATAGAAACATTTCACTGAATGTACTTTGAACGCTCATTAGCAGACTGTAATGGGACACAATTATCACAATTATATCGATAAAATTTATATCGATAAAAAAACGAATCTAAAGATGTACATAAAAGATACAAGATATTTACTACAAACATATAATTAGTAAAAAAATTATTATACGGTCTTGTAGTCTCACTACGACACTAGTGAAGTTTAAAGATCTTTCGTATAAGACACGTTTCTATATATTCATAAAATATTTCTACAAATGTTGGAATACTTTCTTCAGCTATCGTGTATCAACTTCGTAAACGAGAACAATCGCTGTGAATTACGAGACAAGCTCGCGCGTGAAAACATCAAGATTCTTACACGATCAAAACTTTCGTTTGTCTCCTCATTTTCCGTTGTTTTTTCGAAATCCTCGCGAAGGTCTCCAGCGAGTGTTCTTGGTGGCACGAGGTAGCAGTCGTGATACAGCGTGAGATTAGATGCAATCTGCGATCGCATTTCCAGGGGTAAACACTTTCGCGCAGATTATGTTGGCGAGAGAGAGCATCCCTCCGCGACGCGACGAAGGCGGTCTACTCGACTTGAGAAAGGCGGAGATGATATCTTCTAAATAAACGTTTACTTTGCTGTATATCCGTTGAATGACGCCGTCGAGGACTCGCCGGTTAAGAGACCTCGCCCTTGTAACTCGATCATACGGCTCGACCATCGTTGACTGAATTTCTTACTCGAATTTTCCTTGGAAAAGCTTTCTTCGATGGTCGATCATCTTCATGGATCGGGTCCTACCGCCTCTAGAAGATCGTTGTTCTTCTTCCACCTTCGTATAAACTCTTCTTTCATTTGCGCCAACTTTTCCCCATTTTTTTTTCTTCGTTCGAGCGGACAATCGTCGGACTATTCGCTCGGAGAATTACTCTCTTATTTAACTGGTTTGTCGTTAAAGGCGAGAAATGGGTCTGAAGAAATGGGGTTAATTTGATTTAAGAAATGTCGAACGACAGGGAAGTCTGTACACAAGACATTAAAAAATTAGAAGCAAAGGAATTAATAGCTCGAATAGCCATTAATATACTAGAAATCGAACGATTCAGATTGATTCGGAGAATCAATTTCTTCAATTCAATCAACCGATACAGAGAATTTTAAGGAATTATTTATAAAGCGTACGGTACTTTGAATGTCCAATCGGATCTGTGATTGAGCGACCGAATAATCGATTCCGAAAGTCTAACTAACTATAAATACGAACTAGTAAACGAATCGAAATAAGAGAGATACAAAGAAACGATTAAATTTGTATCACATTCCAGCAAGGATGACCATCCGAACTAGACAGAGAATTTATTTTAGAAAACAATCTAATTCGATCGTGACCACCAGGACAGGAAAGGGTAGTGCCGGAGAGGGTAGTTCTAGCGAAGTGACTAAACTTTCCGATAATGCAGGAGATTGAAGGGAATAGATGATTTAAGAATCGATAAAATCAGAAGCTAGTCCCGGGCCGAACTTTAAAACTGACCGAAATCTAGTAACAGAGACCTAGTTTCGAGCTTTCATGCTGATCGAGATGCGGCTTCACGAAATTTACGATACCACGAACATAATCTTGTTAAGAGCTATTAGGCCAATCGTATCGTCGTGTTACGATTTAATGCGATGAGGCTTTTAGTCGAGGAACGTACCAATTAAGCATCGTATTAGCGTCTTTAACTCTTCGATGATACCCCATAGTGTACGCATCCTTGGTCCGGGACAATCTCTTTCCTCTGTAATCGAAAACTATTTCGTAATAAGATAGATTGCAGGACGATACTAATAAATTACAAGAATGCCAAAGATTCCATTCGTTAATTAAGACGTTAAACTATGGAGGAACATCAGACAATAGTTCTAAGGTCTGAGAACCGGTACCTTGTATAATCTTTAATCTCTTCTCTTGTTGAGGATCTTGTGTAATTAATTTAAACGCGATCTCAAAATAACGTAGACTATCATGAAATATGCACTTTATTTGCTATACTTCGTCTTTATTAGATGTCTGTTATTACATCGCCTTGGCGTTCAAGTTTTATATTGTACCAGATTCGCTTCGCCAGACTTTCAAGTCCTTTAGAACGTAAGACAATTTCAGGTTGGAACGAAGTAAGCAGAAGTCTGATCGAACCTACTTCCAATTCGAAATTAAGATTCGCTACAATGGTAAGGTACCATCTGGCTATATCTACATATACAGGGTGGCTGGTAACTGGTGGTACAAGCGGAAAGGGGGTGATTCTACGCGAAAAAAGAAGTCGAAAATATGGAATAAAAATTCTTTTTTAATTTTTTTTTTTTTTTAATTTTTCCATCGAGACAACGATCTACAGTGAGATCCGTTATAGCGGGACGTGATAAAGTGCACGCGTACCGAGCGAAAATTCAAAGTCGATTTTCTCGAAAACAAAGCCTCAAACGAAAAATTTTTATTCTATATTTTCGACTTCTTTTTTCGCGTAGAATCACCCCCTCCTCTCCGCGTGTACCGCCAGTTACCAACCACCCTGTATATGACTGCAATTCGAAAGTTTTCAAATTACAAGACGATTCGTGTAATCCAGATTTCGGAAACGCGCCAATTTCTACCATCTTGAATGATCTTCGACCTGATATCGTTCTGCTCGTCGCTCGTAATAGAATCTCATCTAACTTGGTACCATTCAACAGATCGAAATCTTTGGTCGATAAAGTCTTCAGATAGTTCAAGAACCACTGATCCAAACTGGTCCCTGCAAACCAGAGTCACGATACTTTTTCTTTCCATGGTCCTCTGATTGTTCCATCTGATATTACGAATGGCAGCCTACCATCGGAGCCTACTTAGGTCTCACGGTCACACGACACGCATTCCTTCGTTCGTATTCAATGTAGATAATGAAGCGAACATTCACGAGGGACCAAAAGTATCGGGAATCATCGCAATGCGGCCAACAAGCAAACGTTGCGTCCAATCGCGCACCAGTTTGCCAAGAAACTGGTTTTGCGATCGCGAAGCAGGACGAAGGGGCTTTTTCTGCCTCGGTTTCTCCTTTCAGATCCAAATCGGACCACCATGTTTTACCTAATTTCGTAAGCCGCACTCGCATTGTTCAAACCTGGTTATCGAATATATTTTACACCCAAGTTCCTCGGTTTCGCTGTATCCCGATCTGAACACCAGCCAGTCGTGTTCATGGCATTCCGTTCGCTTATACGGAGTTGGCGTGCCAACGTAAACAATCGCATTTAACCAGAACTTTGAGGAATCGAGTTAAGGTAAGAACCACTGGCGTTGAACCAATAAGCAACATCAGCCACCAGCGATCTAAACAGAAACAGGTTCCGAGATCATTTCTAGTGCCTTTCTCTATGGTTTGCCTCGACATTTTTTAGATTTTGCCCCTACCGTATTGTTTCGCCTAATTTAATAGGCGAAAACACACGTTCGATCGTACAGTTCGCGAGGACTATAAATATAAAAGGAGGCCGTTCTTTGGGTCTGCGTACGCCGCTGGCACCTGTCGTGTGGCTTCAAGTAGAGGCACGATAGGGGGGAACGAGTTTCTAGATGGGTGGAGGGACAGAAACCGACTGCCATAAGATGGTGGCTCTCCCGTGGTTGCTCCAAGACCGGTTCAGGAATCCGGGGCCACGCTTACGCGCCAGTGCCTATCAACTTGTACGTTGTCGATGCTGGTTCAACTCGAACGATCCTGACGGCTACCATGCGCAGAGTCAGAAAACACTGCCCGACCGAGATCACGATGACGAGCGACTTTTACGAGTGACGCGACTCTTTTTGCTCTTTCTGGCTTTTTCTGTATTCCCTCTCGTTTCCTGTCACGGGTGTTGCCTCGCAGAAGAGGGAGAAGATGCATAGCGGCCGGCGGACAATCTCCAAGGAAAAACATTCCGCGTGTTTTTGCATACGAATGTGCAAAAGGAAGAAAGGGCGGGAACACAGCATGCAGCTCGAGATTCGAGACTCAAGACGGATTGTTCTCGGCGCCACTTTAACACCGAGGGCGTTGATAGGAGAACATTCGGCCCAGGTGTTCTCTTGGACGCCCTTTTCACGCATCCAAGCGATGTTTCCAAGAAGATATTCCAACCGAAACGCCCGTTGATCGTTGTTCTCGTTTTCTACCGTCCTTTCTCTTTTCGTGCCGTTTTAAAACGCGCTTCCTCGAAAGAACTACCGCTGCACAGCTTCCCGGCTGAACGCGGCTCACAATACGCGAAAGTATTTTTAATCTCGTTTCCACGTCCGGAAGCACTCCGATTTATCGATTTTTCTTGCGCCAATGCGTTTGACATTTTTGTCGCAACGCAATATTCTTCGGACGAGCGTTTCAACGTCGTGTTTAACGCGACCCCTGTCTCTCTCTCTCTCTCTCTCTTTCTCTCTTTTTCTCTCTCTATCCTCTCCCGACACTTCTATCTTCCGATTCGATCGGGTTCGCTCGCTCGGAAAATGGCTGGCAAAAAGCTTTTCGACGATGGTGTCTCAATCGCGAACTCTTGCTCCAACATAACAGATTTTATGAGATAACGATGCACGTTGGCGCGAGTTACGCTGTTTCTTCGATCGAATTACTCGTAGATTTCTACGTGATAGTAGCTCATAATGCCACTGGTCTTCCTTGCTGCTCGTCGCTTTCGTCGTAGACACTTCGGGAGAAAAAAGAGACGAGCTTGTTAACTGGACGTGGCCAGTTTATGGACCGCGAGTGAGCAATGCGAGCGTGCAATGCGAGAGAGCAATGCGAACACATTTTACCGATACTTGGCAGGCGAGATTGTTCGTTGCACGACAAAATCACCTGACCCTCGTTGCGGCCGATGATCCGACAGACGGGGCATTTCAATCTTCCAACGATCAAGCTACTTCTGGTAACCGGCTATTCGCGTTTACGTGCAATCTTGTTACGATTAACGACGCTTAAATCGGCGTGTTCGTTCCAACACCTCGTCGAATAGAACTTTCGAACAAGAATAACCCAATCTTTGTCCGATACGTGATCGATCGAATGGTAGAAAATTATCGGCCAGAACAAGAGTCACCTGTCGCTGCTTATCGTCAGTTAATCACTAATATTAGTGGGTTAAGACACCGCGTCGTTAAGTAATTGAACAGAGTTAGAGCGGTGGATGCCTGGGGTGATTCCATGCATAGACACTTAATCGTTTCTCGCGCGGAATGACATGAATTCGTTTGCCGTCTTACAGAAATCTGTGTAAACGCATTGTGATCTAGTTACTGGCGATTATTAACCTGTAGCATTCGGCTTGCAGCGCGAAACACGTCGAGTTAATATCTTTGATTATAACTTTGGCAACGTAGCACGATGTCTGGAAACACGATACGATCGATTGTAGATTTTATTCGGTAAATAAACTTCCGATCGGTCATTACGAGGAAACTTGAAGCTAGCCAGGCTGAGACACTAGCTAAGCCGCAATTAGTGACGCGACGTCAATTTTGAGGATCTTTAATGAGGTCCTTAACAGAACGTTAACAGGCTTTAAAAGGACAGCTTCCGAAGGCGATCTTATAACTAAAACACATTGGACAAACTGACGCTTATTAAAACTAATACTGGTTATTGTTAATTAACACTTGCTGCAATAATGTCGCTGTTTAACGACCTGAATCAACATCGATGATAAGGTAAGACGCTAGCTTTAACGAAGACAACATACATAAACAAATTAATGTGCATAATAAACAAGTCGAGAATATAAACAAATAATATGCGCTCTTAACGCCACATGTTTGACGACGCATCGATGGAACGCGCGATACGAATGGAAGGAAGGCCATGCAAAAACGTAGCGGGACGAAATGTGTTAAGCAATTAGTCAGCCAACGTTAACTTGACCAGCCGCTTCGATATCGATCTAGCAAAAAATTAACTCCGCATTTCTTCGACGTTAGCCGAACCTGGTAGCGAGCTGCATTTAAATGTGAGTTCGAATTTCCTCGATTAGCCAGTGTCGGGTAATTAAGTTACAACGATATTGGATTCGAAGAATACCGAAATTCGATTTCGAAGCGATGATAAATGAACACGGTTATCCGATAACAGGGATACTTCCAGGCAGGGCTGTTTTATCCAAAAATCGCCAGAGATACGTTAGAAGGGGAGACAAGATTCGATCGAACCACGATCCATTTTTATGCTCTTAAAATATTTTGCTATCTCGTCGGGTTGTCTTTTCCTAACAGACACGAGTCTATAAAACGAGCCGCCAAAGTCACAGTCGTATTCCGATAACGTTTCACTATACCGAGGGAAACGCAACCACGTAAATATCCAAACGTAACGTGCGATCGTTTCGCGGCCGTTGATTTAAGCATCGATCTCTTATCGTTATCCATGACGTTGGCCTTTCGCTTTATTGCAAGGTCAAATACATCGCTCGAACGTCCGATTCATACGAACGCGGAAACTCAATGGATACTGCTCCGCTTAGAGACTTAACTAGAACCAACGATCGTATTACATACATACAACATGGTCGGGAAATTACAGTTCGTAACTGCAGAAAGTTGCGTGGTCCGTGGCGGTGGATCGCGACCCCGGTGTCACGCATTTGTTCAGAGTGAACACGAGGATGTCGGGAACCGCGCCATCACAACCTCATTACCAACGGCTACGGAGATAAATTGTCGCGGTCGAGCGAAGCTGTTCCCCAGGATGGACGTTTATCGCGTTTATTGGCTGGCAGGCAACGCTCGATCGGAGACGCGAATAGCGCATAGAGTTATCGGCCAGTTTTATTTCGAATTTCTTAGAACTGGAACTGGAACCGGTATGAACGAGCCTTAGGAACGGTACGGAGTCCTCGACCGGAATGTGGATTTACTTATCTTTCGTGGCGCGTTGCTGTGCACACAACGAAACACGGCCAACGATCGCGCGAAAACCGCGCGGATAGTCGCGATTCGCGATTATATAGCTACGGAATAAATTGCTACAGAATCGATGTAATGCAAGTGAAACGCGAGATACTCTGAATCGGCGCGTGTATACTCGTGCACAGCCTAACTGCAGCGACCACCGTGTGGACTCAGCTGCACAGCTGCCTTAAGTGAGCTGATTAGAAGAACGAAGTGAACGATCGCAAGAGATAACGCTACGCGTGCTGATAATTATTAATCGTTTAGAGATATTCGTTATCAGATGGAAATGTGTAGCATTTTGAACGAGATTCATTAGGTTTCTCGATACGAATGCCGATGTTATGTAAAACCGATGGGGAATTCGCTCCTTAGCCGAGGAGAAGAGTACTTCTGTCCTGAATAACTTTGAAATTATACGAACATCGAGTTAATCGTGTCGGTTGGGAAATCGTGTCAGTTAGACGTATCCCTTGATGAACGCCATAGCGTTTTAATCGCCTTTCACGGCGATTGTGAATCATCGAGGGAGAAAAAAATTCTCGCTGTACGTGCGAGTAACTTTAACCGCATTCAAGCAAAGATTTGCATATCAAAGCTGTTACGTTGTAACCGAGAACGCATTACGATGCACGTTCGATAATTCGGCACGGCCGTGTATGCAGCAAAATTCCATCTGGCTGGCGTCCTTCGAATCGCGTGACGCTGGAGATGGTTTTCGGATCGCCTCTTTTATTTTATCGAAAAACCTGCTGCCTCCATTGCCAAACCGAGTAATTTACCGGGAAGCGATCCGAGCAAGAAACAATTCGCAACTTCGAACGGAGTTTGGCCGTGCTCTTTTACTTCGTATTCTTTTGGCTAGCTTCCTGTAGGTTGCGGTGCTTTTCCACGTTTACGCAGAAACGATCGGAAACACGTTTACCAGCTCCGAGAAACCATCGTTCTTGAATACTAGTTAGTATGCACAGAGAAATTGTTCGCACTAAAGTCGTTTCGAAATATTCAGCACAGAGAATTGCCTTTGAGCAACGATAAATACCTAGTTTGTGAGGAAAACAAAAGATTTCTAGATTGCATACAATCTCATAAGGCTTGATATGAATTACCTCTAATTCGTAAAGCTTAAAGGGGATATTAATAACGAGATCCAAGAAACTTCAGAAGGCCTAAGATTCAAGAACCATAATTAACTCTCTGCGAAACATTCCAAGTAATCTCTCACATTTACACAAATATACACATACATGGAGATATACATGATACACATTTATGCCAGTATATCTGAAAATATACATGTTTAATACATTATAAAATATCAACGCTTTGTTACAATGTTTTACAATGTGCCAGTTTTAACGATATTTATAGAAAGATTTTGCACGAGTATAAATATCGGCTCAACTCCGTAGAACTAAAATTACTAAGGTTTCAAATTCTATGAAAAGCAACTAGCTTTCAAATTGAGATATTTTTGTATCGCGAGCTTAACCAACGACTTCGAAAACATTCGATCATTTCATTAACTCAAAAACCGATGTGTTTTGTTACGGAACGTAATTTGCAAAAGCAAGATTCGCTCGATCATTGTAAAAAAACTTGCATTTCCATTTTCAAGCGATATTACACGAACACAATAAATTGCTCTTTTCATACGGATACGTTTATTGTAAATTTTGTATTGATCGCGAACGTGATTAACGTGATCCTTTCGGTGGAAATTCGATATTTCCGACGCGAATAAACAAAGAACAACAATGGCTCGAATGTCGTTTATCGATTAGTTCATTATGAAATCTAGCATTGTCCACGAATTAAAATTTTGACTTCGAAATGTTCAACAACGTTTCCATGGGAAAGTCTGTCAGAGAAAGAGGGCAAGCGAGAGAAAAATATGACAATACGTATGAACACTTTCGATGCGTGAGTTAATTGCAAAATCATTTCAAAGTTATATATCTATACCGGGGATAAAAATGATAATAGTCGTTAATATTCCTGTTTTCTCGAGCAACGAGTATAACACCCCTAAAATCAAAAGCCCACGGTTTTGACATAACTTTCGCCGCATCCACCGTAATTAAAACGCGAACAATAAAATTAATGATTGCTAATTATTTCAGCCACATTGAAATGTTTCACCGGCATGAATTAATAACCTCCGAGTTAAAACCTATTGATAAAAGAAAATGAGCAGAAAAAGAGACGAGAGGCAGAAAAGCGAACGATAAGGTAAGAAGTATAATAAATTTCTCTGAAACTATACCTTATTGTATCGATGGTTCTTTGTAGAATTTTATCAAAGTACCTAACTGCGAGTACGTCGATGAATTGTTTTACGGCGTGTTGCTCGAATGTCCATGGCCTGTGCTGCAATCCTGCGACCTGCCTGTAAGAAAATCGAACTATCACCAACGTGAAGAAAACTATGTCTTTTCATCGAGCTCCAGTTAAAGGAAACACTGTTTCATTGTATCGAGATTTAAACGTTTTGTCACATGAACTGATTAGGTAAATACAATAAATTTTCTTCGAAATCTTTCATCAAGAAAATATGAATAACACAAAATTTCATTCTCGCATCTTCAATCATGCGCTTGATTTAAATTTGCGAAGCGTTGTAGAGTAAAGGTTTTGTAAAAAGTGAAGGACTGGTCATTATTTCTTTGAGCTAATGAGGTCCTATTCGAAAATCAAGTATACTCGATAGCGTTAGTATGACACATGAGTTATCAAAACGGACGAACGAGTTATCGAAAATCACGCGATTTCGCAATGCCCTTTTCACGGTACACGTTGAGTAAATTATAAAATTTGTAATTCCGCTGCATACATGTCGCACATATTAATGGAAAACGTCAGCGCGCTCGATAACATTGAATGCTTGCGCATGTAATCACTGCTTTCCATGTTTTGAAAATTCAATAAACTGAGCGTTATTGCAATATTTAATTTATTAAGTACAAATAGCTCTGTGTGCGTGCGTGTGTGCGTGTGCGTGTGCGTGTGTGTGTGTAATGGACATTTTTATAATAAAAAAAATCGCAAGCACAACGAACAGCTTCTGGCGGCTTTCGAAAGATAAATAAAAGTATCATAAATGTCGACGCGAACAATACACGACATTCAATAAAATTTTGGTACATGGAATACAACTGCAATGAACATTTTTATAACGTTAATGATATTTCTACACTGCATTGATCTGTAGCTCAACATGGATATAGAATAGAGTATCTATCTACATATTCAAAGATCATCAAACAAATTAAATCAACGATAAAAATTGAATTTTTAAATATTTTATAAAGAAAATTCCCCGCCAATTGGAAAATCCTCTAAAATCATTTCTGGACATACCATCTGAACGGTTAGTGACAAATACGAAGTAAGCGTCAACATTTTCGTCAGTACTTCATTTGCAAAGGAAAAACTACACTATGGTTCGTCCAAATAATCGAATTTGCATTTAAGTCAAACTTCCATTGTTGACAAATTGAATTAGTAGAAATTATTTTAATTACTGCTTACAATTATTAGAGGACCTAATTTTGTATGTATTACAAACATGTAATGCCTACTGAAGTGTATCGATTCATCGTAATGCCTAGTAAAAAACTAAATAAAAATACATCTACATGCCTCTGTTATGCTTGTAAGATAAATTCGATTAACTTCAACTAAATAATGACGAGGAGTAACCTTCATAACCTGCAAAATGCAGTTTAAAGTAAATCGAAAGTCCTTAAAGAAAGAAGAACTAACGGAACGAACGGAGATAAAGACAAAGAAGCAAACGAGAATCTCGCACACCTGTCTGAATCTCGAGTAACGAGTTAAGAGAAACATAAGACGACCCCACAAATTCATGCTGCTCCCTTAAGCTCTTTTTCTTAACCCATCGTATTGCGCGAAGTCTTGATGACGTAGAAAACCGGTTCCTTAGTATTTATGCATCGTGTGTACGCCGCTTACGCCTTTACAAATGCATAAAATGCATCCAACCCTTTCGTCTCTTTACTTACCAACACTTACACGCGTAAGATTTCTTTCGTTCAACGTCACTTTTTTCCTTTTAGCATGCCAAGTCACACCATATACGGGGTGTACCATTTTAATCTTTACGATGATTACAATACACATATTACAAAATACATGTATATTCGTTATTCGAAAAGATACTTCAAATGGAACTTATACTATTTCAAAATAGCCCTCTTCCGATGGACGTAAATCACATCTAAATAAGGTTATCTCCAAGTACTTAAGATGATCCTTTCCTATCAGATAACTTATCCTAGGAGAGTCTATACTGTTTCGAGACAAATTCGTTGTCTTACGATGTGTTTGTCTGTGAAGGTCATTTAAAATTACTTACAGCAATTTAAAGTCATCTTTCGCTAGATATCCAGAAAATATTCCTTATGTATTCGAGAAGGTTACCTTGATCATCGATGTTTTCATTTATCACATATCCCTGAATGGATAAGAATAAAGAAATCCTAATAATTTATTGGCGTTGCTTTAAATAGTTTGTGAAACAATAAAGTGAAAGAATTAAAATTTGACAACCTGTACATAATCGAAACATTTAAACACATTTTCGTAATATTGCTTAAGTATGAAATATCGGAAACTTCTTCTGTTTTGTTTCTAGCAAGTTTTTATGAAGTTAATATAACGTCGTACGCACCTTACTACATTCCGCTTATTATTCAGGAATTTCTCAAACATGATGCAGAAAAACATTGCAGCGTTCATTGGAGAATTTTCAAAAGCTTCAAAATTGTAACGGAAAGCGCAAAACTTTAAAATGTCTACGATTTCATTTTATTTCACAAGATGGCGCTGTTAACTAAGCCGCGAAGGAGATTTCAAGTTTGAAATATGTAATGCAAATAATGTAAATAAATATGTCTATACTTCAAATAAAAAGATTTTGTAGTTTAAACTACAAATTACTTATAATTGACACATTCAAATATTATTTTCATTTATCGACAGGTATAAAGTACAGCATAAGATGGTAAAAACTATTTTACCAAGTTTTAATTTGTCTATGAAAAACAATAATCGATCTCTCGAAATTCTGACCTCAAGCATAAAAGCAAAGTAAAAATTCATTATTTCGATATGTATCGCAAATATGTTCTGCAATCAGAAGACTACATATAGCCGAAATTATAGATTGAAGTTTGGTCGCGAATTTTTTTTTAAATCCCTGTCAGACTCAACCAGATCCAAGGCTGCAATATTCTCATACCACTAATAAAATGACATCAGATGACATTACAATACATAAAAAATATCATAAACCTTTTAATATACTTCAATTACAATAGAAGTAAATAAAATATTTAAGTACAGAAAAATAAATATTTTTATAATGTACATATATTTTTTTCGCTTACACTTATAAGCTACGTTCGTACACATATAATATTGTCATATAATTTACATTATGGAATGTAGATTATTTCATTAATTCAATACGAGAGGGATGAGATTCTTCTCCAGACTTAATAAGATGTGGTACTATATAAGATGCAGCAATATCTTCTGATGATGACGAATCTGATGATTCTTTAAAAAATAAGTCAGTTCAGTTATATTTAATTTATCAAAAGAATATAACTCAAGAAGTAACTTACGATCATTTGTAGCTTTATGTTCTCTTTCTTCTTCTGTGTT
The DNA here is from genome assembly GCF_024542735.1 of Bombus huntii. Lineage (NCBI taxonomy): Eukaryota > Metazoa > Arthropoda > Insecta > Hymenoptera > Apidae > Bombus > Bombus huntii. The sequence goes on along the minus strand of NC_066245.1, from coordinate 6,720,019 downwards.
TAATTCTTTGTTATATTCTTGTTTTTCTTCAACCTTTTTACCTTCTTCATAATTGAAACCATCATCTCCAGAGTCTTCATAAATGGTAAAATGAAGATAGCAAAGGGTACATACAAGTGCTATGAAAAACAAATTTGTACCGATGCCAACAATACCAGATAGAATCGGCCAATGAAACATTAAATAGCGTAGACCCGATAAGTGTGCATTTATCGTAATACTTGCAGAGTAAAATTCAATATGTCTTGATTGTATTTCGATATAAATAATTGTAACTGGATGATTTTGGTTTTCTTCGAAATTATCAAATAATTCAAGAACTACATTTTGTTTTTCCTCTGTAGTGCCAAAAATCATCATAGGTGAAAATGTAAGTGTTGTAAGTGCATGCAATAATGTGCTACGGTAATGTAACATGGTAGATCTACATGCATGTTCTAGGAGGAAACCATCTCTGCTGCGTAATTGAGCACAAACCATGAACATACCTATTTAAAAATAATATTTGTTAGATATTATTTTTAATTTCCATTGAGACTTAGAAATTACCAAGTTCTTTATTGGCTGGTGACTCTGGCATTTCTAGATGTAAATTGACTTTATATGGCTGGCCAACCATTAAAAGCTGCTGCTTATTTGTTAATTGCACATATGCTGATGGAAAGCTACAAATCCCTTTTTCTTCGTTACATGATCTGTAACACGGAAGAACTATGTAATCAAACTGTAACAGTAGAATGCATATAACATAATGTTTCAAAGAACAAAAAATAATATGCTTCAAGATATAATTCTTTTTTTCCATTAACGTACAAGTGAGAAGTGAAGCTCACTTGAATTGCAGATGTACTGGCCGTACGTATGAGATGCTCGGTACATAGGCATAATAAAATGCTGTGTAAAGAAACACAGATAACCAAACAATAACGATCCCACTAATAATAATAATTCCGCCACTTATAAGTACATCTCTAGCAGATTGTGCACCTCTTTTTGTTTTATTCTGCACATGAAATAACTTTTTATAAACTTGTTCTGATAACCTCGAAATTAACATTGTAAACGAAATTTGATATACTTAAAGTTAGAAGTTAATCCAAATACTACGCAATTTTAATTGCGCTTTCAAAAATCGCTACACAAGATAAGATAAGCCATTTATCGATCAGTTAATTTGTTTTTTAAATAATTCAGCAGTAAAATATAGGTTAACTGCATTTCAACTTTTACTTTTCTTAAAATTGGTAGTATTGATATCAGAGTACATATGTATTGTATATAAGTATCGTATAAGGTATAAGGCACGCAATTATTCTATATGGTTAAATTGTAACAAGAACTGCTAAAATTGTTTAGCTGGGATACAAACAGCTCTTAAAGACATTAAAACATATATATTACATTAAATTCCTTATTTAGTAAATACGTACAAAAATTGAAAATTATCTTCATTTATTTCAACATATATAATAGATCTTTAAAATCTTAAGACAGATTTTCAATATAAAAACACATAAGGCTAAAAGGTATAAGATACATTCCATAGGAAGTAATACATTTTATAACATACATTATGGCTATAGAATATTATCGCAGTTAACAATATACATGAAGTATTTTTAGTTAATTATGTACATTACAAGATACTTTTTACAAATTCAAATATTCGAATTTATTTTCCTTTTCTGTGTTCCAATCTTGGTCTTCCTTTCTTGGTTGTTGGTTTATCTTTTCCTTTATTTAATAATGGGTGAGTTTCTGAAAAATAATGATAAATTATATAAACCTGTTATCAATTAAATTAGCATGCATGAAAGGTCTTACCATCTACTGGTGCACCTTGTAAGTGAATATCATGAGAACGATGTTTCTTCATAGGTGGCTCGTGCAATGTCGTTTGAGTATCTTCTGAATCTTCTACATCTGGTGATATTGGTAAAAACTGCAGCGAACCAATATCTTCCATTTCTTCATCAGAACTGCAAAAAGCAGCCACTCTATCTATAGATGCAACATCTACTTCTATCTCCTCATCTTGAGCCTCTTCGCCTTGCACCACAGATTTATCTTCATCACTCAAATCGAATTCACTTTCTCTTTCTTCATATTCAACATTTTCATCTAGTTCTTTAAAATCTGGGGCAAATGCAGACCAATTTTCAACTTGATTCTGTGCCCAAATAGAAACAACACCAGATGATATGGAAGCAATAATTGGTCTCACTGGATGCCACTGCATTATTATAAATTTTTATAACATTATAATTTTGTGAAGGTTCAGATTAGAAGTTAGATTTATAATACTGATGTACTAGAGATTTATAATACTTACAACAACATCAAGTAATAATTCTCCTTTAGTTCCATGTAAAATTTTTACTAAATTTCCAATACTTTTTTCCCATACATATAAAGCATGTTGTCTTGCAGATCCAGCACAAACATATTCCCCATCTCCAGAAAAACAACACTTTTTCCACATAGTTTTGTTTACAAGATCTTGCAATTTTTGTATTGGTTCTGGTTCACCATCTTTTCCACAAGCTAGTACTTCAGTACTATCATATACACGAATTACTCTATCTGATGTATTTACTAAGAAACAAGAACCACGTCTAGCAAATTCAATGCTCTTTACAGCTGTATTACTAGCTGTGCCTTGTGATATTTTATAAGAAGCTTTCACAGTTAAGGATTCCACATCAAGAACTAGAATTCTACCACGAGCATTTCCAGTGTACACATAATCTCCTCGGCGATCAAAAGATGCTACTATGTTCAAATCACTCTAAAATAAATGAATATTAAAAATCAATATTAAAAATACTGATTAGTAGTAGTACTAATTTTATTGCATACATCATCATCAAGAGGAATAACTCTATGTGTACCCTCAACATCAACCATTACTGCTGCATGTCTCATTGGACACACTAAAAATTTATTAAGATTTCTTGGATGAAATTGAACTTTTAATATTGGAGAAGGAAATCTATATTTTTGATCACATTCTCCAGATAAGACATCCCATATACAAACATTATTATCTGTAGATGCACTTAATAATTTATGACCATTCCTAGACCAGCTAATTAACAAAGACAGTGTTATAAAATAATTAAAATAATTCATAATAAATTATTTCAGGTTACTTACCTCAATGAACATACAGGATGTACATGTGCACTAATAATTTTAGCAACACCACGTGTTAAAAAATCCCAAATAACAATTCTACCATCATTACACCCAACAGCGAGAAGAGTTCCCCTTTTATTAAATGTACAAGTGACTGCTAATGATATACAATCTAATGTGCCATCAAACTCCTAATGATTATAAACATTATATCTGTAAGACTTAGAATTAAAAAATGTATGTTATTTTTATAAAAATATTTTACCTCTGGATAATTTTGACCAAATGATTCTGTAAAAGAGAAATTATATATATTAAGGAAGATACATTATTAAATTTGAAAGTAGAGTTTGCTAAATATTTACCTAATAATTCTAAATTCATTTTTACTTTATTATGAATATATTTACTTTATAGAAATTATTAGAGTTATTGCTACACAACAGCTCGTAGCATAATTTAATACTTTCAGTAAGTTTTACATGTCCCTAGAATTAACTATTTAGAAATGACAAAAAATATTATTAATTGTTTCTTCATAAATAATACTTTAATTTAATAAAAAATAAGTTTTATATAAAAATAATTATCTAATATATAAAATTATTATATGTGACTTCATACAACTAATTTCCATAGGAATATTTTGAACAATCTATTGAACCCAGTATCAGCAGATTTTCGAACATTGCAGTAGTAAATATGGCTACTTGCGTTTGTACTATTTTGCAGTGAATACGTACATCAAAATTTATAATTATTTATGAAAAAAGAGTTATCATTAGCTAAAATACTGTAAATAACATGTTGTCCCGTACTTGTATGTTTATCTATTTGTAAATTATAATTTAATTTATATAGAAATAAATTATATATATATATGCTTTTTCTACATATTTATTGTAAACATTCATATCACTTAATGTAATTCTTAATAATTGTTTCTTTTTATATTGTTAGATTCTTTATTTAGTGGAATGTGCATTAGAAGTAGTCGACGAACAATAATATCAGCTGCTACGAAAGATGTAGCGGATCAGACAAATCTTTCATCGTTTCGTATTTCGGAATCTAACCCTGCAGAACACGATGCAAGTTGTTTAAATCGTATTTATACGGTTCCTTCAGATATTACAACATCATTAATGGCAGACATGTCAATTGAATTAAAAAAGCAAGTACAAATTTTCAGAGAATTTGGTATTTTAGTTAGGCAACCTGCAGTTGAAGTGATATCATACTTGGAACAAACTGATTATACGAAGCCTATAAATAAATATGTTCTTTGTATCCTTTTGAATTTGACAATTATGTGTGGTTTATGATATTTATTCAGTTAACTGTAACTTAACAGTAACTAAGAAGAATTTATGATGTAACTATATGCAACTGTATTTTCACTACCTATTAGATGGTAAAAGTGGAGCAGGAAAAACAACAATATTACTACATTTGGTTCATTATGGTCTTACAAAATGTTTTTTTGTACTTCACTTACCATGGGGTATGATATGAATTATATTGAATAGTACATTATTTTTAAAATATACACTCATAAATTTACTTTCACATTTTTAGTTCGAAATTGGTTTCGATATGCTAGGGACACTACTGCATCTCCTCTGGAATCAGATAAACTAGACTTACCTGAATCAGCAACAAAATGGTTAAAGTATATAAAACAGTTAAACAATGTGTCATTATCACAGCTTGATGTAAGTAACAAGTGAGACCTATTTTTATTATATAGAATTCAAGTAATTAATTTATAGTTGAAGACCACTAAGGAATATACATGGTCCCAAAGAGAAGTTACGAAACCTGGAGATTCACTTTCTAATCTTATTGAATTTGGGATACAGAGAACTAAATTTGCTTGTGGTGTTATTAATGCTTTGGTGGATGAGCTCAAAATAGCCAGCACAGCAGGAAAATGTAAAACATTAGTTGTTATAGATGGTTTTAACGCTCTTACATCTGACATTACACATGTATGTGATGAAAATCGTGTATATGTACCACCTGATAAGATATCGATAACATCTGCATTTTTAAGAAGCGTAGACTACAATTGGTGTAATGGTGCTGCAGTATTAACAGTAGATAAAAGAGCAAACAGAGTATGCAACAATTTGTGTAATATGGTTTAAAACAAAACTACTATTATCAAAAACTATAATGGATATTTTATATTTTTTATTTACAGGATAAAAGAGATTCTGATTATCCAACATATTTACTTGGTAAAAAAGGGTTTGAACATTTAGATCCCTTTCTTCCCATTTGCGTCGACGAGTATTCAGTAGAAGAATTAGACACTATCCTAAAATATTATAAAGATCGAAAATGGATCAGAAATGTTAGTCCTCAAGGACAAAAAGAATTGGAATTACTATCCAATAAAAATCCATTCACGCTTTGGACACTTTGTAAACCATTATATTAAAATCACGTTATATACAAATAAATGTTGTTATTCAGAAATTGATTAATTACTTCGTATTTTTTTTTTTTTATACATATACACACACACACACACATATATATATATACATATATATATATATATATGTTTATGGTTTTTATTTAATTAATAACATTTTAGTCTAATATTTTTGACTACAATAAAAATTCATGTTTGATCATCTTTACATGCTACTTTATTAACATGAATACATTAAGTAGGGAGGAATGTAATATCTGTAACAATAGTATACATTACATAATACTACATTCTATTTTTATTTTGCAACAGAAAAAATATGTACCATATATATATGAACTATATGTCATAAGCTATAGTGATATAATGATAAATTTCATTAAATGTCAAACTTCATATTCATTTATTTGTAGGTTGCAATATCTCTAAGACGTTATCAATATTACCATCTTCAACACCCAACAAATAAGTCAATAATCCACTTTGATTTGAGAATCCCATCTTTATCATAGTTTTAACAGCTTCATTAACTGTTGGATTTTCATGATATATTTCTTGGTAATTTGTTTCTCTTGGTAATTCAGGGTAAAGTGTTTCAGCTGAAGATCCCTGTGATGCTAATGGTGGTGCCGTTGAAGAGGAACAAGTCTTATAGTAATAATACAAATATAATTTTTAAACATGAAAACCTTACCATAATACAACTTACATTAGTTTCAATTGTTTATAATATTTTACCTGTTTCGTGCCAATACCATTCATATTGGATGAAGCTGAAGATGTTTGATTAACTTCAGTAGTGTCATTTTTATCTATAAAAGTCCATTCATCTGCTGCTACCTTTGTAGTAGCACTATCTTGACTTGCTGTTGATGCAACATCTGACACTGATTCTTTATCACCCTTTGCATTATCAAGTAACTTCCTTCCTTCACCAGGAAATTTTCTGGAATTATTTTCATCCATACATGTATCATCTTTAGATTCTTTTCTTTCTTCAGGTTTGTGACTCTGTGAAATATATGAACAATTAGAATCAGAACAAATTTATATTATTTTTGTAAATTTTATCAGCTTTGAATTTTTTTAGTGTAGTATTACCTTACAAGATTCTGGATCAACAGTATGTGCTTCTAATAGTGTATCAATAAAACTATTTAAATATGGTGCATAAATTCCCAACCAAGGATAAATGTTACAATGATTACTTTGGGATTTATTTTCATCAGAAGTATGTTTTTTATTAAAATACACACCATTCTTTTTCAGAATTTTTCTCAAATGGTGAAACAAACTTCTAGTATGATGCGATTCTAATGGTTGTGGCATACGGATCATATAATGATGTGAATGTATCTGTGTTGTCTCACATTGTGCACATAAATCATAATCTTCACATTGAATACATTTGTATCTAAATCCAGTTATGTCATTATCACAACCATCACAATATACACCAAAATGTACTGTTTTTTCTTTCTCAGGACTTGATGCTTTTTGCTCAGATGAAAAAGGTTTGATATATATTTTCTTAGGCTGCCTCATTTCTTCCTCAGCGATTTGTAATTCTTCATCAGATGATATTAAGATTTGATCACCATCAGCATCTGTAATATGTACATACATATGATCATTGTTTATGATTTAAATTGCATTATGTCTGTTTAGTGAAAGTTTTCACTTAGAATTATTTGAGAATTAAAATAAAAAAATGAACGATTTTATTACTGAATTTATAAAGAATAAATAAAATGACGTAATTATATTTATATATAATAATTACCTTTCCAAGAAACGGTGAACTCTTTACCAGATAATTCCGGGAATATTGATATGACTTTTTGGCAAAACTCATTAAAATTAAGCTGGCAATCAGCCCGAATACCATAATGATTAGGCAGACGATTAGACCGAATATTCTGAATTCCTGAACTAGACTGAAAACCAAACTTTCGAATTGCTTTGACAGAAGAGTCGTTATTTTGCAAATATACTTTATACATTATTGGATATTTATCTATATTGCACAATTGGGAATAAAATGTGAATATGTATTCGTAAAAATCCACAAAAACTATTTATTTTACACGATACACAAGTTTTCTTGTCAAGCTTCACTGTCGTATTTCCAATGTCCAGATGATTCTATTACGAATTACGACGCTTATATACGTGCGCCTGTTAAAACTTCCTGTGCAGAGTTCGATCAATTTCACAAAATGGCGTTTCCGATAACTCAGTAGTTTTTTATTTTACGATTTTATAATTACATTTTAACAATATAATTGAATAACTCTGCCCTTCCGTACTTCGATCATCTATTGTTAAGCACAGGTAATATCGTGTTTATAAAACTTACCAGTACGAATCAATAATGAATTTTTGTTGAAATTTGAACGGCGCCATTTTTGAATGAGAAGCAAGATTTGACAATCACGTGACAGGCGTAGAAACGATGATTCACGACTTTTACGATTCAGTTTATATCATTACTTCCCTATTATTGCATCAGATGACTCGGAATACTTTGACATTTTTTAATTTTTTAAAATTTATTTAATATTTAACCAATTTATAATTGAAATGGCTGATTGACATACATATAGAGCAAGCTCTATGGACACACATTGTGAATAATTATGAAAAGAATTATGAAAATATTCTATTATTCAGATAATAAACTGTGATAGTAAAGATAATAAATATATTCTAATAATTTATTCTTCCGCAATTTTTATGTTAGTTTCTAGCAAAGAGTATTTCTAGTTTCTAGTTTCATGGCTTTCCCTAGTGATTTTCTCAATTTTAGAAAAATGTTCCTTCATTTCCGTTATTTTTTCTTTTTCATTGTATGTTAACGAAAATGTGACGGAAAATAATTCGAAATTTATGCATTAATAACGACTATTATATAAATTACCTACATATGTATACGTTTCGTTTATGAGTGAAAATAGAGATTAATCACTAAAACTTCCTGTTAAAATGTAATTTGCTAATGGAATGTAGATCGATATATATCATCTACCTAATGTTATGACACATTGAAATGGACTTTACATATAATAGACAAGCAAGACTTGAATCGTTTAAAGTTGCTTAGTTGACAATTTTTCATTAATTGATTTAGCATTCTGTTCATTATAAATATTCTCTCAATACTTTAATCGGTCTTTATAATTTTTAGTATTAATTAATTAAAGTTTTTAAATGTATCAAATATGAAAACAATATTATTATCTCTTCTATTCCTTGTTCGCATTTAGCCTATCATGTATCATCATTTACATTGTCGCTATAATAATTGACAATAATATTGTTACATCCTATGGTTTAATGGATTACTATCGTAGCTAACGTGATCGTATTTTTAAAAACTTGCATTTTTCACGTCAAAAGTTTGCACGAACGTTTCGTAAATATTTAATGTTCACCCTTGGATAAAACTACTAGCATCTACTCACGAGAATTCAGTTATTAACGATTCTCGTAGTCTTCTGAATGTTCTCGACAACATATTGTCTTTCTGCGTGATATACGCGTGCACTATTCGCGACGTTCTAGAAAGAAGGAAAGAGACAATCAATTTGAACGGAATGAAAATTGTAATGTATTTAAATGTTATTTCTATCTTTTTTCATTTAACGGCAACTGAAACGTACAATAACGAAACGCTGTACATTCCTTTAATAAAATGGATTCGCAGCTACTATTCGGCCTCTGCTGTCTTTTTGTTGCATTCGTCTAGCGAGAATAAAAATTTCGATGGTATGATTTTCAAATATTTCCGCATAGAAAATTCATTCATAATATGATAACTAGAAATACAATACATTTGCGTATTTTTACATTGTTTAGTTTGGAAACTAACATATTTATCACACACATGGTCTCGTCTTCTTCATCGTGAACAAATTGCAACTTTAAGTAGCACATTCAAGAACATTCACGCGCTAGATAGAAATAATACCCTCCGACCGTTGGCCATCGTTCTTTTATCCGGATCTGACGCAGTTTTTGAATTTTCAAAGTATTCGGAATCCTTTAGAATATCCCATTTTGCATGGTTTGTGATATTCATGCCTACGGCGACGCACGCGGAAAACTATTGTTACAATCCGCCGGGAAATCCATTTAATTTGTTATACGACACTGAAATGTTGGTAATGTGTGCCGGTGACCCTGTTCTTCGTGAATGGTATTCCGTGGATGGGAACAACACCGTCATTTCCGATTTAGTCAAGTGGTATCCAAAGAAACAATTGAAGTCCCCAACAGCAGTTGTTGACTTGTTGTCCAACTTGACTCTGCACGAGAGGAGAAATGACCTGAAAGGAAAAGTTCTGCGAGCTGTCACCATCAAGGCAAAGATTCAGACATTCACGCGTAACGATTCACGTGGAGTCATCAGAGTTTTAACACGTACAATTTTCGTTTGTCTGCTGCAGAACTCGATATTCGCGAAAAAAGGTGTCAAGTTGGAAGGATATTTTAGTAGAGCGGTCAACGAGCTTGAAAAGTATCTAAATTTCACTCTCGATATCGTGACCGAGGAACTCGAGTTTGGGAGTTTCAATGTGACGACGAAATGTTGGAATGGGGCATTTCGTTTAGTGGCTTCTGGAGAAGTAGATATCGGATTGTCCGATTTTTCGATGACCAATTTTAGGCTTGATTACGTCGATTATACGGTTCCTATTATAACTACTAGAGACTGTTTGTATTTTAAGCAACCAGAAATGTCAGCGGTGAAATGGCTTGCTTATTATAAGGTATGTATGTATATATGTGTATGTATGTTACAAAGCTACACTTATGTAGTTTTGATATTTACGAAACGGTTGACACTTATTTTCAGGCGTACAGTTTCGCGCTCTGGATATCTCTACTCATGACAATTATAATTGCTCAGTTTACTTTGGCTTTTATAAGATCTCGAATAGAATCCACTGATCTAACCAAGGAATTATACCATGAATTTATTCGAATTTGGGGTATATTCTGCCAGCAAGGCATTACAGAAGGTGAATCATTGGATTTCAGAGTTTTACCGCTTCAATGATCTTCTATCTTTTACATGAAAAATCAAGAACCTAATACTATTTCTTTTCTTAGAATTTCCACGGTATTCGTCGCTAAGGTTAGCATACTTTACCGTACTTGTTACCGGTATAGTGATATTCGCCGCTTATTCCGCGTCTATGATATCCTATGTAACAGCTTACGTTCATAATCTACCCTTCCGCTCGATCGAGGAGTTTGTGAATGATGGTACATACGATGTAATCCTCAATAAAGATTCCGCAGATTACGATATGTTCGCCGTAAGTTTGTCCAATAACGAAGAATTTTCATACGATATGCTTTCACTTTTACTCGTACGTTGAGACATTACATCACAAACGTTATGTGGCGTAATATGAACGATCGACATAACGAGACGAGAAAAGTATGGTTTTCTGAACGAACTACGAACAAAACGCGAAACATTGTATATATACATAGATGGTTTTTAACGACATCATGCTATACAAAAATATAATTTGCTTTTCAGCTATCGAAAGACCCCGTTTCGGTACACATGATGGCTAAACTAAGGCCGATACATACTCTACCAATCACCATAGAAGATGGATTTCAAAGGGTAAGGTTGCTTCTATGGACACGATTTGATAACACGTCGAGTGGAATTTCTGCAACTACCTTATACGTTTTCAGATCTGCGACGATCCTACATTAGTGTACTACAGCGGTTATGGTAAAAAAATGCAGGGAATATCGAATTTTCGTATTCCTTGCGATATCGTCTGCATTGACACTGGCCGAGTGGATAGTTTGTCCCTGATCCTTCCGAAAAATAGCCAATACACCTCGATCCTGAATTACTAGTTGGTATCGATAGATACGTTATAAATGTCGACGAGCTGTGAATAAGAGAATTTGATGTATCTTTCTGTTCGTAACTAAAATATTCATCGTAATGTTGCAGTGTGCAGAAACTTCTGAACACTGGTCTACTGAACCGGTTTAAGAACAAAGTGTTTTTCACGAAGAAGAACACATTTCAGCCGGTTGGATTTTATAGCGTGGCATCTGTGTTAATAATCTTTTTCTGTGGTGTTTCACTAGCCCTTATTATATTAATCGTAGAGATGTATTGCAATAGGTACCGAAATTCTCAATAATTCAATCGTCCAATTAACAAAAGGTAAATTCGTCAATATGTGTGTATCAAAGATTCAACGCAATTTTAACATGTAAGCATTTAGTGTGTGATTCTCTTCAATTTGATTTTCTTCTAACTTAAAGTAGTATAAAAGCAGTGGAATAACTATAAACGAACAAAATGTCACATTATAAAAGCTCTACTAAATCACATCTCATGCATATTCCGATAAAAATACGATAAATCCGATAATGCACGTGTATAAATACATGTTCTTATCGACGTTAATCTTTGCACTTTGTACGTAATCTGTTCGATTGCACGGTTGATGCGTACCGTGGGCCATTACGTTCCTAACGAGATACTATCCTCATCCTCAGATCTGTAAATTCGATAAATCCCAGTATGACCTGCGGTTACGGTTTCTCCACATTTTTAGTTCAGTTAGTTACCATCAGAAGCGGTCGGGAATAGCAAAAAGGAGAAGGATATGATCGAGTTTGTTGTTGTTAAAATTTGCAAACACGTTGGTGAGAATACATATCGATGTTAAAGGAGATTCATTGGATAACATTAACGAAGTGACCGCGTATCTTAACTGTCATTAAAAGGGATTTTACCGCTGACCCGTGGTAATTCAACGGATTAACCAGGTGTTTTTGTTGCGAGATGACACGAATGACTCGTTACGCGATCATCATACTGCTGCTTCTGTCCGTTTCAGCGTTCTCGGTGGATATAAATGACGCTTACAAATATGTTCTCTTAATTAAGGACGTTCACAATTATTACAAAACATCCTGCATCATAATCGTGTGTTCAAACAGCCATACCAGTAAGTCTTGTTCACTCTTCTCGAAAATCGTATGTGTGAAAGTGGTAGACTTAACTGTTTCACGAATTAATTAGCTTGAAATGCGCAGTCAATATCGAGCCGTTATGTCTCTCGCTTAAAATACTTTCTTCCTCGGTTTGTTAATTCATAAGAAGAGACGAGCGCGAATAATTATCGTTTCAGACTTCAATCAAACGTCCTTGGCTTATATATGGTTACGGGCTTTCTCACAGCGCGGCATCTTGACCATGATCGTAAGCTTTTCTCAACTGTCACGCGAGGCTAGAAAATTCCAAGGCTACTTGACGCGCCCGTTGTACGTCGTCGCTCTTGCTACAAAAGAGACCATGGATGAATTTTCGATGGCCACCAGACAGATCGATATGTCTTCATCCGTTTGGTTGTTGATGTTTCTACCGTATCGGGGAAATCCCATGCGAGACATTTGTCAAAATCCTGTCGGAAACCCGTTCAATCTGATGTTCAACACGGAGATGCTGGTGCTCTGTTACGATCTGCCGCTCTTAACAGAGTGGTACGCGTTACGCGATAATCAAACAAGAGTCTTCAACTTGGCTACCTGGCAAACTGGACAAGGTCTGAAACTCAAGACAACAAGTTCCTTGTATGCGAGGAGAAACAACATGTTTGGGCAAACGATGCGTATATCGATCGTCCAGGTGAATGTTACGACAAACGCGAATGAATATTTAGTGTCCCCAGAGAATCATTATATTTTGTTTGAAAATTACGATTGATTCGAATTCAAGGACTCTCCGTTCGTCGAGATAAAGAACGGAATTCTTTCGCACTTCTTCGGCAAATTGATCAAAGAGCTAAGTAAATCGATGAATTTCAAGATCGAAGTGACAAGCTCGATGCTGATATATGGTGATTTGAACAAGGACGATAATACCTGGACAGGGGTGGTAGGCGAAGTAGCGTCGGACAGAGCTGACTTCGGCGTCGCAGAGTTCAGCATGACTAATCATAGGCTGGACGTAGTTGACTTTACCTTGCCGCTAATTTTGTCTCGCAATAGAATATACTTTAAAAAACCTGATGGCGCATATGTACAATGGTCCGCCTACTTTAAGGTTCTCTTTCTTAACGGAATATTTTATCCTTTCGCTTCTAGCGCGCGATTACCACACGAGAATCGGTGCTAGTTTATTTTATTTTATTTTTTTTTTATATATATATTTCTCTGACGCGCATCGATTTTCACGAATCGTCGACATCGCGATAATGGATTCCTGTTTTCAGACATTCAAAGCAGACGTCTGGTCGATGATAATATTCGTGATCGTGACTGCTCCAATCTTTTTGACTCTCATGAAGACGAGAGGTCGTATCGTGATGAGAATTCTGGCAGATAATTACATATACGTTTGGGGGATTTATTGTCAGCAAGGCTTGTCAGGTAATTGCAACACAGAGATACGAAGTGGAATATTCTCGCACGAAACCTCTCTCTTTCAGAATTTCCAACCAAGTTCTCGATGAGATTGGCTTTCCTATCGATTTTCTTGTCGTCGTTGATCATTCTATCCGCTTACTCCGCCTCGCTGACCAGTTTTTTGACAGTCTCTACGGTTACTTTGCCTTTCTCCACTATGGAAGAGTTCGCTAATTATGGGTCGTACAAATTAATTACATTCAGAAACAGTGCGGATTACGACATGTTAATTGTAAGATATGTAGCACACGGTTGTATAAAGAAATAATGTCGAACGAGTAATACAGCAGATACAATTTCAGGCTGCTAACAGCACTTTATTCGAGAAGGTGAAGAAATTGATAAAGGACAAGGAAGATTTGCCTTTGACGGCTCACGATGGCTTTCTACAGGTTTGTCTCCAAGTCCAATGCTTTATCTTCCAACACCTGTATTTTCATAAATTTTCGCTTTGAATTTAAAGTAACTATAGTTCAAATTTAGAATTAACTATCATAGGTATGTAACGAAAAAGTGGGGTTCTACATAACCGAAGCGATAAAGAACGCCATCAATATACCGTGTGAAACTTCGTTTATCGATGCGGATAGGGTCGACAGTTTGGCTCTAGTTTTGCAGAAACACGGTCAATATACAGGAGTGGTGAATTATTAGTAAATATATATGTTTATTTTACTTTTATCGTTATTAATTTTACTTGAAGTTATGCCAACGCTTGTTTTAAATATTTGTAGTCTACAACAATTCAAAGATAACGGAGTACTGGCCAGATTGAAGAATACGTTTCTGGTAACTGGGGATTCTCTCGAGAAAGGGAACGTTACTGTTAATTTGCATGGAATCGCGCCTCTTTTATCAGTTTTGGCTGGTGGGGCAATTTTCAGTTGTCTGGTATTGCTACTCGAAAAAATACACTATAATTTTTGGCGCGATAATTGCAGAGGAATTTTTCATTGCGTTTTATGGCGGAAATTCCTTAATAGGCAACTCGTTGTCGATTCAGTAGACAAGAAAAAGCGAATTGGGAATCTCTCGGAAAATATACTTCAGTCTCAAGAAAATCAACGATCAGATATTTCTCGTAATCAAAGTTCTTTCACGCAGTACAAATAAAATTTACTCTACTGCTATTTAAAAATTTAATCGACCCCGTGGCTATGACGATAATATTCGCGTGGTCGTTGCCTATCGATAGATCTCAGTCTAGTTAATTTGTCACGTATTCCCATTCTATGCGTGAAATCACTTTCACTTTATGCCGCAGTCGTATCGCTAGATCGCGAGTAATTAGTTGCAAATTTCCGTGTATCGTCTTTCTCGCGTGTATTTCAACGAGTCTTGATGATCTTGTCGATCATAATCCTTCCTAATTGCGTTAATCGCTACCACTGTAATATTAATTTATGTAATAAAAGGTATACAATTTTGTAACGTTTATAGGCGAACTTTATTGGAAATACAGGAAAGTATTCACGATCATTTCGCTCTTAAATCGTTGGTAACCTCAACTAACAAACGCATCGAGTAACTCGAAGTAATAATCATGAATTTATTTAGATACCTTGATATCATTAAGAACTTCGATCCACGATATTACGCAAAAGCACATGCCACAAGAGCTGTAATTATCTGGTGGTCGCGTTAGCGACTGAAGCGAAGACTCGTAGATTTGTACGAAACGGTTGACCCAAGACCTTTGGAGAAATTCACCCACGTGACTATCTTCCCACGTGAATCGGCCGATATCTACTGGTTGGCGAACACACGAGGCTCCTATTGCTTTATCCTCATCCTTTGATCCTGTCAAACAGGGATGTCTATAGGTTCTCGTGGAAATCATATGGCATTTAACCGCGAGAAAAATATATATTCCATAAATTTCAGAAGAAACGTAAAATGTCCTGCGATCATAGTTGCCGATCGTGTTTCACAACATACACCTGTTATGAGACAATGTAGTCAGAATGACTGTTCAACTTGATCGTACGTGCAACAAGAAAAGTGAAGATAACGTTAATTTCCAAGAAAACCTTTGCATACATAAGTAAACAAAGGTGGCAACAACTTTTACGCACGTACGTAGGTTCGGTGCTACCGAGGTAGCATAGAAGTCAATGCAGTCACCGGATACAGACGAACACGCGCTGCGTTTCCGCTTTCCATGTGGCCGGAAATGACCTTTGCCTCATTAGAAAAAAGTTACACGCACTCGTTGCGATCCTCTGCTGTCAAATTCAGCTACACATAGCAGGAACTGTTCGAGTCGATAGAATCTCGAATATCAGAGGTTGTGCGCTAGCGGGTTAGGTTTCCTATATGTACATCGTTTCGAGGATGATGGCGCACTGTTTGCGCTTCGATGAAACCGCAAGATCGGCCGCGGTACGTTGTTTCCGTCGTATCAGAGAAACTGGATCAGCCACGAGACGTTAATTTCGTGCGATCTGTGATCGCATTTTCGATCGAGGTATCCTACTATTTTTTTTTTTATCGTCGACGGAAGAACCGGACAACCTTGGCATCAACGCGCAAAATAAGCTCGGACAGGAATCGACCGCCTTCGAGGTGACTAATGTCGGTGACGAGCAACGCATTAATCGAAAGCGATAGCGGGGGCTCGAGGTGAATTTTAGACGTTCGGCGTCGCTGCACCGTGCGTGTCTATCCGGATTGCAGACCTGCGCTCACAGACCAGACGACCTCGAATCCACCGATTTAAATGCGCTGCACCGTGAAACGATCGATCGATCGATCGATCGTAATCGGCGATCAACAGTATCTCATTTTAAAGAGAATCTATTTGCTGTTTAGTCTCGGTGCACGTGGCAGTCATTGTTGGCAGGTTGTGTCATCTCTGGGCTTGTCCAGAATGCCATTATTATCACGTCGCATGCCGTCTAGACTTTAGACTATGCAACTTCTAACCGACGTTAACAATGATAATAATAATAATGAAAAAAAAAAAACGATTGCGAACCAGGAAACAATAATGCTCGCCGATAATGACTATTGTCAAAGAGGGAACAATGATGCACGGTGACTGGCATGCTTCGCAGAAAGTTCCGCGGAGAAATGAAGCTGTATACGTATATTGTATACATAGAGCGTTTCGGTGGCGTAAGTATTCGCGCTGTCTATTGTAACTGGAATGAAACCACGATGCCAACGAAGAAAATGGAATTAAGATTTAGCCTTTCGCAAGTTGACGCGTTAGATGTATCGTTGACGCTGTTATCGTGCAGTGAAACGATGAATGTACGTAAGTCGTCGATCTTGCAGAGAAGTTGCTCGAACAAACGCGACCGCTAATAGCGACGTTTACCCGGAGAACAACTTTATCTGAGATACTGGTAACCAAGGAACGTGCCGATCCGTTTGTCTCGTAAATCCGGTGTTGCGACTACCGAGGAGTTCGTTACTACGTTCGAGACCGTGGGTGGTTATTAGCGCGTTACGTTGGCTCATTGCCGCTTGGAAACCATTTATTCACCGATAATATCCAACGTCACCACGATTACAACTACTGAAACATGTAGATAGAAATTGCCAACGATTAAACAGCGACGTATGCATGGATCGACGACCGCGTGGGATTCCTCAACATTGCGTTCGTCTTCGAATCGGGATCACCGTTGTATCTTAAGAACGTCGCTTCTTACCATTTACGCTTAATTACATTAATATACCTACGCATAACGAGCGTAGGTGATTATTATCGTCGGTGGGACGAAGAATGCATCGACCGAGACTCGACACACGAACGAGCGAACGAGGACTTCGCGCATTCCAAACGAACGAGCAAGAAAATTTGACAGTTGGTGGGCATCTGGCTTCTCCTTTCCTCTTCGATGTTAACCGTGTCTACCCACGGATCGTATACCGGGTGTCGCGTGGGTGTACGCTCGTGCTGTACGCGTGCACGTAGTGGGGATCCTCCGGTACTTCACTGGCTCGCATGGAAAGGAAAGGAAAAGAGTGGTGTACCTACAGCTGTGCCGTAAACGCGATTATGTTTCGTCGCTGGCAAACCCATTCAGTGCTCCTTACGGCACGAAACAACTTGGTACTGCCGTTGCAAACGTTTCCACGCCACGCCATTCGACTGCAGTGACTCCGGAATCGTATCCGGCTGCGGAGAAGAGGAAATCGCGCGCGGATGCGCTCCAACAGCCCAGCTTTAACCACGATCACGTGCACGAGCAAGTCTCGTTCTAGAAAGTGTTTGTTTTCGGCGCGGAGAATTAGAACCGCGTGTGGACGCTGCTTCCGTACCACGGACGGTTCCGTGCCAGTTGTTACGACGCGATAATGTGAAAATTATTCCTGATACGCGCTACGCTTCGCGTTAGGCTCCCGTGGATACTCGAGTCTCGAGTCGAGTCGAAGAAACAAAAAAGAAATAAAGATAAAGAAAAAAAAGGAGGAAAAAAGCGACCGATCGAGGGTGCACGTACGATGCAGCTGTTTCTCCGTGGGATAGAAACATTTGGGTGAGTTTGATTTGAAGATCGACGAGGTTGCTTCCGTTTTAAAATCGCGCGAGAGTCGTGAAAAACGAGAGTCCGTGTAAAATGATATAGATAATCGATGTTGAATCGCTTTGCACTTGCAGAATACTAAGACGCATTTTTCCAACCCGATAGCCACGCGAAACACGGTTTACGGCTTCGTAATCCGCGTTGTAAACTCGTCTCTTAGAGTAATACAAAGGTGGTCAATATTTATACCCTGGCAAGGAAGCCTTGAAACTTTATCAACGGCAAACGCGTAAAAATAGAATATTTCCTGGCATGCTGGTCGGTTCTCATCCTCTTACATGAGATCGGTCTAGTTTACCGTGGATGGCTGTCACTAGTCGAAGGAAGCGGATCCGCTAAGTTCTCAACATAAATATGTATACCGAGCTCTGATCTCTATTCCATGATAAACCAAGGAAAGCACGAAGGGTTATTGAAAACAAGCATGCAATTACGTTCTATCCGAGCTGCGGAGCCGGTTTACTCGATATACGGCCAATTAATCTTTAATTGACAATGAAAAACGTTAGAAATCGTAGGAAAACGTTACGTAACACTGGCGAACCGTACGACGGGAAATAAATATCGCGCCGTTTCCGCCTTTGCACTTTCCAAGATGCTTGGTGAATAGCTTCGCGAAGCTAAAAATCTCAGGGAAAGGTCGACGAAACGCGACGACAAAGGGAAACGAGAAGGGAGGAGAGAAAGGGAGCGGATGTGTATGCCGGGGAGAAATAAAGCGTGACGTTCTTTTAATGGAAAATGCATGAACCTTTTTATTACAGGGTTAACGAGAGGCCGGCTACGAGAGCGTAGAACAATTTCTATCGTTAGAATTGTAGGACGAAGCAGGACGACGAAAACATTCCGTGTAACCGAGCCGAGATATCGAAGACATCCGTACGCGTAACGAGCATCCTTGCGTCGTAAAACGCTGTCCACGGAGGAAATGGTACGTAAATTACGTTGATTCTCTTTTGTTTTGTGTTCGAACGGGTTTACTTCATACACGACCGTCGTACAATCGTAGCGGAAGCGGAGATAAAGCTTGTTCTGTCGATCTGTCAGCTTATCGATAAACATTTTCCGGCGACTTTGGATTAGACCTCGATTCGGAAAACTCGCGGCTAAGGAAAAACAGTACGAGAATATTTTTCAGTCGTATCTCGCCTACCATGACTAATTGACGGATAGACAGGCAAAAGCGGTCGTAATAAGTTACCGTGAACAAAATTGCAGATTCAACAAGTAGCGCGTTTGCATACCGATCGAAATATGTAGAGAAGGCCGGTGTCGCGTGACGCGTTTCGTGAAACTGTTCGTTCTAGACGGAAGAAATTTTTCGCGTGGAAGCGGGAGGATGGATCTCTGAAAACGACGATTTCTCTCACATGGAATAGAAACCACAGAAGCTGATCAACGTCGGCAGAGTCTCGTTATTTCATCGAGCCACGAGCCAACATCCATGAAGTAACGCGTGTGCATCGCAGTAGAGGCGCAGCTTCTTTCCTTCGATCGTAAACCGCAAAAAACCTGTACGCGGTAACGCATGGTGTTTCGAATGTACACGAAGAAACTAAAGAAACGATATCATTTACAATCGAGTTGACGTCAACGTCGAGTAACGAGACTCACTAGCCTAATGATGGACTTCGTTTCAATCGTAAAAAACATGCAAATGCGATGCGTGAGGTCGCGAAAGGTTTAGGAATTCGTCGCATCGCAAAGACCTAGAGATACGTTTAAAAATCAATGAATAATCGATGCTCGACCCTTCCATCAAGACAAAATCCAAAGCGTTAAATAACGGGTCGCGAGCGAACGGAGATATTCGCGGCATAACAATTGCTAACCGACCGAAGCATTCCAGACAAAGCGATATACACGATCGATCCTAATGGAACGAACGAACGTAACAGTCGTTCCGTGTGATCGATCTCGGCGTCCATTTACGGCCGCACGATCGTCCACTGTCACCCCCGACAACCCATCTCGCGTAATTAGAATGCAGCGAGTTAAGAACGATTAAAATACAGGTAGATAGACGCGTTGAAACGGCCGCGGACTGTCGTATTAGCGCGCTACACCTACATGTCGATGTCGTACGTGTCGCAAGATGGCCGGGTCACTGCCTACATGGTGACACCCACCGACTTCTTAGACACGGAGCCTTCGTGGCGCACAACCGACTCTCCTGATTATAATTTACGTCGATTAACAGTTACGCGAAGCTAATCGTCTGGAAAAGATTACGGGATTCGCTGTCGTCGGAAACGATCGATCGGTTTCTATTCGAATTATTCGATCGATCGTGTACGATTCGGTTAATGGAAAGACGGAGGAAATTGCGGAATTCTACGACAATAAATTGCCGCTACCGTTCGATACGGCCGATTTTTTTTTTTCTGTAACTTATCTGTCCACTCGTGTGAATCCGAAGAACGGAAATGAACTCGAAGATTCACGTAGCTCGATGGTTCCCCTCTCTGTTGGAACGGAAGACGGTGATCTACGATCTTCGTGCCTGTCGCTTCAAATATGCGTTTAAGTAGATAATAAAACACACGTTTCCTCGGACAGCGAGCGTTCATTAATACACCGAATCTTTGTTTTTCAGGATGGAGGCACATACGCGAGGATGACTTAACGATGATCGTAAAAAGTGGACGCTGGTAACTGATTTGCAGAAGCGGAACCAGCGAGAACGATGGTATACAGAGGCAGTTTGCAGACCGACGATCCCAGGGATGCACCGAAGCTGGTCAGGATGTCACCGCTAAGAACCAGCAGGCCAAATAATCCTGTGTCCAATTTACGAGCAGCTTCCTCCGTTAATAGTCCGATATATCACGGTCCGTTTGTGCCAGCAATCGACGTTCATCGAGCTAAATTGATCGATGAAAGACGTTTGGCTCGTGAAAGGGACATCGCAGAGTCCATGCAGAAGGTCATTATGAGGACGACCGGTGTTAAGGTCGGCGCGCCAAGGCTACGAAACATCAGTCAGATACGAGACACGGTGTTCGTCGATCCGGCACTGATACCGATGGAAAAAATCGGTCGAACGGAGAAAGATCGACCGAGAACTATCGCCATCGACGGTTCCAGCAGATCGGCCAGAACGCAGAGCTCTATGTTGGCCGATTTGAAAGATTTAGAGAGACTGAGAAACACGCCACCGGCTCAAAGGTGTCCCAGAGTGGCGACGAAGAACGAAACGAAATCTTCCCCGTCCAACAAGAAGACGGAGCTTTCAAGCTCGGCAAAAATTCGATCGGATATCTTCAAGATACAACAGATGTTTCAAACTCCTGATGGCTCCCCGAGGACCGGGGTGAAATGCTCCAACGAGAAGAAGTTCGAAAAAAGACACGAGATGGAAAAACTCGAGAGGAAGGCCGGGGCGGAAATTAATAAAACGAGATTACTCGCACAGAAACT
The DNA here is from genome assembly GCF_024542735.1 of Bombus huntii. Lineage (NCBI taxonomy): Eukaryota > Metazoa > Arthropoda > Insecta > Hymenoptera > Apidae > Bombus > Bombus huntii. The sequence goes on along the minus strand of NC_066245.1, from coordinate 6,698,020 downwards.
GTTGGAGGCGTCTCGAAGTAACCGGGAATCGCTGAAGGATCGGTACAATAACCCGAGGAATGCGTCGAACCTGAGAGCAGGCAAGGAAGTTAACGGCAGGGTGTCGAGTAAAGTATCGCAGAAGAATAACGTGGATTCCAAGCAACCAGAGAAAGGAAAAAACCTCACAGTATCCGAGGAAGTACATCCACGACCTCCGGTTCGACGAAGAAAAGAGTCAAAAAATAGGCGTAGCAGCGACACGCACGTGAATGCCACTGCTGCCGACAATACCGTGACGAACGATATCGTTCCAGAGGATTCGAAGAATATCACGACCACGGAGAAAGAAACCGAAGCATCGTCGAACGACGACGATCGTTCGAACGTCGCTAGTGCCACGGGAGATTCCAAGATCAAAGCAAAGGAGCTCGATAGACCGGACATCCTGGACGGTCTATTGAAAGAGTCTGATCAGCAACTGGCAGATCTGAAATTGGACTTGCACGAGAGAAGAAGATCACGAAGTCATTGGCGAGGGTTCGTGCAATCGATGAGGCTACACGACGTTGAACTCCATTCGGACAGCGAGGATCAGCGAAAGGGTGAGCGAGTCGATGTTTGCTCTCACTGTAGATTAGCTGTAACTTCGGGTATCCGAGTGGCAAAAGTTTATTGTTGTTAATGGATAAATGAGATATTTGACTCCTTCGGAATATTAATACAACGCGTCAAAGATACTTTACGATAAAGAGACTCGGCTTTCGAAAATCGACGATAATCGATGCTCAAATCCATAACAACCTTAAATTTTATCGTTTCACTCGTCTCGTCGAAATTTCCTTTGACAGTCCTTAAAAGAGCATTCGAGTTCGTGTATAATATCAATGAACGCACACGAACCCGATGTCAACGTTAAGTGAGATTCATTGAAATATCTGCTGGTCATTTTGATGATCCCCTTTGGTCACGTCCTTGCGTTGCTTAAAGGGTACGTTTCATAAACCGGTAGATTGCATTAGCAACGTTTGCCGAAGTTTAAAATTACAACCAGCGTAGCCATTAATCCCTTAGCTCGGGGCACCCCTATTTTTAGACGTTCGTGGGGACCCTTTCTCGCTCTTGTTGCTAGTGCAGGTCAGGGTAGCGTATCCCTAATAACATATGTCCCAACATATGGATTTAGCTAGGATGAACAGACACGCCAGATTCTTCGCTTTTGTAGCACAACTCGAGAACGACGACCGTTCGAGCTTTCTAGCGCTGTTCCACTTTATCGGCTGATCGTTTCTCCGTGTAATTCATCGCGAAACAAGAGGAGCGCACTCTCGAAAATTTCAAATTCGCCTATTCCAAAGACTGATCGTGGCGTGCAACGTTTTTGATATGCCGTGCGATCGTTTTACCAATGATTAGAGCTTGTTTCCTCGATTCTCACGGCACAAATCCACCGTGCGTCTAATTTCTCTCTGGCATCGATTCTGGTACAAGCCATTTACTTCGATTCCGTGATGAAAGTCTCGAGCGGCAACCGACCGTTTGCTTTTTTCCTTTCGATGCACGATGATCCTTATCTGTCGGTTATCTTCTTTACACGTGGATTTACTTTGTCTGTGCTTACACGCACGGGAAAAGAGGCTGGTTCTGACGTTTTTCCACGAAAATACTTTATCGTGTTACAATTTCGGTAAACTCGTAAAACTCGACGAGAAACGGATTAGGTTTAGCGATGCTCGCCTTTCGGGAGAAAAAAGAAACCTTACGAGGAAGTCTAAAATCTAAACCACTCTGGTTTCTTTTACCGTTTCGTAAGATATACTCGATAAATTACAGAATTATCGTGACGTTAAAAATGAACGAGTAAGTAACACATCATTTTTGCGTGTCGTGTTAAATACTTTTTCGCAATGCTTTAATTCCATACGTCATTCAGGTCGAACGTGATTGCACATTTACCAAATTAACGAATTTCTGGTGCGCATTCACGCGAATGAAATTTCAGAAATGAACGTGCGCAGTATGCTTACACGTATACGTTAAAGGAGCCTGTGAATCTATTAAAAGTCCAATGACACGCGATCGATTTGATTGCCTCGCCGAGCAACGCTTTTACCCGCAAACCTTGTTCTACACATCGGTATTTACCTCGTCTTGTCTGGCTTTATAAAAATGATTACGCAAAAAGTTGTGCCGACTCGACGGGTCTTGCGTACATGTAATCTTGCGTCATAATCGCGAGGGACGCGGGAAGCGATAAACGTTTACGAAACGTTCGTCCTATGAATCGTCGAACGAACTCTTGCGATTTCCCCTTTTTAAGGGTTCTTTCGATTTCGTTCCAACAACTTGCGGAATTTCTGACGAGTCCATAGAGACAGTGACTGAACTCAAGGTAAACGAAACGCAAGGCAAATGGAACGTAATGCAAAAAGCACGTCTGCTGACCATCAATCGCCGTGAGCAGATTACAAATCATCCTTGCGGCGATCGCCGACCGGAAGAACGGTAGATATCTGGAGAGAACAATAGGCCGCGTATTCGATAAAGATTCTATAGACGAACCGATCGATCGGTGTGCATCGATGATGTGGCTAGCTGATGCGCTCGAAATGCTCAGGCATTCTAACTGCACAAGACAAATCCACGCATGGGTGTATATAGAGGCGGTAACGGCCCTTGCCCTTGAGTCTACGCCCTAATATTGATCTAGCGTCCTTCCTGCCCCTCCATGGTGGCCCATGGTGTGCGTACAATGAAACGCAGGGTTCTTCCCCTCGCCCCTCCATCAACCAGCACAGCAGACCCATCAATGCCGCCGTAAGTCCGGCGTATGGGCCGATGTTGCGCTCCTCCAGTGCAAATCTAGCTGTCAAACCGCTAGCATTTTTTAACACCGATCAAATCGATACAATTCGCGTTGTTCGTGCGTATCGGTATCTTCTCATCTTCCATCTGCCTCGTTTTATCTCGTTTTTTCCCCTTCCTTCGTTCTTCGTCTTTCTAAGTATTACTTCCGTTCTTGTCCAAGTATCCTTTGCGGTTTCGAAACGAGCGACCATCGATGTATGCTCGTCTAAACATTCTTTTATTTTGCCTCTCGTTTAACCGTGTCGTTTCTTAACCGTGTTGTGAGTTCTACGTGTTGGGGATCGAGTACCAACCGCACGCGTTCCTCCAACGAGGCCGGTTACACATTATCGAACTTGGTCGATACGCGCACGCCGTTCCTCGTCGTATTCCTCTTCGTCCCATTCCGGCCTGTCGTCGACGTGCCGACCAGCGTCCTCCGGGCGTGCCAAGTTGTTCAGTGCAGACGCGATCACGCGGTCGGATGCACACGCGAGTCTGTTGCCTCCGGAGATGGTGCTCTGTGACGTCTGCGACAACAAAGGTGAGAGATCTCTTCTTCGATAAGCATGGTAACGCGGCCGTGTCTTCGGTAGAGCGATTTTAGCGAGCGAACGCTTAACCTTTCGGTGAAATTTGACGAGCTTACGTAAGGTATCGTGCACCGGTACGATAATCTCGCGCATCGTGCAACAACGCCAACATTTTTATAACAGACACGGTTAAACCGCGACCGCGTAACCGTGTCTTCGTTTTGAATCGACCTAGATGATGCTTGTACATTTCACGTGCGTTTTTCTCTATCGGTATTCGTGTCGCGATGTTCGTTGTCATCCAATTGAAGTGACACTCGGAGTAAATTGGCACGAAGCAACGTGGTTCGAAACAGATCGATAAGAATTCCCGTGTTCTTGCCGGTACGCTTCGTGTTTTCTCAGCAACCGATATTTGTTGTTCGATCGTTGTTCAATGAAGGAAGGGCATCCCGCTCCGAAAGGTGAGAGAAATCTGTGTCGAACTCCGTGGTAAATGCCTGACATTTTCACCCCGGCGCGTTCAACCGCGTTTACCCGTTCCGCGAGGCGCCTCGACTACGCCGGTTCGCTCTTTTGTCCGCCGAATTTTTCTCTCTTTACTCAGTTGCTACGAATGCTAAAACTGTACGCTGATTGGAATAACCCAAGCTTAAAATGTCAAAACTTTTACAAGATGCGGCGTGTTCTAGGAGTTGGCTATTTACGAACGTTCCATTTGGCGAATTGACGTTTTTGCATTTTGCATTTACTTTACATTCTGATCGTTTAATAATGGATGCCACAGTGCATCATTGTACACCATACTCCTCGCTGATTTTTATCTCAGCCGTTTTTCATTCTTACGTTAGTATACTTTCTACTAATTTTCCGGTATGATGATAAGATCAAATCTGTTCGGTCGTAAGTCTGAAATAATCGTTGTATTAATAAAATTATGTTACTCGTTTCTGCTTCTACTTATTTCTATAATTAGGCTGAAACGCTTTATTAATAAAGCGTTGATAGAATTCCATATATTTCATTCATATACAACTTCGTCAAACATCGAACGAAATGTAATATTCGTTTTGTACGTTTCGCGTTGTTAACAATTTCGAATAGTTTGCAACTACTTGAAATAGACTGGAAATATATTTCATCGATGGTTCTGTTGCGCGAACATGCCAGCGACTCGCTATTGTATATACCTAAGTACACCATTGGGCGTGCCATAAATTCCGTTCCGAGAAGAGTCCGATTAAAACGGCAGACTAAGCGGCTCTGAAGATTACGAGGACCCGACTCGGTGTAAACAAGCCTCGTTATGCACTTAATTACAAGCACTCAAACTATACGAGAGCGAGCGAGCGAGCGCGTTTGCTGACGCACGAGTGTGCGAGGTTCGTTCGGCGACTGTGCTCCATTATTCGGGGAAGTTTTCTCACGCTCGGCCTTCTCTGTCCGAGCATGACTTGCTGCAGCTCGGGAAACACGGGAAATTGCTTTTCGAACATTTTCGAAGAATCCTACCCGTTTTCGGTTTCTACGAAGGCAATCTGTTTCGAATTTAGACGTCTCGCTTGAATCAAGAATCTGCGGCGATTTCAGAGAAATCGCTGACTTTTGTTCGCTCATTCGGAAGATAGTAAACCCTCGTTTACCGCTATTTATACTCGAGTGCGATAATGTCAAGCTAATCGATCGAACGTACGCTTTGTGCGAACGTTCTCCATTTAACAGAGCATGAACCTTAACGTTAAAAATCGCTCCTTTTTTTTTAGTCTGAACGTTCATCTTTTGACTTTTTGGAAAATCGAAACGATTTCGGTATAAAAATTCGGACGATTTATGTAGCTGAAATATCAGACGAAAGATCGTACTCGCAGAAAATTACTTGCATGCTTGATTACCGTACATGATTCACGGAGAAAATGGGACGACGCCGGAAGATAGAAAAAGTAGCCATTGTTCGTTGGGAAATTAAATGCGCGTTGGTCGTTGTGAAGGCGACTGACATCGAATCGAAGCAGAATGGCGTTTCACCAACAGGCGCCTGCTTATCTCGTTTTATTCCATAGGAAAGAGACGTTATCATGGAAAAAATGTATGGGTCGTGTTATGCTACGATGTCTACGTCACGGTATATGCCAGCAGCGTGAAAAATTGTCATTCTAACTCCGTTTAAATCGCGTATGAAACGAGTATGAATTACGTAATTCTTTTTATTTTATTTTGAAAGAGGGGAACTCGCTTTACTGTGTGACGAACACACGAGATAAATATAATAAGCTACAGAGTGATGCCACGTGACGTGATGTTAATTTATCTACTTGTACTTCGACTGCATTTATTTTTCCCTTCTATGCAGGACTTTGGAATCAGATCTAAAACAGAAACAGACAAATACTTGAACTTGTCGCGAACTATCTGGTATCGTATAAATCAAGATTTTACGATTTTGTCATTGATACATAGTCCTCGAAAACAACTATTTACGAGTACTTGCTGCACTTGAAACAGGTTCTATTGCATTATCTAAAACTCAATCTGAAAGAAATATATCAAACACATACGCACAACATACGAACAGTGTTCCAATTTAATCTTTTAAGATTAAGACGAAATGTTTCAAGTAATATGTCAAATAAACGATTCTATTGGATATGACGACATAGTTCGTCATGAAATAACGTCGTACGGATAATAAATGTAGCTATTTTAACATAGGCGAGAAAATATTTCGTGGTTAAGGAGTTTGATATATTAAATACAAATTGTTTACGATAATATGTTGAACGTAGCTGAGACCGTAAATGATTGAGATTATAAGTTTCGATATATCTATTATAATTCCACAAAAAGTATTAGAAAGATTTCATCGCGGATATTCGAGCGAATGCTACATGAAACGTTGTACGTGAGAATCCGAGAGAGCTCACTTCGTTCTTCGATCTCGTCGCTCCGCCCTCGTGAGCCCTCATCGTTATCGCGTTCAGAGTTTCATCGATCGATTTCCGTGTTTTAAAGAAACATGAACGGGTTCTTTGTTCGAGCAAACACAGTTCACGTCCCACGTGACATTGTGATTCGACTGACGTCACATGTCGAGTTACACCATAGGCCAACAAATTGCCATGGTAATAGAGTAATTCAATTCTCAGCGACCGTCAACCCTGAAATTATTACTTATAGCGTATTCCTGCAGCGACGCGGAGCTTAATTGACGAAATTCCAAGAAGGCAGCCAATAAGATGATTCCCATAGGGAAGAGACACGGCGTGTCAGAGACAAGAGTCTCGCGTGACAGTTCGTCTGTTGCAACAATTGACAACAGCGAAGAGGGCGATTTCGCTAAAAATATAGAATCTTTTAGAGTCACGCAACGAGTAATAACACATCTCCCGGTGTGCAAAATGGAAAGCGGACAATTGCTTAATCGCGTGCTCCGTTTGGAAGAATATCCGCGTAAACGAGGGATCGAGGATCTTTTGTTCATTAGGAACAAAAGAGTAAATTCGACCATCGTCGACCGGTTCTCCAAGAAACGTCGGGGTATTGTGTCCGACAGAAAACTTGATGATTGGCTTCTTTCTCGCGAAGTGAAAGGAAGTTGAAAATTTGGTTGCTCGAATTTCTACACGAACTCGAACGAATACACTTTCATATAAAACAGAAAAAAAAAGGGATAGAAATCGATTTAGCAACGCTCCAGCTAACCAATTAAACAATCTGATTTCAAAATTCTCTTCGTTAAAAGTTTCAATTTTTTAACAAGAAGAAGGTACATTCTACGGCATAATACTTCCTCGATAGTCTCGACCTTGCATAATCAATTGTCGTTCGAGTCTCAAGGAACTTTCGCATATTCACGGGAACACCGTTATTCGTTTTTTAACTGGAACGGTAATCGTTTAGTATCCAGCGACGCGTTCTTATCGATCGTTCGTTGACCGGATGCGAGCTACGAACCGTCGAGTTCCGTCTGATTGAAATTCGGTGTATAAAAGATAGTACTTCCTGTCGAATGATCCTGTTCTTCAGTTAGCGAACGTTGACACCAGCGTTTTACAGCGCTCATGATCGTAGCGGCCACTTAAAAAGCATTGTGCTCGCGCGCAGCATGCGCCACACTTCTTGAGTCTCGTGCAACGCGTTTTCTTCCGTTTCGTTCCCTTCCTCTTCCTGTCTTCGACCGGTCTCTCTTTCATCTCTCTCTTCTTTGTCTCGTTCGTTTAGTTCATTTCGCGCGACACTCTCGATTCGAGAGCCGCTCATAAATATTTAAGTAATATTTTACCGCGTCGACTGTAACGGTGTCGCGAGAAAGCTCGGGACTAGAACGGTCGCGAGATAATTCGTCCGGAAACAGGGAACGAGGTATTCGCCAGGCATTTGCGTCACGCATCGTGCACCCGCACATAATTTGTGCATTCTTCGAAAGAACTTTTACGCGTTCTTCGATCAAAAATGGCCACTTTCGATTTTCACCCAGTCCAAAAAAACGCCGACTCGAATGCACATTTCGATGCAGACAAGCGGTCGTGCGAAAGGAACGCGTCAGAGATTGCGCAGCTTTTCATCGTTTCCATCGTTTTCATCGTTCGTAATTAGTGCAATTAACTTTTTATAATTGCAAGATCAAATAACAAGTAAATAGAAAGCTGGAATTCGGAGCGTTGTATGAACGTTCGCTACGTGACGTTCTATAGAAACATATCGAAACGAGCATGAGATTTTTGACAGGATCGGCTTTCAAACGAGAGAATAATTTCTATTTAAAATACTTCCTCGTGGCTATAACTCGATCTCGTTGAGGAATCAGCGATAAAGAGCGGTTTTCCACGAAAGTTTACCTTCGGTGGTGGCTGTTTTGATGCGTTACGACACGCACACGCGAGCCTGGAATAATGGATATTTTATTACCCTGCTTTTAAGCTTCGTGACTATCGTTACTTTCTCGTTAGTGTTCGGTGCAATCTCCCGTTGCAAACGATACTTTTTTTTTTTACTAATGTCAAAACGTGGAATAAACTTCGCGCCGTTCCTTGGCTTAAGGTCAAAGAATAATAGTTTCACGATGATCAAACCTTGTACTAAATCAGCGTTAAACTCAACTTCGCACTCTATCGTTCGATTCGTGTTTTTCGTTGCAAGTCAAAAATGACGCGGAAGAACGTATGGACCCTGCGATGGAACATTCTTACGATCATAAAGGACACAAATGAAATTATGAACGACTAATGTATCGATTTAAACGATAAAACGTTAACAGGTTCGATAATGGACAAACGCGGGGCTATGTAATCGCGGTAACGGCGGCAAGTTGAGAACTCCTTGCATAATTGGAGTCAACGATGCGTGCCGAGTGGCCTCAGCCATTGTCTGCATACAGTTAGTCGATTATTCCGCGGACAAGTTCCGAACTATTCACGCTGTCGACAAAACTGGTTGCACGAGTGACATGGAAACGGAGACAGCGTGTCGCACCTACGATATCTATGTAAATCGATTTCTATTTCTCTTGTTACGTTTATTTTAACATCCATTTCTCTCTAACTATTCCCTCCGAACCATTCTCCAACCGTATTAATAAAGCGAAGCTTCCAGAGATTTCGATCGTTTAATATTGTAGAGCACCTTTGTCTTGGAAATTAAGCCATTCACTTGCATAATAATAGCGTAATTGGCTTTCACGGGTTACACGGCTGTTCTATTTACAACGATAGTTTTGCTGCTACGAAGAAACTTTCTAACGGAGCTATTTCCTACTGCGTTCGATCTATCTTCTTTGCGCGAGATCGACGAGCGCAATTTACGCAGGAATCTGGAATTATCGAGGTCGAGCAATGGGAGTCGATATAAATCGATAACATTCTATCACTAGAAAATACACTGAGATTAAAACAGCCAAAAGTCGTATTATTTTTGCAACGTTCTCCAGTATCGCTTATGCTATGATGCGCATCAAACGTTGACACGTTTCATACGATAAAATGAACGCAGCAAACGTGCAGCGAACGTGCGGCATGCGATATCCATTATCAGTGACGAGTGGCATCGCTCCTATAACGCGTCATTGGCCTTGCGCGATGCAAAAATACCAGTAATACGCAAATTCTCGAGAACTGTCTCTCCTCCGCGAGACCCATGGTGAGACCGGAAGCGTTTGAATGACGCGCCCTTCTACGCGCGTGTAATGCATATTCGAATTATGTACACATCGCTACCGAAAAGCCGAGAATCGCGAAGAAATGACGAAATCAGGGCAGATAATCGAAAAAGAAATTCGCAGACACTCCGTCAGTCAAGTGATTAAAAAGGAATTGTATCGTAGTGTGCCTAAAACGAGAGGAAATTGCATACGAGGAGGTGTGGTGTTTAAGATTTTTCAGAAAAATCGTCTAACCGATGACGAAACGTTCGATATTTTTTATCAATGTCCCTGGAGCGTAGTCGAGATTCCAAGCGCATTCTCTTTCTCTCTTCCCTCGGAAAACGGTTCTACCGTTTACGCATTCCTCACATGCACTAGACTACGCGTTTTCAACTGTGACTGAGTATACCTTACTCGTTCCTCTCATTCTTTCTTCGTTCTCTGTTTTCTTTGTTCATCTTTACGATTTCCTCGCTCTCCTGCCTATCTCTCTTCTTCAGCCTTTATTCGTCTTCCTCCTGCGTCGACGTGTACGAGAAAAATATTTACGCTCTCGCCGATCGCCAGCTACTTTGGGAAATCTAATCGCTACAGCGATGATAACATTTACTACAAACGTTGAAACGGTCTCACGACCGAGTTTGATGTACGAGATTGACAAAACCTTGATCGATCGCCAGATATGGCGTTTACGTCTTATACATCGTACGTGTAGTAGAAGTATCTGTTAATTTATCTCCTGGATCTTTCCGATTTATAAGTTTGAGTTGTTTTGAGCACGGATTCGTATCTGTTCTAATTATATGAACTAATATCAATTGTGTCAAACACGGGATGCAAGATATCGATCATTTTCAATGACCGATATGGAAGCATATAAAAGATCGGGAATTTCAAAATACAGGGATTCGTACGAAAGTTCAATAGATCGGCGGCGCATAATGCTAGCGACATTTACATTTCGCCGATTCATTTCCAGACATAAGAATGCACAATTTTTTAAATCTGCGTTCTTTTATGTAATTATGCAAACGCGTAACGCTAAATATTCGGAACGAAAAGCCTTTCTGTATTCCTATTCAAAACTGTGTCACGATAGCAACAGTCGTAGAAGGCGTCGAGGCACAATGAGCCATAGGAGAAATATTCACTCAACTTGAGCTCACACGCATGTCGTTTCTTGTAAATGTAGTTTGAAACAGGTAAGCAAGTATATACAGTGTACATTCAAGTGTATGTCTGGTATATTTTGTTATTACGTGTGCAGTTGAGCGGCAGTTGTTGAGAATATTTCCAGAGAGAATTATGCAAATAAGGAATTACTTAAACGAAGCATGCATATTTCGCGTTACAATGACTAACAGATTTACAATATACTCTCTTAACAAGTTAATATATTATACATATATACAATGAATCAAATAAACTTTAATCACTTTACTCTTTAACCTCGCTCTATGCCACTATATCGTTTCTAAAACACACATCGCTCAATGCATCATTCCACAAGAATGACTCATTTTTCACACGTGTTTATTGCGTCTGTTACCCGTTTCGCGTTCAGATCAGAAGATCTGAATCTAATATAGGTCAATTTTGACCAATAGACGATATATACGTTCATCGTTGTTTTAACATAGTTCTTGTGAACTGTAAACAGTCGATCGTCTTTCCTCGACGATAGTTCTCTCACCTATGCACGGTAAGAATCAGAATTTGATCGACAACGTTTGAATTTGGCGGCTCGCTAGCATCTCGCTTTCACGCACGAGACACAGAAAATCGCGCGTACCGTTACAAAAACAATTTGCGAAGCTCGCGAACGATCGGGACTGGCGTCAGTACGAAGATTATTGAACTCTGTACGCGTCGGACAGTTACGTCTCTGGCTACGCGCGTGTCCACCTTCCTGGCTCAACTCTCACAAACAACGTACATTCACTTTATTATAGAAAATAATGCAACCCGCCCCGACCACGAGGAGCACGAGTAGAATTGTATGTAGGGTGTGCATGCAGCCGTGATGCACATCAATAGGTACACATACGCAGATTGTGCAGGGCCGCTGGCGTGTGTACGTTTGCTACGGAGAAACCGTTCACCAACACTCGACGAAGGGTTCCCACAATCAGTACACAATTGGACTACGAATGAGCGGTATATACGGTGAACGGAAAAGTGTTCGGAGGTTTTCTTTCTGAACGCTTTGATTAAACGGCGCATATCCACCCCGTGGAAACGACTGGTTAAAGTGGAACGAGAATGCGTGAAATATGAAATAAAATAAAATAGCTCTCCGAGCTTGTTGTCTCGGTTGTTGCGCGGTAAGTTTGCAACTTACCGGTTCACGTATACTGCGTGCCACTCCGAAATAAAGACGTTGGATCTGGTTCAAAACGAAATTTTTCATCGTTTATCGAAAAGAATATATCAGACAAAAATATTCTGCATTTAAGTATCGTACGCACGGTGCATCGTTGCTTTGTGATCGTTCAAAATTCATAGAAAAATGGTGGGTGGGAATTGTAGTTGTCGGTTTGTCGCGTGAAATCGCACTGAAGGAAAATAGGAGTTCCTTCGCGAGTCATTGTCAAGTTATGCAAGGAATTCGTATCACGAAAAGTCCAAGGGATGAAGCACACGCTCGATACTTTATTCCGCGTCACCCTGTATGCACAGGTACCGAGCTGCACACGTGTATACAGTCTGTTACGCACACGCACGTAATGCCTTACGCACACGGCTAACCGTAAACCTCCAGTCTTTCAGTTCATGTCGAGACCGCGTACAGTGTGGACTTCTGTGGTTTTTGAAATTCTGGTTCAAGCGTCGCGTCGCGTCGCGTCGTTCGGACATCGGTCGCGCTCGAATTTTTGCGTTTCCGGCTTCGTTCATCATCTATTTGTTATCACACCGTTCGATCTTCGACTCCGACATCTTGATAGCATGCTGGCGTTGATCCTTGGTTTCTGTTATTTCTACGCCGAGCTGCTTCGTTTAGAGTTGCAAATGCTCATACATCCGGAGGATTGCAAGCTGTCGAAGTTCTTGCTGTAAAAGCGAAGACACGAAGAGGAAGACGACAAGGCCTGTCGTGTCGAAACGTAGGACGGATTTATCTTGGTCGATGGATCGAGAAAGATTATCAGCGACATCAACCTATTGCGAAACGTGTTTGCTCCGCTCTGTCCTTGATGTTTTTCCGGCCAATCTGCTCAAAGCGGGTCCCACTTTTCGGTGCAATCGATACTAATTTCCACCAAGTTCGTCAATGTCGGCAAATTTTAATTAACGCTCCACGTACACACAAGCATTTCCCCGTTAAAATATTGATTTCGCGCACCGTCGATGGTGGGTGTCATTCCGCAACAACGTAACCGATAATGAACGCTGACTCTCGTTACTCGAGCTGCAGGACGTTAAAAATGAACGAGAAACTAGGATTTCGATAATGCGCGTTACTCACGCGCGGTTTACCTTGCTAAATCGGACGACGTGAATGAGCGAAACATGACACATCGAGGGAAGCTTTATCGATCGACACGCTGGATCTCTTCCAGTACCATCGTCAGATGTATACGCGCATAGTTCGCACGAATACCAGAAAAGGATAACGCGAAACATTAGAACGCTTGGAAAATTTTTTCGCTCGACTAATTTTCGCTTGCAACGCGAACGAAAGATTCGAGGATACTCTCTGTAATCTATGGAAGACACAACGACGCGAAGCGCAACGTCCGGTGTTCGGTGCGGAACGAAAAAGGCCTCGCAAAACCGGGCGCATCCGCAGATACGTCGACAAGTGAAAGTGCATTTTGTAAGATGACTGTAACTGCGGATAATGGCGTGTGCAGCCGCCACCGACGCCCCAGTATGTCAGCAACGATCGTCGTGGGCAACGGCGCGTTCGTCTCTTCTTTCTCGTCGTCGTCGTCGTCGTCGTCCTTATTGTCATCGTCGTCATTGTCCACGTTGCCCTCGTGACACGTTGCGGTTCAGCATGGATCGCCTGCAAGTGAAAAAACGACGCGCAGTTGCAAACGTAATTAGTCGATTTAACGTCTCGTCTAAGCTCAGTGACCTCGCGACCATGCTCTTCATCGATCTCGATTAATCATTTATGACGTTGACTTTCTTTCGTCGCTGAAGAAAACCACGAGTTGGTGGTTATGCGCGTGCTTCTCCCAAGGTCGTTGCAGCTACTACCGCCCAAGGAGGAAGAGGAAGTCAAAGGGGCATGACCCTTCATGGAATCGGTGAAAGGAACAGGATTCGAACGTCGATCGTCTTTTGTAGTCACGTGGTTTCACCAACGATAACATGGAAACTATATTGAATTGTAATTGAAGAAGTTTCTAGTTTTCTGAACACATACGTACGCTGTCTCGTTTAGATTTCTAGAAGCGTCCGATGTAGATCCGATAACGCGATATCGATACGAAGGATCGTGATGCTTTTTTTTAATATTCATATCGTTCTAAACGTAACGTGACGATCGTTTTAAAAGTAACATTATCGTTATCGATATAATTTTATTTCTTTTTTTCTACGCCTTTTTTCTTCTCGATCAAGATTCAAATTTATCTTCGATAAATAACGATAGGTCGTTCCACTTCGCGCAGGCAACAGATAAGTGTTTCCTGTCGTTAACTCCGATGATTAAGAAGCCGTCTCTTTTCTCTATTTTTCGAAGCAATTTTTGATCGTCCTGTTTCGTTAACGAGCCTCGACGCAGCCAGTCGTCGGAAGATAACGCATCCTGTGGCTGCTAGTCATGCGAGATTTTCTTGTTGCTGTATTACAGACCTGAATTTGTGGAACAAGAGTATCAGTCAACGATGGAGGAAATTGAGAAGGAGATGTTCAGTTCAGGAGACTTCGGAACCTCAGGAGGCTCTGATACAAGGCGGAACGACCCAGGGGGTTATTCAACCAGTGAGGTCCAGCCCGACTAGCAGAGAGTCTTCGCCTGCTGCAAAAAGTCTTCAGGATGGCAGTTCACCGAAGAAATTGTTACAAACTAGCTCCTTAAGACTGCCAGGTAATTACCTATATCCTTCTATTTACTAATATTACTAATTCCAATTACGAATTCAAATAGAAACTAACATTCGAGCCTCGTTTAGGTACCACCAAGGGTATCGCTGATATTCAGCACGTATTACGAAGCAAATTCAGTAAGATAAACGCTGGCATCAGAAAGAGGAAGGCTCTGAGCGTGACGGAAGTGTTCTCGCAAAAGGATAACGCGTCGAATTTCTACGTGCCCAGTCCCTTGACCTCCTCGAGCAGTCAAAACTTTGACGGAGAATACGATTCTAGCGAACCGACTTCCCTTCCACCCTATCCTTTCCACGACAATCTCGAGACGCTGGCAGAGGGCAGCGTGCCAAATTCTCCGAATTGCAGCAGCCCATTGACCAACAACAACAAGACGTTCACGTATTCGCAGAGCAGCAGCGCTTATGATTCTCCGGTACTGAGTCACGATCATAGCCAAAAGGACGCGTACGAGAACGTATTGTACTCGAATTCGTCTCCCGGTTGTTGCCCGAGGTCTAGGGGAATATTACAACGGAGCAATTCCGAGAATCGTGACGCCGGCAGACAGCAGGATCACTCGTACGAAAATGTTCGTTTCCAACGAGGTCATAGGTCAGAACTGACACCATCCGTCACCCCCCATTCCGACAGGCATCTGGCAAGGAGCAACTCGGAGACGAGGGATCATCATTCGTACGAGAACGTCCACTTCCAAAAGAACTCGAAGCATAGAAATCAGTCTGACTCGTCGTTCGAGGAGATTCACATACCGAGGGTGACGCCCAGAAAGAGGGTGACCGACTTCAAAGTCGGTGGACAGGTGAACAATTACTCCAACGGGCCTGGTTCCCCGTGTATGAATAAAGAAGAAGGGCCGTCCAGTTTGGGAGCTGATAGAAGCCCTGGTAAGAAGACAACCAGACGAATGAACAGCAGAAGCGTCGCCAATATTCCTAGTTCCTCCGGTGCCGGTTTGAAGACCTGGCAAGTGAGTAAAGGACGAAAAAAGATTTTTTATTGGTCGTTTATCATTCGTTATTTCTTCGTTACTTTTCACAGGGTACGCAAGATACGGACGAAGGCCTGAATACCGACTCCGAACTCGAAGACATCGACGAAGCTGGCGAGGGTGAAGAGTCGAGATTCTGCACCCTACCAAGGCCAGGCAAGGGTGGCGCGTCATTCACGATACTGACAGCCAGATTTCTAAAAGGTCCTGGACACAAAGGACTTGGTTTTAGTATCGTCGGCGGTACGGATAGTCCTCGAGGGAATATGGGAATCTACGTGAAGACAGTCTTTCCTAATGGCCAGGCTGCTGATCTTGGAACCGTCAAAGAAGGTACGATACTATCGTAATTGTCATAATTCTTTGAACGTCTTAATGCAATTATCGTCGATTCGAGATGAAACGAAACACTCTGTTCCAGGGGACGAAATTTTGTCGATAAATTCGAAACCTCTTCACGGTATGACGCACGCCGAAGCGATCGCCGAGTTCAAGTCCGTGAAAGCCGGGGACGTGGTACTACACGTTGGACGTCGCGTCAACAGAAAGAAACGGGACTCCTTGACATTACCACCTGCCGGCCCGGCACCGCGTCAACAAATCAAGTGAATCGTTGATCTCCTTCTATCGCATTCCGTGTGAAAATATTACGTTTCTGTTTCGTATCTAAGCGCTTCGGATGCGCGCGAACAAAGAATTCCGACTTTTCCAAGGACCATAGCCTATGTCTGCGAAGATATTTTCCTTTTATTAGATACTGTTAATGACGTGAGCGGGTCTGCGTTGACCCTGCGCAACAACGAACCAATCTCATTTTTCACCATTTTTTGGTAACCATCTCGGTTGTGCACGTGCGTTTCAGAATGTGTTCGGCATAGCATCGCTTCGTGAGCAGATATCACGAGGAAGATTACATTTTGCATTTGTTATTTTAGCGTTTATTGTTCGAGGCGCCCTGTGTCGAGGGTGATGCGATTAAAAAGTTGCGAGACGGTTACTCATTTCGGCGCCAATTCGTCGCGTATTTGAGCTTCGCGCGACGAAAGCAGTTCAAAGCGGTGAACCGCTTGAAAGAGGCTTAAGCTCGTGTCTGTATCCGCGGAAGTATTTTCGAAAATCCAATGGTAAATTTATCGAGAGAGGTTCCTACTTTTTGCCAATAACAAAGATCCTATGATCCTTCGGATAGAAGAGGTAAAGCGAGACGGTCTCGAGGCGAAGATAGCCAACGAGCTATAGACAAATCAAAGATGGTATAATCTTATAATATCGTACTATTTACTCGTATTCGATGTATCAATATGTCTAATCTCGATAACGTTTAATTATTCTATTAATAATCACTGAAGTTACTACTAGCGTTATCAACTGTTTAAGGCTCAAGCCGCCTTCCTACTTTTTTCTCGTATTCAACTTTTTACAAGCATAGAGCGTATTTTTGTCAAAATTTATTCACGTTTTAATCCTCGCACGGAGTCTATTTTTTCAAAGTGATCTCGATGTTGAAATAACGAAACCGCGCGAACGCGGACAAGCGAAAAATCCGAGTCCTCCGGTTCGAGTAGCTAATAAATTACCATTTATTTTTGTAACGCGTGTGAGTCGTCATGGGAGAGAACGAAATCTGTCGCACGAAACATCGAACGTACGTTGATCTATCAACGAATCGAGAGAAAACAAAGCTAAAGGAAAACAAATGTAAAAGAGTGATGCTCTTGTCGTTCAGGGGCGCTGCAATCTCTGAAATGGCCTGATCGAAGGGACGCGCATAACAGGATGTCCAATTTTCCACGTTGCCGCGAGCAAGGTTCGAATTATTTTTTAACTACCTTTGCATAGAGTAACGATGATCGCCCAAAGATGAAACCCAAAAAATATTTTTACTACGAGAAGAACGAGTCGTGTCAAACGGAGAAACGCATATCTATAGATTAGAGTGTGTGTGTGTATATATATATATATATATATATATATATATATATATATATATATATATATATATATATATATATATATATATATACACGTATATATATATACGTGTACGTATATATATATATATATATATATATATATATATATATATATATACACGTATATATATATATAGTATATATATATAGTATATATATAGTATATATATATATACACGTATAGTATATACACGTATAGTATATATATATATATACACACACGTATGTAGAAATATATATTTTGACGAATCGAATGAGATACGTTTATTTTAAGGCAAAGAGATTGTTATTAGTATCTAGTCCATCTATAATATCTTCCGTTTCATCAGAAACATTTCGATTCTTTTCCTTTTCTTTTTTACTCTTTCCTCTTATCTTATTATAGGTATCGATATTGGGAAAATAAGCGAGAAAGAAAAAAAAATAAATATATATATATATATACACATACATATACCTATCTGTACGGTGATATAAGTATAATTATATATTTCTTATATCGATTTTTCAAAGTGTAACGAAGCCAACGTGAGCGATCAATAAATTGGACTTGAAGGTATCGCCTGTCGGACGATGTTATTTCTCGATAATATATTTCATGACTGTGTTGTGTATCTATGTTGGAGAATCTGAGTCTGGTTTGTTGCCCGTGGAGCGGTTAATAATTTTAGAACGAATGCAAAAAAACTTACTTATGTAAGATTCGAACTATTTAACACTTTGATAGAACGATAAATTGGAAAGGAAAATTTGACCAAACGAACTTGAGCTCCAAAGTAATAAACAACGGTTCGAAATAACAAACGAAAAAAGATAAATTGGCACTCTTCAAACGCGACAATGAATTTCAATTTCTAATCTTCGTCGTTCATTTTCAATCTTTTACAAATTGCGAAATATTACTTATCTAATTAAATTGCTCGAGGTCGATAAAACTGAGTAAACAGAAACAACGAGCGGTTTCCTGCCTCGGCAATGTTCCTTCTCATAAAAACATATGTAAATATGCAAATTAACGAACGACTATACTTAGCAATTAGCGATAATTCTCAATTATGGTAGTAAAAACGATGTAATTTGTTATCGAAATCCCTTTGTGTTCATTCCTGGACAATTCACATTTGCCGCGTCAAAATTCACTTCATGGAGATCCACAAAGCTGCAATGGCACGTAACATTCCTGAAATCGTGAAATTAACGTGGAAAAATTCATCTTCGATACTGTCACTCTCGTTCTCTTCCTTTCTTTAACTAAGAATTTCACTTACGTTAAAATTCTTTAACTAAGAATCCATATACGTAGTTGTATCAAGATCAAATCCACGCACACACACACACACACACACATATATATACATACTTGGCGAATAATTTTTCTTCTTCGTCTATCTAACAGATCGCCATAAAGTTGTTGTCACTGTAATTGAAAATCCTCACTGCGAGATCGACTTGGGCAAACGTAGACAGAATGAGACGAATGTATCGAACCGTTTCTTTTTGGCTTTATTAATTTATCCGTGTCAACGATATTACAGAGAACGATTATAAAAATGTACGTTCGTAATTTCTACCCTGTTGAATGACTGATCCTATATTTGATTCGAACACGAGCTAATATTCCAGCACAATCGATCGAAGACAGTATTTCCACGATCGATCAATCGATGATCTATTGAACTCGCGCGTACGACAAAAATGCCTATCTACTGTGCACGCGTGTTAGGCAGCACGGTTATCTGTTTTACGACAAAAGAAACATATAAAAAAAATTCCATCGCTCGATGGCGTGTGTATATCTGTTTTACGATACATGTGTATAGATACAACTCGATGTTGTCGCATGGATGATACGAACTACTTGCAGGATATTACTGTTTATTATGTTTTCTACTTACTATGCGGCATCCAAACTAAATAAATAGTTCGCATAATGGAAACGGATTTGCAGCGATCGTAATTGCATTCTCACGAAAAAGATTCACATATGGTCTTGTTTCACCTCTTCCCGTTGATAATTGCGGATTATCGTCGTTTATTTCATACGGCTAAACTCGTCCGGGTGTATCCGGCGATCCTCGCAGAACCGCCAGCGTGTAGTTACTATTAGCGACACTTCGAGTAACAGAGACTTCGCGGAGAGAGGAAATAAGGTGATCACAATCGCGAGAGATCATTCAGACGGAGCTGATCAGAAAGCGGTCAGTCTTCTCGAAATGAACGAACGATATCACCGATTAATCTGGCAGAGTGTGTAGTCGTTCGTTGGTTAGTCGAATTTATCGGGAATTAATAAACAAGCAAGAGGCATAAAGAAATACGAGAGAGAAAGGAGGCAACGATAATAACTCTGCCTTAACTCGTCATGAGAATACGATCTACGTGTGAGATAGCCTAAACTCTATGTTTTAATTATAATCCTCGATCGATCGAGTCGAACGAAGAACAAACACGTTTCAGATCTCGTTCACGTGCTGATGAATATTGTATGCCCTTCCGCCTCTTCTCGACTCCTTCGGCACCACGGCCAGGTGCTGCGGCTCGATCTCCATTTGCTCGATCCTTCTATCGTTCGAGCTTTTCTCCGACGAAAATAATTCAGAGGGTTTCGAATAAACGAACGTCGTCTCAGCTCCGTTCGATTGGCCAATCGTAGCTGAACCCTTCAACACGTTGTCTTGCGCACTGAGCAGTTGCTTGAATCGTTCGTCGTTCTTCTCTTCTTGATCCCAATGAACTCGAGCAGACCTGGAAGTTGTGGATGGGATGGCACGTTGGCTGCTTGCTTCTTGATGATTGTTCCTGTTGGTCAGGTTCAGTTTTGGATTCAGATTAAGTCCAAGCCATTGAGAGAAAAGAGCTATCCCTTGTTCCGCGCTGGCTGAAACCGCTGCTATGAATTCCTCCGTGTTCAACGAATCCTCCTCGTCCTCTGTAGTCTCGGTGGTTTCCGTCGTCTCGATAGTGCTGCGAGGAAATTCCAGTTACGAGGAATTAACGATAAAAACGTTCGTAGTCGAGCTACGATGGCGGTCGAATACGAATGAAACGACACCTCGTAATTGGATACGCGTCTCGTGTATCGTTCGCCAAACAGTTTTCAAAGATCGTACTCACGCAGGGGCTTCGATCTGTCGCACCACCTGATTGAAATTGAAGC
Organism: Bombus huntii; assembly: GCF_024542735.1. Classification (NCBI taxonomy): domain Eukaryota; kingdom Metazoa; phylum Arthropoda; class Insecta; order Hymenoptera; family Apidae; genus Bombus; species Bombus huntii. The sequence continues at coordinate 6,677,343 of NC_066245.1, read as the reverse complement.
ATCCCATGTGGTAAGTGGCTTGCGGTGTGCCCAGCAGTGCGGGCTCGATTACCAGGCAACCGTCGTAACCAGCTTCCGCCTGCTTAATCGACGTAAATTTCGCGCATATTTGCGCCAGATCTGACAGAAGGTTCATGCAGGTTGGCCTGTTGGATGCGTCCACTGTAAAATGTCGTAAATGATACTAACTTCTCTTTGAAGCTGCCTAAATATAATAAAGGAATATTCGTCACATCTAACTGTAGAATAGAAAATAATTCTGTCATTCATTACCGATCTTAATGGTAGCATTGTGTACGGGATTATCGCCGTAGCTGAGGTTCAACGAGATATTCTGCTCCTTCTGCTTGATGTTGATGCACGCTCGACCATCCAAGTCGTCCACCACGAGACCACCACCGATCGCCGTCGTCAGATTTAGATCGATGCAACACAAACAATTGGAAGTTTGACAAAGACATTGCGACTGCGGCGCGGTTGATCTGCCCACGGCGTCTGGAATATCCCAGGAAAGTAGCGTCTCTGTCGTGAGAAAAAATACAAAGGCGCATCAGAGAAACTCGACAAGAGAAATGAGATCGAAACGAAAGTCGTCGATCGAAAGTCGACGAAAAATATCGTCCCCGATTTCCATCCACCAGTCGATATTCTCGAAAATTTCTCTCGGCGCGTGTTGACATCGTTTCGATTTCTCTACGCTCTACGAGCTGCCGAACCTTCCTCCGCCGAAAGGCTTTGTCATTCTCTTCTCGAAACGACAAACAAAGTGCGCGTACCGCAAAGTGTGTCGCGTCACACTCATGCGTCAGAAAGATGCCTCTATCCGCAAACTTTCTCGCGTTACTGGGACAAGTTACCGACATCTTACGATCCGCGATAGAAGGTAAAACACGGAACAACGAATTCTTTAAGTTAAAAAAAAAAAAAACAGAAAATAAGCAGTTCTCGATCGAAATAACGAAACATGAAGGCGATCGAGAGAAATGGCCGAACGTAGCACGCGCCATCGTGTTAAAAAGCGAATTATCGCAGAAGAGGGCCGCGATTGGTATGCGAACGTCGAACTTTTGTTTACCAGCGCGTCACGAACGTCGGCGTACGTATTTTCAGTCACGAACGTCGAACTTCCGACGTTCGTTGCTTGGAGAATGTCCAATGGATACTGCAAAAAACCGCGAGAAACGTTTCCACGAGAGCGTAACTAATCCGTGTTGCTCACCGAGCAGTCCAGCGGAAGACACCACGACGACGGCGGTGGTCAACAGCACCAGAATCGTGAACCTGACGGCCATCACCAACAACAGTTGTTTCCCAGATATTCGTACAGGGGCGATGAGTCGATTTTCGCGATGAACTATCGCTGGAAACTCGTGGACAGAAACTCCAACAACCAACTAGCAGCTGTCAAAAGGACTCGCGCGTCGAACAGGCCTGGAGATCCTGCCCAGCAAGGAAGCAGCTTAAATCTGGGCACAAAGCCGGGCGCGGGTCTCGGATCGGTGATCGGCTGGCGGTCGGCACGAAAACTGGCGACAGGATTCGCCACAGCGACGATGAGGTGCCACGCCATTGGCCGAGGTGCGGAGGTAACAACGGGCAAAGAACCTCATCTGGGTGACCGGGTGACCTCCTTCGGCAACCTGGTACCAGGAGAACTTACGCGACTGTCCTCTCTAGCGATGCTCGGTTTGCTCATTGGGGGGCATCGACAAAAACCACGGTGATCTTCTTTTCGTATAGTTAGGATGTCGTTCAGAGCACATCGGTAAAAGCAATCTCTTTTTCCCTGCGTTTCTTTCTATCAGAATTTTCATCGCCCCAACAGTCCGACGATTTCCTTCATTCGCTGCGATGCGAATTGTTTCTTCGGATTTAGCAATGGATAAAAGTGAAAATTCCCGATCAAAGTGGCAAAAATCAGATTTTTACCAATGCAATTGAAAAACCAAAATCTAAATAAGGACTTTGGTATCTAGATATTATAAGAATATATTTCTATACACGTCAATTCTCCACGAATGCATAAAGATCCACAGTCTAATAATAACGTCCGTTTTCTTTCCTTGCTTCTCTAACCTGGATCGTAACGAGCGTAATGACAGTAATACGAGATTAACGAGACCACGATCACCATACTTCTCCGAGTATTCTTCTTTTTCCGGTAATTATATTTTCATCGGCCATGCCTTTGACTCGTAATATTCCTGGCTTTCCCTGATCGATCGCGCAAATACGGAAATAAATAGATTTGAAACGAAAGGAGAAGGAAAAGCGTACGCATGGTTGGCCGCGGGCAAACAGAATCGTCGTTCCGCTTGGACACTTGGTGAATCGCGCCACATATATATTACGTATATACAGCTACTCTATATAATATATTTCGATATCGTTATTTTTGCGGACCAAAGGATGCAAGAAGATGAACGGTAGCGATACGTCTGACGATTTATTAAACGTCCGCTCGATACTTAATTTCCTGTTTACAAACTGCAGGCTGCTCCCGATTGCATTATGTTTTCGAAACGAACACCAGCATCCCTTGACGTTACGTAAAAACTCGTTTCCCTTGATGACCCACATATCCTCGGCGTCGTTCATCTCGTCGCACCTTTTAGAAGCCCAGAGGACCATGGACCCCATTATCTTAAAATACACCAGAGTCGAACGTGTGCATCCCCGACAATAATTATCCAGCCCTCCTCAACGTTTGACAGCCTGAATTCCATTGTGCAGTCTTCATACCGACGAACAAGTATTAACCAAGGTAAACCACTCCTGACCGCTACTTTCTTCGACCCACTAACCGGAGAAAGGCCCCATCTCGACCATCAAAACACGCTTCGGACTGGCCATCTCGGTTGATTTTATCAGCGAACGTTTGTCATCGTTTATGATACTTGAAAAATGTCACGATACCAACTTGATGGCTCGTGATTTTGCCAGGATAAATCTTCCGGCTGAATGGGTAAATCTTGGGTAAGTAGGTAAAGTCTATAAATAAGAATAAAGGTAGGAGATTCGTAAGGCTAATCAGTTGGATACGAGACCAACGACCAGTTTGAAGGTCGGTGAAAAGGTCCGATAATTGTAACGTGGTAAGAGCGAGTTGCACGCTGGACGAATAAAGAATTTCCGGCATGCTCATTGTGGATGCACCGCGATTACCTCGAGACAACGTAACTTTATGGCGATAGAAATTTTTGCGAAGTGGGACTGTCTATTACAGACGTCGTGATCGAGGTTTGTATTATACCGTCCAAACATGCTTGAAACCTACATAAACGTTTACTGCCATTTGTATTACAATTTAACGCGTTGACTATCGTCAACAGTGACCCAAGATGCTAATTTTCTTTCTTCTTTTTTTTTTTTTTTTTGGATGATTAAAATGAGATAAACTTCGCTAAAGAATCTCGATTAAAGAAGAACGACGAGAATGATTTAACTAGATAACCACGTTAGAAAACAGTGCGCAGATACGACATAATATTTTACAAAAATGAAACGTTACGATGCAGTATATTTCTTAAAGAGGAGAAAAAGAGGAAAAGGTAATTCAGACGAACTATCTTCTATCTGTTATAAAAAGCCATTATTGCTTTGGACGGGTAGGTTAATAAACGTTACATCACGTCGATTCGATGTACATCACGACGCAAATTGAAATTCATTCGAGGATCAGAAACAAGAACTTCTCCTTTCTGATTTCGCGATCTCGCCGTGTTATGAGATGAATCATCGTGGTACCGTTCGAGAGTAAGTCTTTCATCGAAGATGAAAGGTCGCTAGCATTTGGCTCGAACGTACTTGACCCTGGTATCGGTTCAAGGCAAAGCGAAAAGCCGCTTTGATTTTCAACGGTGCAACGTGGAGAATCCGATTTGAGGAACCGATTGGGGGAGATCGCACACGATCGGTATACTATACCCTGGCTGGTAGGGAATCGTTGTCTTATTTACCCAGAGCGAATTAGAATGCTTAATAATCGTAGCCTCGGTCGAGACAGGTGGTGGTGGCTTGACCGACTTTTAAAGAAACCTTGGGGGGAGTTGGGCGGCATCTTCAGTTAGACATTGGCCTCCGCAAGACGAAGAGTCGGAAAAAAGAGCTGAAGGGTGCGACGAAGAGAGACGTCCTTTTCCAACGATCCTCTTCACTTCTATACGAAATTTTCGTCTGGTATATACTTTCTGTCAGTAGCACAGGTCAGTGAAAAATGGTTTTCTAGTTTCGTTAATTTCTTCTTCTTTTTCACCGAGACGCTTTCAGTTTCATCGTTAATGGAAATAGCGCTCTAATCTAATCTAATTCTAATCAATTCTTTATCTCTGATTCTATGTAATGTAGGCTTCTCATTGTTCCAATTATACCCGAGACTTTTAACTCGAGCGAAGAAGTTCAATTTTCTGTCACGTTATTAATCGTAGTAACTAAGTCCGGAAGGATCGGACACATACCTACGCGTACCTGATCACCGTTTCTCGTGACGTGACCGCATATTGTTCCGCACAAAGCTGACTGACGCGTGTGCTTCCTGAAGCGTTGTTCAGGTACCATCCGAACGGTGAACTTCTTGCAAGAGACGTCTTTGGCCGTGACCGTGATTTAGGTCAACCGGTCGCAGACAAGAAGTTAGCACGCGTCGTGACGAGCCCATTAGTCGAAACAAGAGGAAAAAGTCGTTCCTCCTACGAGTTCGCTGCTCGAAATGATTGGTCCCGTCGGAGGATCAACCGCGCGTTTCACCCTTTGCCGAGCTATCGTTAACGAGCGTGAACACGTGGTCGCATTGTTCACGGATCTCTAACATCCGGCAGTTCTGCGTGACAGCCGACGTTCCGTTAGCTTCCCTCTATTTCGGATCTGTATCTGCACGGTTTGCTTTCAGAAACGAAGACAGCATCGTTGATAAACCTTGATTCATAAGTCTAATAAATAATAATTATTCCGTTTGAAAAGGGTAAGGAACAAAGGAACAAAGCTTTGTAAATCGCCAACAGGAAACGGTGTACCTATTGTCCTCGTTAAAATTTACTGCAATCGCTGGCTAAGAGATAGCGTATCGTTCGTAGCGCGTTGAATATCAATACGTTTCGATATAAGATCTTCCCTTTGTGCAAAGCCGAGTGACAGCGGTAGGAAAATACGGAGAATGTCAAGCGCATGGCTGACCTTCGCGAGCGTACGATGCAAACGATGAATATTCGCGTCCGTGAATCTTTAGGCTTTGTCGACTTAAAAACTTTGTAGGATGTACTCGTGTCATCGTCATACTTTGATTTACAGGACAAGAGCGAAGATGCGGCTGTCGATGGTGGTCGAGTTGTTACTGATCGTCCTTCTGATCGCGTTCGCCGCTTACGGCAGAGTGATCGGTAATGATTTTCAAGAGTTTCCACATTGTTAACGTCAATTCTTGTAATGGCCTGGTAATTTCACGTGACTTCCTTGCTTGTAGAAAGGAAACGTTTATTGAAGGATTGAAGTTAATAAGAGATATAATTTCGAAGGATGAAGTCACTTCTTTTAGAGGTCTAACGAACATAACTTAAAAATTGTGTTCGAAAATTACATGTTCCTACGTAACACGGTATATCCTTGCTAAAACGTAAAATTACTCACGGTAGAAAATAGATTCGGAAAATTTATTTTCTTCAATTTCCTCGCGCTCCCTGTTCCTGAAAAAGGCAAACGTGCATGTATATACGCGATGAATTTATTAATTCCATAGAGCGCGATGAGAAAGCAGAAGATAGAGCGATCAGGGATGTGAGCGGTTCTGAACAGAGTAACGTCGGTATATCGACGTTATCGTTGAAACAGGCAACCGACAACGTGAACAGATACTGCACTTGCAATGAGAACATATGCAATTGCTGCAGAGACTTCCATATACCGTTGGTGCAATTACAAGGACCAGGTAAGCGTTGTGTTATTTAATTGAACGTAATAGAACGCGGCCATTAGAAAGGATAGTAATAAAGGAAACGGGACGATAAACAAATGTCGCGTTGTTAGATCCTTCATAGACTATTCGTTGAAACATCGTTGCATGTAATTAAACGCGAGCATGTACACAGAGTGTCCAAGACTGATACCAGTTATCGAGACGATAAAAAAGCGTCTATACAGAAACCTCAATGTTTATTTTTGAAGTTACGAACTGTCGAATCGCTACTATGATGTAATAAAAAAAAAAAATACTTTTAATATTGTCAATATCGCGAAAATAGAAGTTTTGCGACACTCGGTGTTGTACGATGTTCGTACGAAGCTTGATAGAAAATTTTTTGGATGAATCGCAGCACAACATATCGGGTTGGCAACTTGCTGAAATCGACCAAGATAAGGATTGCATATCTAAATATTTTTACGTACATGAAAAAGTCCGTGTGCTAGAAATGTGCATAAAAAAATGTTACTAAAACGCCTCGATTATCCGCGATAGTACATAATTAGATGGTATTCCGTATACTTGTTAAAGACTTGAACAAGAATATCGTCCATTACAGGATGTGCATCATTGCAATACTTGCAAGGGGATAATTTGGCGGTGCAGCTTAGCTTCGGTGATAACATTCTAACAAGCACAATCGTAAATGGTAAGTACTTGCGTCGCTCATACATTTCAGAGTCTGGAGATAGCGTCACAAGCGCCATGCAATGTCACAGATTTATCTCTGTTTGAAAGCTCACGGCACAGCCAGAAAAATTATTTGCCTGAAAAGTGTGTTAATCGTTTAGCAAAACGATGTGAAAAGTCTGCCGGAATTCAGGAAATGCGTCGAGACTTTCACGACTAACGTGTACGCGCCGCACTTTTAAAAGACGAGTGCGCTTTATCGGTTCGAAAAATGTTTACAAAAAATTGAAAAACTGTGTTAAAAAGTCGATATCTCCTCTGTGTTTGTTCGCCGTGAGACGAATGCTACGTCAGAAATAAAGTATTTATAACGTATAAACATCATTCGATCGACTTGCGTCGCGACCGTTCGAGGAGAAAGTGCGGCATACATTAAACGAATAAGGAAACACGTTCCCTAAACGATTTCTATGATTACTATGACGATCTACGATGATTTGATATGACGCTTGATACGCTATGGGGTTTTAGGAAAGAATCCAAAGCCCGTATGCGTCCCATTACCTGGAGGGTTTACGAAATTCTGTGGAAGAATTTATTCCATTAAACGGGATGCTAAAAATCACTTCAAAGCCTGCCTTGGACTGGAATTACAATCAGCGACAGAACTCGAGGCTAGTTTACGCGTTAGCTGCTTTAGGTAATGACACTTATTTCATAATAATATTCATTAGTCGATAATATTTTTACAAGTCATACAGAAAGAATAAAATGTTTACGCAATTGCCATATCATAGATTTGGCCCTGACGGTCTAAAGTTGCGCCCAGCAGAACCACTTCCGGTAGTCGAAGCCGAGGCCCCGGAAGAAGACGACGATGACGATTTCTTTGGCCTCGGTTCGGACGATGACGACGAAGACGATGATGCCGAGGATAATGCACCGTTGGCTAACTCCGTACCAAATTCTTCCGCGGAAGAAGACGAGGAAGAAGACGACGACGAAGATGTTCTTGGATTCGGAGCTCTATTAGATATTATAACTGGCGAAGATGAGACCGCAACGAAGAAACCAAAAGTAACAACGCCTCCGCCTCTTCTCCACTTCACGATTCCAATTCTAAGTAAGCCGACATCGTCACCAGTAGATTCTAACGTCGCAAGTAACGTTGCCACTAACGATTTCGAAGAGGACAACGAGTATAATCAAGAATCCTCGAACATGAGCGGAGAAGGCAATATCGAAATAAATGAGGAATCTGCAGCGACCGATACGACGGGTAGCGAAGCCGAAGAGATCGTTACACAGGTCTCCAATAAGATAGCTTCCTATACGAAGCCGGATAAAACACCGATTAAGAAATTCACAGCGGTTGATACGAGTACGAAAAAGCCAAGCATCACGAGCTCCAGCATCAACGCAATCGAAAATGAAACGAACAAGAAGAAGAAACCCTTGAAGAAACCGATTAAGGGCGAAGAAGACGACGATGACGATATTCTAGGAGATAGTCTAGACGACGATGACGACGACGACGATGAGGATGAAGAGATTTTAAACGACGACGACGATGATAACGAGAAGGACAGCGAAGCAGAGGAGGACGAAGATGAGAAGGTTGACGGAAGTGAACACGAGAATCACGAGGACGAAGACGAGAAAGGCGAGATCGAAGATTTAGATGACGACGACGACGAAGAAGATGCAGTGATCAGCGCGTTGGTTTATGACGAAAAAGAGAATGGAAAGAAGAAGGGCAAAGTGAAGAAGCATCACCAGTCTTCCGAAGCTTACGATGATGACTCGGATTATGAATTAGGCTTGACCGGGCTTTTGGCAAGAAGCAGGCATTCGAGAGACAATCGTCAGAGCAAAGAAATGAGATTCTAAGTCTTATATTCATGCTCGCCCCGTTCTATACACGTATAGAATAATCAAAAGAAACCGTGAGACGATAGTTTTCCAAATAAATCAATCGATTATCGGCGAAGATTGAGTCCAAAGTTTAAGTAATCGTTCAAGATTGGACTTCTTTGTTAAATCGAGGAATATATGTTAAGAAGTATGGAGACTGATAGCTTCTTTTTTTTTTTTGATAAGAATCGTTTTATTATTTAATTAACTACTAGTAGATAACAACATATGTATAATACTTTTTGTAAAAAGCTTCTCTGCTAATGTTATTCGGACATCATGATAATAGATATGATAGAGTTATACATATTAAAATGTAACTTTTATAAAAAGTCGCCATATAGATCTGTGCAAATAATTTAATGCTATTTAAGACAGTAATTAATGTAATTTATGTACGGTCGTATAATTAATTTATTGAATCTGTAATTAAACATATACCCTTATTAAACTTATATCTGCATTAAATAAACTTATATCAGCTTATACACAAACGGTATGTACTTTCTGCATGAAAAGATTGTTCACGGGGGATTTGAATGATTTCCAGCTTTTTGTTACTTTTATCACATACGTTTTTTGAATACATCAATCGAAGCAGTTCGTTATTTTGTACAAAAAGTAAAAATCTATTTACATCGACAAATAGTAGATCAGTTACACATCAATTTTAATGATTATCTCTAAATAAACTTTTCATTCGGTAAATAATAAATAAATAATTTCGAAATATAGGTTATAATCACAGTCAATAAATTATCCATCAGTGGGTCAAACGTTTTATCAGTAGAGATCGACAGTGCCCTACACAGAACTACAGAACTCACGCTTGAATTTCGTATAATCGATGAGCACGAAACGGTATATAAACACGGTATTACATTCCAATCGATATCATTTTGTGGGTTCAACCGATCGGCAACGCACCTTTCTCTTCTTTCTTCGCCAAAATCATGTTCAAATTGTGCAGCGTTTTTGTGACACTCCTCCTAGTACAGACAGCCTGGTGTTCTACGTCTCACGATAAAAATATTAAAGCTCTTCAACAAGGTAACCCATAATTTTTATGACAATCAAAGTGTTAAAAAGAATTTCATTCGGAAACAGATAGTAATTTTAGACACTTGGCTCGTTTCATGAGACAATTTTATACTGAATCGATTATATTTACATAGTTCTGGCCAATTCAGTGACGTACTATGACCCGAATACCGGAACTGAGCTAAACGAAGAGATAATCGATTTAAAACTAAATAATTCGATTGCTACAAAGATATATCGACGTTCGCTATGCCACTGTAAGGAGAACAGTTGTAACTGTTGCGTCGGTATTCGTTTCGTTGGTTTTAATGGCCCAGTGTGTATTAGAATTACAATCGATACAGACAGTAAAGCTATCATAACCGCAGACGGAGACCCAATATTAACACATCGCTTTAGAAGTAAGAATTTTCTTTTCTTTTCTTTCTGTATATTTATCGAACTGTGCTTTCTCACGATATATTTTAATTATAGTGCATCCACGCCCGATATGTGTTGGTCTTTCCAACCTTATAAATATTTGCGGTCAATTCGACTTTTATTATATTAATAACCATTTGCGATCTTGTACGAGCATCGATCTTCAGTTTCTCTTCCTTCGATTTTCGGGATTCCGATTTCCATGCGTTCAAATTGGCGATGACGGGATCTCTATTGCCAGTCTAGGACTGTTACCGAATCAGATTGGCACGGAGTCAGAGAATCAAGTAACCAACCCGGAAATATACGACGAAGTAGATTTCGAACAGCAGGATCTGGAAGTTCATGACAATCAGATGTCAATGTTGACTCCCGAGCAAGAGGCACAAATTGGACAATTAAAATTGCGATCACTAAGAACGAATTAATATCTGCGTAAAATGACATAGTTATTATTAACTAAAAAGTAGCGGTAATTTTATTCGTTAATTTAAAGATTAATTTCTAGTACCTATTGTTATTATTGTTATAGCTATTGTTATTATGTACCTTATTATTGTAACGTACAGTGTATAATAATGTTGGACCACGTCTCTATGGTCATACCTGTTATCGTTTCTTACTATTTGTACCGAGACAGTATATCGAATAAAATGCGAATATTTCCAAGTACCCAAAAATCACCAAACATCTCATCAAAGCCTGCTTTAGACTGAATTTAGAATTAGCGACAGAACTCGAAGCTAATTTACGCGTTAGCTGTGTTACATCAGGTGACTCTTTACGTAACCCAGAATCCATCCCTCGGTCGAGGCGGCCACTAGTTGTGCAAATATAATTAGTCGGACCACAATAATTCTTAATTGTTATAAAATATATTTAAGTCGAGACGTTCCTTATTGTTATTGCTCCATCAGGTAAAAAATGGGAAGGTTGCATTTTTCCCATGTTCAACGATCATTTCCACCCGCAAGCGACTAGTGGTGGGGCGACCAACACCCAACAATAGTTTTCCTCTGCGATAGCATCGTTACCGAACTTCACTGGTTTATCGTCCTCAGATCAGTCAACATCTCTTCGCTTGTTGTCATCCTTAGATTAGTCTATATCTCTTGATTGGTTTTCCATCTTTAGATCAGTCATCTGTTTAACTTATATTTGTACACACCGAGCGTATCTGTCTATATCTACACGTTGTTGGGATAAAATATATATTGTAATCTGTTATTCTCAGTGTTATAGTCAATTCAACCACCTCTGTTATCCTAACCGAAATAGGAAATCGACCACTTCGTGACGTCGATTATATTAGGTTGTCCGAAAAGTTTCTGTCGCTTTATAAGGAAATAATAGACGCAAAATGTTTTTTGTTTTATATTAGTTTATTCAATTATGCAGGAACATAATAATAGAAATAGAACGAAATGGATCATATCTGATTCAATAGAATTGTATCGGCATATGCGTCTTAGGACGTTTCGATACGAAGATGCTTCACATAGTTGTTTAGCCACAGAGGATTAACACTGTACGATGCACATAATGTAATAAACAAACTCTGGACAAAACGATTTCATGTTCAAACATGTTCAAACTTTTCGATACCCCCCTCGATCAGTACAAATGCACGACCAAGTTCTCCACGAGTCAGTAGTAGTGCGAATGAATATCAGTATCGAATCAATCTAACGAATCAGTATAACGATTAGTATCAGTACCGCAGTATCGCGCAATCTTATAACGAGTATCATCGAGCGAGCAACGCTTCCGATTAACTTTGTATTCTACATTTTAAAATATCTGTAAATATAGTTAACGAAATCAACTCGTTTCGTTATTGATTTAACCAACAACACGTCTCACCGTCCACCATAAAATGATATAAAACAGAAATTGTTGTTCATCTGTTATCGTAATGGGAATTTACGACTTCCGTTGGCGTGCTTCCACGCGATCGCATCTCTCCGCGAACGGTAGAACAAGCTGTTTTAGGTGATGATACGTATTTATTAATAGTATTTATTTATTGATAACATTTTTCTGTGAACTGTAGAATGAATAAAAGATATACGCAGTTGCAATATCATTGATTTGACCCTGACCCTCTAAAGCTACGTCCAATAGAACCATTTCCAGTATTCGAAGTCGAGGTTCCGGAAGAAGACGACGATGACGTGATTTTCTTGCTGAAGGACAATGACGAGGAAGACGATGATTTCGAGGATGGCGCACTATTGGCTAACTTCGTGCCAAATTCTTCTACGGAAGAAGACGAGGATGAAGATAACGTCGAATTATTCTCGGATTCAACACTCTTAGAAGAATCAAAAAAGATCACGGCCCGCCTCTTCTTTACTTCACAGTTTCAATTCTAAGGAAGCTGATATCGTTGTCGGTAGATTCTAGCGTCGGAAGTAACGTTGTCGCTAATAATTCCAAAGAAGACGACGAGTATAATCAAGAATCCTCGAAGATGAGAGAAGAAAGCAGTATCGAAACAAATAACAAGTCTGCAGTCACCGATACGACGGTTAACGAAGCCGAAAAAATCGTTAAAAAGGTCTTCAATAAGATAGAGTCCTATGCGAAGCCGGATAAAACACCGATTAAGAAATTCACAGCGGTTGATACGAGTACGAAAAAGCCAAGCATCACGAGCTCCAGCATCAACGCAATCGAAAATGAAACGAACAAGAAGAAGAAACCCTTGAAGAAACCGATTAAGGGCGAAGAAGACGACGATGACGATATTCTAGGAGATAGTCTAGACGACGATGACGACGACGACGATGAGGATGAAGAGATTTTAAACGACGACGACGATGATAACGAGAAGGATAGCGAAGCAGAGGAGGACGAAGATGAGAAGGTTGACGGAAGTGAACACGAGAATCACGAGGACGAAGACGAGAAAGGCGAGATCGAAGATTTAGATGACGACGACGACGAAGAAGATGCAGTGATCAGCGCGTTGGTTTATGACGAAAAAGAGAATGGAAAGAAGAAGGGCAAAGTGAAAAAATATAACCAGTTCTCCGAAGCTTACGATGATGACTCGAATTACGAATTAGGCTTGCCCCAGCTTTTAGCAGAAAATAGGCATTCGAGGAGCAATCGTCACATCAAAGAAACGAGATTTTTAGGTCTTATATTCATGCTCGTCCCGTTTTGTATACGTATAGAATAATGAAATAATCAAGGAACGATAGTTTCCGAAATCGATCAGTCGAATGTTTAGTAAAGACTGCCGTTCAAGATTGTTAGGCCTCTTTATTAACTCGACTTATCATTGTTAACTATGTTAAAAAGTGGAAAATCTGATAAATTCTTTTGTTATCATAAATCACTTTATTTCCTAAGTAATTAATGATTTTGAAAAATTGCTAATAGATAACAACAATTCAGTACTTGTTGAAGGAGCTCACGGACAAAGATTACTAATGGATTTTTTACGTTAAAAATGTAAATGATTAGGAAAATAATAAGGAATGTACTTCTGTGTTTGATAAATATATTGGGTCTGTAAATAAACGTATTAATTAAACATTTTATTATGTAAAATCCGATTTTAATATGTAAATATAAACTATGTAAATTACTTACTGTATGAAAAAGTATCTCAGATAAGATTTCATTTATTTCGATTTTTGTCGTTAATTTTTTTGTAGGTTGTACGTAAAAGTCATATAAAGATCACATACGTTTTTTTTTAATAGAATTGTATAATTTTGCACGCAGTAATCGATGCAGCTCGTTATTTTCTACGAAAACGTACGAATCTACTTATGTTTACAATCACTTCAGTAGTTATGTTTTAATTTTAATTTTTTTCTCTAAATGATTTTTTTGTTCAGCAATTAATTAACGATGTAGTTTGCGATAACAGACAAAAGTCAGATAATCATAATATCTACATATAGAGATATTTATAGTATAATATACACTATAAGGTATAACATAAGTATAGTATGTATATATATGTATATATATGTATACAGCATGGCGTATATTTATATATGTATTATCTATAAGTCGTTCAAATGATTATCAATCAAGATAATCAATACTTAACAAGTACTTTTTATACGTGCGTCTGTAAAAGTCACGTGCTGATTTCATCTAATCGATGAGCACGAAGGGATATATAAATATGGGATTCGACTCAAAGCAATCAAATCACATTTTGTGAAATTGTAATACACCTTGCTTTTCTTCTTTCTTCGCCAAAATCATGTTGTTCAAATTGTTGAACATCTTCGTGACACTCCTCCTGGTACAGGCTGCTTGGAGCGCTGCGTTGCACGATGAAGATATCGAAGCTTCTCAAGAAGGTAACAAATAATTTTTATGAAAGTCAAAGAATTGGAAAGAATTTAATTCAGAAGTAGATAGTAATTTTAAGCAGTCGGTTCGCTTCATAGGATAATTTTATATCGAATCGATTAAATTTTCGCAGTCCAGTCCAACTTAGTGTCGTATTATGATCCGTACACCGGAACTGAATTAGATGTAGACACGAGCGATGCTCTTGTTGCAATGATACAACAACGTTCGCTATGCAAAAGTGAACAGAACGGTTATGGCTGTTGCGTTGGTGTTCATGTCAAAAACATGAAAGCTTCATTATGTGCAAAACTTGTCAACGGTAACGACCCTAAGCTTGAAATAACCGTAAACGGAAAAACGATCTTCTCGCATTCCGCGAAAGGTAAGCTTTTTTATTCCTGTTTCTCATTCCTCTATACTTGTATATCAAACGATAATTTCTCATGATATATTTCACAATTGTTGTAGCGAACACACCTGAAATGTGTGGTAACATTTTCGAAGGAGTAAAAGTTTGCGAACAAACACAAGTCTCTGTTGTTAACAATGGTTTACGGGTTTGCGCGAACATCAGACTTAAATACGCTTTCTTTAAGAGTCACATAAACATCCCATGCTTTACTATTGGCAAACATGGTATCTCCGCGAACAATTTCGCACAGTTAGAGAATCAACAGGAAATGGAATCGAAAATGTACGACGAAATAAATTTCGAGCAGTAGACTCTGTCCAATCTGGATTATGACAACTACGTTCCAACGTTAGCTTCTGAGCAAGAGGCATAAATTGGTCAATTAAAAATATGAATACCAGAAATGAATTAATATCGGTGTAAAATTATATAGTTATTATTAAGTATAAAATTGTAACAATTTTATTCGTTGACTTAAAGATTAATCTGTAGAATTTATTGTTATCTTATCAGTATAATGTATAATAAAGTTGAACGAAATCGGCATAATCATACCTGTTATTCTTTTCTTGCTGTTTGTACCAAGCCAGTATATCGAATAAAACTACGCGATAAATAAATAATGTCCTATAAGAACCTTGACACGAGCTATGATTTTTTTTATAGCATGCACTCTCAATCTTTCGTGTGCCGATAGCTCGCCGCTTTTTTTCCTTAATCAGATTACCACGGCGATCCAGCAGGAAATAAAATGCGTGCGACCAGTACGAAGTAAACCTAAATTTCTCCGTAAAACGAGGTCAGAATGAGATATCCGTTAACTGACCAGTCGAGTGTCGAACGTTCAACAAGGAGTACTATCCATCTCACGAAGAGATGTTCTTCCGTAGTCATTGAATCCGGCATCGTTAAGGACGCGAGATGAGGGCTGCCTGTTTGCTACTCTTCTTCGCTGTTCTTTGCATTCAAAGCTCCTTGCAACGGATTAACAAGAGAGCTTCTGATTCGGAGAGAACGTTAGAAACATCCGTAGACAATGACATATTGGCCGTTACGAAAAACGGCGATTCCAAGAAGAATGAAGAAGATTGGAATACAAAGAAATTACAAGAATTGCTGAAACAAGTGACGAATTCTACGTCGAACACCACGACTCAGGTGACCGCTACGAAACAAGGTCCTTGTCAATGCGGAGGAGGTGTCTGCGGTTGTTGCTCTAGAATTTTATTCGACACTTGGAAACAGAAAGCGTGCGTGAATGTGACGTACGATCCGGATGAGTTTAGCTTTACCGCGAAGATTTCGATGAATAATAGAGTTCTGTATACAAGAACCATATCTGGTATGTTTAGTCACAACGTATAGGATATTTAAATTTCAGCCGTGTTTTAAAAAGATAACTTTAATTTCACGAGCATTTCAAACGTTTCAGGAAAGAATCCTCGGCCAATATGTGTGCCAGTGCCACGAATTCCAATCGTTAAAGCGTGTGTTCGATTTTATAACATTTATTTCCAGGGCAGAAATATTCATGCGTGTATAAATATGGAGGGAAAGTTTCAAGATTTCACGATATTTAAGGTGAGCTGGATTTGACGACCGGGGATGGATAAAGGGACGTCTCTTTCTCAACGTTTTTACGAATAATGCAAATATTTCCAGGTCGGATTAGATTGCATTAGATTCGGTGTAAACGGTTTGGCTCTGGTAAAGCCAGAGGACGGAGGTGGATTAGGTCAAATAGAATTCTTGCCAGGTGATGACGATGATGAGGATGAAGACGATTATGATTACGACGACGACGACGACGATGACGACGATTTACTTGATTTCTGAGGAAACCTAAGATTCTGTTCGTGACAGTCGCGAAGGACTTAATAGTACAATTACGCATTCCTACTGCCATCGTATGGCAGCAATCATTATTTATTATATTTTCTTTTTATGTTTAAGAGCGTAACGCAACGATCTGTTCGTAAACTAATAGTCTGATGATTGTCAACGAGTTCGGTCATGTTTTATAAAGTAACTTTGCGTCGTTCGAAACATCGAATTAACTGCTGAATATCGTAATGTACATTATCAAGAGACGAATAAATAGATGTATTTGAAACCTACTTTTTTTTTATTATACCTCGGTAATTACATCCTGTGTAGCAACCACCGAGTCGAAACAATATTGTTTTGTGGAACGTCGATCGTCGATGCCGGTTAGTATAACTATGAGAGATGTAACGTGTCCATGTAACAGAGGTAAAAGAGGCAGTGCTGTAAATGTACCACAGTGAAAAAGTCCATTGAAAGGTACTAAGCATGAATTCCAAAGTATGTGGCGTCCTGATTTCATTTTGGTTACGTTTAATTTTTTATTGGACGGTTGGTGCTACGGAAGGAAGTCAGTTTTTTATTTATTCTCTGTTTCTGTTATAAAAGTTAAGTTTCACATTTTTAAATAAAATGTTTATTAGGAATCCCCGTATCTAAAGGGTTCTTGGCTTATAGAACTGTTCAGACGTTTCAGACATATTGTACCTGTAATACATCTTATTCTTGCTCCTGCTGTCAAAGTGTTTTTATTTTATACGCCAAAGCTGAAAAAAAGCGTAAGTTTTTAGTATAATTAATTATTTTTTTATTGATCGTTTTCGAATCTTCTTATTTCATTGACGGGTTTCGATCACTTTGGAATCAATGGCTCAACTATCTCTTCAAAATTCTCTTTATCTCGTGCAGTTTGCGTTAATCTTACTTATCAAAGAAATGGGCTAAATATTGATATGGCGTTGAACTCCGATACATTAAGAAGTAGAACAATCACAAACTATAAGCCATTAAAGTTCTGCGCTAATATACCAGGATGTTACTTTTCATCTGCATGTGTAAATATATTGGAACTCAATAAATTTCCCAGGTAAAACACACTTGAATGTAATACTTAAAGATGTCATATAATTCTCATTAAATTTTTTTCTTATATTTGACTCAAAGATCAATCACTGCTTGCCTTCGACTGGATATCTTCTCTAAGAAACGACTATGGCAATTAAATTACGACTGCGTTAGCATATCGATGGAGTTGCCTACAATACCAGGTAACGGAACGACGTCGACGACAATGAACGCAGGAATGACATCGGCAATGAGCACTCAAACGACGACGATGAGAACGGTGGAAACTGAAGAAACTACATCAACGGATGTAGAAATAATAACAGTACCAGGATGTAGACCAACAACAGTCGTGGATATTGATTAACTAAATATTATAAGAAATATGACAATATTCTGTAGATTACTCCAAATACTTAATTAATAACTGGCTTAGATATAAAGTTTTTGTGAAGAAATGATAAATTATACCGTAGATGTAGTTAATTAAAAACTTAAAAAAAATAGATTGTTTTATTGTTTATTAAAAATACGCCTTATACGTCTATACATAATAGAAGTTATCGTTTTCTTTCAAATTTCCATTTGTAAACGGGAGCAGCATCCTTTGTTCCTACGCTTATTAGTTTTGGTTTAGTAATTTTTTTATCTTTTAGTGCTCTTTGCATTTCTAATTTTTGTTGTATAATAGTCAATTCCCTTTCTCTCTCTATCCTCTTTTGTAATTCTTTGTAAGCATTGTGTTTATCAGTTTCAATTCTTCTCAAGCTTGCCTCATCTATGTCTGGTAATTTCATATCTTTTAATTTACTTAATTTTGGTCTGTTTGTGCGTCTGGATATCAATGCTGGGTGTGTATCCAGTTTCTTAGCAAGATCAAAGTTTTTGACTTCCTCCAAATCGTCTACAAAAAAGGTATGTTTATTCTTGGTTTCATTTGCAGCATCTATCATATGCAGTTGACTCTGAAGCTTGTTTATTTTCTTTGCTTCTATGTTTCTCTTGTGAGCAATGTATCTAATATCTTGCGTCTCCATTAGCTGTATTTGTTCCGGTGTATGATTTTTACGTTTTTTTTTTTCTTTATGAACACCTCCGGTAATTTTGGAATTGATCATATGGAAATAAAATTCATCTGGGTTTTTGTTTAGGGCACGTCTACGCAAAAGTTTTAAAGTTTGTTGTTTTTCTTGATAATTTCTGGCTCTGGCAATATAATCTTTCTTTTTCTCCAAAAGACCCAAGTGCTTGCGAGTCTCTGGTTGATGTCTCTCGCGATGAGTCTTCTGTGTGGCTTTTGCTGCTTTCTTCCATGAAGACATTGTTAAAACTAAAAGGATTAGAAAGAATATTTTTGATAAATCAAAACGAAAAATACTTAAGCAAATCTATACGTAAGAGTTTAATGGTAATACTGTCTTAAACAAAGGTGTAACATACCCAGACACAATACACGATTAAATTAACAAGAAATTTTTCTTTAAAAGGAAATTATAATGTTGTCGTACAGTGGCTGTCGTAACACTAAGAAACATAACCTCAAACATCAATCGATCGATACGATACCAGTTGCAGCAGCGCCATAGGAGCTAACGAATTCGAATCACACCAGGAGCATACTTAAATGACACCTTATTTATTAAAAAGCAGGCAAACTTTACGATACTTACGACACTTTAAACTTCAAAATAGAAAAATAATCTACGATACAAATGAAATAAATACAGTACGCATAAAATGTTACAATTACTTTAATTGAAATACTAAGTGCGTTAATTTAATAAACGAATATACACCAATACAATAACACAAAAATATATTTCAATAAAAAAATTTTTTTTTATAGAAAATGATATCGCTGGAATTCCAATTATTATCGACTATCAATCGGTTTGCGTAGATTGGTGAGCTCTATCGGGAAGAGGTAGAACTGTGTTTCCAACCGATAACGATCCCTGATGGAAAACCTGAGTTTCCGACGACACTCCTCTCTGAGATGTAAGTTGTCGATTGTTTCGCATTCTCGCAATCGGTTCTCGCCCTTTAATTTTATACCATCCGCGGTGTCGTTTCGCAACGGGACTGCACAATTCATTCTGAGGGACAGTGAATTCCGTTGACGGTTGCGGTGGAGGTGCATTTTCGATATCATCTCTCGGTCGTTTTCCTGATTTTTGTAAAAAGGAAGATGCGAAATTTGATAAGGAACTTGAGGCCTCTGAAGTGGAGGGTATCGGTGCAACGCTTTCTCTTGGAAGAACTTGTTCTTTTTCGACATCCTTATAGGAACCGATTGCTAAAAATTAATTCAATTTATTTTCTTTAAAAATATGACTTTTAAAAAAGACAAGTATACATACCCAAATTTTTCATGACATTTCTCACTGCGTTGGCGACCGCGGATAAAATTCCACCGGAGTTACTGTTATCCGTATTACTACTCGAAGTACTTGAATCTTTATTATCAGGACTGCTTAATTCATTTGACGAGGAGTAATAATTATGACTAGAAGCGGCATAAGAACCAACAGAACTCACCGAGCTACTGCAACCAGCGGAACTGTTGCTGTTGGTTGAAAGATTTGTATTAGAAGCGATACGTTCCAGTTTCTTTAAACTAGACTCTATCAAATCAGATGTCGTCATTTTAGAATTGCTTTCCATGACTACCATCATCACTATCCGCGAGGAATCAGCTGGCTGTTGATCGCTTTTCACATTCACTCTTTCCGGACTACGATATTCTTTTTGTATATTCTTCGCATTGTCCTCGTAAATCTTGATCTGCGATTTCTCCAGAGACTCTTTCATCTCGGACAACGTGTTGCACGTTTCATAGTAGTCTTCGTTCTCCGTTACATCCATTACAACCATCGGGCTAGCTTCTGAAGGAATCTCATACTGGTCCGAAAATCGAACTTTCTTTAGAGAATCTGATCGTTTCTCTCCTTGATGCGTTTCCAGAGCTTGAGAATCTGGTAACACTTCATCCTCGACATTCGTTAATTCCATATCTTCCATGCAATTATTGTCCGTATAACGTTCACTTGTGTTACTATTATCTTTGCTCTTCATGATTCCTAGATTTTTCGATTTACCTCGGGGAAATTCTTTATTTTCCTGGTTCAATGGCAAAGAATAGAAGAGGGTTTCCTCGTGAATAGTAGCAGACGGGCAACTCATGTAATTGCTCGAATTGTCGGATTTCAAACTGCTTTTCAATGCGGAATTAGTTTTTGGTGTTTTCAAGGAGAAATTCGGAGCACTCGGTGTTTTAAAATCTAAACTCGTTTTTTGGCCGATGACCATAGGCGTACTTGTGTATCTATAAAGTTCAGGAGGAGAGGTCAATGAACCGAAGTTGCTACTGTCTTCGCACGATGCTTTTTCTTCTGAAGCCAAAGGTGGTGTATTCAGTACGGATCTTTGTTCTTTGGACACCAATGAATATCGATGTTGTGATTTCCACCATTTGCAATTGCCTCTATCTATAGAAAACAATATAAAAGATGAATTTTAATTATCAACAAAATTAAGTGTGTAGTAACCATATTCGCATATGAATTTCCTTATGAAAAATACAAAAGTGATAATTACCAAACGATTCCAAATCTTTAATCTGTTTGAAAATCTCACCACACAAATAACAATACAGAGGCAAGTGCGTGATTGCTATGTGACACAGAAGAACCTTATCCTCGAGGGATTTGAACGAAAATTTCTCGTTCATACAGAATGGACAGTTCGGTTGCCGTTTCTTGTGTTTTTTCTCTTCATGCTGTTCCCGGCATGATGCGCAGCAGAATAATTTCTTGCATACGTAACAAGTTCGGTTTGTCTACTCAATATAAAAATTTTATGATGAATAGTAATTGTACAGGTTTAGCTCGAAAAATCTTTGAATAAATACCTCAACTGGAGCCATAGTTAGACGAGGTCAACGCAAACTGAGACGATGTAATGTTTACTACCTTATTATAGTCAACACAATACGAAGTATACATGTATAAAAACAATTCTTTCTGGTACTTGACATTTAAGCAACATAGTGAATAATTAATTGACCAGATATAGAAGAAAATAATTAAAGGAGGAATAAAAATTTAGTAATGAATAAAATATCACCTTTAAATATTTTTTTGGATTAAGGATATGGGATAAAAACAATTCCTACGGAATCAATGATATATTTACAGAATGTTACAACATGTTTAAAAAAGTAATTTATCAAATTAAAAAATATAAAATAACACGCAAATTTTTACGTCGTATTATCTTTATTATCAGATTCATTAGATAATTGGGCAGACATTAATTGGTCAAGACCCAATATATCTTCGCTGTTATCATCGTTTTTGCTGTCTTGTAGCTTGGTCACCTTATTTTCATTTGTCTCCTTATTTTTCTGCTTCGCTTGCTTTTTAAAGTCTGCAATGGTCATGGAATTTAGATTATCTACTACTACATTAACATCGAATCTTCTAAAATCGGTATCTCTGTCCTCCAATAGAGACAATGCTTCTTCGTATGGTGGTGCAATCGGTGTTTGTACTGGCTCATGATATGTGTATTCCTTCCCTTCAAACTGAAACAAAGGAACATAGATAGTACAAAATATAATTCAATGTGAACGTGATGAATAAGAAAAGCTTACATCCAGTGGATAACACGTATCAGAATCGGGTTGACTAAGATCACCACATACAACGAATGGAACAATAACTCTGTTAACTCCTGTAAGCTCATTAAAATCACACGGCTCATGAGTCAAGAGAGGATTCAGCATATGAGGTTCGTAACCTTCAGGTGGTGAATAATCTTTACAGACTACAAATGCTTCAATGCTAGAATTGCGAGAACTGCTAGGCTTTGTACAATAAACATAGGGGAAAAATATCTTTAACTGAGCATATAGTAACGTCACATCCTTAGCTCTAAATATTTTTGCTACAAACGTGCCTCCTTTCCTTAGTATATGAGTAGTAATGTTTAGAGCTGCTAGTAATAATTGAGATTGGATATAAATGTCCATATCGTGTAAACCTGTAACTGTTAATAATTACTCTGTAAGCATTATTATAATTTATCAGTGAAAATAATATTTTAATTTAAATTTACCATCTGGTGCTCCATCGCAGACTACCAAATCAGCCTGTTCATTGTCAAAATGAGAAATAATTTGCTTCGCAGTGTTAATGTTGGTAATGTCTCCTTGAATTTGAATCACCCCTTCTATTGGTGCCATCGCTTGTAAATCAACCGCAACTATTTTTGGAGGCGTTGCATTTCCTGTTTCCAAAGCTTTTTTGTAATTCTCGCTATTCGTGAAAATATATAATCAAGATTTAGGTATCTTGCAAAAGTTGATTTCTTCTTAGAATTTTAGCAAATCGATTGCAACATACTTTAATCTTCGTGATAAAACCTGACTCCAGCTACCAGGTGCAGCACACAGATCCACAGCTTTGTTAACCCCTTTTTTCAACCATAAACAAAAGATTGTATTTTATTTGTGCAGTGTTGGAGTCATTTATTTTTGTATACTTACGTACGTACCATCTAAAATATGACACTCGTTATCTATTTGAAGCAATTTGAAAGCGCTCCTTGCTCTCCATCCTTCTTCTTTCGCTCGTCGATAATAAATATCTCGTTTATCTTTCGACGTTTTTCCCATAGTTAAACAATGTGGAATGCAATGTTTATTGTTCACTGTCGTTTCACGTTTTGGTTACTTTCAGATTTTGGGTTCCTCACGCTGACAAACATAAAGATTCTTACAGAAACTGTATTTCTGAGTTCTAGCATTAATCTGTTGGTAACACTAAGAAAATAACCGCCAAGTTCAATATTTGTTCAGTCAGCGTTCATTACTGTACAAATACGACTAATATTTTATAATTCTTAAATTATAGGGGACGATGCTTACGTATCGGACTACGACCAAGAGATAAATTTTTAAATAAAAGCAACTACTTTGCGTTTGTTTTTAACCCCTTAACCTACAACTATGGGCATAGCCCGTAGTAGATGATCGGACCAAACGTAACTATTGCGGGCATAGCCCGTAGTACGATGATCGGGTCAAATATAATATATAATATAATATATAATAGCTTGTTTACGTTTTCGGCTCAAAATTCTCGAACGTAAATCGTAGGTTAAGGGATTAAACATTCTTGTTTTTATATCATTAAATGTGTCATTCAAGAAAAATATTTGCACAAATATTATCGAGGAGTTTTCATCAAGCGTAACACTGATAGATGAAGTAATTAAAACGGAACAATATATTTTCGCATCGAAGGCCAGTAGATCTATTGTAGAATATCTTTTTTATCTGCCAGTTTATCGGGACCAAATGCGGATACGTGTTTTCCAATTAAAGTACAAAAAATACCCACGGTGAAGAAAATCATTGTAGTTTCCAGATGATGCATTGTAGAGAATATTCGAAAATTGCACGTTTGTTATGTCTTCCTGGACGTTTTATATAAACATCGTATACCTTCCCGACGATTATTTCATTAATTTTCTAGCTCAGGAATTCCCGTTTCGATAATAAAAACGATAGAAATAATCGTCTTTTATAATCGTATCTTTTATCTTTTATTTATGAGTCAATATTACCGCGAACTATTAACAGCAACACTTAGTTCATCTTTCACGAACATCAACAACGGTTTCACATTTGTCCAAAGTTTCGTTTAAACAGTAATCGCAAAAAAATTCATCCCCTTTGCTCTCTACTATTACACAATCACACATTATGATTGCATTGAAAGATTAACGACGTTTATTCTATTCTCCCGTGAAACGGACGAGAGTTTCGTGTTTGTCTGAAACACGAGTTTGAGTAAAATCGTTCTTACATAATTTCATCATGTTTGCACGCTTCCTATGGAACGTAAACGATCCTGTTTCAATTCCTTGCGTACGCATCGGATATGTATAGACCTATGAAATGTTGTATTTTGTTGATTTACGTTGCGAAGACTATTTTCCGCAGATGGCCTTTTCGAACTTTTGTCGCCGACGCAATCGCGATTACATGTTTCTATACGTTAACCACTGAACCGATTGTTTGTTTTTCGTTACTGGTATTTCTATCGCGTAAGCGAAAAATCTACTCAGTAAGTGAAAAATATATGCACATGCCGAAGAAAAACAATCGCGCAAGAGTGATCGATTCAATCGCGAATCGTTACCATGCACGATCGTCTAAATAAACGTTCTTTGGCCCGATAAAATGTCGATACGAGGCAGATAAGATTGTGACGGTAGCGTGCAGTCAGGGCTTTCTGTATAATGCACGAACATCCTTGCAATAGAGGAAACGCGGTTTCTAACCAGACTACGGTCTATGAATTTCAAACGAGGTGTGGTGTTTCTGTTTCGTTAGCTACTTCTCATATATTGTCCATCCGATGCAATCGTGACATAACATCGATATGATGTGTATATTTAATAACAAAATATATCTAATCACGTGGATGCGTGTTTTCCAGCGAACCTCTTTATTATCGGGTTTCGAATACGTTTGGTATTTAGCGCACCCGATAACTTGAAAACTACTTGGCGACAGAAATGTAAATAAATGTAATCGTACAATCGGATTATTTTTATCAATCTCCGTTATCACGTTCATAATCTTTGTCGCTGTTAGTGAACCAACGTTAAAGCTATTTAATTATTACGACATAGCGATACTTAGACAGCCACGCAGTAGGGATTATCCTAGGAACGCGTGAAATTTGTCTGCGTTTTCGATTCAAATAAAAGAAAGACAAGAAGAGAACGAACAGCATAGCAAGATTTATCGATTTATTCAACAACGAACGTATCAATCGACTCTTTAAAATACACACTACGTATTACGCTCATGGATCGAACTACAGTACGTCATAGCTGGCCTGATAACGTTCGAAGGGTTATTGAGGCGCCATGCCAAAGATAGTTGCTTCTTCGTGCGAACAATAGTCGCCTCTCTCGTGGGACAGATACGTCTTACGCGTTCGTATGTCCCTCGAATCGCATCAACGAGCGTTCGTCGTTCCTCGTTTAGTCGGAGAGTTTGTTGTTCGCGGGCGTTGCATAACGCTTGGCGGAGGGCAAACATCATACAAGCACGTGCGTTCTGGTCGACGCGGCGTTTCGGGCCCTCGAATCAAATACACACGTTCCATTGTTACGATGGAGACTGTTTCGTCGCGAACCTTCGTTCGAACAATGTTCGCCGAATCGATTACGATCGTTTCGCGCTTGTAATTGAAATTCTAAAATGACCCAGTTGTTATTTTTGGCGTGCGAGATTGTGCGGCGCGCTTGCCCTCCCATCTTCTGATAATACCCGTTCTCGTGCTGTCGTTGGTTTCTTCAAAAGATATTGGCTTAATACATTTCATCAAGCGTGACCTTAATCGAGCGGCTTTGCAACGAGCGCCTTCCCGTGTTGGGACAGTTCGCGTGGCACCGAACCAACGCTGAAAGAATTCATTCCAGCATCGCGAGCGATGCAATCTGCTTGCAGCTTCGTGCGGCCTCGTCCTACGTCTAAAGATACAATGGCGTCATAGAAAATTCATTCCGCCCGCGTTAGAGTTTATCGATCCTCGTTCTAAAGACAGGATCGTGGCTCGTGTCATTCCTTCATAAAAACGAACAAGAACGAGCTAATGTCACTGTCGCGCGCACGCGTTCCGCCAACAGATGAACGAATCGCGGTTCCTGATTCGTTCGGTAGCCAACGAAGGGAAGTACCAAAGAAGCGTGAAATGTACGAAATATTGTTATGCGCGATGCAGAGAAGGTCTTTGGACAACCCTGACACTGTTTTCTCTAGGAAGCACACCGCTCTGAATTAATATCGTTTGACATTGCTTGACCAATAAAGCCGAACTATAGGAAACGTAATTACGACGACCTTCCGAGATGACCGGGGAACCTCGATGACCGATCTTGCCACTCGCTGGTGAGTTCAACCGGTAATGAATTGCCAGTCAACAATGTCGTTTGTCAAGCTGCCACATAATCGCTCATCGCACGTGAATTACGTTGTCCGCTATCAAGTTGAACGTTAATCAATCGTTAATCAGGTTGATAAGCGTTTGCATGCGAATCGCGCGTCTGGATCAGGATAGATAATATTGTAATCGGTTCCGTTAACGGTTCACCAGCAAAGGACACGCTACGGCGACAATGACGACAACGACGACGACGATGAATAGTTACGATACAATCGCACACCGTGTCCGAGACTTGACCTTCGCTTAGCGTGGAAAACCTCTACATAGGAAAATAAATTGCACGTGTTCGTCACGAAAGTGACACACTAATTGAGCGCCGTGCACCGTGAAACGGAATTAAGAAAGATTGCCTGTATCGTTTGAGCAGTTTCCTGCGCGCAACACTGGCGTCCGACAGAACCGCGAAAATCTCACGAAGTTTCTATCCCGAGACGAATTTCAGCTCAAGGCCGGCATGTCTAACCTAACACGGGCTCTCATGAAAACAACCGTGAACCAATCTCGTGGCCGAAACCTGCTTATCGATCGACCACGTTTTTCTATTTGGATCGTTCTTTAACGTTTCTCTTGACTATGCACGGGCCCCATTCTGTCTCGGGCAATGTAACATATTTCGTAATACCAGTCGAACATACGTATTACGAAATCGAACGGTCATTTCTGGTCTTCATTATCGACGTGGTCATTAGACGTTAATGGTACGCTGATACGACCAAATTGATAGGACGTCAATTACGGCGGGAAAAAAATCAGATACGCGCAACAGGGTGTAATCGGTGTAGGCACGGCGAGTTTATTTTCAGCGAGTGATACAATGCATATAGAGCCGAGGAATTGAAACGTTGTGGCAAACAATAAAATTCGATTGAAAAGCCATCACGGAGAATGGCGCTTAATTCGTGCTATTCGATCTATAGACGACTGGTACGTTTGCAACTAGGATGAGAAATCGTGCAACGCTGACAACGATTCCCTGTCTACTCTTGGCAAGATACGGGTAATATATCGGTTAAGGGACAGAAAAGAGAAGAGCGAGGTGGAAAAGGAAGGGAAAGGTAGGCGATCGGGAAAAGCGTTAGACCAAAGAAGAATCGGCTGGCTTGACGGTCGTGAGCCGACTGCCTGGTTCGTTCCGGCCTGGTGGAACGCTTCGCGGACAGAGTGCGCGAGCGGAATGCTTATTGCCGATCGGTCGAGCCGAGCCGAACCGAGCTCGAAGAGCGGTCGGGCCTGCGTCGCCGCCGTATAACTCGGTGATTTCGCCTGGAGCTTATTTATTTCGAACCTGAAACTCGCCGCGGCAACCACGTGCTACGATTGCAGCTGCGAGTCAAGTAAGTCGGAGACTGTCTTCTATTGCGACAACGCTTTTCTGTTCGATCGCGGTAGCATCAATCGAACGAACATTAAGCAACGTTCGTTAAGAGGAAACAGAGCAAAGAGAAAAGAAAATAAATATAAAAAAGGAAATAGAGAGCGCGACTGGGGGAAAGGAAAAAGGACGGCGCGAGTCGTCGCGAACGTCAAACGAAGAAAAAAAGAAGCAAAGTGGAGAAAGAAGGAAAGAGAAAGGCACAGAGATACGCTGTGCATTGTATGAGCGTCGGTGTTTGGGAAACGTGCTCGAATCCTTTTTTACAGAATCAGTGCGCTTCGTCGGTACATCGAACTTCTTCTAGAAGCTGCGATACGATAGCCGCGGACGCTTTCGCGCCGAACTTATCGATCTTTCCTTTAGCACAGTTTAAGGGCAGTCTGTTTCGGTGTTGTGCGTGACGATCGTTTAGTTTCGGAAGAAGGAGAAGAAGAAGAAGAAGAGGACGAAGGCGAAGAAAAAGAAAAAGAAGAAGAAACACGAACCGAAGGTCTCGTTTGTATTACACCGAATCTTTGACCCGAACAACACATACTCTGTGATATACTTCGTCAGAATCTTTACTACTCTGTGATTTGTGATTTGTGATAACGATATTTATTATTTTTACGAGGACTTTTAGATTTATTCCAGCTCCAATTCCTGTAATATATTTCAAAGGTTACCGCATTTAATCGAGTACTAACGGTGATTAGGTGAGTGTTACCATTTTCTTCTTTTTCCGTTTCTTTCAGAGAAAACGAATTGTTCGTATCGGCAACTGATTTTTCCAAGCGTCTCTCGATATATCGTTCTTTTTACGCTCATTTATGTTTCACGCTCGATGTTCGCACACCCTGAGCGTTATCTCAGCTGTCCAAGAAATCGTAGCCTGACAGCGGTTCGCATCGCGCTCCAACCTCTCGTTATCGTGGCTTCGTTTCTCTTCTCTTACGCGATCGTTCAATGTTTACACCGGTGACATGCGTTCAGGGAACGCGTCGTTGAAACGTACATCGTGAATTGAACGGGTGTTGGTCTCGTGGTCCCTTTATCGTTTACCTTGCGAAAAGTTGGAACGCATTTGAACGATTAACGTGACTCATCAACTGTTACGCAAAATTTGCAATTTTTCAAAATTTCGATATACGCTACAAGCCCGTTTATCGAAAGGAAATTTTAGTTAACGTGCGATTAACTAAAAAGTACTAGATAGTAAGCAAAATTGGCGAATTTGTACTATACTTATATATTTGTACTATATTACCAGTTATGCGAATTATTTGTCGTCCGGATGAGTTCAGATACAAATGGAGTTCCACCGTACTCGTACACAGTTCATTGCATCGACCGTTGATCTTTACAGTCTCGAGTCGCAGAAATAACTAGAACCAGCTGTTGCTTCATTTCTCTTCGACATCTCTCGTTTCTGCAAGATTCTGTAACAATTTCACCGTAATATACGTGAAAAGTTTAGTTCTTCGTTCGGTTCCAAAATTTCGTCTCGGCGAAACGATTAATGAGTCATGCATCGAGTTGGCCAGCTGTAGCGCTGCCTTTCACGGAGACTCATTCACCGACGAAAAAGGAAGAAAGACAGAGAAGAGCGAAGGAGTAATAGAAAAAGACCCGTTGACGACGTTGATTGCGTGAAAAAAGTAGCATGACCGCGAAACGACTCGAACTCGGCTATCGTGGAAACAGATCGCGTGGCCGGCCAACTTTCCGACAATAGTCGTGTGTGTCTGTCAGGGGCTATTATTTCGAGCTGCCGAAGACTCGAGAGAGAACCTAGAAACGCTGTCGAGGAAAACGATCTTCTTGCCGCTAGCTGTATGAAACAGGGCCGCGAGATAAGCTACGCGAGCAGAGTCGAACGTACTTATGTACATTAAGGTCTGCTGATGAAAAATGATAATCTTAATCCATTAAGTAACAGTTTAAAGATCAACCGAGCAATGATTTCTAAACGATCAATTTTTTTTAAACGTAAAATCTAGATAACGATAATAGCATTGACAAGAATATTTAACGAGTCTTTAGAATTTTATTTCACAGATACGATGCTATCTAAAAATAGAATTCGATGGTGTAAATTCATTGAGAGAAATTTCAAACAAAACATCGCTGTAGCGTAATATTACCCCTTAATGGACTGATATAAGATCGTGGAACCGAGCTTCGTTGCTGTCGTGAAATTGTAACGACATCGTATAATTCGTCGGCATCGGACACATTCACAATCGCGATGAAATACCGTCACGTCGCTCGATTTATTTTCGACCCGATCCTTTTCCGTCCTTAACGGATTTCTTAAGCGCGAAGGAAATACGAAAGAATCGCTGCTAATTTATATCATTTCTCTTAACCCAAACTTCTTCCTACAAAGGCGGAAACCTTCGTTTATCGAAACGACAATAAAATTTGAACGTAAGATCACGCTGGATCGCGATTAAGTAGCCATCTCGTCGTTCTTGTATCATAGAAGAAGAAACAACGCGAAGGAGGAGCACTTCTATTGTCCAAGATAAAAGACGCGGTAATACACACAAGTTTGTTGTTTGCATCGTTCCGAAATTGGTTTTGTAAATTGGTTCGATTGTCGGTAGAAACAGCAATAAGATTGGGGTCGATCGATGGTACGGCACGTGCGATCCATTGCGTTCCTTTTCGTGAGGAACGAGAAGCATCGTCTCGAGGTCGATGCTTCGACCGAAATAATCCTTCGAGCTGGAACGCGGGAAACGAGAGACACGTCTCCAGTTTAGTCTGTTCCTAGAACTAGAAAACGCTGGCAAGGACGTCGTTTTAATGTAATTAAGACACGTTTTGCGGTGTGCCTATTTACCGCGGAATAAAACCACTCACACAGCCACCTCCTCTCCTCTCTCTCTCTCTCTCTCTCTTCCGTTCCATTTATGAAAATCAAAGTTAGAACGCAATTCTTTTTCCTGCATTTTTTGTGGGAATAATTGCTACTGATTACGTCTAAATCGTTCGTGATTTTCCAAAGCAAAATGATACAAATAAAACGAGGCGGAAAGAAGAGAACTTAAGTGGTTCGTTTGGAACGAAGTTTAGTTATTTGTACTTTGGCGAACGATCGAGTATACGCGATTTGCGGATCGACATGAGAATCAGTACTCGTTGAGAGGAGACTCGCGGTGCAATAATTCGAGTCCGCAACGCCAGCTGCCGATGCACGTGCGGCTATCAATTTGTTTCTCGTGGCCAACAGCCTGACCTCGTATTTTTCTTTATTGCTTTCTATAACTTTTTTCTTTTTTTTTCTTTTGACAATTAAAATAAAACACAAACATCGATCGCGTATGTAACGCATAACGTGTAGAATCCTCATTGACAGGTAGCCAATCTGCAATTTTAATCGACACCATCGCGCGTCGACTTTCCTGTTTTAACAGTTCCCCCGTTGAAGTCAGCCACCGTGGGGGCGTCCGATTTCATAAGAAAATATCGATCTTGTCCACAGGAACGACACATCGTGAAGACCTACGCCGACCAGAGAGCCATCGGAAATTTAATCGGTCTTTGGATCAGCGACAAGAAAGGAAAGAGAAAGATAAGGAGCGCTGGAGCAGAAGAAACTGTTTTGAACGTGTTTCAAAGATTACACGGCACGTTTTACGAAACGAAGTGATTAACGATAAACAGCTTAGGTTTCGATAAGGCTGGCATACATCGTACAGCCAGTAAGGGAACGTCGAACATTCGACTCATTTTCGTCCGGAAACTCGTGCGAGAAAGCGAGGATCAGCTTGGATCGAACGCGTCGGTTGCTGAGAAGAAAGCGAGAAAGAAGTTTCTCGAAGCTTGGTTACCGCTGTCGCTGGTGTTGAGTGCTGACTCTACCGCAACATAGAAGGTAGGGGTTTCTCAGTAAAAACGAACCTGATCGGTTTTGTGCATCGTTCCTCCAGCAGGAAGCTCTACCTAGCGTGTTCGCGTAGGTCACGGTTTTACATGCCCGTCGTTTTATAGCTTACGAACAACTCGTTCAACTGCACGGTGAGCCAAATCGTCGAAAATAAATCAGGAAACGGCCAGGGCACCGTAAATAGCTTGCCGATATTCTCGACCAATTTCCTCGAGGCACACGTCAATCGAAGGATTTTACATTCGCTGGCGTGGAACCTTGAGCGATCGATCCGTAGATCCTGGGACCTTGATTTTGAACTTCGACGGAGAAGAATATACAAGCCAAACGTTGCTTCGAGCAAAAAGAAGCTTAAAAAAAGTTTCTACGTAACCGTTGATAAAAAGCACAGAGAGAAATCATCGGCCCTCTCCTTTCTCTCGATAAGATATACAAGTAACAAGTATACAACGGAGAGTCGCGGAATTTCGATCGAACGAAATAATAGATTTATCAGTACGTTTGTTTTCATTGGGAATCGAGTTAGATTCGAAACGGCAGAAGTTCGTACGATACGATACTCCTGGTGAGTAGTGGCGGAAAGAAAATACAGCGACTAAAGGAGAGAGAAGTTTCTCGAAGCTTGGTTTACCGCGCGCTGACTGTGCTCTAAACTCGCTCGAAAAGGAGAAACACGAGCGGGCAAGGAATACGACGGAGAAGGTCTTACAGGAAAGAAAGAAGCCGATGGGTGTGCGCCGTCTCTGAGAACGAGGAAGACAGAAACGGAATCGTTGCTGCCGTAACCTGGGACAGATTTAAAAGGCCCACGTGCTCCACTTAGGCCCCCCCCCCCCCCCTCGTTCCGATAGAAACTACAGTGCAAACTTTCAAGGCGAAGAGGAAGCTAGAACAGGATCCACAGGGGACGAAAGAAAACGGAGGAAAAGCCTGGGGATAAGGAACAGGATTAACTACGATCGAAGTTGAACGAAAGGAAAGAAAAGTCGACCGCTGGAAAGAAGGGACGAGTGCGGGTCGAACAAAGACGGAGAAGTAAATTGGTTACAAAGGAGTGGAATATAAAAGATAAAAAGATAGAGAGGAAAGAAAGGCACGAGTATATATCATTGCAGTTGAAGATGGCAAAGGGCAAACCGTTAACGGTCTCGGAGCGGCGGGCGAACGACGTGTTCGACGAAGAATCGATAGCGGTACGATCGCGATGGCGAAATTTCGCCGCCTTCTGGATACTCGGACTCTGCAACAATTACGGATACGTGGTGATGCTTAGCGCCGCGCACGATATACTTGAGAGCAAATTCGGCACGACGATGGTGAGTGGTAATTTTTTTTTCATTGATCCATTAGCGAACATATATTTGATCGAAGTCAGAGAAGGGTTGCCAGGGGTGGGAAAAAAGAGAAGATTCGTTACGTTCCGCTTTCTTCCAATTTTCTTAGATTCTTGTATTTTTTGCACTTCCTTCGATTCGAGAGAATAAAAAAGAGGAAGAAAATAAGAAAATACAATGAAACTCGGAGACCTTTGTTTCCGGCAATGGAACGAATCATGAATCATCTTCAACGTGACTTCTTCACGTACTAATTTCTGATTGTCCGTGTCTGTCCCTTAAAACTCGAATCCCTTCGCCTTAAGAGTCGATCGGTTAAATACGCGTAAATCCATCGGCCGGTTCGCGTGTTCATCGACCGTCCCGAATCGCTCGATTGGCATTCGGTCGATTGCGAAACAACGTGTAACCAGTGACGCGTTTTGGAGGATGGTCTGGAAGCTTCCCAAGATTTTCATATTTACCTATAACGATAAACTAGAACAGATAAAGTATAAAAAACAATTGCGACATATAGATAGCGACGTGATAAAGCAACGCGTTCACTTGGAATCGGCAAACTCGTTCGAGCGAAACGAGCGAACGATCGAGCGTGCAGAGTAGTAGTGTACACTACTCGTGTGACGCCTGGCCTGCATAAGACTCGATGAATCACCGGCGTCATTCGGCCGTATTACAGCACAGCGATTACACAGGTCTTTGTATCGATTGGATTCCTGTTGTCACTCGATGATGCTCCGATTGCCAGAAGAGTAGGCGGGCTAATGGAAAATTTCGCGAAAAGAAAAGAAGAAAAACGGACTTGCACTCGGTATGTGGCACCGATCGACGGCAAACTGCCGGACACAAAATGTTATTGTTATTGGATGAAAGTTTCGCGGCCCCTCCCTTTCTAATATGTAGTCATTGAGTCGGGTTTAAAGCGTTGCAACATCATTGGTCGGTGTCTTGACTGTACATCCACGAAACTATATGCTGTTTTTAATACGGTCGATATTTCGTCTCCAAACGATTTACGACCACATTGTGACGTTGATTTCTTTCTATCTCGACGATTTGCCAAATAAAATATCGGCTTTTCGTAGGCGCCAACTAATCCATCGATGTTAATGAGAACGCGTTTTTCTACGTTTGTTTAAGCGCGAATCCTTTTTACGCTTTTTTAGCTTACTGTTTTCTTTTTCGTTATTGCCTTCAAGTTATTGAACGCGGTAACGTAGCAGTTTTGATTAGCCGGAATCGTAAATGACGTTTCACGATCAAGGAAAAATATCTTGATATTTGGAGACGATTTCAAAAGCTTCTGTAAACGATGCACACGGTCTGCATAGGTAATCCGTGTAATCAGTAACAACGGCGGAGTGTCGTTCGACTGAAATATTACTAAGCGGACTATGAAAGTTTTACGATTTAATGATTACTCCGCGTTTCGCACTATGGTATCTCGCCACAGCGAGTCTGTTCGTCACGAGGATTAATAGCCTCGTTTAGACAACGTTCCTCGTGATCCACGATCTCGATGCGAACGAAACGAAGACGGTTATTAATAAGGAATAATAGAAACAGGAGGTGACGGTAGAGGAGGAGAGAGGGAGACAAGTCGTTGGAGCAGCAAGCAATTAATCTGAATTACGTGTTCGAGACCGAACAGATTCTTGTACGCGAGGAATTTCATTATGTCATCGACAAATCTATGCGTGCGTTTCGCATCGTGTTATGGAGTTGCTTACGCCTTCCCCTCTAAGCTCGTGGTTCTTCCTTCCGACTACGATTCCAGCATGCTTCGAACGCGAATTAACTTACGTAACAATCGCGGAGATTAATATTCCACTCGTTCAAGGTGGTAATGTTCGTGAAATAAAGATACCGGTATCCGATAACTTCCGCGGCGATGTACAACCAACGAACCGAATTATGAGAAAATAATAGACAAAGCTGATTCTTTTGGTTTACGTAAAATGTAACATCTCTCGTATCTGTTCGCGAATGGTATACTAATCTAGTTTATTTCTTTTTTCTCCTTCCTTTTGGTTTCGTTTCGTCTATACGAAGGAACCTGTCACGGAATTCACGAATGGCACCGTGACGACCACCAATACCACCGGGATTCGATCCTGCAACACATTGTCCACTGGCGCTATATTGCTAGCGGATATATTACCATCGTTAGCGGTGAAGACGATCACGCCGTTCCTGCCTTTTTACGTACAGTGAGTATCCGTCTATTTCTATTTTTCCTTCTAATTATGTAGCTATCGTTCCATTTAATCGTAACTTGCGCGTAAACGTAACACCACGCTACACTTTTGCGTAGAATGCTAAGAGCATTACGACGATAGGAAACAAAAGTCGCGATACGATAACGAAATGTCAGGAAGCGAGCCTTTAACTTTTAGAATATTTCACGCGATAACAGCAGCAGCAGTTACTCGGATGATACACAGGCGAAATCAAAACATTAGTCAGCTTTCGCGATTCTGCGATATGTTTGACGTAGACCAACGACTGACCCCGCGATGTCTAACTCGGTTATCTTATCGATGATTTTCTTTGGATCGTTTCGATGATATTGTTGTGCTATATACGTACGTATATGTATATGCATAAATTATTCGAGAAAATAAAAGTAAAAACAGGACGATGACACGGTGACCGTTGATTTTGTTCAGCTCGACTCGTGGAACGTGAATCGTATTATCGAGCATGTGGAAACGAATTTCCTTTAGATAAGGCAGCGTAGTAAGAAGCGATCAACGTCATATGCTTCTCGCTAAATACACGCGGTTTCTCGTGGGACGGATCATCCCGGAGTCGTGTCCCTCCGCGGGCACGTCGCTCCTTTCCCCGCAAAAGAAACGCTAATCGATTAATCGAATCGTTAATTACAGTGCTCGACTGGCTACCTGTGTGTTATTTTCCGCTGCAGGATTCCTTATGGTGTCGTTGAGCACTACTGAATGGCTCGCCATTCTGGGCGTCGTTGTAACGTCACTCTCTTCCGGTTTGGGAGAAGTTACTCTGCTGAGTTACAGTCACCAATACCCCAAGTAAGTGCCATCGTTTCTATTCTTTCGTACTTTACTGTTCTTTATTGTCGGTATTATTTTTTTTTTTATTCTTTTCTAACAACAATGACGATCGTTTCTTTTTTCTGAAGTAATTTTCCACCCGCCTGTTCCATCGAAGGCTATCACGTACAGGCGAGCTTTAAGCATAGTGTCTCCTTTATTTTTCCGTACGAACGTAATAATATACATAACTACTAGAGATTATCGGTAAATAGCTACAATCCTTTTTTGTAAATCGAACGCATCGTATTTTTTTTTTCTTTTATCCATTATATATAGCGTTCTTTTATGCAACGAAAGCGATAATAATTTATTATCTGTGTAGAAAGATGTAGAAGAAAATAAAGTATAGAGACAAAAGGTACGGATAAAAAAGTAAAACGATAAAGAGAAAAAGAAATACGATGCAAAGCCTGTTGATGTAAATTTCGAGGTATTGACGAATAAAACCGCGGTATTGACATTTAGACAGTTGTGCAAAGAAAAGTAGAGATAAGATAACGGCAGTCGACAGGTTGGCCTTCCATGTTTAAAAGTATAGAACAATAACATAAATTGCTGTTCTAGTACCGATACGAAAATAAGATTTAAAAAAAGCACCGGAAAGCATAATATAGAAGTACAGTACGAAATTCTGAAAAAAAAAAACTCGTTGCGAACACGAGGTACGTTTGTAATTATGTGCAACAACTGCTAATTACAATGCTATTGTTTCTGTCCATTTCTCTACTTATCTACGTATAATATATTTCTGTTTCTTTGCCATTCTTTCTTCACTAACGATTAACCTTGGTGTCGTTAAAGTTCACCGAAAGGAATGCGATCGCGACTAACACGAGATAACACGTGTCCATAAAACGTGCGTTTCGAACGTGTCGGTTAATGTGATCGTCCGCGAAAATTTTACTGCGAACCATCGTCTTCCCAATATCACGCCGATATTTCAATATCTCCGTCTTTCTTCTATTTCATATATTTTTTGCTTTTTCCGTAATTATGAATATTATCACCGTTAGATATTACTTCTTTTTTATAGCTGTATGTCGAATCATCCCGAATTTAACCTTTGCCATTGACCGATAATTGACAGCGATTCGTTATTTCGCAGACAAGTAATAGCGACATGGTCTTCCGGTACTGGAGGCGCCGGAATAATTGGCGCGCTATCTTATGCCTCCCTCACCATGTGGTTGAGTAACGAAGACACATTGTTAGTTATGTTAATCGTACCGATTATACAAGGAATCACTTTCTGGTTGGTTCTGGTTCACCCGCCGCAGTCCAGTATCCCGATCACTAAGAACGGTATCGACAGTCAAGAACACATCATTGAGATCCCTAGGAAGAGCTTTAAAGAAAAGATCAATCTGGTACCGGGATTGATGAAGTATATGATCCCGCTTGGGCTCGTGTACCTCTTCGAATATTTCATTAACCAAGGATTGGTAATGCTTTTTCGTTACATGAGCATTTGTAGAATCCTGTTTGCCTCCTCCTTTATCTTTCCTTCTCTCGCTCTTGTTATATACATACATTATATTTCTTTTTGTCTTTCGTTACGCATAATTTACGTTATAAGATTACCGAGTCTTGTTGCTAGCTTCTACCTCCTAAATATAGATACAATTACCGCCGGTCGTATGTATAGAAGTACAACATAGATCAGGTGTTTTAACGAACACGTGTAACGCTAATTTTTCAGTACGAGCTGATCGAATTCGATGACATTTGGTTGACGCACGCCGAACAATATCGCTGGCTCCAGGTGGATTATCAGATAGGAGTGTTTATCTCAAGATCGTCCGTCAATCTCATCACGATTAACAAAATCTGGATCATGGCTCTGTTACAGGTAACAGAACCGATTAAACTTCGTTTACTCGTGTTACGCACGTTCGAACGGCAACGTACAAGCTGTTGATTTTATCGCAGATCGTGGTCGAATACACACGATTTACGATAACCCCGTATTTGTTTCAGTTTATTAACGTCATAATTCTGCTGTTCGAGACGCTGTTCTACTATTTGCCCAGTATTTGGATTGTGTTCGCGTTCGTTTTGTGGGAGGGCCTTCTTGGTGGTGGAGCATACGTGAATACGTTTTATCGAATGTCTACCGAGGTAACGTAACTTTACTTTGACAGCTTACCATTGTCAATGGTCAATTTATACCAACCTGTTATCTTTGTTCGCGTTAAAAATAGTCTCTAATTGTATTTCACCGAATACCATCAAAGAATGCAATGTCGTATTTTTTTCTGTCATTTCACAGATTCCAAGAGCGGATCGTAAAATTTCCTTGGGAATTGCTACGATGGCCGATTCCATTGGAATCGCGTTGGCAGGATGGTTGTCTATGCCGGTTCACAATGCTATTTGTAGACTGCCACAACCGTCTCGAGTGGGAAGCTAGGAGACAAACATAAGATAGTATTTAACAACGGTCATGCGAATATAAGCAGGATCGTGACGCCGTGATACATACGTTATTTATTACCGAATCTTCTTCGACACGCCATCATGGCTTCGATAATGTTGATAACTGAGGTAACGTGGTTCGTACATCATTCCGGTTTCTAGCCATTATTATGCTACCGTTAATTATTGTAGCAAAACGCGATTAGTATCGCCATGATCAAGCTTGATACCTCGTTCGTATTAACTTCGAAAACATAGAATTTATTCGATGCTGCTCGTCGATTGAACTTCCATCGAACTGGAATCATGGACGATGCTTAAAAATTGGACTACGATTCGACAGAAACCGATGTTCCTAAATGAAAAAAGAAAAAACAAGAAATTTAACTCGCTAGATTGTAAGTTCGATCGTTCTCAGATTTATTTGGTACAAATATTTAAAGGATTAGGAACAGAATTGTTTTACGATTAGTTTGATTTCGTTTCGCAGCGCGTTTCTTCTTCCTTAACAGAGAAGAAGAGCAAAAAGCAGCGAATCGCGCAACAGGAAAACCAGAAATTGAATATAGACGAGGAAATCTCGTCTCGATTTATCATATGCGTCAACAGCATTCGACCCCTGTTGTCGAATATCGCAGCGCTACGCTTTTGTAAACGCGACCTAAAATTTTCTGTTATGGGCTACGCGTTTCATCGTGCGTTCTTAGCTAGTAGGTTTATACGTCGTTTAACATTTGGTCGAAACAAGAACGACCACCAGTATTCGTAGTTAGCGTAACACATCGATTTTTGCCACGCGTTATAGGCGCATTCGATGAACGAGACAGCGTTCGATTTACAATATTTTTATTGTTTATGCACGACTCGTGTCCATATGTTAAACACCTTTTCAAAAATATTGCTGACAAGATTATCTTGGTTTATTTCGCTAAAATGATAACGAATTTCGTATTTCGCTTGACCACGTCACAATATATCATAACACGGGTTGTGCGTTGTGTTTATAAAAATTATTTCCTTTTTTTTTTTTGCAAAGAGAAAGTCGTCCAATCGATTTTTAATCATGGCCGAAATTTCAAACATTCCTCGTCAAAAGGATATTTGTTGAAACACGCGAGAGTGTTAATTAGAAGTATTATAATATCAAGTCGCAGAGTAAATACGGTAGGACCGGAAATTTCGACGAACGATTCTTCGTCTCCGTTACGAGAAAGGTCCTTTCCATTCTTCTAGCAAAATAATTCGCCTTTTCCTAAATACATATTGTATATGTGATATACCGATAATACTGTTTCCTACATTTATTTTGAGATATAAATATATATAGTATATATATATATATATATATATATATATTTATATACGAAATATTATATTGTTTATTACGCCGTAATATATATATATATATTATATTTATCGTTGTAAAATTGGAACTGCTTGTGACGCGTTCTAAAATGAATGTTCTGCGGTTCGCGGTTCTCCTAATTTTATTTTATCGTATTTTATTTCTTTTTTTTTCTTTTTAGTATAAGGAAAATAAATAAGAGAAAGAACGATTACGACAGCGAAGCGTGGAAAACAAATGAAATCGAAACATTGTTCAAATATGTAACTTGTTGTGAATATGTTCGAAATAAACGATAAAAATTCTTTTTCGAAAACAGTGCTCCATCTTTCCTCCATATTCATTATCCCTAGGAATCATCGATTCTTCAATTATGATATGTAAACCAATCTGTGCTCGTGAATTACAAACGAAAGATTGTTCGAGCAGTTAGGAACTGTATTTTTTTCTTTTAGAAGCGTACCGCATACAGTTGTCTAACGTCTAACTTACGCTGTAACTTACGCGTGTAATCGAAGCGAAAGAATTCGTCGCTTCACCTGCGAAGAGCGTTTTAACTATCATCGAAAGAAGATTTTGCTTCAGCGAGTTCCACAAGGATTGCACCTTTTACTCCGATCAGTTTTACTTCAATAGGCTAGGCAAATACACTAAGTTCTCCTTGCTGTTGAAATTTTGTCTAAAGCTCTATACGCGTCTGTCGCAAACCCGTTTGATATTAGTCGCTCGTATTGTCTTACGTTGGCCCTTACGCTCTGAAGGATTATAGAAAACTTAAAAATAGCAACAAACTGTCCCCTCGACGACATACAAAATAGATACGTACAACATTGTCGGACGATTTGCAAAAATAATTACAAAGAATAATTTTGATTGATGCTTGAGCTTTTGATCACGCGCATCGCTCGAGAATCAGTTTACCCGATTCTTCGTACTCTTGTCGCGACAGCCACATTTGTTGGAAAGATCCAAGGGAGCTGAGAATAGATCCTCCGATCCAGGCACCGTAACGACGCTCGCTCGAGCTGTTCGCGCTAATTATTTTCAGTCTCATACTCTGCAATAACCGGACGAGTCAACGTTATTCTGATTTCGATAAAAGGAACATAATTCTTCCATTAAAATTATATATAAATTAGAATTATTTTCTATTAAAAGATCTCAACGCAATGACAGAGATACTTACTGGAGGAGTTTTGCTGGCTAAATCTCGATTCAGTCTTTCGCTAAAACCTTGCAGGCAGGAATTACCACCGGTGACCACCACGCTTCCGTACAAACTCTAAGAACAGAAATGCTCAATTTTAACACTTATGGAATCATCGATTTCTCCCTAAAGCTATCGCGTGATTTATGAAAATAGTGGGAAGCTTACAGGTCTGATATCCATATCGCACATGCCCACGCTGGTCGTGACGAGTGGACCAACTCCAAGAATGCTGGCGCCAACGCCCTTCACGTTGCTGGGATCGAACAAGGCTTCCGGAATCATCAGTCTGACGGAGCCGAAATCGTCGTTGTACCCAGTTGGGAACTCGTAGTGTTTCATTGGCAAAGTATTGGCCACATCCTCGTCGTAAGGGCTGTCGGACACTTGCAAACAATTCATTTGGAAGTCTTGCAACAGCTCTCGGACCATATAGCTCATCCAGGAAGACGTTGGCTGTGGTCCAGCCCTTTTGGTCCAACGTGGTGTATCTCTTTCGCGAACTACATCTGTATAATATTTTATTACATTAGATTGTCGTTGTTGTGCGACGTAGTAATACGATTAATCCGGGACATAGAATAGCAATTGCGAATGAAACAAGAGGATTCGACTTAGGCAGAGCGTTTCGAGTGGTACGTATAATGTCAAGCGTCGAAAAGCTCCTCTAGACGGACGTAAGTTACATTCGGAAGTGCGAAATATTAGAGGATAAAAGGTTTTGATGAAGGAGGTCGATGGGAATAATGTTCAACTCTAAACATTCTTTAAGGCTGATAAGTGTTCGCTAAATCTGGACAGCACGTGCGGTAAAGGCGCACGGACGCTGAATGAATGCATTCAACGCATTACGACTCAAGTGCTCTGCACACAGCGCGCGTTCATCGTTGAAAATGCGCGTTCAAAGGATTTAACTCCCTTTCGTGCCTTATAATAGACGTCGTTCTACGATGTACTAAGGCATTGCTTTTTATAGCGCGTTAATATCTGCCTAGCGAGCGAGTGTCAATTGAAGTCAATATTTAATCATTCCATCAATACCGTCCACGTCGATCGAATTACGCTATTATTGTTGCTTTTCTTTATCCGTCGACGACGATTCGTCGCTGTGAAAGCGCGACGATTTCGTTGAAAATTTCAGCCAACTTGCCTTTGCTCGCTACCAGACAAGCAGGCGTCAACTCGATTTCCTTTTCTTCGAAGAACTGTCTGCATTGCATCGTGATGAAATCACCGCCTAGCGGGCTTTTTACGATTCCCTGGGTGATAACGTAACCGTCGTGCACCGGAACCGCACTCGTGTGAGTTGCACCGCTGTCTACGACCATGGCCGTCGATCTGCCATTCGCATACGCGGCCAAAACCGCGTTTTTGCAGATGTACATCGCTGGAACGCTGAATTTCTCGAACATCAGCTCTAGCAATTTCTCCCGTTTCAATCTGGTGTTCCAGGGACATTCGGTCATCAAGATCGGATGATGCTCCGGAAGAGCATGAAGACGTTGTTTATACGTGTACTCTGTTAGACGCTCGAACATCTCCCAATCTTCGATCATACCGTCTTTCATTAAGCTAACCATCTCCATATCTAGAAAAAGATATATCGTAGGTAATACATACAATACGATCTCTTTACAATTCATGATTTTCTATACTGTAA
This sequence comes from Bombus huntii, assembly GCF_024542735.1. NCBI lineage: Eukaryota > Metazoa > Arthropoda > Insecta > Hymenoptera > Apidae > Bombus > Bombus huntii. The sequence goes on along the minus strand of NC_066245.1, from coordinate 6,634,451 downwards.
ATTAAAGTCTACTTTCCGCGCTTCGATTTAAGGTTTTTCCTTTTCGTTTTTTGTCGACTAAGCTACAAACTGCTTGTGTCAAACACTAATCAAATACAGTTTGTCGTACGTTTCGTAGCGTAAAGATGATACAGGTGAAACGTATTAACGATACGAGACCGCGTCGAATTCTATTTCAGAGAAGTATGTGCTAGACATCGTTCTACGTTTTAATGGAATTTACGATCAGAAAAATGGTCACATAGCGAGAACTGGACAGCGAAACGTAATCGTGTTTCCTCTGATAGGATTACGCTGTGAAACGATCGTACCCTTCTTTCGCACTTGAATGGCCGTGACATCGATGTTGTAGTGCTTCCTGACGTTTTGACTGCCGTCCGGCGAGTCGATCGTGTCCTCCCATACACCGAGGGTGGTCGGAATTTCAGCCTTCGGTGTATCCTCACCGCCATAACCCACGCGAAGGCTCTGGTGTCCAACGTCGAAAATTATAGCACCGACCTCGTCTACGGGAAAAATCCAAACGCTTTACGGAATTCTCAGCTAGACCACGTTTCGTTTTTTTCCGGAAATATTGCGGACCGCGTATCACATACCTCCGCCGTAGACACCACCGCTCATAGTATCTGGAGAGGACAGGAACGTCGGCGCATGCCCAGCAACCCTGTTCGACCTCACCGGTCCATGCACCCCTTCTTCCTTCCTCGTACTCGTATATCGAGGATTCTGCGACCCTCCGCCGTTTCCACATTGCTCCTTTTGCATATTCGAATCTACGATCGGGAGGAGGACGAAACGCGATCGATCAGCACATTTGCGAAACCCTTTTCGTCCGGGCGCAGCTTCCACGGATATTTTCTCTCGTCGGGCTTAACGGCAGGATTGTTACGAACTGGTCTCGGAGAAAAGAGATTTTCCCTTGCTTTTATTATCTATTAAATTTTATCGTCGAGAACGTAGTTTCAGGGATGCGTCGGATTTCAAGGATTCCGATGGTCCTTTTTATTTCAAAGATTGGTATTACGGTAAGACACGGGAAGGGTGAGAATAATCTTTCAGACAAGAACGGTGTTCCGTTATGGAATTAGTGTTGTATATTTTACAAAGTAAATAGAATATAAACAATCTAAAGTCGTCTAAAAACACAATAGTACGAATTTCGTGGTAAATCATTTGTTCATATATTATAAAGTATACGATTTGTCAACAGATCGATATCTCTTCCTTCGTAGTCCCCGATACTTTGCTTCGCGATGCTTTCTGATCGGGGACGCCGACATAACGAGAGAGCACTCACTCAGACTCAAAAATCATCGTCACGTTGCCGAGTGAACGATCGGTTTGCTTGTACATACGGTTTAAACTGATTCGATGACAACAGATGCGTTACAGACTCGGTGGGTGCGTTTTCCTTAACGACAGTCGAACAAATTCATTAATACTCTGCCTTTTATTTTACTTTAGTTTATCTTATCTGTTTTTTTCTTTTTCTGCTTTTGTTGTCCGTTTTTCTTAGCGTATCACTCGGTCCGTCGATCGTTAATCGACGCGCGAAATTCAACGCGGCGAAACGACACATTTTTAGTTTAACACTTTACCATCGTGTTTCCGTTGCTCTTCTAGATTCGTTTCTCGCGATCCGCGGTCGCGCGTACGTAATGACGTACAATACGTACACAGTTAACAGCATGGTAAGTACAGACATCTTATAGACAATAGTTTATTTAGTTATTTATTTTATCTTACTTTTTTTTTTTTTTGCTTTGAACGTTAAAGTTTACGCTACACGTCTCATCTACTAACGTTTCAGTCTCGCGTAAACGAAACAACATCGATGGCAACGACGAAACATCATTTTCATTTCTTCGCGGCCTAGCTTCGTTATTTATACATGTATACAACACACGGTTGGTACACGAACGAGAAAACATGCTGGCTCGTTCGAGATGCGAAAGTAATTGTTCATGCGTTTCTTCGTTCAAAAAGGACGACGTCGAAATCAGTAGATAGAAACGATCTACGAAATTGGAAGACCAAGTAAACTCGTAACAAATCGCGTATTGCTCGCTCGGGATATGCACTCGGTAGAATGGAAACCGTTTGCTCGTGAATGCTTGCTGCAGACGTAGTCTCAACGATAGGACGATTCACCTTCGACGATAGTATCTCATACGATTCGAGTGTTCGGTTAACGAATACGAGATAATAAAGAGTCTCTTTCGCAAAGGCAAGTAAAAACCTTCCCTGTGGATCGCTTACGGTGCAGCCGCTTCTTCTGTCGCAGTCTTCGTGTAAAACAGAGTTAAAAGGACGTGTTGATCGAACTCGAGCAATTAAGTATAAGAATCGTTCTCGACAAAACCTGCGAGACTTTGCCTAATTTACAAAAGTAGAGAACGTGTTCGTGTCTTTCATAGGATAATCGTTTTTTCTCGAACGAAATGGCAGTCGACAGACAAGTTCTGATTGATCGAATTGCCCCGAGAGGAGCAGCTGGGAGGATCGTGCGATTCGCTTGGCAGCCGAAACGAGAAACGTGAAAAATCAAACAAATGGTGTTGTTACGCGTGTTCGCAGGTTCTCGCGAATACGAACGAAGTGGCAGTTAAAAGAACACATGGTTAAGTTCAGTACGTTCGTTTTGTTATAGGATACGATTGACACTTTCCCATCGACATAGGCCAGGAACACGAACAGGGGACACACGATCAGTGGCCGCTGTGCTCACAGTGACCAATGATAATAATTAACGAAAGACGGACCACGATGGTTTTTCTTTACATCGAGATAGTTGAAATGTGGTTTTGTATTTTTTTTTTCTTTCGCTGAATGCATCGTAGAGGTTCACACCGTAGGTTCTACGTTCTTCGTATTTTTTTTCCTTCTTTTTTATTTACACCGCGATTACGAAGTCACGGACATTTCGTTGGCTACTGTGGCCGCGATCGAAGTCGCATTCTGCCTCGCTTAGCTCAAACGCGTCGGAGAAGCCCGTGGGTGGGTCCAGCTTGGGGACGAACAGATTCCCTGATCCGTCACGCTCCTGGTCCCGATTGGAGCAGGAATTGCTCGACTGGTGCTTGGAATTGCCAAACCCGGAGATTGGGCCGAAGTTGGAACGGGTCTCCTCGCTGGTATGACGCGCCAGCTGTAACATCCTTCCACGAACAACAATCATCGTTACTTCCTTTTAACTTCTCCTCTAACAAACACAGTTAAACACAACGAATCAACGTGGCTTACTTGGATCTTCCCCTTCCAGGAAACGATTTTCTCTCAAAAATCGGTGAGGGTTCTGTAGACGTGCTAGATTCTGGTCCATGGTACAGGAAGTCTGAAAGCAGAAAACGTAACGATTTCCCACGATCGATAGAAACAAACGCGGTATGGTTCGGCGAAATTTCTCCAACAACCGCCTGATTCCGTTCCAACGTTTGACGATGACAACAAACAAGCGTGAAATACTCGATTACATGTTTCGGTGCACTCTAATAAACGTATATAGACAGGCAACGGGAACGGATGTCCGGTGGTACTGCGGTGCATGGAAATATTAGGTAACTCTCCTCTCCTTTCGTTTCCCCTTTTTCTTTTCTTTTTCATTTTCGTGACCATGATCGAAAGGGACATCGAGGAACGAGAAGGGCGGCCCCCTCTTTTCAATTATAATCGAATAGAATTAGACAGAGACTAGAAAGGAAAAGAGAGATAGATAGATAGATAGATAGAGACAGACAGACAGAGATAGAGATAGAGATAGATAGATAGAGAGAGAGAGAGAGAGAGAGAGAGAAAGAAAGAGAAAGAGGATGAAACAAGGCGTAAACCGAATAGAAGGATGAAAGATTGCATACTGTGGACACGCGAGTCGGCCGCAGACACCGAGTGGTGCGAATCGACGAGGTGATTGGAAGACTCGGTTCGGCTGCTGGTCCCGACTTCCGTGTCGCTGTCCGAGCCCAGGGTGTCGTATTCCTCCGACTCGGACTTGCCCTGACTGACCTTGTGCGTTTTGTGCAACGGCGCAGAGGACGAACGGCCTCCGCGCACCTTAGTGTACCGGTTGCAATCCGACTGCAATCAGACGGAATTGGTTCGATGAATTGGCACATTCGCACGAGGAAACGAGGAGGCGCGCTACACCGATCTCTCTCGAATCTTTCGAATCGATTTGTCCGTCGCGGATCGTTGTTCAGCGACGTCCGTGCTAGCGGTTAACCTACAGATTTTAGATCAGAGCTATCGATTCCGACGTACCGTTGGTGGAAGATGTACGGTAGAAACCTGTTTATACGAATCTGTCGGGAAACAAGAAGCCTATATAATTGGAGTTAAAACGCAACAGGAGTTGGCTGACTCTCCTCAGTGTCCGTGAGTGAGTTTCTTTCAAGTGGATTTCACCGCAAGGGGAGTTTGTTTAATCAGACGCTAATTATAATTTCGCTCGCACAAATGGTATTCGTATAAACGGAGTTTTCTATTGTACAGTGAGATTATAAAATCGGTCAAGTGTTATTAAGGTATTTTGAGAATCGAAATAATAATGCGAGATACAGTATGTATATAAAGAGAGAAGGAATTCGGGACTTCGTTCAGAACTGTACGAAGTGAATTCAGAATTCTTTCTGTCTTTCTTTCTTTGCAACAAATTTCAGAGTATTTTAAAAAGTCGTATATATAGTATACATAATTTGGAAAGAAGAGTTTAGAAATACGCGACTTGCTACTTTTCACACGATGTAGATACATGTGTGTACATTATGTATTCTAAAAGAATCTGATATATCAATTCACAAATAACTTTTACAATTTAGGATTTAAGACGTTTCTATAAGATACGTACTGCTCTCAATTCTCTTGTATTAATCGCACATTAATATTTTAATTTACGACCTCACTACGTACGTACGGTCTTCCATCAAGTACAAGTACACATTGTATGTCTGAATGAATCGTCATATATTTCTATTACGTCTTGCAATGAGTACTTTTTGGAAATTGATACTGTCCTTTTTTTTTTTATTTTTCTATGATTGTATTTGGTCTCGGCGCTACAATCAAAATATGCCAGAACGCTTTGACACTATGTATGCTTTCTTATTCTACAGCTATACGAGCTAGTAATGACAAGAGTTTGCGAGAGATGTGTAGAATGGCGAATATAATACATGTAAGAAAAGTATCGTTTGCATCGGTGTTGCGGTTCCTCGATGGACTGATCAGGACAGATGCGAAACGAAGCAAGGTGGGACCAGCAGTCACAATGATCGATTCTCTATGATGCACATCTGTTCTACTCGATCCACGCGCATTCGTTCTACAAACACGTTCTTTTGCTGACAAATTATTTCGCCGCGGTCTGCGTCGACGTTTACGAATATGTATTTGACGGATCGTCTTCGAGCTCGTGATTGTCTCGCGGAAAAAAAAATCGTACAAACAAGTCTTCGTGCCAGACAATTTCTAAATAAATCCGATAGCCAAGACCGATGTGCACACGCGAAATGCAATTGGGACTGTGCTTTAGCTTTGGTAAAACATGCTGAAGCGAGATTCGTACACAGTTTCCCTTTTGCCGGTTCACAGAGAATTTTTGAACGGTGAACGCTTTATTTGGGAAATATACAGTGACATTAGCGGGACGGAAGCGAAGCTGTTTAGTGGAGAACTGTTTCGACAAGAGATAAAAGTTCGTACGTGTTTGTCCCTTTTTACGATATATTCAACGAATTAAACGACAATTAAACGATATTTTGTTATCAACTTGTTTAAAGAGATAGACCGGATTGTTATTGAGGCAGATAATTTCTTTCATCGCGCGTTGCGTATCGCGTAGTTTGTTGTTACAGCACTTTAACGACGTCAATGCCATTTTTAAAAAACCAGACGTTGCAACGATACGAACTTCTATCTCAAGCAATTACACGTGGTAAACTCGAGGACAAATTCGAGGATGCATGCGGTGTGCGCAGTGTGTTTTCCCATTGGTTTGATGAACAGACACGAATGGCGAATAGTAGAAAGCGACGGTGAATGACAAAAGCAAATTGAACGTGGGACGATACCTCTCGTAATTGAAGAGTGTCGGCTGTGGACAGACGAGGATCGTGATAGACGAAGGTCTGAAGAGGCGCCGCGGAATTACATCGACTATCACCACCTGGCGGTACGCTCTCCTCTAGTTGGAAGGTCGCGTACGGATAAATGTCCTCCGAGTACTCTGCAACCATTTTTCAATATCTCTTTGTGATCCTTAAATTCCTTAAATTATCGTCTACCTTAAAGTAGTCAACTCCGTCATTGTTGCAATCATCTGTCCCATAGGTATGCTATGCGATCTTTGAATGCATGATTTTTCAAATGTAATCAAACATTTGAAAATGCCAGTTTATGTACCATGAAACTATAGAAGAGTAGCCGTCTTCCCTTTTTTTATTTGCGAGAAAGCTCCGTATAATTTGTATTATTTGTATTATACTGTGAATCAACTACTTTATCTTGCTGATTATATAGGAATATTCTAAAATACTTTATGGTAATAACAATTCAATAATGGCAATAATAATAACGAGACATTTGGATTATAAACCGCTAGCGAAGTAAAAAAAAAAGAGGAGAATTACTTCTTCCGTAGATCTTAATCTTAGTAGCGATACACACTACGCACAGTGAATTATGCGTTTTCTTCGTTGGAAAATATGTTTCCAGATAGCAATACTATACGTTTAAGGATTATTCCAGATAATTTGCAAGAACCGAGACGAGCTGTCAAGGCTGTCTGACCGTGCGTTACAGGAATCTACTGAAAAACTATCTTTATTGCCAGTAAAATTCACACTTTGTATTCAACGACGAAAGAGTTAATCAGCTAATTAAACGAGCGGCACTAAACAAGCGTTTCCCCCCTCCAATTACCTGGAATTTTTTCCAAGGTAGCCATCTCGTGTATCGGCGAGCGAAGCGGTTTGCGCACGGTCGCGTAATATTGTTCACGCTGCTCCATGTTCTGCTTATTGTCTAAGGCAGCCGCAGTCTGGGCGTCGTGCAGGCTCGCAATCTCCCCTATAAATGGACCTACGGTCATTGTCATCAAAGCGTTACACGCACGCAGAGGTTCGTCGTCTCTGCGGCTAAGTCGCGGCTAATTCTTTTTACTAACGTTTCCGGAAACAATAAAACACAGCACCAGCGGCGGCAATGATCGCCAGCGAGCTCAGTATCAGCGGGACTATCAGTTTTAGATCCGAGTAGACGGACGTGTGTTGAGGAATGTAGTGATCGATCTCCACGGATGGCACGGTGCTGCTGGTGTGAGGTTGCAGAGTCGTTATCCTATACTCGGCGACCGAGAAACCAGCGTTGTTGTGCGCCCGTATTCGAATGTCGTACGTGCTCCCAGGTTGCAGCTCACTGAGCGTGTACGTCTTTTGTACCTGGACGACAAACGTCACCGCTATTTATTATCATACCAGAAGTCGATGCTATTGCAATACCTAGTCTGTCTTCCTAAACATTTTATCTGATCTAGATAAGGAAAGGTGAATTTATACTTATTGAGATATGTATAATTTTATGTGCTAGATTAGGTTAGCTGCGTAGTAGTAATACTTGTATGTGAATATCACATGTGTGGAAGTATGCGTGTACGCGGCGTCTCGTAAACAGATGAACGTAAACAGTGTTCACTCGGTTGACAGTCGGGTATGGAAGAAAGACGCGTATAAGTGTGTATCGATGAATATCATTGAAATCGCTTATCAAATAAATATATAACTATTCTAATATGAATTCTAAGTGTAAATTTAGCGTTCCTATACCATTATTTCGGCTATTAAGATAATTCTCAACAGTACCTTACAAAACAATTATTACGTGCTAATTCTTTCATTCATGTTATATAGGTACGCGTCGAAAACTACAGATAAGAGTCGTAAAGACACGTGAAAAATGACGCTTTGAAATATATACGTATGAACTTAACACAAGATGTATATACACAACTTCTTGTTCTATATTTTACGCACGTTTCTGCTATAGATTTTCGTTACATCGTCGTCTTGATCAACCATGAAAGAGTTAAATCGTATTATTGAGAAAAAAAGAATCGATTGCATACGGCTTTAATACCTCGATGCTATTCGACACCAGGGTCCAGATGTCATCTCCGTTCTTCCTATACTCGAGCTCGAAATACGTGATAGGACACCCTCCGTCGTTCCACATGCTCAGATGAAGAGTGATCCACGATACGTTCACCGTGATGAATTTATCACCGTTGCTAGGCGAGCTTTCCGGTTTCGATCCGTTCGTCGTGGCCTTTACAATCTCGCTTGGCGAACCCATACCGATCCGATTGTACGCTGTCAGATACATTTGATAATCGTTGCCGCACCATAGCCGTGACAGCACAAAACTGTTGATCTTGTGGGAGACTTTCACCTCCTCCCATTCGCCGGATTCTCGTTTATAGTGAAGGATGTAACCCCTGATTGAGGCGCCGCCATCGTCCCTGTTCTTCCACTGGACGTTGATCGAATTACTGGTCGCGCTGGTGGCGTGAAGCAACGGGGCTGCTGGAGGAACTGTGAAAGCATCGTAACCAAATTATTCTACGTGTTCCTGAATTTCCCTCGTTAGTTCGTGTCGCGATCTTAACCGAACTCGGAAGCAATTTTCATATTCAACGTGTGTGTGTGTGTGTGTTTTTCTTTCTTTCGTTGATGAAATACTTTGAGATTCGACAAATTCCAAGAAGAATTGTCTCGAATCGATCAGTCTACCTTGCACGGTTAAACGATGCGTGATCTGATCGGATCCGTGACGATTCTTCACGTAGCAAGTGTAATTTCCGCTGTCCTCCCGATGAAGGTCCATGATCTGCAACGAGCCTTCCGTCAGCAAGGACACCCTGCTGGACGATTTCACTATCTGGCCCCATTGTTTCCATGTCACAGATGGTTCAGGGTTGCCGACGCTTTGACATGGTAACGTCACGTTCTGTTTCCATGGAACGACCAATACTGTACCGAACGAGAATACCGCCGCTCGAACTGCAACACAACGAAATAATAAAAACTCAACTGGGATAACTTGGAAGACTAGAAATCCCAGAAATCCCACGGTACGACGTTATTATCAATTTCAACCCTGTAATACTTATCAAGGACATATTAACGTTATATCGGGGAAACTGTACTAAATACGTCAATCGTGAAAATAGATAAAAATAAAATTTGGAGTACGATCACTTCGCGCAAACTCAGATCTGCTACCGAATATAGTCTCGGTATTTCTACATCGTAAAATTATCGGAACGAGTTACAAAGTCGCTCGGAAATAACTAAAATACGATAACTAAAAACGATATATCGCAGGATTAAGTTTAACAAAACTGACCTTCGTTAGAAAGTGAAACCGTAATCGGCTGAGTCTGTGGTCCTTCGCCCACCGAGGTCACCGCCGCGATACTAAACTCGTACTGGTTTTTCTTGTGCAAATTCTCCACCTGATAGCTAGTTTGATACGGAGGCAATGCCCGCTTGTACCATTTTCCCTCCGGGCCAACCCAGCGGATATGAACGTTGTACGACGTGATGTTCCCGTTGCTTCTGAGCGGCGGCTGCCAGGATACGATAATCGATGTCGCCGACCTGACGACCGCCTTCACGCCCGCTGGTACCTCCGGTAGATCCTCCTCGGTGACGCAATGCAAAGGTGAGGACGCGATACCGTCACCGGCTCTGGTCGAGGCTAACACTTGTACAGAATAATTCGTGTACTTCTCGAGGCTGTGAATCACGACGGTCAAGGCAGTGGTGATCTTCGTTTCCGTCTTAGGCGACTCGGTCAGGGCGTTCATGTTCTCCCATATGACCTTGTAGCCTTTCAGAATACCGTTCAGACTGGAGTCGGGTGGCGCGTCCCACGAGACCTGCAGTGATTGCGAGGACAGCGGCGTACACCGAATGTCTTGCGGCGGGCTGCTAGGCACTGAGGACATTTCAACGATGTCGCCAGTCAATTACGCTAACATGCTAGATTTGACATTAGAAATGCTAATGCTGTCAAAATGCTGTATTTCGGATTGCTCGTATTTATGGAAGGCACCTAGATGAATATCGATTTTTATTTAGAAGTACAATTAGTATACGTAGAAATTATATCTGACGGTTCGACGATCAAATTCTGTGAAGATTCCATGAGTATGACGGAGCAACAAATGTATTATACGCATTAATCGTTCAATGCTTTATTAAAAAGTTGCGAGGGTAAAGTATATTTGGCGTTATTTAATTGTATACTTTCTGTTCTAAGAATAATTAAATTCAATCCACTATCCGCAGTTTAAGATCGCTTGCCGAGCTTTCACAATCTCGTTACGCGCTTCAACTATTTTCAAACATTTGCGTTTATAATAAATCGGCGAAAGTAGCGGAGCGCGTTCTATTTTCCGTTAGTCTGCGAGCGACCAAAAACCAATATTTAACTTTCAACTTTTTTCAAACCGGAACAGAAACGACAAGCTCCACTCGGTTTCCGAAACTATTTTTAAATTCGTCCGAAAATTTTAACATCGAACAGCTTTGACGCGCAGAGTTGTTGGTTTTTCCCGAGAATATTCCTACGAAAGATGTCCATAAAAGACGCGAGTCGGCTACCAAAAGTTGTTGCCGTTGGCAAAGCCACTTCGGAGTTTAACCGGCGCCGCTTTCGCAACGCTCAGGATTAAAGAACTTATTTGCAAGCAGATCAGTTTCAGGCAAGCCGGATGCTGAATTTATTATTTATTCGAAACTCCACTGGATATATATAGATACGGCGGTTGGTATTCATAGTGGAATTCATGATAGGCTCGCTAGCTACCGGTATTATTTCGTTCATGAATTTTTGATCGTCGCCAAATAGTATTCGGTAAATCTCTTTTTTGTGAACCTTCTGTGTCTCTTTGGGGTTCGGTTTTGCAAAATTTGCAGGAAATCCGTTAGAAAATGCGAAATTCCGGGAGAAAAATGAACAAGGAAATTCATTCGTCTAAGGTATTTCTTACCGTCCTCGAGGGTTGTCGCAACCACATCCGGCGTCATGGGACCTTGGCCGAGCACGTTATACGCTTGCACCACCACGCTATATCGTGCAAACTTCTTCAAGTTTGTTAGCTGATATTGTCTGCCTGGCATCGATGTTCTTGCGAGTCCTAAGGCTACGCTCGCTGTAGAAATTCGCCTCTCTACGGTCCGAAACGTGTACTGGTCCGCTCCCAACCTTACATTTCCAAACATTAATTTTAGAAATATCCTGTACGCAATTAATTTATACGTACTAAATGTTGTAACGATTGTTACATTTCAGTACATTACGCGTATTCTACGGATCTTTGCACATTTGAATTTCCCATAAATGGATAAAAATTCGCAGTCTGATAATGAGATTACTACAAATAAAACATCATATCGAGGCACGAGATAGCAGGACTTTTCTTTCTTCTTTCAGTATAATTTTGTGTAACTAAAGTCTCAACGTAGTATTTACGGCACGTGATAATTCTGATTTTATACGAGGTTTGATGTCCTGTATTGTTCTTTGAATATCGGATACACATAAAATAAAATTCGATCTCATTTTAAAAAGAGAATAAAGTCATCTAGAGCCAAATCTCGAGAGTAAGAACGAGTATTGTCTTTGAACATGTTACGCTAACTGATATTCCTGCAAATTATATTAAATATTCGGTTGTGTACACACGTATTGATTCATTCCATTTTTGTCCGTTCGTGTAATTCTTAAATATATCTGCCGTTATTCAACGATTTATTCCCGTTACGGTTTTACTACACCGCGTAACATAAATATGTATCGTCGAAAAAAAAAAAAGAAAAATATAAAAGAAATATACGCAGAGAAGGAGAGTGCGACAGAGAAAATTTGTATTTTGTGAAATTTCAATATATCCATAACTTTATTTATACAAATTTAGCGCGAAGGGAGACCGCTTTAACTGTTGGAACAACAAGTCGATGAACACTTGCATGGTGTCGGTAAACGATGCTCTGTGTTTAGTTGGCAGGTAGTATAACGCGTTTCGAAAATATTTCAACGTCAATGGTCCGTGGGCGAAATAAACGAGAAAACCGCGGCTGCTGGCTGCGGTTATTTATCACGAGGCACCCTGGCAAAGTATAGAATGTCAACGTTATCCGAGAAACACGCGCTCGAGCGCAATACGGTATGCCGGGGGGATCGCGACCTAACGGAACGTATTCGAGAGGTATCGTAAGGTGAATGCGTGGTCGTTAAAGGTTGCTACGTTCTCCCTAACGGATCGTTACCTATGTTCCTTGTAGCCAACGTGGTAACCGAGTATCTCTCCGTTCCATAAATCATGATCAGGTGGGTCCCAGGTGACGTTAAACTCGGTCGAGCTGACAGGATCCACCTTGAGATTTCTTGGCGGACCACCTGGTTTCTCCCCTTCGGTCGTCGTTTCCAAAATCTGAAAAAAAGAGAAGACCACGCACCTTCGTGCAGTAGTCTCTCCCGACGTGAAATTTCATTTTTACGTTTCGTTCTCGCGACGCGTTGGTTTCTCCACGACTTTATCCACCTGCGTTCGCGATAAGGAATCCACGTTGCAGAATTTTAATCACGCTAGCAACGGTTACGAGAACACGGAATGAAATTCACTGAGAGAGAAAATTGCAGTTCGACGTGTTACTCAGAGACTACAGAATAGGGATCGATCCTGAGTGTAAATCGACTTCTGAATGATAGTTTCTCTCGAGTTACAGAAGGATACGCGGGTCGTACGGAAAGTTGGTAGCGTAAAGCGCAATCGATGTTGCATATTAAACTTCGATATACTCACGTCACTCGCCTGACTACGACCCAATTCGTTCTCCGCGTATATTCGAAACTGATAGGAGACCGCCGGACGCAGACCGTTCACGTGAGCGTGAACCTGGGAGCCTGGCACTGTCATGTGAAACGTGTGATCGTGCCACACTTCTGGAAAATAAATTGCGTGGGCTAGAAAGGAGAAGATCGAAGCACCTGTTGATCGGCTGTTGCAATTCTATTTCATTGTTTCTTGTGTCTCTATCGCCGTCGTGTGGTAAGAGGTTCTCCCATCTTCTAACTGTATTTCTCAAGAATCGCGTATTGAAACCAATTTAATTACCAGTATCGGTTTTGTACTCGATGATGTACTGGGTGATGGGACTGTTGCCGTCTTGACTGGTGGTCCAACTGATGTTGATGTAACGACTTCCCTTTTCGATCACGTGAAGATTCCTCGGGAAATCGGGCGGCTCTTTGCATTTGCAAAACAAAATTTTTCTCGTTAAAGCTACGTTTCGACGTAACCAATGGCAATACCTATAGATATATGGTTTGTTACGTGACGCTAACCATCCGACCGAAACATTATTTCATTTTTCGATCCGGCCACACGCGGTTATCTCGTCTATCGCTGTATGGGTCGGCGCTTGTGCGAAAATGCATTAAATTAAATGCGACGAGTCGCGGAACTCGACTGTATGCATTACGATAATTACGCGAAGCGTGACAACGCTATATGCAAATATCAAGAAACCCGGAAACATTATTGAAATTGTTTCGTCGTGTATCGAGTCGACGTATTACGCCGATAACGTCATTACCGTGCATCATCGTGCACGTGAAAAACAGCCTTTAAATCTACCTTTGCCTCGGCAATTTTCTCCTTTTGTTTCCTTTGCGCTCTCGGTCTTCCTCTGATTTACTCCGAGTTATTACGCGGACATTGCGGACGTCGTTAATAACTCTCCTTTGAACGAGAGATCATGACGATTGTTTCCCCGTTTGCGGTCTCATCTTCCAGTGAAATATGATTTCCGGCAAGCGTACCTACCTTGTATGTACAGATGAATTGTCATTTCGTCGCGACCATAAGCGTTCGAGGCTATGCAGAAGTATCTCGCGCTGTCTTCTCGACTCGTGCTTATAAACTCGAGCGTGCTGACGCTGCCGTCGGTGGTGTTCTCCTCCTTCAGCGTATACCGATAGTCGGACAGTTTCTGTTCCAGGTGTGCGCCCATCTTCTTCCAGATTATTTTCAGTGGATGATCGCCCTTCGCTTCGCAACGCAACGACGCGCTCGAGCCTAGCCTCGCTGTTTGGTTACGGTGTTTCTCCACGAAGTGGGCAGGTACTGCGCGTGTTATTATCGAGAACAGTAATTTCGTTTCTTTGTTTCTTTCGTTTGAAGATTCTTTGTTTCGATACTACGACATGGAGAAACGACAGAGACGAAGATCTATTTGTTATACAGATCTACCGCGTGTCCAATGACGTATACGTATGTGTCATGGATTTTTCGAAGAAATTTTATTTGAACGAAGAATCTTCCATCATGGTATTATATATAAAATGAACAAGCGTATATCAAGTATGTATATCCTACTCGTATTGAACTAGAACGAAAAATACCTGAGATTTTTTACGAATATCTCTCTTTCTCTCTCTGACTCTCAATAACTGGTCTGACAAGATCCTGACCATGGTAAATCAACGAAACGCTACTTTACTCTGTTTTTAATTCTCAAGATATACACCTCTATCAACGAAGAAAGAAACGAAAAAAAAAGATCATTATCCTAGAGAAACGAAAGATTCTGACGATTTCTCGTTATTAAAATAATGGTAGCTTACCGTTCACCGTCAGATGTACGACTTTGCTGAGGCCAGCGCCGATTCCGTTCACCGCCTCGCACAAATAAAAACCCTCGTGGTCTTCTTGCACTCGACCAAACACCAGAGAGCCGTTCGAGTGTATCCTCAGGTTCTGAGGGTGCTCGTGCGTGACGATGTCGCGATAATTGCCAGGTTTTTTGCCGCTAGCCCGCCGCCACGAAACCGCTGGCGGCGGAAATCCATCCGCGTGGCAATGGAGAACCAGTCGCGACATCCCTTCCGAGGCACGGACATCTTGGGGTTCCATCACCCAACGGGGTGGCACTGTTTCGCGGCATAACACACCGGTCGTTAGTTAGCCGTCCTTGGTATGCGGATTTCGCGCACCGTCGACGACCGTAGCATCTGAAATTTCATCGTTCCACCCCTTCCCTCGCCATTTTACTTGCAGATCTCGTCGACTTTTAATGGATCCCCGTTGGCTGACAACCGCGTTCTCTCTTTTCCCTCGTTTTTTGCAGCAATTATCGCGGTCCGGCTTGTTAGTTCGTTGCGTTTCGCGAGACGACAGAACGCTTGGTTATCGCGAACGGAAACCGCGCGTCTTGAATTCGTCCATCACTCGCAAACGAGGGACACGAGAAAAAGAGAAATTTTTTTCATAGATGAATCTCGTTCGTTCGTTCGTTCGATCTGTTCCCTCCGTTTTTGTCTTGTTGAAGTAAGGCAGAAAGGGAGAGAGGAATATTTCAGATGCCACTGCGTTCGTATCTAAGCTTATTGCGCCGAGGCGAGAGCGAAATTCTCGAATTGGCCTACTACAATTTCCTACTTCAGCGCAAAGTGAAACAAAAGACGTAGTTTGAAGGGTGCGCGCGCGGTCCACCGAGGGAAGGAAAATACACTCGTTGCAGCTCCTGGTACTTTTTTCGATCGTGCAAAATCCCGCGTCACACATTCTTCGTTATGACGTACGTCTCTTCCCTCTGTCGACCGCTATAGTAATACAGGCAAACACAGGAACATATAGAGAGGAGTTCAGAAAGGTATACACACGATTTTATCAAAAAAAAAAAAAAAAAAAAGAAAAAGAGTGACAAACGAGGTGAGAAAGTGCGCGTTGGATAAAACGAACAAGTGCGATAGTCGACAATTTTTCTGGTGACTCGTGACAGAACAGATCTATAAATGTAGGTGAACATTGTTAAACATCGTTAAGGGGCCACAACAAGATAGAGAACAATGCATAAGTCAGTGCTGTGCGGACATTTTGACTTAGGAACAATGCGGTGATTGTGCATTTGCGTACATAAACGTGAGGGGTCGAGGCATTTTGTGTTTTCATCAAATATCGATGATAGCCAATTATTTTCGATGACCGAGTCTCACCGTAGACACAGTGATACCGTGGTGAATAATTCCTCGCTCTGTACAACGTACTGTTCTATGTCTGCATCGTTTCGTTCCCTTAAGAACGTACGAATATACGAACGTTCCTGCATCCATAATTGTAGCCGATCTTTCGAGACGTGTTATAGCTGCTCGAGTCAATTATTCGCCATGTAACACATTGAATCGGTGAAATTGATACATACGTGGATATCGATTAAGTGACCTCGGGCTAACGATTCGGAAGTAGTTTCCGAGAAAACAATAAGGCTGGATCGTATATTAGGAATTGGTGCCAAGTGTTCCACGAGTGAACTATATAACCAAGGAGCAAACGGGAAGTGAAAGAAACGGAATCAAAAAAGGGAAAAAAGAGAAAGAAAAGAAGATAGGAAAAGGTAAAAATAGAGCAGAACGTGTTGGTGCATATATGCGTGTGCTGATCAAGTGAACGAGTCGAGAGACGGCGTTCTAAACTTATATTTCGAGGCGGCTGCTGATACTTGTACAAATTCAAGATGAAGTGGTGCTACGCCGAAGCCGAGTTTCGCAAAAGTGGCTAGTGCCCTTTCATGCAGAATCCCTTTCCTTCGGAGAATACCGCGATCGCTATTTCCGTATCGTTGAACTCCAAGTTTCGATACACGTTACGGTCCATTACGTTACATATTTCTTTGCTACTCGAATTCATCTCACGAATTGTCCTTTTTTTGCTTATCAGTTCATTGTTCGATGTTCTTGACAATTTACTTTACGAAGAGACACGATATTTTGTTAAACAAAAAATCACGCAAGTCTACACACCTATAACCATCGAATGTTACGTATCCAATTTATCAAAAGGAACCACGTTGAATCGTTTGCATAACAAGAAAATAACTGAATTCGTCTGGAAAATTTAATTTCAGAAAATGTTAGAAATATATAAAATATTTCAAATAATGCATTCGTTATAATATTTGGAGAGTGAAGAGTCTCTGTACATCTTCCAGTTCTTTAATCGTAGTTGCACAAACACCAATTACGGATATACATATATCAACAACAAGTGTATGTAGACTTTCATGATCTTTTATATCTTTTCGCTTCTTCTTCTTCTTCGTTGAAATACTTGAAATTTAAGAAATATACGTAGATTTTTGCCATTGATCGTACATTATATCCGGATCGCGGTATCTCGTCGAGCTCGAAGATCGGGAGAGGTGCGATTTCAGAGATGGTGCGCCTGTGAGATAGACAACTAGATAAAGTACGATGTGACCGTAGGTGATAACGCTATCATATTGTGCGGTGCTCAAGTGCGTTGGTGCATCGCGTTGCTGGCTGGGCGATTGCTGCTGCTGCGGCGGCTGCTGCTGCTGCTGCTGCGTTTCATTTTACGATTGTCCCCGGATATCCGATCTATAGTTTTTTTGATCCCGCTCAACGTGACTATTATCGAAACGTGTCATTTCGAGACAAAAGTTCAATCACAAGCGTGTCGTCTCTATCTTCCCCACCCACCACCCACCCCACCCAGTATGCAGCAACTGTGCGTCCTCGTTCGTTATCGTATCTGCACATCCTATGAAATAGTGGAGTGACAATGTACCATGTATTAATAGAAAAAATATCAGTATTTTTCATTCTAAACGACGTACATCCAAACATCGGTTCCTTTTCAAGCTAACGATGGATTTATCAGCGTTAAAGAAAAATAACCAAGAGTTAAATATTCTAGCGAACGAAGTAATCCGCAACCCTAGCTGATTCGTTCCCACACTGCCTCGAATTCACGCGGTTGCGATGGCTGCGGCGGCTGCTGCGGCTGCATTTACACGTGATTACACAATACCAATGGTAACAGTAATAATATAAAACATATATATGTACAGGCTGGCCCTCGGGAACGTTTAATTGCCTTTTGTGTCTGGTAAAAGATACGGGACAATGCTTGGCAAACGGGCACGCGATTTCTTCGCGAGAGTGAACGAGACGTGAGAATAATCTTACAGAGATGAAAATGTAACTGCGTCTACTTCTGTAACGTAAAAGACATAACCTTCGAAGGTAACATGGATAAAATTTGATAATTCATGACATACAGACGGTTCGGTATTAAACGATTTAACTACATCGCATGTATCACCGACGATGCTGTGTTAATAATATATCTTCATGAATATTCAATATAAGTGTAAAATACTTGAGCACTTAAGTGTCTCTATTCCAGACAGCACGGTGATATCTTTTAGTGACGTTTTAACGGTGTCTCGTAAAGTTCTATAAACATCTTGAATAGCAGAACATCTCGCAGAAGTTAGATTTGCTGCTCTATGGAACATTTATCGAATTGTCGTAAAGAGGAAACTTTTTTCTCTTGTTAATTTGTTAATTATCTTACTGAGGAGAGCAATATCCAGGTTAGGCCATAAAATCTTCAAAATTTAACGTTGTCGTATTAAAAACGTTGCGTGCTATCTGGAACCTTGCATATACATTGATTCAACACGTTTCTTCCCGTATAATCACTTATCAATTATTCGTCCAATTATTTCACGATCGGATCTGAAACAAACAACAAAAGAAAAAAATAAAAAGAGAAAAAAATAAAAAGAGAAAAAGAACAATTTTTTTCTCTGTCATTTCACATAACGCAGAATCTCGGAGAAGGCCATCGAACGTTCCATCATTGAAGAAACCAGCCGGTGCACAGTAAAGATATCGACAAGATATAGAGAATAATAATAAGTGGTGCGCTGCCAGGTGCAAGAAAAAACGAACAGAAAGGTGAGTGAACGGTATTGAAGAATAGAGACAATGTGCTATATAGGGACGAGCTTTGGTTCGTCCGCTGGCTCGGCTATCTCTCGGTCTACTTTACCACGAACGATCAACTCGGCCGTCCAGAGGACCTCGGCCACCGAATTGCGCGCCAGGCAAGTATAGTTGCCGGAGTGCGCGGCGTTCACGCGCTCGATAACTATGGTACTGGAATGGGCATCAATGTTGGTTACGCGTAGCCCAGCGGGTGTCTGCGTGTGTCTGGGACCGGTTATCCCGGTGTTCCCGAAGCCAGCTGGACTGGGCCCGGCGATCGGCTCGCCGTCCTTGGACCAGGCGATCGTGAACGGAGGATCGCCCTTCTCGACCATGCAAGTTACCTGAGCACGCACGCCCTCCGAGAGGTCCTTGTTAAAGCTAAAGGGAGCTATCGTAGGTGGAACTGCACAAAGAAAAAAGAGAAAAAAGAGATTCAAGTGACGTGAGAGTATGGTAACAGAGTGGTACGGTATATCGATGATGTGTAGAGATAGTATACGCGTGCTTCCAACCTATATACGATCGGTCATTTCTCTCGGTTTTGCGTCCAGAGTTCCAGGGATGTTTGCTTTCCGTTGACACGCCTCCTCCGTTGAATGATCGATGCGCATGTAGTTGCTTCGAAAATGTTTAGCATACGTGGTTCGAACTGTTCAACGCTCGAGATATATCACGATTGATGATGGAGATCGTGGCGTAACTACAGGGAGGGGTCGCGATCTCGCTTTGGCAAGTTGGAATTGTTTTTTCGATGGATTTTTCGCGAGTCGTTTGCATCATCAAAGTTGTTCCGGGAATCGATCATGGTCGAAAGTTTGGAAAGCTCGATCGGATCTTTCTGTTTCGGGAACGTCAGCCGTTCCCTGTTAGTCGCGTCTCAACGCTCGGATAATCCTTACGTACGTTCTGCAACTAGATCCATCTTTACGTTCCAACAAAATCTCATCCCTAATAACGTGAAATCAGAGTACAATACGCTGATGAGATCCCTGTCTCGCTATCGAAATTCGTCCGTTCGTAATCTGGTACAGAACGTTGGTGCGCAAACATCAGATGTTCATAGATAGAGGGACAGGATTTCACGTGCTTCGTTCTGCGCATCAGCCTCTCCAGCAGTACAATTTAATGTCCTTTGAAGGATTATAGTATATCTATGCGTCTCTTTCACGTCCATTAGTCTACCGAAGCCAACGAATCTATCGTTAGGACTTGCTGTTCCCATTACGCTACCCGTAATGGATGCCGGTCCAACGTAATACGATAACATCAACGCTGCTTATCAACTCAGCTGCGCGTCATTACGGCGTACACCATTATACGTATAGGATCGTATTAACATTGACGAAGTCACAGGGGGCGTTTCGACGCGGTTATAGCACGAATCAATAGCGGTTCGTTAATGAAATCAACCGCCTATTTATGTTAGTTGAGGTTATTAAAAGGGTTCGGATTATCGAGACACATCCTGTGATTTCGTCGGATATCCTATCTCCTAATCGAAATGACGCCCAATAATTTTTGCTTTGGAAATTCTCTTATCGTATTATTAAATATAAATCATATAAAAGGATTAAATTCTACGGATATTTTAACGATAACTCTCGTTTAATAACGTCACTCAAAACGACTTGTCTCGCTTATTACTCCATTTGCTGTGTCTTCCAAGTTGAAATTCGCATTTTCCTCGAATTAGTCGCTAGAGACCAACAACGAGTTTACCTTCTGCGCGGGAAGTTACGCTTAAATATAAGTCATTCATTGTCAAAAGCAACTCATCAATTCCATATCTTCAAAATTTCTTAATTTCTGTATAATTAAATTGTGCACAATATCAGATTAGAGATCAATCCATCGGAAATTAAACAATCAACGTCGCTGAATTGATCACTTTGATTTCCATGTAGCTTATACGTACCTCTCAGAATCCTTTTTACACCCAACTGTAAATCACGCGTCTTACCACGCTAACCAACCAAGTTCTTGTATCGAATTACCTTGTCATGCTACTTTATAGTATTAAAACACATAGTCGGTATCTGTACCTCGGTTAATATCCAACGATATTACCACAATTCTCTATCCGTTTTCTAGGAAAAGTTTTTCTGTACTTTGGTTCTAGAGTCAGTGGAGGATTGGGATGCAACATTGTGAAACGAAATCGTCGTCGTTTCCCGAATATTTAGTCGACTGTGGACATGACTCTTCAACCAACGGTACGAGAAGCCGCCTTCTCGTCGCGGCAGCGAAACTGGAACGTAATGCCGCGAAACGACAATAATAACTCGCCTCGTTGGCCCCGGCGAGAGAGATACACCCGCGGAGCACGGGATATTCAGTGCCCTAGAGGTATTAGAACAGAACGTGGTAGTTGTTTGAGAATAATTGAGAAACCGTAGCCGGGGTTGGCGGCGGATAGCGCAACGTTACACGAGTAATGCCCAAAGAGTTGCCACTGACCTGTGCTACGCAGCTGTACGAGATGTACACTGAACTACGTTCTCTATGTCTGACTCTGTGTGTCTCTTTGTATATGGTATACGTACATAAATATCAATCGAGTTACATGCAGCGCGACAGTTCGATAAACGAACAAACAAAACGAAGTTATACATGTTTGACGATAAACACGGCCGACGATTGCGTCGGAGCGAAAAAGATCGACGATTTCGTGACGGATCTTGCGCACCCTAATAGTTTAACGAAAAAAGTGAAATAATTCGACTGGATTTTGCTTTTTTCGAAAAGCAGTTCAGACGTCGTGGGTGTAAACTGCATTTCATTTTTCCAATGTCCCATTAGAGCTCGCGATATCAAAAACGTTTCTTGATAAAGAAGGATTACATAGAAACTAAAGGAGCCGTATGTAATGTTAAATAGATACGAATTAAACGTAATATCGACTACGTTGGAACGATATGATCCATCATACGACGATCGTGGAACCAGACAGCCAGACTCTTAACACTTCACTCACCAGGAAAGTAAAAGTAGAAGAAAATCGGGCGATCATTCACCGTGAGTGACAGTCGGTACACGCATGCACGAGCGTGCAGCGCACAGAGATACGAAGCGACACGCGTAACCACGCATGCCGTTTCGGCTCGACGCTCGTCGCGATGGCACGGCGCGTTAAAATCACCCTTAGGCCGTTCGTTTCGTAACGTCGGCCAACAGTTTCGTTCGTTCCGCTTGCACTGATTTGTTCGTCTAGGGAGAATTCTAAGGATGAGGATGACGGTAGAGGGTTCCTTTTTTTTTATTGTCGAACACCACCATCATCGTCGTCTGTCGACGACGAAAACGAGAAAAAGCTGTGGCTGCGGCCGCGAGCGAGAGGAAACTCGCTAGCTCGCGTGTGTTACGCAAACGAGCATGGAAAGAGCAACGAAGGGAGAGGAGGAGATAAAAAAAAAGAGAGACAGAATCCTCGCCCGAGGATGAAGAGTAGCAACGATTGATCTTGCTTTACATCGGGAGTTTCCAACTGGTCGAGAGGTTCCGCTGTCGAGTGCCGCGTGACGATTAATATCGACGAGATGCGAGGGTACACTTTTTCCTTCGTTTTCCCTGGCCGTTTCACGGCCATTCCGCGTCTCTCGTCGACGGCAATTGCGGAATTTATCCCGGTAAGGGTGAAAAGAGAAACGAGAGGAAGGGAGAGAGAGAGAGAGGGAGAGGGAGAGAGAAGATCGCGTACGGCGCGGCAGTCGGATGGTAGAACAGAAACGAAGGAAAATAGAGCGTGAAATCATACGTCGGCGTGTTCGTTGGCTGTTTTAAATGGGAGACAGGCTGTGAACCGAACGAAAATTTCCTAACCGAGTTGTCGGAATTGGGGGGTTGGAAATAAAAGACGATCGTGGCTGAAATTGGTGACCGTAGAGAGAAAAAAAGGGACAGATTCGCAGAGTGAGTGAGAGGGGAGTTGGTGGAGTGAATGGGTTCGCGCGGCTGCTGAAAAGTTGTCGGCTGACGAGCGGAAAACGCTTCGCCGCGTTTCGCGTGCCGCGTCACCCGTGAACTTTTCAATCGCCGATGATTATACGTGTTTGCGATGCCTTTCTCATGATCACGGTGACGAAATGTCCAAATGTTTCCGACATCTAGTACCTTAAATATAAATATCGTGACGTTATTTACTCCAACGATCGATTTTTATTAATCATGTAAGAGAAAGAAAGATGCCAATCGCGTGATCACTCGTCAGCATCGACGTACACGGCGTTCGGAAGTACTTCAAATACCTATAGGTTTCGCGTGATTACTAAATGAGGAAAAATCGTCGGGTCGAGAGAATTTATTTCCGAGTGGGGGATGAAAAACCGTGCCCGTTCCTGCGTACCATGGACCAATAGCGATGCCGTGCGAGACGTTTCGGCGGCATCGTTGCTCGCAACGCACGTATAGTTGCCATTATGCGCCGTGGTTGCGCTCTGTATCATCAACGTAAGATCGTATTCGCCGATATGATGGGTAGTCGTCTCCGTGGAATTCAACGGTCTGCCGTCCTTCAGCCAGGTGATCTTCAACGGTGAGTCGCCCTCGCTGACCACGCAGACCACGTGCACCCGCGCGCCTTCTTGTATATTGGCAGGAAAGCTAAACGGATCGATTTTAGGCGGTACTGAAAATTACAGGAGATCACGACACATTTTTACTTCATCACGGCCCTCAACGAACAATCTGCGCTCCTATGTCCGTCGAGTTTCGTCGCGAACATAGTCTCTATCGGTTCGAGGGACCGGAAGAAAATAATTTTTCCCTCTATCCTTCTTTTTGTTCTTTTCGGTAAAATGATCGAGAGATCGTAAACGCGGAAGACGCGATTGAAAGAAGACAAAAGGCGTACGCATCGGTCGTTATCGTTCGACGCCTCATCGACGCGTAGTTTCAATCGCTCTATAGTCTCTTTCTTTTTTGGTATTTCCGAAGCACCGACCAATTCGATTCGACCCGTGCAACGTTTTCAATGCATTCCTGCCTCTCTTATGAAACGATCGTACCTTTTGTCGCGTCAACGTTATCCTCTCGACGCTCGAGTCGAACGACATAGTTGTAACATAAGGCTGATTATACATGTACGTATCTACTGGCAGTTTCATAATCTCTGGATATTCGATTTTTCTCTTTTCCCTAGAAAGATTCACGACACGTTTTTTTGCTTCTGTCCTACCTGTGAAAACGGCTCAGCGCGATCGCTGCGGAAAAATCGTCGATCTGAAACCGTTATTAATCCAAAAAGAGTTTCACAGTTTTATCGATTCGGCGCTACAACTGGATATCAACAAATCGATTAAACAATTATATAATTCGCATCGATACTTTGTTTACCTTTTGCTTCAATTGGAACAACAGCGGACGTCATTGACAGGTAATGGGTCGAGAGTTGATCAGATATCGAATTCTATATGGTTACGTTATAATACACGGTGTATTTTGATCCCGAACGAAAAAATTATATTCCAATTAGGAAACACGAGTATATTATCATCCGCGATGGAAGAAAATCGAGTCGGATAGAATTTCCCCCGAGTATATGATTTCAATTTAGGAATATCGACGGAATCCTTCAATTTTATCTATCAACAACGAATCTCAAAAGAAAAATGAAGAAAGGAAGAAAAGAAGAAGAAAAGAAGAATTATTATAACGTTCGAACCTCGTTTCGAGAAACGAAACGAAACGTCTCAAGTTTCTCAAAGTTTGAATCACAAGTAGCGAGCAATGCACGCCTCGACGAGTGACTTTTCCCCGTAAAGACTCGACGTCGCGTCGTTGCGTTCCACGGAGGTTGTCTCGCGATTACAAGAACGGTCGTCTGGAATCAAGTTTCTCCGTGCTAAAATTCTGACAGAGCGTGCATCAACTCTGGTGACGAAAGATATATCGTTGACAAACGTAACGCTGTTATTTCAATTCGAGCAAATTCATAGAATTACGACAGGAACGACAAAGACGATTAAAAAACAGACAGAGAAGAAATTTTACCTTTCACTTCGATGTGAACCGTCTGGGAATCGGAGCGGCCTTGTTTGTTCTTCGCCGTGCACGTGTATGCGCCGTGATCGGTGCTTCTGTCGACGTGATGCAGTACCAGAGTTCCATTTGGGAACACTTCCTGACGTCGACTCGTCGGTAGCACTTTCCCGTCTGTGGGTAGCAAGGAAACGTTATCTCAGTTCGACGGTCCAATTTTTAAGCAAATTCAAGACAATTCTTTGTCTTATCCGGAAATTAATGGAAATAGTCCGAGAAAGTTGAGAGAAAGATACTTTGTTGACATTGTGATTCTTTGTCCAGGTGCAATTGGTCGTTTAAGGTCACTTTCTTGATTTTAAACGAGGATGAGAGGTAGAGAAAAAAGCGAGTGTTCGTGTTAGAATATCGATGTTGAGCGAGGATTCGGAGAATGCACGTAAAAATTTGGCATGCACGATGTCACAGATGTACAGATTTGGTGGAAGAGCGCAACGCGTGTGAGATTTTCGCGAATACGATTTAGAAGCGAGAGTTTGCGCGAGCCGTGGAGGAGTTGAAAGTAAGATTCAGAATTCAGAGTTCGAGAGAATCGAGTCGTATCGAGTGATAATCGATCATACTCTTTTACCATTCGTCGTATAATTAAACTACCGTGTTGTTTCTACCATTGAATATAACCCGGTATCTATCAAGTAATTTTATATTCTTGAGCAAAAATCTGTCTGTAATTTAATACGTTCACAACATCGAGAGAAATGTCGCTGCGATTTTGTTAGACGATAAATAGAACAAGAAGTTTCGATCAGTCAATCGATCTGGAAGAGTCGAGTATCACGCGTTGACATACTTATCGAATTCGAAACGAGAGCACTCGCGAGAGCTTTTTCATTATCGTTGGATGAAACCACCACCCACGATAGTTTCGTGATGCGCGCCTAAGCGACCAACTTCGTCCACACACAAACTTCCTGGCTTCTCGGCGTAAAATCGTCGATGTCGAGTGTAGTTGAGCCTTCAATACGCTTTCGTAGCGGCGAAGGACGACTTTGAAAGTGTTACGGGGGTATTGCGCGCTCGACGTCACGCTAGATCGCTCGTAAAAGGGAGAAAGTTACGGGGGCAACGTTTGAAACTTTTCCAAAAGTTCGGTTCATCATTACCGGAAAAGAAACGCTCGAACTTGCTCTTTCCCGTTCGGATGGCGACGGCAGCCTAGAGTTTCTCCGGTCGACGAAATAAAAGCTCACGAGCTCTCTTTCGTTCTCAACCCTCTCCCTTTCTATCGCGCCTCTTTCTGCCGTCATAGCTTGCGCTTGGCAAAAAGTTCATTTAAACCGCTAGAAAAACCGACGGTACTTTCAGTTGCTCTGAAATTCGTCTCCTTGCCGGGCAGATTTACGAGGACGCGCGCAAGGCAACTTATTTACGGGCTCTTTATGCGCCGCGAACGTTTCAATTCTCGCTTTAATCTTTATTTTCCACGTCACGGAGACACGAGAAGTCGAAAAGGATAATCTCGTAAGGCAACGGACGTTCGAAAGATCAGAGTAAATACTTTCGAGATTTTGAAAATACAAAGGCCGAAAATACAAGGTTCGAGTCGGTAACACGCGTCCCGCGTCCTTCGCGATAAAGCGGTCTCGCGTATTTCCGAACTGTTCTCATCGGTAACTTAATAGCGCGATGACATTTTCATGAATAAATGGATGGCTTACGGTCCGAGTTACTGTATTTTGTATAAATGTATTGAATTTATGTATGTTTCGAACTGATATCATTCTTAATGTATATTTAACTATTGTATTCATTCTCCTCTTTTCGATTTATCAAATAAGATATAATATAATCTCTGTCGAAAATAATTGTGCAATTGGATTTAACGTACAGAAAAGTAGTTAAAGATTGAATTAAGCGATTATACAATCGGGCAGGGAGTGATTCTGTTTGAGAAAATAAATCGAAAATTCGACTGAGGAAATCGAGCTTGAAAAATTGTCAGCTATACGTTAACTTACGGTTAAATACCGATTAAGTACGAGGAAACAATTCATAGAAGGTTATTTTACACGTGAAAGTAAGTAAAAGTCCAGAATATGACTTTCCGTTTAAGGCCTGGTTTCCACGAAAATAAAATTTAAACATATTCAAATATGAACTGGTTTTGTATACGCGCACGATATATATTTTCAAATTTTATTCTTCACGAAATTGAAGCATCTTACGAAAAAAATATAGTCTACGTTTTCTGCTTAGTTTCAAATTTTAAATATATTTGTTAAATCTTCAAAGTTTTTTTTGTCGGAAACGAAATCTCAAATGAGAAAATGTTATACCAAATTTTTTTCTTTTTGTATTTCTTTCACGTTGAATCAGCCCGTGCCCGGTCGCATTACGACCACCGTTCCAATCTGTATAATTAAATGTTCCCCCCCCCCCTCCAAAAAAAGAAATTAGATTTAGAAGAGAACTTTTTTTTTTTGGTTGGATTTTTTTTCATCGAGATGCATTGGTTAGCTATATATTATAAAGCAAGAATCAATAAAAATTTCGATTATTCAGCGATCAGAGTGATCGGTACAAAGATTCTCATGGGCTACGCCACTGAAATAACTAGCGAACACTGACCTTTCTCCCAAGTGATGCTCGCGATTGGGAAACCAGCGACCGGACATTTGATAACGGTGGTTTCGCCAGCCACTGCGCCGTAGTTCCCCATCGGTCGTACATGGGGCAGGCCGTAAATGTTGAGACGGGCCGAATGGTGAACCTTCGCCATCCGGTTCGCTGCTGTGCAACGATATTCCCCGCCGTCCTCCACGTGAACCACGCTGATGTTCACATGCGATATTACGTCACCATGCACCGTCACATACTGGCCTATCATAAACCTGTGGGCAAGCAGCAGAGATTCCGCACCGATTGTAGCGTTACGTTACGCTCGCAAAGCCAATTTCTCATTTAGCGAGTCAAGGAAAAAAAATTTCGCATGCGAACCGTCCAATTTTCGGGCTGTCTGGACAACGTGGTTCGATCTAATCTTCATCGCAGCACCTACAAATTGTATTTGCAAATAGAGGAAGGTAACTCTTTTTTACGAAGCTAGCAGGGATATTTAAATAATTCTAACTCCATATAAATTCACAAGATCAACCAAACAACGTTTAACCAACTTTATCGATTATCGAAACTCTGAAATTCTCACCGTATCCTAGCGTCACGCGAACCTAATAATAGGAATCGAATCGGCTTTTGTAAATCTCGCGTCATCTAATATTTTCCTGGTTTATTGGATCATATGGTGGAAAATCAAAAAGCGGATACGCGTTTACCACGCGTTTGTTCTCTATAACGAAATCATTATCGACTCGATCACGAGTCGCTTAACACCGTAAATCAACCGAAGCGACTCGATATAAAAGAAAGGAAAACAGGTGGATACATTATTAATAGCCTGTATGCGATCCCGTCAAATCTATCATTCTAAATCGAGCGACTCTAAAAAGTTTAGACTGAGCCCGGTTGATTGGTAATTTTCCCCTCAATTGGTTCGGAGAATCGAAGCCCGCAGGCAGGTATCCGTTCCCACGGGACCTGGCGTTATAACGTTCGTAAGCGGTCTGATTTTCCATCGGCCTGCGGTTTAATAACCGAAAATAATTGTGTACACACTATCCATCGATTTCTGATCTTTTTCTCTTTCTTACTTCCCGTTCGTGGCTCCGTCGGCTCTTAATCTCCTGGCCGAGGCGTAAGAGTGAAAAATGATGTTGTTACCTGTCGTTTTGTGGAAGAGGAAACCCGTCCAAAGTCCAAGAGAAGTGCGGCGTCGGGTTTCCGGTGGCGATGCACTTGAGCGACACCGAAGGGCCAGGCTGG
Organism: Bombus huntii; assembly: GCF_024542735.1. NCBI lineage: Eukaryota > Metazoa > Arthropoda > Insecta > Hymenoptera > Apidae > Bombus > Bombus huntii. The sequence goes on along the minus strand of NC_066245.1, from coordinate 6,605,738 downwards.
ATGGTCTGTTCGATGAATTTGTACAGAAGTTGCGGCGCCGCGTCTGAAGAGCGCACCATTAAAGTTTTAAACGCTTCCCGATCGCCGTGGCGGAACGTCGAAGAGCAGTTTTTATAATTACGCGAAGGACGCCGCGTTAATGGGCGTTAAAGCGACCGAAGGTGAACGAAAGCGTGGAATAAAATTTTCTTGCACGTGGTTCCAACGATTTTAGAGATACCGTACGCGTTCCGTGCAAAACTCATAGAGTTTGCATTAATAAAAAAAAAGTTAAAAAAAAAGAAGGAAAGAGGAGACAGAAAAAATGTTGTAGGTAATTCAGTTGGTTATTTTGTTCCACGTTTTCATTTTACCGTTTCGATGAAAAATCGCATTTTTTTGCCACTCTCTCTCTCTCTCTCTCTCTCTCTCTCTCTTTCGCGGAGAGAGGAATTGTAATTCGACGGGGGTTAGGCGATGTTCTCCCTCCAGCGAAGCGCTCGCGGTGCAACCGAAAACTAAATAACGCATCCAGCAACATTACGCCGGGCCAGCGTGTTTCAATTTCACCAGGTGAATCGATCGTACTGAATTCAGCCAGAACACATCCAGATTTCGAAATAATTTAACAGTGCGTGGGTACACGCTATAAGCAGCTAAATGCATGCAAATTATTCGAAGGGATTTGACCAATGGTGAGTTGCTTCCTCCAATTATACGGGTCCTTTCCTTATTACGCGATAACCGTAATATACGAAACAGATGGTCGTCGATTCGGCCGATAACTTCGACGAACTCCATTCTACATGCCGTCGCACCTCAGTTTCTCTATCATCGATATTCCACCTCCTGCCCGTTTATACGAACGCCGACTCTACATAGAACGCATCGCGATTATGTTAACCGAGCCCGTGCTCGAATTCATTCAAATCTCAAAGTTCGGCCACGCGGTGGAGAATTCGTACGGGGTCAAACATCGAGCAGCTAGTTGCCGGGTGAATATCGAGGCGGTTGCACCTGGTTCAGGTGGCCCCTGGGTGTCTGGGGTCACGCACACACAAGGAGGCGGCGCGTACGTTCCATGGAAACGATCCTGGCTCGCCGCAACGCGGGGTATTATGCACGCAACATTTACATGACAAGACCTGTACGCGGGCAGAACTATCGATCTGCGGTTTGACGCCTGAACTCGAGTGCCGCCTAGTGAATTAACCCCAAATTATAGAGCCGACAATAACCGAGCTGCACAGAGTTGCGCGGCTGTTTGCTCACGGTGTAAATCAGGATGCCGTATTGCCGAATGCCACGCCCTGTTTCGCGGACCGCATATTATTCCACGGGGATCTGCCGCTTTCGTTGCTATTCAACCCATAGACCGATTATCGAAAACTTCGCAGCCTATCGGCCACGAAGCGTCCACGATATCGCGCAAAAGCTGCAGTCGTTCGATGCTTCTCCTCTTCGACTCGCGTGTAACGAGCCGAGCGTCGATGTTGTTTTAATATCATTCTTGATATCATAGAATTTGATATCTGGTATCACAGAAACACGACGAAATATCGATTCAGTATAGAAAAAAATATTTTTTCCGGATTAAGAGACTACCCGTGTGTTTTTATTTTCGTACGCCTGAAAGTTGTTGGTTCTGGAATTATTACTGGACGTTCGGTAGCAATTTGTAGTTACTCTCGAATGCAGAGAAATTCTGAATCCAATCTGGCAGGGTTTAGCACGTGCGGCTTTGATGAGGCTCCAAGTGGTTCGTACTGGTGATCAGATACTCGCAGTAGTACGAGTCGGCCATACGGTTGTCATTACGCGGTTGTTATGGAAACGTCGGAATAATTGTTCTTTCTTGCATTACATGTGCTTCGCGTTGCGATTACTCACTCGATCGCCTATCGAATTTTACGTCAATGAATCCACGATATAGAAGTTTAGTACTAACTTTTGAAACGATTGTCTATAACATTTTCATTATGCCCGCCGATTATTTGATTAGGAATAACGATAATTTAAAAAATTGTTTAAACTCGTAGTAACGTTTTAGCGTATTTTATCTTCTGGTATGTGGATTGCGTGGAAACGCAACGGATCACGTTGATAGGAAGCGGAGCGTATCGGACGACGCGGTGCGACGCAACGTAATTCGACAGGAAGACATTATTTACCGTGGCGTGATTGCCAGTTCTGTAAACGCGTTAAAACGGTATAAATAAAATGGAAGTTTGCCAGTATCACGAATGGCGTTGGGATTTCTGGCGTTCTATGAAAATGATGACGGGGTATTACCGCTCGAAATTACCGTTCGGTTCGTTCCAAACACCCCTTTATTGTTACGTTCATTTAAAAATAAAACGCTACACGCGCTTGACCCGAATCGGACGGAATATTGACTTATGCTATGGTCAGGTGAAAAATTTAATACCGGTATTTTACAAAATATTTCGCAATTTCACGACCGACAGAATTTTCTCGCGGAATTATTTGGCTTGCTGCCAAAATTCCCCTTCTCTCTAATTCTTTTCCCTGACCATATGTACGTTCCATAAACCGTTCTGCTATCTCCGGTAAAATAAATTGGTAGAAGGAAAGAGAAAGAATGGGAGATAGAGAGAAAACAGCACGCACGCGGTGAATAGAAGAATTCTACGTTACGCGGACGTACATCTGTTTCCTCCTTTTCAAAGTCGGTTCGATATCGTTACAAAAGTTGGCCGCTTTGATTCTTTCCCTTTGTTACGCGATAGGATTAGTCCGATTCCAATTATTTCGAATTGCACAAAGCGATACAACGCATCGAGGCGGAGAGAGACCGAGAAGAGGAGAAAGAACGATTTCGATTCTCGGTCTTTTTTCCCGACTGCCGTCCGGTTAAATGCATAAATTATTTAAAAGGACAGTAGTGCTGGTCGATGAAAAGGAGACCGTGCGTCCGCGTGAACAAAAGGAACGTACAAACGGGGAACGTCGTGACTTATCGGCGGACGGAAAGGGAAAGTTATTAACTGCGGAGAGCTGAACGTGTTCTCTAGCCGGCAGACCGAACGATCGGCGGAATTCCAACTTTTTTCGACGTTTAAAAATTTCCACCGTGCGATGCCTTGACTGAGAAATAGAGTCGAGCTGGGAAATAAACGAACGCCTGTCTTTTCTCCGTTCTTTCCGTTCGACGAGGACATCGTTCAATACGAGCTAGAAGCACAAACGTTAGTCGAATAAAATGGACTCTTCGTCTTCGTTAAATTAGTCACAAGTAGTGGTTTTAGAGGAAAATTTAAGCTTGAACGTTTCTGATACTTTGCTCTCGCGCGGCGATAGTCGATATCCGCCAGTTACGAATTCGATGTTATTAAAAGTACGTTTCTCGTTGTTGAAGTGGTCACCACTTCTAAGAAAACTCTACATCTGGTCTTTTTAGTTTTCTCTAGCACCGAAGCCATCGACAGCGTGTAGACAAAAGACTGCGACGAGGACAGACCATAAACAGTAGACAGGCGACGTTGGCTTCGGGGTTTTCAGTTATATTGGGTAACACAGCTAGTGTGCGGATCTGGACCAGCTCAAATTGTATTCTTACTTATAATTACACTTCTATTTAATTATATTTTTTCTGCCTTACAACTTATCCACGAGTTTTCTCTATTTACACATCGAATAACCTCAACACTCGTGTTAACACATTTTTCTCGATGCACAATTTCGCTGGAACCAGAATTTCCTCCAATTAAGAGTCAATATTACACGTCGCGCTCTTATGATTTTTTCCTGCTATTTGATCCGTTCTCCAGAAACGTTAACGTGCTTTCGAGTACTTGTTCTCGCGTCTCGAAGTAGTTGGTAAAACAAGAGGTTCGTAGATGGAAGATGGTAAACGAAGACATCGGTACTCGAAACATCCAGCAGCCAGTGAGAAATGTCGGCTGATGCTTCAGTCTCGTGTACGTGACACTAAGACGAAAATAGCGGTAGGTATGTACGTGCACTTAAGACGGTCGACTGACAGCGTCGTCGTTTAAGGTAATGGATTATGTCACATGGAGTAAGACCTTTTCGTCGACGACGCCAGTTTTAAAGACGTCAGTCGGGGAATATTTGGCCGACGAAGCGGCCATCCGTCCTGGTCACTGCGGCGTTCGTTTTTGCGCGGGAATTTCGAGCGGATACCAACACTTTTAAGCAACGTTCTCATCCCTCCGTTCGCTGGCGATGCGTTTCTTTCACTCGACGAGCTGGCGGCAGCCTCGCCCGGCTTCCCACCCTCGTGACTAAGACAAATGGTATGTATTTATTTCACGGCACGCCAACCAGTGGATTTCTCCTTTCTCCATTATGCATCGCCCTCGTTAAGCATTTTTTTCTCTCTTCCTTTCGACGCTTCTCTGCTGCTTTTTCTCCTTTCTTTTCGCCGTTTTCTTCGCCCTTCCTTCACCCTTTCCTTTCGTCCGCCGTGCCTCATACTCCTTCTCGTTCCTGCACGACTCGCGCAGTCTTATTTCCCATCTACCTAGCCAGACCGAGCTTTTTGTCGCGTCGCCCTTCTCGAACTTGGCTCGTTCAGTTCGCGAGAATGGGTTTAGACCGCGGAGACGCGACGAGATCGGGATAGAAACCGACGGAATAATGAAAGAATTCGGTTGAACGAGGGATTTCCTGGGGACACAGATAAGGGTGAAGGTAAGAGAAAGACAGAGTACCGTTCGCAGCAAATAAGTTGGAAGGGGTGAGCAGCCGGATGCGACGAAGCGTGGAATCGTGTTGCCAGACTGGATATAAATTCCAGATGAAATTCCAAACTAAAGGTTCGCAGAATTTTATACTTGGTTCGATATCGATTGGTCGATGGATCTAAGTCGAATGAAGGGCCTCCTTCCTCGTCGTCTCTCGCTCTAAGGGTCGACCGAGAGGCACGGGTGCGTATCAGAAGGCGAACGTGCCCGTTAATTAAAAATATTCAACCCATCCGACCGGACAAAGCGTCATCGTAATACGTACCCCTCCTTCCTTTTTTTTTTTTTGTACCTCGTTTAACGGACTTAATTTCGCGAATGGTCGATGAAAAGCTATCAAAAAAAAGGTCGACGAAGTAGTCGTGCGAAAGTTTTGCAATGGAGACCAAGCCGGTGCTTGGTTAACGGGTAATAGCTTTAATTTAGCCTTATTATTTTCAAACGAGACTTTTATAAAACTTCCACGGAGCTCGTGGAACTCGCCAGGGAGGCAGGTTACGAGCGCTTAGGTATACTAATCCGTCTTGACTCTTTGCGCAACGCCTTTAAGTACGTCTTCGTGTTGTACGAATTACTCGCGGCGGGGAGGGCAGTGAGGGGTTACTTTGGTAACGCCAGCTATGGGGTCTAACGCCAGATATATTTTCATTGGCCTTAAATTTTTAACTTTCGAAAAGGTAATTTCGCGTGCCAGGGCCACGGCGTTAACGGTCTCCGGTCTCGTCCATTTCCTTCGTCTTATCCACGCACTGTTCATAAAACGGGGGCGAATGAGAGTTTAAAGATTAAAGCCACTCACCCCCTAGTCGAAGCTCCGCGGTCGCCTGTACCATCTCGTAGTCGTTCTTCGCGAAGCATTGATACATTCCTTTGTCGTCCCTCACCACAGAAGAGACGCGCAACGTCGAGCCATCTTTCCCCGTGATCTTGCTTCTACCAGAGGCGCTTTCTCCCACGGGAAGTCCGTCCTTGGTCCAGAAGATCACCGGGATTGGTTGGCCAGTGACGGAACACTGAAATTCCGCGTCCTTGCCGAGGTCGACGGTGACCTGCAACAGTTATCGATTCCGAGCGCACGTTCGCCAATAAATGTCATATTTAATATCCTCGGCTGTCCTCGGAACTTAATATCGTTCCAAAGGAAAAGTTGGCCGATTTCGAGTGGATTCTGCTTTCAAGCTACAGCAGCTGTGCGATGTTCCTCTCGACGTGAACATCGATTCCGGCACGAGCGTGTATAACCGAGAAAGGATTTCGAGAAGCTAACAACCCGATACCAGCTCGCTATACCCTATATCTTGTACGATAATTTTTCAACGCGTTGGCAAACTAACGGCTGCAGATTTTACGACTAACGATATCTGATAGTACTTGCGTGATTCTATTCGAAGGATGGCTCGTTATACATTATGTATAATATATACGTATGTATATTAGTGGGCAAAAGCAGCACGCATTTTGTAATTGTAACGACGGAAAGTAAAGATCCGATTACAGGGTTCTTTGGAATCTGACGTGTACACAAAAGACGATAGATAATATCATAGTTGAGCTTTGCTCGCGGCGTTTGCCAAGAAGAATCGCCATATTAATACCTGCCTGCAATTTCCTTCCCCATTTTGGAAACTTCGACGAAGTATCGATTCCGGGAAGGCATCCTTTGATCTCTGTCAAACGTTTCGTCGAAATTATCAGAGATCGGAACTGTTTAATGCGCGGTAGACAGCTTTGTACAGGTCGATACAAACGTGATCGTGAAAAAGGTACGAGGGCTAAGTGGCACGCGATCGTTCTGGAACGTCGCACCGCGCTGCGAGAAAACGCCTAACGTGCTTAGGCACAACGAGGCGAATTCCAGTACACCGTGCGCGAGCATACCGGCAAATCGAATGTCCTGTTTGGTATTTCATCGTCTACCTTCGAGAGCTTAATTGCTTCCGGGTCGCGCGGTCATTTTCCTTTGATCAGTTTGCCCTCGCATCTGATTTATCTATTAACGAGAATCGTTCTCTGTAAACGAGTTGTAGCGAGCGCTTCAACGACGAAGCTTTTATATACGAAACAATAATAAGTCGCGAGACGATTGAATTTTTAATACGATGTTGCACGTCGCGAGACGATTGAATTCCTGATACGATGTTTCGCATTTAACTGCAACTACATATCGAAAGAGACACGATCAAATTACCGGATATGGAATGGACAAGACACCGGATCTCGTTGCAGCAATTTACGTAATATCCAGAGAGTATCGATGTATTATTTTCCATTACATTTCAGGTGCCTCCTGATGTAAATTATTTACCATTCTAATTACTTGAGAAACTAGTACTATAATATGCAACAATGTTTAGTACACCGCTATTATTATATTACAAGCATCGGAACGCTGCTAATGGTAGGATTAACCGGTGCTAAGTAGAAAAGACAGAGCCAGGCAAGATAGACCGCATGCCTACCGCGAGGCATCGAATCCGATGTACCGGAACGCGGTTGAATGGAGTGGCTTACTGGCATTTCCATATGCATTTTCAGTCGCTTAATTGATCACCGATCGAGGAAACGAGCCTTTGATCTAGCTAGGAATCTCGTCTTATGTATTATTGAAGAGGCCCGTTTATTCGGTCATTGGCGATATACGGCAACGACGATTCTGCGCCCTGATTACCACCGATATATCAATACATATACGCCCATATGGGTGTGCAATGTACATTGTATAGTGTACACTTTGGGCCGAGTTCGCGTTACGTCGACCACCCTCGGGTCATGAATTTCGAAGGCGTTCCATGCGTCAAAGGCTTGTGGAAGAGATTCCTCGGGCATATAACACATCGAGCGTGCACCGATCGATGAAAAAGGACCGATTTTCTCCTGTACGGTTCGATGGATTGCAATAAACTTGCCGCGGGATCTATATTCAAATTGTAGGATCGCGAGGCCGATTTCCTCGGGTTACAGGGCGCGAACGATCGGTTCAAGGGCAGAGAAATTCGACGAGAGGCGTCGCGTGCTGAATCGAACCACGACGACGGCCATTAAATATTGTCAAGAGGATCGCGCGCGTTGCTCTCGCCTGGCTTCTTTTGTTCCACGACCTCGAAGGAAACTTTCTTTCAAACCGAAGACCGCTTTAAATATCCTTTGATACGGTATTCAAGCAGCCGGAGGAAGGAATGGGAAATAAGATGCGCAAGGATGCCACCTTTAAAGGCGACCGAACGGGCTGGCTGCAAGGGGTGAAGGAACAAGAAAAAAAAGACGAATCTGCGAGGGCGTCGAGTTGCACCTCGATCCACGCTTTGTCCCCGTTGTTCTTGTCTCCTCCTCGCGGTATCGTGGCGTTATTACGACGACCAGCGATGCGTTTACATTGTCGATATAACCGCAATATAGAGTGACTCGATGTCTTCCTTCGAGGCGTCTCCTATACCGGGTAAATGGAGTAACAGAAAATAGAGAGAAGGAGAGAGAGAGAGAGAGAGAGGGGCGGGGAGAATTATTGCGAGAATGTCTAGAAAAATAGGGGCAAATAATCATAAATTTTGTGGAACGTGTACAAGACTGTGTGCTCAAGTTGGAGTGGAGGAATGCAACGGAATTTTCTCGATTCGCTACGTTCGCGAGAGCGTCGTCGAGTAAACGTTCCATAGGATTAGAAGAATGGAACGATCTTTGTTATGTGAAAACGGAATAAATCGGATTGCACCGGCTTATTTCCTTTTCTGTATATTCCACCTGCCTTGTATCAAGTATCGCGAAAGATTTTTGGTGGGACGAAAAATTTGGAGACCGGTCCGCGTAGCTACGTTGTTAAACTGCGATTTGTGAGGCAGATAGATGTAGCCCCCGTCGTGGTTATCTGTTTAAATAGTCGATCAAAAAGTTTATCAAGTGGAAGTTCGCGTTAAGAAGCGTTGCGTGCAATGAGAAGACGCGACGATGCTTTTAATAAAGCGAGGACAAAATAGGCCACGTTAATGGAAGGAAGCGCCATCGAAGCAAATGCCGACTAATACACGAGAGAATTCGTCCGCAATGAGCGTTTCTTTGCCGGTGACTGCGAAAGTTATGGAGAAGCTTCCAGCGAATGAATGATATTTCATCGATTCTGTTCCCTGGTCTCTCTCTCTCTCTCTCTCTCTCTATCCATCAAGGTATGATATGGACCAATTGCCGATCCCTATTTTCTTTTTTTTTTATAGGATCCATCGACTGTCGTTCTAACAACCACATACCGACCGACCGATCCGATGCGTTTTTCCGTTACCGAATTTCGGCACACATTAAAACCATCGCCTATTTTTCGCTCCAACGATGGTTAAACCTTCCAGCTTTCCCAACGAACGAACGAACTACGAGTCCCGATGCAAGGGATTCTCAAATCCCGTGCGCGTTTCTCAAATTCACAGGGGAAAGAGGGTATATTTTGTGTCGAATGGTTGGAGATCGGCATCGGATCACCGTAATCGAGCGTCGAATCGTTCAGCGACAAGTTTGAAAATTTTAGTCGAAAATCGGATCAACGTTCGCGTGGGATAGAAAGGGGAGGGCGATTGGTTGAATGGACCAACCTGCATCCATCCCCTTTGACATTTCGTTTTAAACGCTATTAATTATTCCGCTTTGCACGGCCAATCGACGCCCCGGTTAATACGCTTACAGCGACGTCGGAGGTCAACCCCGGCAGCAGCTCCGGCACCAGCCCCGGTACAGTGCGGCCAGCGATTCGTTGTTTTGACGGGATATACGATTTGCGAGGTTGACCTGCCACCGTTACGCGTTACGCTTAACACGGTACGTGGCGCGTATTTTCACGATTCACCCGGGGGTTCGACACGATCCAATAACTTTGGCAGCCCAGCAACGACGAAACCATGGTGCGCGAATCACGATCGTTGTGAATCATAGGCACGTCGATCGACTCAGGCTGCCAGCTTCGACCGGTTTCTCTTTTATCGTCGTCACAATACGCGTTCATCGTCCCGACAGACATTGCCAACACAATTACCGAGGCTTGTTAAAAGATCAAAGAAACTACGAAGAACTGCATCGCACCGGGTTCGAAGCGGCTCCACGAACCGGCTTACTAATTAACGGAAGTTAATACTAATTAATAGCAACGTCTCGTTCACGGTGAACAGAACGAGTTGCTCGTTATTTCTCTTCGGCCGATATTCACAGATAGGTACACCAAGCGTTTCAACTGTGTGCGATGTTTTCAAGATCTATCCGTCGTCTTGGCAGGGATGGTAACTCGGTCTGTCGTTATCCGCGCTACCGTGTTTACTGCGACGTGATGTTCAATTATCCACATCGATGAGAATTAGTCGACGACGACGACGTCGACAACGACGACGCGACGGGAACGATGACAACGAAGACCAGACTTCCCTCTTATTTCCCTTTCCCCGTAGTCGATGCGAATTTATTCGTGAAGCGCTCGCGACCTCGAGATACCGTAGGTAGTCGTCCATGGTAGGAGAAACGAGGATCATCGATTTAACAAAGTCGCGGCGCAACGAACCGTTACGTTGCGAGGGAGGCACGCTGGGGGTAGTTTACAGATCTGTTGAAAATAGAATCGGCGCTCGTCGAGAAGCCTTAACTTCCTCCGACAGAGAAGGAAACGAGAAAGGAAGGAAAGCAAAGGGTAGAAAAAACAGAAAGCGGAAAGAGGAAAGAGTAACCACGGTAGCTCTCGAGTTGTTTACGAAATAGAATAAAAGAGAGCTAACCTGTTGAGGTATCAGTCGGATGAAGAGAAGCTACTTATCATCGAGAACCGCGCGGTCCTTTTGCTGCTTCTTACGGAGCGACCGTAACGTTATAGAATTTATTTCCGGACGGCACCATCACCCTTCTTTCTCGAGAATCGGAAACTTGTGACGCGCGAGTCGAAGCGATCGACAACATCGTCACGCGATGCGCGTTTCAAGATTTCTCGAAGTATTGGGATAATCCGACGAGGGATGAAACAGGAAGGCGACGACCGGATCGTTCGGGTCGTTCCAGAAATCCAATCGACGCCGGATAGAATGCCTTTAACCTGTTGAGACACCACGTGGACGAGAGAGAACGTGCAATTTTTTCAACAACTTGCGAAACTTTTTCGTTTAAATAATCGTCCGTCCGTATCGTCTATCGTTGAACCAATATCGAAGGCGAATCAAAGTCTTCCTTCGAGCGGATAAAACGGAATCGATTGGCTGGCGATACTTAACCGGGGTGAAACGAATGCTAACCTGTTGAAACTATAGGCAGGCCAAATCGATTTTACGTGATGTTTATTCCGAATGAATTCCAGGCTACTTTCAATTTTCCGGACGAGTACCAAGTTATTTGCAAGCTACTTTGACGAATAAAAATAGGGAAGAGAATTTTGCGTGATTTATCGCGAGTGCTTGCGAATGTTCGAAATGCTTGATGAAAAGATGAGTGCTTGAGATTGGACAGACCGTGACTGAATTTGTCCTGAGAATTTCTGCGAAGTCTGCTAAATGATACGCATTGGATGGTAGACTCTAGACTCTCTCGTAACCATTCTTTATGGAATTTCTAATCGAGTAAACGTATAAATAATAAACGGTCGGTTAATCCAAAAACAACGATCAGTATATGACACGAAAGGTATATTTAGTTGCAGAAAAATTTATTTACTACTTAAAATGAAAACAGATAGTGTATTCTTTCTTTAAATATCGAAGTTTCCTTTATAATAAATAAAAATATGAGCGAGTAAAACGCGACCGGATAGGAGGACGCCTATACATTATATTAACATATTTTAACATTATTTTAATATATCTAATTAACGTTTCATTTTGACGTCGAATGTTTCATGATCCAATTTTTGCTATCAATTCGTCTCTTTTTCAAGCAACGATAATCAACATACATTCTGCATGAGTCAATAAGTCACGCATCATCGTGTACATTAATTGAATCACCAATCGAATAAAACAGACGATCGAACGATCATTTTAAAGGCTACTGATAGAAATGGCGCTCGATACTGGTACGAAGATTAAACGAGAGTACGGAAAACTAACCTGTTGAGGTACCAGGTGAATGGAGAGGCTGCTTATAATGGAAACCTCCAATTCGACCATCTCGGAACCGGCCGTATTGTTGGCGTGACAGACGTATCGTCCTGCATCCTCCGCCCTTGCCGATTGCAGCACCAGCGCGCCCGCTCTCGCATAGATCCTTTCTGAATTGAAGATCATCGCCGTGCCCGTCACGGACTCACGAAACCATAGGTACATGGGCGGCGGGATTCCTTGTGAAACGCAGGAAAGGACGATCGTCTCTCCCGTGCGTATAGGCGCTGGGCTCATTCTTTCATTGAACCTTGGCGGAACTGGGGTATGAGGGTCTGAAAATGGAAAAAGATTATTTGATTGTCTGAGCTGTAGGTTACATTTATATATTTAAATTTATAAATTTATATATTTTTCTATAATGCAAAGGTATTTAGCATTTTCGACTGAGATTCCGAGCAAAGTTACCGAATGTCTGTAATTCAGGAGAACTGTTGCCGCAGTTGCTAGAAATCCATAGAATATTAAACTTGATGTAAGTACTTGCGGTATAGTTTCAAATTCTGTAATAACGCGAAATGATACAATTGTAGAACTGTACTGTTGTTAAATTTGAAGTGTATGTTTTATAAGCAAGTAAGGGAGTTTATCGAACGGTTGTCTCTATAAGAGAGTCAGTGGAACGAATATTTTGAAACAGGGAGAACGAAACAAAGCGTGGCGGTCGATTTGTTGCGTTCAATTTTAACTGTGTATGCGGGAGCGGCAAAAATTTGGACACATCCGACGAACAAAACGTTTCGCTTTAAGGCTCTGATCGAAAATACGAACCGGCGCGCTGGCTGTTCTAGCACAGTTGGCCTGCTGAATGGTGAATTCTCATCGTGGAACGGGTAAAATGGCAAAAGTTTGGAACTGATGTGTTATTTCAAGGTTCGCGCGATCAACTTTCACGATCCTGGTTCGTTTGCAGCGTCGAAGAAAATATTCTCAAGGCGATTTAAAGAGTTCGAGAGTGTTCGGTGAAACGTAACGATTAAAAAGTATTAAACGATGAAAGCAAAAAAAAAGAAACAAAGGGGAGGCGGAGGAAAGAAAGACAGTGCAGGCCACAAGAATGGATTTATCTCCTTTCATCAATTTTTCTTCGACTGTCTCTCACTTGATACCTCGAAACGCATTTTGAATCTTTCGGACGTTCGCGGGAAAAGAAATCTCCGTGGACTTGTTGAAAGAGACAAAGATCCCGGTATCAATTTTTCACAGCTGCGAAAGAGCTCCTTTTGTCCCTGTTACGTATTATCCGAGTTAGTATGCTCGGCAAATTTACATTTATTTCCTTCCTCTCTCGTTTAATTCTACATTTTCACATTATTTTATCGTGTTAATTACACACCGCGAACAAGCGCGGTTAAGGATCTTTATTATTAATTCGAAAAATCTGGCGGATACAGCGCATTTATCCTGCAAAATGTAAGCTCATCGACGCAAAGTGTTGTTCGAACATCGTTATAATTTCAATGTTAATGAAACGACGACATTTAAATATTAACGAATAATTGCGCGTCACGAAATTGTGGCGCTCTGTTTTTTTTCCCGAAGACGATGAACGTAGGAACACGCGAATAGAGATCGTTCACAGTGACGTATCGCTATTAAAATTGATTATCTATGGTCGATCAAAAAAGCATAGGTGCGCTTAATGACTTGGAAATTCATACTGCCCGTGGACAGGGAGACCTACTAATTCCGTATATACATCGATCTTCCATTAATACAAGTAACAATCAACACGATACTGTCGATTTATCCACATCTTCGACCGTAATACCATGATATATATCCGAATGGATGAACATTTTATTTCAGTTTCGGCATCGACTAAACGGTGGATGGTGTTTGTCGTACGGTTGAACTCCGCGACACGGTAGCTTTTTACGACTGCACTATTTTATAATGGTCCGCTCGCTTTGTCTGGTCGCCGTTATTATTGTAATTTAAGCTGATGGCGTATTGATCGTCGCTCGCCTCTACCTCTCTCTTTGTCGCTCAGGCACTCTATCCGTCTCGTTCTGCCTATATTCACTCTCACTCCCTCTCTGTCGTTGCCTCTCAAACCGTCCCTCTTTCTCCAGGGAGCACGGTCCCTCTTTCTCTCGCTCCTACCAATGTGCAATTCCAGTTGCCATATTCCAGCAACGCCCCGCCACCACACCCTTGTTCATACTCCCGCTCCCGGTTGCACCGGCTCGTGCATATGCACGCTCAAAACTTTTTATGCCATTTACATCCGACTTACGCCTCAACGTCAGCGTCGTTCGCGTTGACGGTGACCGGCGCGTCGGCGTGGGGTAGAAAACCGTGAAAAAAGGAGAAAAAAGAAGCCGGAAGGAGAGAGAGAGAGAGAGAGAGAGAGAGAGAGAAAGTGCAACTTCGATGATCGATCGATACTCGAATTGAAAGAGAGTGAGAGAGAAAAAGAAAAAAGAAAGCAATTCGCTTGCCACCGATTGCTCCTAGCGACGAGAGGCTTGATCACGCGTTAATAATTCTGCCCCCTCGGCTGTGACAGCTCCGCGTGTCTCGTTCTTACTTCCGGTTCGTTGGATCTTTACCGTTTAAATAGATAATCGGCTGGATTGTCAATCAACCTGTTACCCTCCGCGTATAATATTTATCGGTCTTGATATATACGCGTAAGTGAATGAACTTGTCAGTGTTAAACGTGGACTATGAATTTCTATTTAAGATATTACGGAGGGTAATGTAAGTTTTCCATACACGAAAGTTTTTCAGTTCTTTTTGAGCGAATAATTCTTCGGACGACCGAATGGCTTATAAATGGAATCGACTTGTGATTTATCTACCGGTCATTCTTTAAAAGATCTTTAAACGACATCGAAGTACTTTTGTATGATTTCTGGCTGAGTTTAAATGGCCTCTAAGTAGCCTTGATACGATAACCCTAAGATCTTAAACGAACCGAAACATAACTTTTAAAGAATCTCGAATGTACGGCTTGTAAATGTTCTTAAACGATCTGCCGATTAATCTTAAATTGGAAACGAATCAACGTTGTCGCTTCTGTAGAAATTTCGTACAAAAATCTCCTAAGAGAATTTACGTTGCTACCGGAGTTATGACTTTTTGAAAAACAAGATATAGCATCTCTATCCCCTTCTCTATCCCACACACAAGTTTCTCAGGAAATCTTCGCAGACATAAACGGAGAATTAATTTGGGAAGAAGAACGCGGATAGTCTCGTGTACAATTTCAAAAAGTATCCTTCGTCGAAATGCTTTTACCACGGGAGCAGAGCTTCGCGGTAACCAAAAAAATCGAACATGGAAGAAAATTTTAATTAATAGCCGCAATGGCAAGTGATTTCGAAGTACAGAAACTCGACGATCGGTATCGAGTAGAGAGAGAGGCAGAGAAAGAGAGAGAGAGAGAGCGAGTGGCGGCGTGGTGCGGCGCTGTTACGCGCGATGTTTAAACGGACAGACAGTGTGCTCAAACGAACATCTTGATATCCTTTGAACCATCGCTCATTGACTATGTAATCCGGAGGCTCGGTCCTCGAGCGAGGTCACGTGAAAGAGCGTTAGAGAAAAAGGGACAGGGAAGAAGAGACAGAGCGAACGGGAGAGGTGCGCGGCGGGGAGAAAAAAGCAGGGCTGAAGGGAGCAGAAACCGCGGCGGAACGATGTCCAATTAAACCTTTCGAGCCGTCGACTCCAATTAAGACTCTATTAAATATACACCGGCCGTGTGTATCGTTGGCAAAGCGAATTTCAAATGGCGCCCGGTCTTTCTCATGTATTTACCTGGAACAAGCAACTTCACCGTGATAAAGTTGCCACTAATTAGCCGCACAATGTGTCTGTTGCCGACCATTGCGAGACTCGTGCTTTTCGCGTTCGCCTTTTTCCGCCGATAAAGTTCCTCCTACGTCATTCCTCGCGACCACGCGACAACGTACCAACCTTATGAATCACCTCGGCCCTAAATAATTCCTTAAACGCAACCGATGTGTTTATATCTTATACCACGCGGAAGAAAACCGAGATGAGCAAGAGAATTAAAAAGCAAGAAATAAAAAGAAGAAAAGGAAAAAAAGGGAATAGGGACAAAGTTTTCTGCGCTTGAACGTAACCTTCGAAATTAGTGGTGAAATAAAAGAACGGAAATGGCAAGTACTTTAGCGCAACTACACCAACCAACTATGTACAATGCAGGTACCTACTCGCGAGTAACCCAAGTACATGTATATAACGTTGTCGTCACGAAACTTCCTCTCGCCAAGAAGATTCAAGTCGAAAGGGCATCGAGTTGTTCTGCTGGTAGGCAAGGGGAATTAGTAGATCGTTCAGGCTTCATTAATTACTCGACAACTCCGGTCTCTACATTAATTGGTAGCTATGTTACCAGCAAACCGTATTACGTCGTTGACTAATTACGTCATCGAAGTGGCGGCTTCTCGAACCGATAGAGCGCATATGTAATTTAATGCCAGTCGCTGATTGCTTCAGAATTCAGGTCACAACGTGCGATACCCGAAGCGCAATTTGCGCGGAAGACGTACACGTGTTTCCGTGCGTACTGCCGGGCCACAATTCCGAATAATTATATCTGATTTATACGGGCTGACAGAGTGGTAGAAACGCGTCTACCATCTAGCTCGTTTTACTCTCTGACTATTCCCCGTCAAAATTACCAGATATCGGAGCTGGCGGCTACGGGGGTGCGCACTCGAACAAAGCTGTAACTCAACGAGAATATTAGATTAGAAGGATAACGGCGGAAATGAAGATTTATCGCGGTGCGAATGCCACGAGGAAGTTGCCAACCGTACCTTGCCTTTGGGAATCTTCCGAGTGGCACACACTTTCGAAAGTACTTGCCTGTTCAGGACAGACAGTAATTTTTCTTGGCTGCGTTACAGCCAATGTTTGGCTGTCTTACGCCACAGAGATATAGCATCAAATCCCTAACAATTTGCAGTAGATTATCGAAATACGCGCTTTAGATTTTAGACAGTAAAGGTGATATATATATATATTTTTGATGTAGAAGCTGGGGTTATTTGGGTCATCCAAGCTTCAACATCTTAGAATTCAATCTGCTACTTCGCACAGAATAATCAAACTTTTTGTATATTATGAGGCACCATTAGTCCTTAGCATCGTAACGAAAGAATAAGAAAATATCGTGTACCTCGAGTCTAACGACAAAAAATATCAGAGAACGGATAGTTGATTTGAATTATTTGAGTCGACGATGTGATATTATAATAAACTAACAAAATGAATAACAAAATGACACGCAGAAATAAAACGATATACACAGGTCGCTAAATTAAGATGAATACAATTGACAATATTAATATTAGTCGAGCGAACTTTCTTCTTGACGAGATTGTTAGACGAGAAGTTACATATGTTCTGAGAAAACTATGGTCACTGAGCTGCCAATGTAGGTATACGATATATCTCACTGTTTTCAAATGTAGGTGATTTAAAAATTGTTCATAATCCAAATGGGTCGATTATTGGATAAATTAATTATGTGGACGCAAATATCCTCCTAATCCAAATAGCTCTACCTTATCCTGCTTGTATGAAGTCATCTTTTTCTGAGAAGGTAATAAGTTTTCCATCGATCTACGTCATATTTGTTCGTACTATAAACAGATACACTTCATCTTCAACGAAAGGTCGTTTTTCGAGTATAATGCCAGCGAAAAGGAGAATCCGTTGCACTCGTCGAACACGTGTCTGCTTATTGTAAAAGCTGCTTAACGCTTAATCCCGATCACGCGACGACAGCATTGCTACGCGTGAACCGTTCTTGGCGAAAGAATCACAGATTAAGGTACTTCGGTTTAGAGGCTTAACGTGATTTTCAACCACCGACGGAATACTTTTCGACACAGATTTCTTTCCGTAAAAGGACGTCTCTTCGTGTAGAGCTTTTTGCTCGCGGAATTTTCTTCCTCCGCGACTCCGATCGCTCACTGTAGAGAAGATTTACGTGTTTTGAAAGTGTTGAATAGGCGGCGGGCAAAAATCTTCTTTCTTCTTCAAGTTTCCATTCCCACCTTTTTCTGCGGCACGCGACTGTGAACAGAAATAATTCGCCGTGTGGCTTCCGGTTTGTTCTTCGCGACAGAAGGTATTTACGTACTTGTTCTATCGTAGTTCCATCGAGTATCGCCGTGTAGAGAACCGTCGTATAAATAAACAAACGGTTCGTGAAAAACGACAGTGGAGAACGCCGCAATATTCGTGGCTGAAGGGAAGGTTTGTTCTCCTCTCGAGAACGATCGTCGACGTGCTCTTCTGTTGTTAAATTAACGACTACGTTCTGCAGCTTCAGGATTAACGTGTCGTATTCGGGAGGACCGAGGTGTGAAATCCAAGAAGATTGATGCGTATCTGGTATCCTCTAGTGTAAAATTCAAAACTCAGCGGGACAAATAACTTGCTAGCTTGGATGAATCGCGGCAGCATGCATTTTGACGTGAAAAAGTAAAACGATGCTTTGCCATCGTTTGTCTTCGTCAACGGCTATATCTTCCAACTACTCACCCTCTCGTCTGTGCTCCTTCGACTCAAGGAAACTAAGTGTTTCAAACATCGATTCACGTTTTACGTGTATTATGTCGGAACATTTTGTAACGTCTAAAAGAGAAAATTGCGTCGCACATTTACATATGTACGTATGTATGTAATTTGTTCGCAAAGTTCAAGATCGCTCGTAAGGACGTTCGTTTCCTCAGATGTGCTCGACAGGGGCGCAATTCTTAGCTAACAATCGACTGTCATAATAATCGGTTATGTTTAAGGAGTCCCCGAACAGGAGAAAATCACCACCAACGTGGAATATCTTAGTCGTGCAATTCGGCTCGTCGAGTCTGCCAGCAGTACGCGAAGAAGCCCGATGTTACTTGTCTAGTTCCTTACAAATCATCGCATTCGGTGGTTTCCTATTCGCCCGTACAACAGCGTTCCCTTGTATACAGTTGTACGTATGTATTATGTATGCACACAACTGACGCGACGGCGACTACACAACGCACGTAGCCGCTACGTAGGAAGTGGAAAAGAGAGATACAAGTAGGTTGGGCTCGATAAGATTGCGGGGTAGCGAGCGAAGGGATTGGAGCCGTGATGGCTGCATTGTTTCTTGCCTACGTTGCTCCGCAGACTGGCTGCATCCTGGCTCTGTGGATTGTACTTTGCGTTTTCGTCGAGTCTCCAATAGGGCGATATCCAACCCCGTCCTCTTTCTTTGCCGCGTCTCCTTCTTCTTTCTGCTTCCTCCACCTCCTTGCTGCTCTTCTGTTTCCACCCTCGAACCTCCCTTCTTCTTTATCTTTCCCACCCCTTTCTCTTTGCTATCCCTCGAGCATCCTGCCGCCATTGACCGGCAAAAAAGCCACGGGGGTATCTCATAATAGCACACCACGACGGAACTCCGCTCGCCTTATTCCATGGATTTACGAAAGTTCAACATTTTTCCACGCTGCCAGCCGGAGAGTCTTTAAAGTACTTAGAAGTAATACCGTGAACGTGTGCAACGTTCGCTAACCCGCGAGCCTTCTGCTTGTTTTTATTCCCGCCACCCCGATCCAGATCTATACTTCCTTCCCCAGCCCTCCCAGGTGTAGCGAATAAACGCTATAAATCTGAATTTACAATTTCCAACGCGGCCGCGTTTATCATCGCGATAACCACCTCTTGGCCAAGTTGCGCGCCACTCTTACCGCTGTGTCGCTCGCACCTGCAAACCGTTACTTCGTAGATAGTTTACAGGATGTTTCTTTAGCTTGAAACATATAACATCTTAACATGTAAATTAGTACTAAGATCTCACCGGTGTACACAGTAAGAGTTTGTACGATATTAATAAAACTGCTACTGTTATAATTGGTTTTCGTAAATTATTGCACTATTTTTGAGATAACGACCGGTTACACGGCAAACGAAATTTAATCGAGTTTGCTACGTCACAACACGTCGTAAGGCTTGAGACGCGCCTAACTCTGTATATCTGCAGAGAAAGGGAAATTGATCCTATTTTGTTGGCTTTCGAAAGTAAAGCGAAGATTTCCTCGCAAACTAAAATAAGTACTCGAACCTTCAAAAATAGCAAATTGTTTGCATCGTAAGCTTGGGAAAGTTGTAGAAGTCACCTGAACATCTATACCGCCATCTTCTATGTATGTAACGATATACATCCTCCTTTCGTATTGTATCACAAAATCAACGCTTCGAAACGAGTTTCATTTGTCATCAGCTTTTATGATCCCTGCGCAACAGCGGTCGGTCGAATCGTAAATAAAGCGTCACGTTGGCGAAACTTTTTAGTGGCGAGACTCTTCTTTGTCACGTTGGATATGCGCGTCGGTGTGGGTTACTCTTTGGATTTCAGCCGAGACTCGAAAATACCAGTTTTCTTCGGACGAGAAACCTAGGGCGCGTTCCTAGCGGGCTATCGAGTTGCTCGCCGTGCAAAAACCACGGCGTCGACAGGAATTTCGGACGAATAAAAGAGAGGAGAGATGCTAAACTACCGGAAAACCATTCGACCATGGAACTAATTCGACGCTCGATTAAACTTTGTCAGGTCACGAACTTTCTTTTCGCCAAAGTGACCGTGGTATCGAATTATACGATTATGGCCAGAGCTACATATCGATAAATGATCGCGAATATCGCGATACAGGAACCTGAAAGCCCGGATACGCCGATAAAACTTCCAATTTCGCCAGTTTGCTCGTGCAAGATTGTTAGCGAGCGAACTCTCTGTTCGGAGACAACGTTCTGCTCTAATTGCATTTGCGAATGTACACAGGCTTCCGAATCCGCGATAAGAAATTTCTTTGATACTTCGTATACAACAGGATGAAGTGTTTCCTTTCAATTGTTCTATCGTTTAGAGAGGGTCTATTAGAAGAAACAATCTTCCCCAACTTCTTCTTCGTATTATAATACGAAAGCCAAAACTACTCCTCGAGCCAACAGACAAACGCGAGGAACTTGCTGTTTCCACGCGAACCAATTCTTCAACATCCCCGCACCAAGCTGCTGTGCTTCGAGTTAAAACAGTCACGTCCCCATCTGGCAGACACACAAGGGGAAACGCTAAATGTCACAGGGAGGAGGCTGGTAACACGACACGGAGTACAGATTAAGCTTTCCTCGAAGAACGTCGCGAGCAAAAAGCGTTCTCAGATTTCTTTCCACGGCGATTTCGTTTCGACGCGAATCATTTCACTCGCTGCGACGAAAGGACATCGAGAAGGGAAACGAGTCGCTGTCTCACGCTCCAGTCGATCGAAACATGGTCCATTAGTCCACGAGCTAAACGCGGTGGCTGCATTTGGTTTAAGGAATGCCAGTTTTAAAACGACTCGCGGTTCATCCGGCTACCGCTGTTTTAATGGACAGTCGGCTTAAAAGGCGGCGCTTTCCTAAAATGGCGGCGTGTCGTGGCGTTCTAACTTTAATGTGACGAGGATGGCAAGTAGCGAGTGAAAGCTTGCGAAAAATGCTAGGTTGGATAATGGCGGTGACTACGATAAAAAGAGGAACCGACAGGTGCCGCAATGGCGAGACACTGATGCGGACCGACTCTCGCAAACTTGCGTTTTGCCTCGCAATGTTGCCTGCGCTTGGAGAAATCAATTAATTTCTCGCTGTCTTATCTCTCCCGTGACTCGACGCTATAGTCTTTCACGACGTTCGCGCTGTCTGCGTGTACATTCCAGCGTGATAAATTAAGTGCATCTTTCGGATAATGGTAAATTGCCGAGGTTGATTCTAATGGATTTCTTGCTATTTTTCCGAGAACAATTATTTGAAGCTGGACTGACTTTATCGATTTGTTTTAATGTATTATCGTTATTTCATAGTTTCTTGGTCAGAAAGATCTTAATTTTTAAGTAGTATATTTTTTTATTTAGCGGTTTGGCGTTTATTTTAACACGTTGCTCATTCGTTTGTCTCTCTTTTTAAATCTTGTGCAACAACTGCAACAGTAATGCTACTCACGAGTAGAATCTAACAACAATAGGTAAAATGGATCGACGTGTGTGTCAGTAGTAGTACACCTGCGTTAGTCAGACCAAATTTCTTGTCAAAATTCATCTCATAATATTCCTGTATATTTTTGTCGAATTTAAATTCTGGTTTCAATTTCTTCGCTGTACAGATACTCTGCTCGACCAAGTCTCCAAAAATGTTCTCCTTCGGCCGTACTTCGCCGTACAACAGACTCCTGATTTCGCTGTTCGAGGTGGCGTGCAACTAACGAACAATATGTTCATCTCGCATTCGATTTTGTGTCTTCTGTGTAGCGGCCGACGGAGCATCTCAACTTGCACTTTGATCATTAGCTACCTATTGTTCCAGTCGCTCATCCACGTTCGACCTATTTTATGTCTTACGAATCAGCAGCTCTCTGAGCTTGGGATGAAGTGCGTCGACCAACCATCGTGTTCGCAGCTAGATCGTTAACAAGGGTTGATTACGATCGCTTAGATAATGATACCGTTCGCCGAACACCATAGCGAGAGAGGAACGTGGTCTCTGGCCAAGTTTTTATAAAAAAAAAAGGTGTTTTTAAGTCCCGAGAAATTTTCCAAAAGTTTAAATCACGCCCCTTCAAAAAACTGCTTCAACTCTTCGGGAGTTCGAAATGAATAGAAAAAAAGAGGAGGTTCTTCGTCATTCAGAGAAGGAAAGAGATGGGAAATTCGAATGCGCGTTAAGAAAATATCGTCGCGTCGGTACGACTCGACATTCAACTTTCACGATGAATATTAAATTACTGTGACAAGGGAAAATCGTTAAAACGTCATTCACAAGTGGATTACGCTTCCAATAAATATCGGTGTTCCTTTGAGTCGGAGTATCTGGATGCAGGAAACACGGCACCAACAACGGTGGATCTGTTTCGAGTATAACGACGATTGAAACAATCCACACAGAGGTGGAAACACCGTGACGTCGCGCGGAAGCTCGCATGGTGCTCACACGACAATGCTCGTAATTAGGTTATAACCTATTTATGGGCAACAGAACGCGCGATGAATGCGCGTAAAAGCTGCGGACCATTCGAAATCAGCTCGTATTTTCAGCGATGTCGGTGTATTTTGTTTACGACTCGAAGCACTCCGCTCGTCGGAGAAACAACCGACGACCCGTGGTGGACGTTTCGGCCATTAGCATTTCGGAAATTCATGATTTATTCATGAAGAAGCCAGAACGCTCGCGAGCGCGTGCACGCGAGTAGCGAACAGCCGAACGAACAGCGGCCTGCCCGCCGCCACGGGAAACGCGTAACAATGCATTATGATTTACTATGCAAAAGGTATGCGTGAGATCGTTATATGTATAAACGATCGCGTCTAAGTAGATGCATGAAATGTTCACTGGATATCTCTGAGATGTGAACGTTCGTATGTTCTCGGCTCGTAATCTTACGAAGAGCCGCGATGGTTCTGGAAAATTCTGTTATAAATCAAGGGTTTCTAACAATGAGAGATACAGGTTTCATCCGTGCTACACTGCCAATATTTGCATAAAATCTGCATGAATACGTGACATAAATATTTCATTCTATTAAGATATGTAAATACCGTATATAATTATTAAACATATTGCCAATCGGAATATAAATATAAATATTTCCAGAATATTTTGCAGAATAAAACACGAATAATTAAATTATCGAATAAAGTAAATAAGTAAGCAATGATCAAAGGGCAAGGCACTGAAATCCTACTTGAAACAAGTATTAAGTCATTTCTACGTAAATCATGGACTTAGAGAAACGAAGATACTACTCTTAATGACTTTCTTCCTTCCTTCCTTCGTTTCTTTCCGTTTCCTTCCTTTATCTTTTCTTTCCCTTCCTTTTCTGTCTTTCTCGTCCTCTTTCTGTGTCGCTTCCGTTATTTCATTTTCTCCGTTATCCTTGTCACTCTATGCCGTTTTTTGCGCTCTTTTGTTTCCTCTCCTCGTATACTAAGCCAGCGCTGCCTCCGTCATCGAAAATCGAACACATTAATTTTAGCTTCACGAAAAGTTAATTGTCCCGCTCAATGATTTACGATAAGGTTCGCTGATCGATAACATACTACAATTTTAATAGGCGTTTAAATTTAAGCGGGTCACGTAGTTAACCAGTCCAACGTTTCCTCCGTGTAATCCTACAACAGTTTCTTTCGCTATATGAATTTGCATAAGTAGTCGCAGATTTTCCACTGTCCTGAGACGACTAAGAAATAAACAACTAGGCCAACAGTATACGGCTATTGCCGTGGTTTAAACCGCTCCACCTGGGTCTACGACACGTCACAGCGGTTTTCTCCGTGGTGTGGAACTCTACTTGCCAAGAGCGGCCAGAGAAATTTCTCCTACATTTGCCGGCCATTAAATATTCAGCGGGACGAAAGTTCGACGGGTCGCGGACCAACGATCCGCGGAACAACGCGACCAGGTGTGTATCGTTGTGAAAACTTACCGGTAACCACGAGTCTGGCGTACGAGGAACTTTCCACAGTGTCTCCGGTGACGCGGTGCACGGTCCGGCATCGATAACTGGACTGGGCGTCGGACGAAGTCACCGAGAACACCAGAAGCTCTCCAGTTGGCAGCATATGATGTCTGTCATCTGAAAACAGATCCATAGCACTGATTCCCGTGATTTTCTCCTAGCTTTCATTCTATATCTTTTCTATTTTCATTCCTTGCCTAACGTTTCGTCTTTATCTTCGTTTCGTTGTCTATTTTTTTCTGTGTCTTCTTTTGTTTTATCGAAATTTCGAACCAATCGTAGCTTACAGCTCGGCGCGGTTCCATTAATATGCAAATTCCTTTAATGGGAAATTCCCGTCGGTGAGTCCGTGTCGGTGGTGCACGCGTCGTAAATTGACGAATAATAAAAATGGGCGGGCGCGTCCGTCCAGGTTGGGAAGGAGCGGTGGAAAATGATTCGGAAACTAGGCCCGGTCCGTTTAATGGAGGCCAACGCTGCAATTAAGCGGTCGAGCAAAATGAAAATTTTGTCGTTGTCTGGACGCGTTGCTGCGTTTGACCGAAATAACGGCCGCCACTATGCCGGGCATAGCCTGCAGGGATGCGTACCGGTTACCAGTTAATTCCATACAGTCGCATGCGGATCGATGCTCGTAAAAAATCTCGCGGGTTAGCTGTGCGTCAATCGTGTAATCTGCGCGTCCTCAACGTGGCTACCTTCCGAGGAGACAAAATATAGCCTGACACTTGCCACGTTGCTTTTGTTTACTATAAACCAACTATTTTTCTTCGTTGTTCCCTTTCTCTTTGTTGGATCGGCGAAGCTCGCAACGGAGGGAGGAATTTTTATTTCAACTAATTTTAAGACACTATTTTACTTAATGTCATTGTAAAAATATTATTTCAGACGACGAAAAAAGTTCTAGATAGCCATCGACAAAACGTAAATCCACGTAAAGTAAAATTATTGTTTCTGCTAAATCGTTTCCACTCGAGCCGAATCTGTGTTAATTATTTCCTTTTGCTGATCCAACTTCTGCTCAAACGCACCGCACCTTATCGGATTAACGTACACAAGTTGCTCTGCCATGCGCATAATGGCGCACACATGGGAAAATTATATTTCGAGCGTATTCGTTCTGAGCGAACTTGATACGCTCGAACGAACGTACCCGAAGTGCACGAACGTACACGAGCGAATTGTCGCAATAATTCCGGTTTTCTGATCGATAATTCTGCGAAAACTCAGCCGCAATGGCGTCGACAATATCGTTCGGATCGCGTTTCACCGATCGGCGAGGATCGTTGATCCAAAAAACGAAATAACCAGACGCGACGGAAATGGAAATTGTATTTGGACGGAAAATCCAATAACAATTAACGGTAAATTTCGTTACAATTCATTTTCTGAAATATCAATGTCAGCGATCGTATCAAAATTTCTATTTTTATAGAAATCCGAGGAACTAATAGCGATTCATTTGGATTGGGTTCGCAAGCACAGAGTGCAGAGAGAACAGAGTCGGGTAGGAGGATGTGCGACGAGAAGGGTGAAACAACGTTGAAAGAGGAACCACGATACGGGCCGCGCCTTCTAATGTAAATTACGCGAAATCGTTGCACGAGTGACGCCACGCGGCACAAAGGGACGCTTTAGCCGCTATTTTTCCAGCTTTTTTCTCTCGGCTGACACGAAATATATTACGTAAATTCCCTTCTTCCGTGACCATTTTCAACGTGGAATGGTCCGTGTGTGGTGTCGTGCGTGACGCGGTAGAAAATGCATCGCGCGAAAATGTTTTTGCCCACGAGTTCGCACCTCGATGTATAAACGACTGCATTTGCTCCGATACAGTATTCATGCTCGTTGTCCCAGCCCCTCGTCTCATTCTCTTCCATTCCATCGGTTTTTCACCCCCGTTCATACTCCCATCGCCGGGTTCTCGCGTACCAGTGTCAATATTTCGTCGTTCGTTGTATCACGCGTATTACCTACTTCCTGGCCCCTCTATGTATTGCATTATTCTCGAGGAAATTGCTCGATATTCCCGCTGTTGAAACGCGACCGTTATAGCCGAAGCGAGAGTAGGAATTCGCGTAAAGTCTGGTTGCACCTTGAGGGCGATTGGTACGCCACGACTGCGCTAAAACGTTGCAACGAAGATGAGAGAAAGCCTGGCTCCTATAAAAATGTCTGGACGGTCTACGATTTCGCTGCAGCCTCGTATTTGCATACGTCGCGCACAGGCTTGGAGAGGAAATTTTATTATCCAACAAATTAGTCGTTGCGGGCGTTAAACGGCCTCGTTTTCGCGAGAAACCGTGCGCTATTGCGAATCGTTGTGAATCGTTGACCGAGTTTCCTAGATGAGAGAAAGCTTCAACTATTGGACGAAGATCGAACATGTTTAGCGATAGATATTTTCCAAAGACCAAGCCAACGATAAATGAGAGAACGGCGGACAAGGCTGACTTATAGCGCGGTTCGACTACTGGCCAATATTTCAATCTGCGAATGCCAGCCTTTCAAGACCGATAAACGCAACGGTACCACTAAAAAATCCATTTACAACGATTTAGTTGACCACTTGTTAGTCTACACGCTGACCGATTCGTTGCTCGTCGTGAACTCCTCGAAATAATTTATCGAACACGTAGCACAAATAACAGTTATAAACTGGTAGAAAACCGATAACTGAATGTCGAAAGTATCGGGTTGCCGGATACCGCAACTATTCGAACCTCTTCGAGAACTTCGATCTCGTAACACAGCCAAGGGCTCTTTAATCCCCCCTGAAAGCTTTAAGCGAAATATGAGAATCGTTTAAGCAGCTTTTCATCTCGCTTTTGTGAGTCATCGAAATGGCAACGAGAGAAGCATCGATCGGTGGACGACGGTCAACAAGAAGTGACGGGCGGAATCGCGGCGAGATTTCCTTTCCGCCGACCGACTGGAAAACCTCGTTTCAGCCGCGTGACTGGAATTTCGTGCTAATAAGAGTAATGGACTGCGGCAAAGGGTCCGCGATATAAAACACTGGCAACAGGGGCGCGGATGGATATACTGACTGGCGCCACGGGGAAATGACAGACTGTCTATTTGGCTGATGGCACGGGATTTAACCAGTCGATTCGACCACGCGAATATTTTTGCATGTACACGCGGAATAATATGCTCGAATAAGCCGACCGCAGCCTGCAACGGCAGAATAGCATGTCGGTGCTATGGTTCTCGCTGGTGAATTATGGAGCCCGAACGTTCTTCAGCCGAAAAAGGACGCCACCATAGAATCAGGAGAGACGCAACGCCAGCAACAGCAGGGTCGGAGAGGCATTACCCGATTTCGCGGATTCAATCTCGCTGCAAGTCTTCACGGAACCCCTGCCCGTATCCCTGCGATCCCGTGTACAACGTGTAACACGCATGAATGGAGATGGTAGATTTCCGGTCGGGTCAAACGAAACATTTTTTAATACCCATTAACCAGTTGAAATGCCATTTAGCCGGTGTAATAATTCTAAAAGCTTCTGGTTTCAAAAAGGATAGCCAATCTCACCCTTCTCTGCGCCTGCCTGCCTACCTATCTACCTACACCCCCATCCTACATGGGGCTACACCGTGTTTTTTCCCTTTTTTTTTCAGCTGTTCCTCTTTTTCTCTCTGGCTGGGACGTGAAATTGAGAATACAATGGCACGCGAACGAATGCACGTGCAGCGGCGAGCTTTTAGCCGTTTGAGCATTTAATCCTGGCGAAAATACCAGGTGAACGCGTATTGTTCCGATATGAGAGCAGCAGTCTGTGTATTCGTGTTAACGTACTACTGGGACATATCGAGATGCCGACAAATTGTCAGTCGGCGTATTAAATACTTTTTTTTTTCATTTCACCCTCCTCCCTTGTATTTTCAGTAAATACAGCATCAAAGACCGTCGACGATAAGCTAGAGCCGCGATAGCAGACGCAAGAGTCCTCGACGCTGCCTCCCACGATCACGTACCGTGAAACGAAACAATCTGACTGACTTATTCGCGATTTTATCCGTCGTAAGCAACACACACGAATATGGGAACGTGTGTGATTTACAAACATCAACGGCATTTGCGTTTACGTTCGTCGTTAATTAAACTAACCTGGCTGGAGGCTATTCGGAATCGGACCTTGATATTTCAGGTGAAACGTGCTCCACATGCTATGGAATGTCGGATAATCGATTTTGCGGTGTATTTCTCTACGAAATTATGATGCAATCGCTTCCAACGAGGTCAACGCGATTTTATCTCTCCCGGCAAACTATAACGGCACATATTCACCGAGGGTTGTTCCTGTGTTAAATTGCTTCTGCGAATCAAATGGTACGTACGATTCACATATTCGTCGACCATCAC
This sequence comes from Bombus huntii, assembly GCF_024542735.1. NCBI lineage: Eukaryota > Metazoa > Arthropoda > Insecta > Hymenoptera > Apidae > Bombus > Bombus huntii. The sequence continues at coordinate 6,577,049 of NC_066245.1, read as the reverse complement.
AAAAACACGTTTAGGCCTCGATTTATTCGATATACGTTCCTCCATGGTGTACCGTCCGTCACGAAACACAGACATTTTCAGTTTTAAGGAAAAGTTGGTCGAACCGTGCGTATGGGCGGTGCTTTTTCGAAACGCGTAACACGATAAATCACGGCTGGATTTTCTTGTCATTCGCTTATCGAGGTTATGAATCTCGCGCATGCCGGATCGCGATAGAACGGACGCTTTAAATCGCGCCAACTTTTCTCGTATAAATCCTTTTCCCCCGCCGCGACAGCTTCCGTTCAACGAGCGCGCTTTCAACGGAACCTCGTGAACGTTCACTATTCAGATTAACAGTCGGCGAGGAGCGAGTCGATTGTTTGAACCTCGCTTGGAAGGAACAGCGGAAAAAATTCATTTTCCCTCCCTGTGATTTCAAGAATTACAAACTCTCGATCTTTCGTTCGAAATGCTTCCAAGCGGACCAACAGTTTCGTTGATTAAAACTGGAGCACCGCTCGGTAAAAATACAAGGATGTCATCGTGAAATAGTTGAAATCGGTCGGTTGATCTTCGCTTTTGTGTCCCTGTTCGCTTGGAAAACGATTTCAACCGCTTCTGATTTGTTAAAAGCCTTTCCCTGGAACTTTCGTCGAGCGTGGGCGGCGGGTGCGCGTGATTTTCGAGACTGTCGTGGATATTCTTATTCGCCGAAGAGGATCGTAAAACACGGGACGACCGACGCTGTTGAAAACTGTTTGGGAAAGTTTCTCGTTCTTGCAAGAGCGATAAATCGATATCTCTTAGGCGGTGTTCGTTTTTCACACGGCTTTTTGCGCGTCCGTGTTATTCCTCGACGATCCTGGCAAACTTTCCCCGGAAACCCGACTCCCTGGAAAAACTTTCGTTTTAAGCTGTCCGAGCTGCAAACTGTCATCGCCTATTTACCGGTTCCGATCCTTACCAGGATCCATGAAAAATTTCCGCCCAAGTCGCAGAGTGAACGCGAAAACCAAAAAATGTGAAGCTAATAGCAAAGTCTGAAGTTTTGCTTTCAGGCTGTTCGTAACCATTGCGCGTCTAACGCTTATGAAATCAATGGATCTCGCGATCTGTAGCGTCATCGTGGTGGCCTCGATTAAAAATTCATTGCAATTCATTGCATTAAACCGAACGTGAAGTGTCAAGCCCGGATTTGCTCGTCGTTCGGTAGACGAACAGCTTACTAACGAGTAACTTTCGGTTTGTCTAGTCGGCGAGTCTCTGAACTGGTGAGTGCTGTGAATGAAAACAGCCCGGAGCTGTTATCACTGCGATATCGTTCCGGCGTCGTTCCAGGCTCGCACGCCGCGTACAAACACCGAGCACCATGAACTGTTTTCCCTTCGATTTACACGCCGTAAAATCCCGATCGAATAACAAAAATTTTTCTTCGTTAAATCACGCGTCGAAAGGTGTAAAAATTCGTAACAAAGAAAAAGAATAAGGTCGCGTTTATCCTTTTACAAGTTTTCGCGTAGTCAGACAAGCGAAAAGAATAAATTCGTTGAATCCCTTTTCACGCATTCTGATATCACCTAATGCGACGTTCTATCTTGATAATTAGCTGGATGTAAACGCTTTTTGCGTTCAAATCCACTTAAATCGAGAGACTCTTCGAATGCATGGACCATGAAACATCCATCGAACAGATCTACAATGGAAAGAGAGTAAACGAAGGGGAAATTAAGGCGAAGAAAGAAAGAAACGAAAGAAAAGAAAAGGAGAGAAAGAAAGACGACATCGGGTTCGGAATCGACAGTGGAAATCCATGGTTGGACGACGGAAGGACTCGGACAGGATACTGCAAAGCAGAAGATGGTTCGGGGTTCTCGGGGCACAGAGGGACGATCAGCCCGGAGCGAATTTGCATTGTGGCCGAACGCTTCGTGTTTGAGCTGCGATGCACAGTTCTCGACTGCCCCGATATTCACTGCACTCTAATTCCCGAGGAGAACCGTCGATACTCTTACTCCTGTTATGTTCCACGTTTTACATTAAATTATCGAACGGAGCGTAATCGATAAGAATTGAATCGGTCTTTCGACAGTCACGAACGACGTTCGAAATGAATGCATTTCGATGCAAGCATCGAACGAAGCGGAAACGAGGATCGCGAAGAAATTGCTGGCAACTTTTGTTCTACTTGGCGTCTACTTCGTGAAATGGATATCGGGTGGCAATCTTATCACGACTTTCTGCTCGATATCGCCAACGAATTATTAAAGTCGCTCGTCTTGCAACTCGAACCGTATCGATATTCTCCGAGTTTCAGTCTTGGTTACCGAGTTATCAGCGACAACACAATTTTTTCTTGATCTTCATTCGTTGGACTTTTACTTTGTAATCCAAGCGACGATCCAAGTTTTCCAACGCTGATAATAATGTCAATAAAAAGAACTTACAGGGACAGGAAGAATCGATTACAGAAGCTTTGAACCGAGATTCGAGAGCGGATCGTTCGCTTTGTAGAACCGAACTATTCTATTATAATCGAGCTAGCTCCTCATCAAGCTCTTCCTTCTGTAGGAAATTGCTGTCGGACAAGGAGTTCGAGTGAGTATCAGAGATACGAATAAGACTGCACCGTCTCCGTACATCTGTATTTCCAACTAATTTTATCGTGACACCGATCTCTAACTACAAAACTCTCCCTCCGCTCAGCTCTTTGCATCATATTCCCTAACTTCTACCGAAATTTCTGCCCCTATTACTCTTGAAACTCGAGTCGCGAATAACTTCTACCTGGATTCTCAAAATCCATTCCAAATCTAACCAGCTATTCTCCAACGCTTCCTCAAACACTATGCCGGTCAAAGTGACGGGAAACGTTCCTCTCGTTACCACAGCTTCCTTAACAAATTATTCACCGTAATTGGCCATCTAAAGCGAGTCTAACTGCAGAGGTGCTGGGCAGTGTCCAAAACTTCTCCGTTGACGTGTCTCTGACGTCGGACAAGCGGAGGGCAAACGTTAGGGTTAGATCAAACAGCGAGGAGAGAGCACGACGTGAAGGCAACAGGCGAAGTCTCGATCGTGCTCGGCCAGGAAAATCCAATCTTGCGATGGAAGAGGAAATGGAAGAAGAGCACGAGACGACGAGGGTGGCGGGAGCGGTCCCGTCTGAATGGAAAACGAATCACTCGGAAAAGTTTTTAGTCGCGTGCAGATCAGCCCGTCGACGTGAGAAAGTTCCCGTTTATTCGGTATAATCCGTTCGAGAGGGAACGTCGGGAACGCAGAAGCGAGTAACCATGATTGAGTTTTTAGTGGAACGTTCAAAAACAGGTTCCAGGAAAACAGGATGAGAAACGAGGGGTAGAAGAAGCCTAAAAAATGAAGTGGTAGAGGGGAGAACACGCAGTTCTACCAAGTGCACGCGTGTTTCTCGAGACCAAAGCATCGAATACGATCTAAACAGCGCGCTCGACGAGAAAACTTTCGGCGAAAATCGCGAGCCGAACTGGCAAGTTGCTTTGTCGGCACAATGTGAGCATTATGATGGCGCGCTGGGAGGAAAGAAGTTAGAAAAGTTTGACAGAACGGCGAAGAGGGGATAGAAAGCGGAAATCTTCGTGACACGAGGAGAAGGTGTTGGAGAGACGCGATGAAATAAAAGTCGTAAAATTTAACGGGCATTGCATTCAATCAACGTTCGTTTGTGATCAAACGAACAGCTTCTTCTTTCGTTGGCTGAACTTCTCCTTGCCTCGTTTGCCGCGCGCGTAATTTCCCCGTCTTGGTCTCGTCCGAGAGCTTTCCAACCGTCGGGGAAATGTAACGCCGAGTTATAGAGAATTCGTCTCGATTAACAATTTCGGAAAAATAAAAGAGAACGCTGTTGACGTCGTCGTGAGCTTTGCATCGTCGTTTCTAACACTGCTGCTGATTGGCAACGTTCTCATAAACTCTTGCACATGTGCTCGACGAGACCCCCCTTTTCCCATATGTAGTACCACAATTCACGTGGGCTTATGGCGTGCAAGAGTGGGCGGCCACGTTAATGTGTATACGTGGATACTCGAATAGTCCCCTCAGACTCTAATTAACTCGGATATTGACCAGAGCAGCTTATATCAGCGTGTGTGCGCGCCGTAACGTGGGCTTTTTTGCTCTGCGCGCGTTCGGCCGCGGTACACAAACGAGGGGAAAAACCGGGCAAAAAAGTGGCTCCAATTTATCAGACTCCTACGCTTTTATCGGTACGCCATTTCTACGTGCCTCTTCAGCAGCGGGGAATGTAAATGTCAAAAACTTCGCAATCACGTGCACCGAGACGTGACATCGGTACACGATACGACAAGGGCTCTTTTCGAATGCGTAACGAGAATGCGTACCAAATCGCGTTTTTCGTTCGAGAAATATCCAACCTTTTGTTCCTGGCATGCACGTTCTCTCGATATCGACGATGCGCGAGTTAGTTCGTTGAACGATCTCAATGGACGGCGAACATCGTTCGTTCTAACGAATCGAATTCGACCAATCCTAAAATCGAAACGATTAAAAAAGGAAAAAACAGAAAACAAAACTGTTGCGTGTATGGTAAACGATTGTCTGAAAACGTACGCTGTAATTATATTAACGAAATGGTAAATTTTGTAAATTAGTGTTTCTGAGAAATGAAACGCTAGTCGCCTATTTTGATGCTAAAATAAAATGAAAATTCTTCAGAAAGGGTAATGGAACAGTTAGCTGGATTTCTGAACGGCTGAAATCACGATGAACGATAGTTTAGTCGAGGGAGATCCGTGTTTGGAAACATCACGAGTAAGCTAGTAAGTTTAAGATACTCGAGACACGTCCGACACGTTTCAGCCTTATCGAACTCAGCTCAATTTATCGCAATATCACTCACCGCTTTTCGGCGTAGGGAAGATGTTATAGGCTGAATCTCGAACCCAGGACGTGACTGCCACGTACTCCTTAACGAACGTCGGTATGTCACACCTGAGCACACCGGTATTTCCAGGAAGGACGTAAACATCTCGCACTTGGACTTCGTACTTTTGACGTACCACTGAAAGAAAGAGCGTCGATATCAGTTTTCCATCGTTAGTCACGTTTGTTCCGTGAAATAAAGTTACTTCTATGGAACGGAAGAAGGAACAAGAGGACGAGTTTACGTAATCGCGGAGATAATGTCGATATTCCAAGGAAAATCGAGCTAGGCAAATTTCCGAGAATTTACTCGATCTTCGTTCGACTTTATCTCTAGTTATACCGCGACAATTATCGTCAGGGTTGTTTTAACCTCAGCAATTCTATTCAGACATCGATATTCACGAAAGCGAATCTCGAGAGCTCAACAGCTTATGGCCAGATATTCCAGACCGTAACGACCCGTCTCTCGTCGTTAACTCCAATAATAATATAAGGCACTACGCATTTTCTATTACAGATTCGTTATTCTACTCGCCAACAACGTCGCTTTTCAACCTGTCTACGACCCGTGCATTCGGTAATTAGTGGCTCCTTCTCGTGTTTTCAATCCAGTTCTCCAGTTATCGCGCACAATCCACCCCTTCTATTCTACGTAACGCAACTCGGCGATTCTTTGCAGAAATTTTCGTTGATTCACGAGCCGCTAAGCGCGATAAGTGATTCTTGCCAGGGCTTGGACGCGATTGTTATTCCCAGCAAAAAACCAACGAAAATCTTTCGTTCGTCTTTTGTGCTCGCCAGGGATTGCGTTGTTTCGTCGGTTTCCCCGTCTTTCGCGCACACACGCAAACATGAAACACGGTAGCACGTACACCGACAAAACGCTCGTCTGTTTCCGGTGGTCGCTAGAAAAACGCGAGTGAAAGCTTGGCAGCGTGCGAGAGGTAAAGCTGGATCTTGATCTTGGCAGTGAGTGTCGCTTGTTAGCCATAAGCGGCCACGGATTCCATGCAGTGCATCCGCGAGCTGGAGGATGAAGCAGCGAAGCAGCGATAAATGTAGTTGGCGCGGCTCTCTCAAGCCGCGATCATTCTCCCATTTTTACCCGCGGCTCGTGGTTTAGAACGTCATCCTGTAGAACGACCGATTACGTATACGAGCGGCGAGAGAAATAGCGGACTACCGGAGACATCGCGGTATCCGATAACGAAAAATCTCGCAGCGCGCCTAGCTAAAAGCGTCACGAAAGTGTTAGGCGAAATGTAAAAAAGAAAGAGAAATACCAAATCGCGAAGTCGAGGCATTAAATGCCCGCCACCCGATACCAACGGAACGTGACGTTAAGTTAGCAGATGGAGAGCGCGGACGTTGCTACAGCTACGCCGTGTTCATGGCGTAATTGCGAGCCACGACACTCCGGGAACGTTCCCCGGCAATTTTTTGCCAGATTACTGCTGTCGCGTGTTCCGTTTCAGCGTCCGAGAAGCACTCTTTGTCCGAACGATTCTGTACACTTCTTTGCAAGGAGCTCTCCACTTGCCGCGAGATATCGCGAAATATAGCGCTCTCGTTATCGTTGCGCGACTGGCCATTTTAAAGATACACAAGATGCACGAAATTGCTATGGGACGGAAAAGAAATAACAGGAAAGAAAACAGAGTCGATGATACATTGGGAGAAAATTATCGAGCAATTTTTTAAGAACCATGCAGATGAAAGTGACAGATTAAGGTAGAAGAGAATAGGGAGGGAATTTCTATGGAAGGGAAAGGAAATAATAAAAAGGAATGGAGAATCAATAACACATTGTGATAAAACCATCTGGCAATTTTGCGAGAACGATGTAGATGAAAGTGAAAGATGATGGAGAATGGAAAGGAAAAAGTCTAGCTTCCGGACCGGAAGGGGAAAGCAATCGGTTGGAAGCGAAGAAATAAAGGTACTCACCGGCCTTTACCGTGATTTCACGGCCCAACACCCTGCCGACGCTGTTCGAGGCTTGACATCTGTAGACAGCCGCGTGGACGTCGTGTCGGTAGGTCTCCGCACTGAATGGCAAAAAATACATTGAACCATTCACCAGCATCTCACGGATGTGAGGTATAGGGAGGACCGGTGACTCGTCCCCCATAAGCCAATCAATCCTTGGCAAGGGACTGCCCTGGGCCGAACAATGGATCATAGCCCCGGTCTCGTTCGAGAATTCGACCGACGAGCGTGGCTCCGAGATCAACACTGGACCCTGACTGTCCAGCACCACACCCCGTCCTGTAACATGGATCGCGCGGCATGTTCCGTTTAGAAGGATCGACGTTCGGACACGCGGAAAATCGAGAAGGCTTTTGGGAAGACGTTAATGGAACTTGACCGAGATTGTAGCGTTAATTTCTGTGAAATTGTATTAGCTGGAAGGTCAGGTATGTGGTCGGTTTGCGAACGACATTTATGAGTAGATATCGATCGAAGTGTAACGTGAATAAGAACAATGAACTGTTGGCGTTGTCGAGTAAAGTGTAGAAACTTGCGTACGTATTCGCGTAATTACACGCAGGAAAGGTATTCTGGCCGCCATTACGCAAGAAGGGGGAAACTTTTTATACGTCCTAGGGGAGATATCAGATTTAAACTCTCAAAAGCAGACACAACTCGGTACTGTGCTGAAAGTACGTATCTGCTTTGACACGATGAACTACCGTAATTAATTATTTACGGCGAAACTTTCATCTAGATACGAATGCAATGAAACAAAGAACACTATGATTTAGCGGTCTCGTTCCTCGTTTCGTATAATTTTACGACGAATTGATATGGACAATCCATTTCGGAAATAGAAACAAGCCAATCGAAAGGTGATCAATCGTTAAACGCTCGAAACTAATCTCGGTAGCGACGTGTCTGGATAAAATACTGGAGAAGTACATTGGACGGAAAGGAGGATATTTTTCTCTAAACGAATAATTCATCCGAAGATGAATCGAATCAATAAGGATATTCGACCGGATAAAGAAACAATTGGTTTCCCAATATTCTCTTGGCCTCGTAGGTAAGATCGAACGAACGGTCGCTTTGCAACTTCTTCGATATTCCCTCCGCGCATCTGCGGTAAGCGGTTTATATTGCAAAATGCACACACTTATATAGCTATGTATGGACGCGTATATCCGGTAAACGCCGAGAAACTTCCGTTTTGTTGCGAAGCATCGAAGGAGCAGCAGAGTAGCTGCACCAAGTATGCAGCAGTAACAGCGGGATCAATCATATTCGATCTCCGTCTTGTCAGTTATTACGGTCTGCGCGCGAAATCATTTGCATTCATCGCCGGGAATGCGGCGAGTTCATCGCTCAAGCGTGAAAAATGTATAATAGGAAATATGTCCTAGCAATTTCAAAGATTTATACAGCGTTCAATTCGTTTTTTAAGCACGAAAACGTTTCAATCCTTTGAAACAAAATGCGATTGCTTTGTAGAAAATGTTACTCGAAACGTTATTCGATTTGTCGCGCGCGTTTCTCGTCGAGCGTTGAAAAGAAAAAAAATAATGAAACCACCGTCGGCATTCACTGTATTCAAATAATGATAACCGAACCAACTTCCCGCCGACGATAAAACGCTCACGTACGCTCATCCACATTCGCCGAATGGCGCGCGAAACGTCGCCTTTCTCCACACCGTGTTCCGATTGCAACATTTACCACTCTCCCACTCCCTCGGTTCGTATCATTTCCTCCCAGAGCGTTTCCTTTCCACAACCCCTGCCTCTCTATCAGCGGGTTTCTCCCCTATATCTGTTCTACCAGGCAAATCTGATAGAGTATCACCGACGTGGCTAATGTCCTCGAAATTTCACGACAATGTTTTTCAGCGATCGGATCGCGACCAAGCGCATAGACAATGCGTACATGAAAACCATACGAGGGAACCGATGTATTACGTAGGGGCGGCGATTTGATAAGCAGAATTTCGATAGCTACGTGAAACTATGAAACAGTTAAAGGTTCATCGCCACGAGCTCTATACACATCGCTACATCGCGCGCGCGTCCATCCAATTCGTGAAAGCGTATATGTGCCGTGAAGACGTTTATATTCGGCGCTTCCTGCCCTGTACGAGCGCGCGGTGCACCTGCGCCGCTGGTTTACAGCTATGCAACCCTGCCATCTAGCTCGCATTTATACATGAGCCAACTCGCTGCTTCCCATGGATGCGTATACATACTACATTCATCCTCACACGTATGGATATATAGTATATTCGGAGTACAGAGTGCACACGTATCGTGTGCATCGGTACATCTGCTGCTCCCAGGGGCGTTCTTCCTTTCAAGCAAGGGGCAAGCAAACTCGCTCGCGCGCTCGTCGAACGACAGCGATGGAAAATAAGGTTAAATTAATACGCGTATAAAGCAGTTTGTCGGTGACAGCGAAGGCAAAACGGTTATTAAGGGGAACTATGCCCGCTGTGAAGGAAAATTGTCCTCGTTCTTCTTGTTTACGAGCAAATTCGATAGAGATTCCGTCTAACTCGATAACCAGTAGCTTCCTCTGATTTCCTGTCCGCGCTTTATCATTACGAATCGTGGATGAAATAAAGACTCTTTGATACTACAGTCGCGTTTCACGCTTTTGGCCAGGATATCGTTAGATATTTTTCGCCCTCGGAATATAAAACTTGGAAACTGTTCTGGTTTGTTTAACGCTCGTTACTCTAATTAATTGAAGCTTATTGGAACGATTCTTCTTTCCGACCGAGTAGTAGGATTAAAGAAAGTCGTCATAACCGAGAAATCGTCATACCGCAGAAAGGAAGACGGTAGAACGAATGACCATTGATCGAAATTATTTGCGCATTCGACCGTATCCGCTTATTGTCGCAGCGTTTCAATCTCTCGATGCGAGACGAACAAAAGCAACGTGAACGTCGGATCCAATTAGCGATTGGAATCGCGTAATTCTACAAAGAGTTGATCAATTCAGTAACACCGCATTTCCATAAGTAACCCTGTTAACGCGTCTCCGTTACGCGATCTAACGATCCGTCTTTAGTCACCGTTCTACAAACCAGCATAAATAAACCAACGAAATAAAACAGAAACGTTGAATAAAAGATTGAAAATCTAAACACGCGAATCGAGAATATAAATACAACAAAATAAAAGAAACGAGGTTCGTTGCCGTATAAATTTCCGCGATTTTTCCCCATAAACTTCGTAATCACTCGTGAAGTTCATCAGAATGTTCACTCGTGAAACGCGCTTTTTTGTCAATTTTCCTAGCCATTTTCCTTCTTCATTTTATTTAGAAGCGTCACATATTTGCCCCCGGCATTCGTGACACGGTCACCGTCCACAGCTCGCCCATATTTGTAGCCGTCACTTGAAATCCCCTTGTGCAATTTTCAGTTAAACGCGTTCAATCTCGTTACGAGCGATGTACTCTCGAGCACGCGCGTACACGTGTTACGCGCAGTTACATGAGACGAACCGGAGAAAAACGTGACCCTATATTCGATGATATACCTCATTAAGGGGAATTGGTACTCAAGTCCCCTATGTTGGGCTCACGTGCAGCACGAAACCAGGCATCGAATGTTAACGCGGTGTCCAAATAATCATAGGGTGGCAAACAGTGAAAACAGGAAGCGATAAATCGTACGCGAGTAATTCCGCGACATCGCGTTTTTATCTTTCCACGCGGACGCGTACAATGCGCGAACGCTCGGCTCTCATAGATGTTCTCATAGATGTAGCATCCTTTCTTCCATCCTTTCTTCTTTCCTCTCATTCTTTTTTTTTTTTTTTTTTTTTTTATACCACTCCACTCGTCGACGCACAACGAGGAAGAATGCACTGTTCGGTAGACTAGTATGACTACGTGTGCGAAGCTAAAGGAACGCGATACGCGTGAAACTATCGGCGAGGTGAAGCGTAGACGGTCGAATCGGTAGCGTGAGAAATATACTCTCCATAATTTCTTTCCTTTCTGTACAACCGGTCGACAAAGACGCAGTCTGAAAGTTCGCGCCATATATTTCGATGTACGCGTTTGACCAACTAGCCCTTATATTACACCACACGAATTCCGATTCCATGTACATCGAAGCTCGATAGAGGTTTCGACCCCTTTTCATTTCCTCGTTCTGAGCAGTCCGAATGCCCACTATCCTACGGCTATCGTACGTTTACGGTATCTATCGGTTGGGTCAACTGTGAAATTTAACGAACAGAATGGTAATTGGTCTCGTGACGCTGGATTTGAAACGCGGACAATAATGGTCCATTTTCTTTTTCAAGTTACACGCATGGAATACAAAGAGTCACGAGTAAACGACTTTCGAAGGTATACCAGGAGTTTCTGAACGTTCGATAAGATGCTCGTTTAAACATTGCAAAGCAAGACGCGTTGCCGAGAGGTATGAAATTCAGCCATCGCATCGGCCGATGAGCATCTGCTGCCACGCGCATAACGGCACGTATAATACGTGGCTTCGCGGAACAGGATTGAACGCGGCTTAATTAATCATGGTGAAATTCGGCTCTAAAACTTGTTTGCAGTTGCTCTGCCTCGGGCGACAAGGTTAATTTCGGTTATGCGAGGGAATATTCAGACGCGATTTAGAACGAACTTTCGCCTGTCGACCACGTGGATCGTTTGCATGCCTCCTTTTCCGCTTCTTTAGAATTTGCTCGAGACAATCTCGGATAACGAGAGAGCCGCTCTATTTTCTTCTTTTCTTTTTCTTTTCTACGTCAGTCGATAATTGCGTAACGAGAGGAGGCGGTGAAACTCGATGCGTTTGCACGAGTCACTTCCGGTATTCCGTAATCGTCGGATAACTACATTGCCAGAGACAATTATACGCCGACAATGTGCTTGCCGCAATTACGAGCTGCTATCTCTCTTTTCCACGTTGTGACGCAACTATTTGCCGCTGTATATTTGCCTGGCATTTACAGAGTGTCTCGGAAAATTCCAAATATTGTGAAATCTCTGGTGCTGTCGTGTAAGCTCCTCGTACGGCTGCCGGGTCGACGTCCATGCCGTTAATTCGCATTTCGTGAATTCAACGGTTGCAAAGCATTCGTCGTATCGTTTATACATCGACGTAGTTTCACGGCACGCTCGCACCGTTGACTCTCTTATTCTCCTTAGAGAGTCCTGCTTTTGACGCTGTCGCACATGTTATACGCTCGCGCTACTTGATACGCTCCCACTTCATCATGCGCGCTGTGTTCTTGGTGATTTCGTCGGTTAAAACGCTTCCTGTGTTTTCGGGCCGGGGAATATCTGTTTGCAACGAAAATGTTTCTGGATCGCGTGGAATGTTAAGCGGATATTGGAGTTCTTTAACTGTTTTGTACTCTGCGCGAAAAAGGAGGGGAAAAAAGCGGAAAAGAAAAGGGAGCATCGTTTTCGAAGCAAAAAACATTTTCCACTTCCCACGCGATACCTAGAAAAAGAAAAGAGGAAAAAACACAACTTTTTAAACAAATTTCCAACCAACGCAAACACTCTGCAACATAAAGTTAGCCGAGATATCCCAGACATTCGAGTGAAACGAAACGGAAGTCACGACATTTTCCGGGAAACTGTTCGCCAAATATTTGGGTCACCGGTGCGTTCCATCCAAATAAATACCGGAGGAACATTTCTGATCCTGTGTCTCGTTGAAAGGAGAGAATGTTAGAGGGTAATATCGACGAGCCGAATACCGTGAACAAAAAAATCCTTTGATGCGCGGGGGCTTGTACACGCAACCGCCCCATCGAGTCACTCTCCATGCTCTTCACGCTCTCCACCCAGATGCATTCCATTACGCACATGTGACCGAGTAACGGTTACGCAGCTTCTACCAGTTCTAGCAACGCGATACACCTGTGCCGGTCTACAATTATGCACCGGCGCGGCGCCATTTATGTCGCATTTATACACTCTCCTCTACATTCACCCCTGTCTTTTCCGCCGCGTTCCACCAACACGCATCCGGTTGCTCTTGTCGCGAGTATGCGCGTCACACGGAGCCGCTGCACGTACGCGCGCATCAACTGTGCAAACGTTGCGCCCGTTCCAGCGACTGTTACGCCGGGACCAGCCCTGTATTCTCGCGTTGCACTTTCTGATTAATTACAGAGCGCTGTCACGCTGCAGTGGACCGGCATTATCATCCGGAGCACGGAACTCGCGCGTCGCTGACGAATTAACCGACGCGATGTAGTTCGGTCAACCGTGACTGTTAGTTCTTAATCGAAGAATCGCGTAGGAGAATCGCGTAAGAGAATCGCGTAAGAGGATCGCATTCGACCGGAAGAAAGAAGATGAATCGTTAGACTTTCCTTGTGAGAATCCGCCTGAAAATCGAGGAAATCCAGAGTTCGTCTACTGTCGTTAAACCTTCCGGTTCGTAGCAACATCGAAGAGGTTTAATTGTAATTAGACCGAAGCTCGCAGTCAGGTGTAATTTAAGACCATCTCAAAGTACCATCTCGAAGTACGACTCGAGTCGAATGGTAGATCCGAACCATCGGGTTTCGGGATCGACTTTCAACGAGAATGGTTGAACGCCATGCGGTCGAATTCTCGAACTTGAATTTCGACGACAGCGGACGCTGCTTTAACGCCGGTTACTTCGACTTCATCCGCTGTTACTTACAAACACTCCAAGTTCAAAAGCCCCGAAAACGTATACGGTGTAGTAGCGGATCTAACGAGTGTCGGTGGCAAGCTTTGCGATCTCCAATTACTCTCCGTTTGGATCAAGTTTCGACGTAACTGAATTTTATATCGTCGTATCTCGAATTGCTCCGTCTCTCTTTGCGAGTAAAGTGAATTTAAAACAATAACCGCGTCTTCTTTCATCGAGTTATCGTGAAATCCTTTCCAAGACGCTATACGAAGAATCGAAGCGTTGTAGCTTAATCGGTCAAGATTTTAACGAACCCGACCCGAGTTTCGATCATCCTATTCCCTTTCGTTAATTGGCGCCAGCTTCGAACACAACGCGAGTCCTCGTCGCGTCGGATCGATAGCGCGGATCGCGATTATCCTTGCGTTCGGCTTGCCTTAATCCGACTTAAGCGCCTACATAAATACGAATATATTTCGCATACGCGATGACCGAAGTTAGCTGCAATGCAGTGGCGCGATACGAGAGGCGGCTAGGATTTTCCCGGCACGCGCACACCGTTAGGATCGTTTGATCTGGATCATGGTTAATTTCACCGTTGGTTATGGCGCACAATACCGTACCAATCACGCCGTGACTTCGCTGCATTGCGCAGTCCGATTGGTTTCTCCGTAGCAGCCACGTATACACGCGCTCGTGCCTTCGTACGCATACATCGGCAAATAGTACGATCGTGGCTGTGCCACGTGCCAGTATAGGTGAATGCGTGCGAACGTGCACACTACTGGACAGGTTACATATACACGCTCGTCACCCACATAGAGGCGCGCGTGTAATCGACGACCAGATAAAGCTGTGAGACGGATCAATCCGTGACGAAGCCATCGACTTCGAAATGCTAGATTTCGTTTCAATCTCGTCGACGGATCGCGTTCTATTCACGGAAGGAACGCGACAACGCCGTCGGACGAGATACATCCTCGAATTATGGGGCAAATTGGACGATAGATCACTTTGTCGCCGGCAGACTTTTTAACCGGGAAATTCCGTGTCAACGGTTGGCCGGTGGAATGAGTGATTTAGAGGCACAAACGCGGCCGGCTGACTTTCTTCCCTCTATCGTTCTCCCGTGAATCTCTTCTACCTTGCCTTTTTAATTCGGTTAGACCGTCTGGCGATGCACAGGCATGGGCGTGTCTCTCGTGCATGCGTCCGTAGGATTTGCAACTTGTCCGTTCCCAGAAAATTTTAAATTGTAAATAAGGTTGCCAAGTTGCTTTCGTGTTGAGAGAACAAGGCAAGCTCGTTGAGTTTTCGCGAAATTCGCAAACTAGCTTGGCTCGTAAATCAAGGTTTCGCCAGACGTTAACGAAATCTGTGAAACCACATAATCCACAGGAAATCCTGTTCGCTTACTTTCGACTCTTGAATTTCCCAGAGCTATATGCCTATCGGTCTGGCAAAATCGCGAAATAGGAAAACAGGAACGATCGATGGAAAATGCTGACGCGTGACAGTCACGCGGCAGACTTTCGACACGCGAGACGCTACTATGAATCGGTTGCCTGGCTTGTGACGGCACATAACTTCCCCGTCGTTCGACTATCTCTCTTTTTATCCGTGACGATCTATCGCATTATGTACCGTGTCGACACCTTACCGCCTCACTTTGAACAACGTCGATAGTCTGATCTTCGAGCACATAGGTTGACACATTATGCACGCACCATAGAGCATGTTGGTCGAGAACGGGTTGGGCGAACGGAAGAGGAAAGGAAAGGAAGGGAAATCAGCCGGCATCGACGATGAAATTAGTTGGTCGCGTCACGAAGATCCTTATACCTCGTCTGGCCTTCTTTCCTTTCTTCCTCTCTTTCTCCCCCTTATCTCTTCCAACCGTTCGATTTCCTTTCTTCTTTCTCCGATTCCCTCTCGTCTGCTCTCTGGTCCCTCTTCCTGCCGCTCGTCACTCCCTGTTTCTCTGTCTCTTTCTTCACGACGCGAATGAATATATTTCCCTCGGTAGCGTCTTCATCCGACCGAATGGAAGAATCTAGCGAGACGGGAGCAATATCGACGGAAATCGAATCGCAAAATGGAGAAAATGACTGCGAGTGCTTCACCCTATCACGGAGAAGAACGAGGCGAGAAAATCAGCAGAAAGGTGAATGAATGCGAAAGAGAAGGAGGGAAAGTACGGCAAGACGGACGGGGGACAGAAGAGGAAGAGGGACGAAGATGGATATTCGAAGGACAGAGAAGGATGGACAAAGCGCGCGAGGGAGAGAAAGAGAAAGGAGGAATGCATTCCTGGGCGAGTTAATCCCTGGAGTCTGGAATGGCTGACAATGCCATGGATCCATGCCTTCTACCTTCCTCTATGCTCTTCGTGATCGTGTGCGTTCTCGTATGTACGTGCCATCGAACGATGGTACGGGGGAATCAAGCGTTCCGACGTATTATCGTCTGCAATCGATTCGCCGATTCTTAATATCGCGAAACTCACCTGTAAATGAATCTTAATAGAGGGTGAAAGTCGGAAATCTTACGTGCGGCTGCACGTATTTCTTAACGCGTTCCCCATCGCATCTGCGACCGAGCCCAATGCGTTGACCCAATCGTTACCATAAGCAGCTTACCAAGAGCTTGTCGGATCGTCAGTTATTCACGTTATATTTCCGTCGTCTGCACGAATTGCCATTTGCTCTCTTCGTTCCGCTTTTTTCCACGTTTCTCGTGCTTCCTTTGTCGTTTGTCAAGAACGTAATACGATAGCAGATGAAGATACCATTGGTACACGTTAATTCGAACTCATTGTGGATCCTCGCGAAATTGAATTGCCATCGACTCTGGAAATGTGCTCTTGTACTCGACGAGTATACGATTATAACGACGCTTGCTTCCTATTAGATGGAGTCATTTTTATTAGATGAAAACGTGTTCCACATCGCGAGTGGGTAATTTTTAATTGGTTGAATATTTTACATCGTCTAAAATTCTGGTCTGGCGATTTTTCAACGAGCACTACGGAGCGCAATTGGCTATTTCGGATGGTTCTATCGCGCTGACAACCAAACCAATTTTCTACTTCTTTCGCGAATAGAACAATTACTATCTAACATCGTTACGAGAAAACTAATTTTTCATCGAGCTTGATGGCATGACGTTAACTCGTTAATTGGCAACGTGAAGAGGATACGCGGATCGTTCGAACAAAGAATTATCGACGATAACTTCGTTTCATCGGTACAACGATCTCTTTGGAGTTTGTTTAATTGCGACTTTATTTAAATAGAGACAACCTTGTACGTCTCGCGTATCAAACATAGAAACGTCTAAAAACGGGATCGAGACGAGGTAGCGGAAAAAGGGCGAATAAGAAGAATCGATTGGCGTGGGACAGAAAATGAAGCGCAAAATGCAATTAGCCAAGCTACCGGATAATTGAAACAGTGAACAGGAAATGGGCTCGCGGCAAGGTAATACGATTGAGCCCTTCTTACGATTCTCAGTTCCAGAGAAAAAGAACATCTTGAGAGGCGAACAAAAAAAAAAAAGGAGGTCGGTCGTGCACCAACGAAGAAAGCGTTTGACGACATCGTGGGACAGCTGCACCGTAAACTGCTTAGCAGCAGATAGTGGCTGGCCAAGTTCCTCCACTGCCGGAGTAACTTTCTTAATCCGGTTCTTAGCTGGGTTAGTCTCTGCGATTAATGCTTCGCTAGCCTGCCGCCACCCCCCACTGCTTAAGAAATATCTCTGTCGAGCTGTCGAACATCGTCTGATAATCGAACGATCGAGTCAAGGTCAAAACATATGGCAAGTATTTGCTGATCTACGAAACCTAGTTGTACACCGTAGAAAGAACAAGTCGAGTAAAATAACAGAAGAAAAAGAAAATAAAAAATGAAAGAAGAGCAGAAGAAGTGGTGTACACGATATTGGATAGCAATAATTCTTCGGTCGCAGTCAATAATTTCTTTTTCGTTCACGGCTGGCGTCGATGGAACGATGTCAATAAATACGACGATAAATCAGCTATAAATCGCTATGGAGCTTGGCCATACAATTCAGATGCATCGATCGCGGGCTCGACTCGAGAAACAAAAGAATTAACCAGACACCTGCGTCGTCGTCGCTTCGCGTCCTATTTTGGAATGGGAAATTAATCACGAATGTCGCGATTGCCACGCGAGCTTTTTTCCCCAGCAGCAAACGAGCACGGCAAGCGCGATTCCGGCCGATGCGATACAACCACAACAACAACAACGACAACGACGAATCTCTATGTGTGATGCTACATCCTCTTCTTTTACCAGCCAGGTGTTCGTAGCTTATCACTCACCAGCATCCGCACTCCAGCGACACGCTGAATTAGCATAATAGCACCGATGTCGTTACGAGCCAGTGAAACTCTTCAGGATACTTCAGTGCTCCGATACAATGGAATATCGATCGCGACCAAGAGAAGCCAGTCTCGCCAAAGGTGTAGACGACGAAACAGTACGCCTCTTGACGTATTAAAGGGTACTGCACGAAATATACAGAAGAGAGACAAAGGGTGGTCCACCAAGGGACGGTGTACAGACAAAGGTGTAGCCGAGGGTTATGGCGATCCCCAAACAAATCTCTACTTAGTCACGGGACAAAGTAAAATTGCGGTTTAGCGCGAAAGAGTGTATATAAAACAATCGTTTCGACCAAGTTGATGAAGAATAACAGGGAAATGAGCAAAATGACCGTAGAAGAAACAGGAACGAGTGTAAATAATTGTTGCACTTTCGTCGTGACGCTTTTTCATCCTCTGTCGTGTCTGTCTGGCGAAGAAATGTAGAAGCGTATTATAAGGGTCATTGTCCATGCCCTGTTCACGCCGCCAAGTTAAACTACGACTAATTTCTCCGCTTAATGTGTCGCTGTAGCGAATGAAACGCACGTTTCACCGACACGCAGAACTTTCTCGGGCTTTTTTAATGTGGGAACCTCATTCAAAGATGAAGTTCGTTTGAACACGAAAGAAAAGAGAGAGCTGGATTCGGTGTTCGTAGACTGCGTGGATTAGGTTGGACTGTTCAGTCTCTTTTATCAATGAAAGAATTGAACCGACTAGTCACGCAGCTGAATTCTCCAGCGCGAAATTGCAGTTACGGCTTCCATCGACGAGACTTTAACAGTACATTGTCTTGGAAATTCTATCAAGGGATTTCGAAAAATTTCAAAAAGATTCAACCTAATGCAAATTTAACAATTTATTCTGCAAAAATATTACAAACGATATGAAATGAAACAGTTTTCCCTGGAATTTTTGTCATAAGACTCGTACAAAATTATTAGCAGGCAAGAGACAATGAAAATAGTGAACCATCGCTAATTAAACATCATGGAGAATTATGGAGATCGTGACAGTGGCACTAGAGGTCATTGAAAATCAGACAGAGGTCGTCGAGATAGTGTTATTGGTACTGAAGGTCATATAAAGCTCGTGGTATTATAGAGATAATGTGTTTGTAGTGCATAATGACATATTGACTGTCGTGTACAACATCGTATGCATGTGGCAATATTGTTATTCGAAGGTTCGCGTGCACGTAAAATATGTGGTCCTCGTTCAATTTGTTGAAACATATCTCACACCCTAGCGGTTATTTAAAAAGGGGTGATATTCACTTTTTTCAACATGAATGATTCAACTGAATGATAGTACCGGTAACATTTAAAACGACCCAATAAAACCTGGATAAAGCGAATAGTCGTGAACGTGCTCGTGTTTCTCGAATGCTGCAATTTGCGCGACGCACTAAAACGTCATTCTAATTTCGACCAGGACGAATCGCGTTGGCGAACTTCCCGCATTTTAGGCAGTTTTGTCCTCGCGCCGTCCCGCCCATTCGCGCATTCCGTCTCATTTCGCATTCTAATTACAAGCTGCACAGTGCCGCGTAAAGCGTAAATTATTTTCAATTGTCGGATAAAATATGGCACGCATACAAAGTACGACCGTCACGCCGTCACGCCGTTACCCCGTAAATACGGTCTGGCCGCAGATATTGTTCATTATGCGCTATCCATCGTTAATTGCTCCGAATATAATTAAAGGGAGCGGACTGGATGGACGAATTACGCGGGGAGGGGCCTGGACGTTGGGCGCTTACGCGGTATAGCCTCGATTCTTTTATACCTTTTGTCTGCGATTTTTCTCCTTTGCCCCGCGTCTCCCGTTTCCATCCTAGTTCTCTCTTTCTCCAACGTATCGCGTCACTTAATTCGCCAGTGTGAACATAGCCAGAGCCAAGACGTTTATTTATGGCAATTTAACTCGAAACTCCATTCGCGGGGCGCACACGCCTCGTTTAGTGCGCGGCATTTAAAAGTTCCGGCCGAGACAAAAGTTCCACGGCGTTAATAGTTCCGACGGGCCTCGCTATTCCTACAAATTATTCGTGTGTTTCGCCTTTCCCCGATTAATTGCTGCCTTTTTAATTACTCCTATTTTGCAAGAGTTCGCGTGCCACGGTAGGCCTCTAGTTTCGCGTTAACGAAAATATTCGCCTATTAGCGACACCGTTATTGTTGTTACCGTTCTCGTTTGGCAGATTCTACCTCAGCCGCCAAAGGATAGTATACGAAGATATTAGCCACAAATTGGTTACATTCTCCTCCTTTCGGATCGTCCTCTTTGAATCGTTCGACGATATAGATTTTCAATATCGTTCAACTACTAAGAGAAATTATTTCGCAATTTAATAACCTGCTAGGGTTTCTCCCTCGTTCCTTACGCAACCAACTAAGTAAACTGAAACGGGATTCTGATAATTTTCAAGGATACACGACACCGTTCTTGCTTCACCTTTTCTTCGGCACAAACGTAGATTCGCGACTCCGATCGATGGCGCATCGCGTAGATTTCATTTAGAAGTCCCTGTGCAAGTTCTTTCTATGAGGAAATTAAACGAGGAGACTAAAAAGCAGAAGATGAAGAAGAAAAAGAAAATACGAAGGAGGGGGAAATTCTATCTGATTGCCAGTCGCCACGGAAGTTGTACCATCGTTCGATAGGCGCCGACTTCTTCGAGAACGCGTACAGAAAGTCCGTCGGCGAAATAAATTAAAAATTCACTCGCCATAACGAGCGAACGGAACAGTTCACGTTTACTTCGGTGGAAACCCAGGATGCACGGACGCCGCATCCGATAATAGCGACGTGATCGGACGCAACTGGAGCATGTGGACCAGACATTTTCGTAATTCGGTCCAAGTCGCGGTACACCGGACAACCGTGACAGCTCCGCACCACCGATGCGAATCGCGGTTCCAAATAAATTAAACTTCTCTTTTCCTTTACCTACTATATACACTCTTTTGAATTCGCCTCTGCCTCGCGTGTAAATACTGTGACGGGGGGCGGGCATGTGCCCGTATAGCTATGTGAAACGCAACCAGACGTGTATCTTTGAAAATTCGGACGGTCCGTAATTGTGGGTCCAAATGGATCATCTCGAGAAATTAGAGATACTTCGGGAAAGATGTCTCGTCGATGATGTCGACATCTTGCACCTTTAAAACGTTCACTTTAGCATACACGAAGAGTAAAAGTTTCGTAATCTTTCTAGGTATAAGGAAGTGAAAATGTCTGCTATATATATATGTACATATATATAGTGCAACTCTAAATCTGGTTTAAAAGCAATGGTCCATCTACTGAATAAACAAAGAGTTTCATTTCGTGCTCCTCTGTTCCATTACCGAGATTATCAGAATATTAATGAGATAAGTGAATGTGAACTTAAGTTATTAATCCTCGAACGCCAAAGAAGAGAGTCTCTAGGCATGTACGTAGGATCGTATTTTCTGCCTTCTTTGGGCCAACCGTAATAATAATTTATCATTTTCATTTGAGAGTTACTTACTACTTGCTAGTAGATTGGAACGTGAACGTCAAGACCGTGAAGCGGAACGACGCGAAGCAGAATGCGACGAACTGGCGCGTCCACGTGAACTGGACATTTTCGAAATTTAGGGCAAACCACGATATAGACGGGAATAGAAAAGGGGAAGGCCGGTATTGGTTGCACAACGTCATCGGCTTGACAGATCGATCGTAATTAAATCGATGCGATCCGACGCGCTCCTCCCATATCCATGGACTTAACTCTAAATCTAGGAATGGGGTCGATCGAAGCCACCATCAGGATGCATTATGGAGCCAGAGAGGACATGCTCGCACATAGGTGGACGCGGTGGACGGCGGGGTTATCTCGCGCCTATTTGCACGATAGTCCTGTTTCCGATTAATCAGGTCCCCTGGAATTAACGCAGTCCCCAGGGACTGCGTCGCATCTCACACGTATGCATACCTGCTACATGCACCTCTCTCTGTCTCTCCCAGGTCTCTTCCTTTCTCCATTCTGCTTACGCTTTCTCTCTCCTGTCCCAACTATATCCCACCTGTATCCCCTCCGCATCGATGCTCCCCTGCTCCAATCCCTGCAATCTCTCTCTCTCTCTCTCTCTCCCTCTCTCTCTCCCTCTCTTTCGTTTCACTTGCATAGGTGTACACTCTTCTTCGTCCTCACCCTATCAATTATATCTCACTCTTTCTCACTCACTTGATTCCTGCTACTTTGTTCCCCTCCATCATCGTCGTCATTTATCTGCATACCTCTTCTTTCATCAGCTCCACCCGTTCCATCAGTTTTTTTCTGCCCCATCTCTGTCTATCACGGACATCGATCCTCCCGTCCCTTTGTACTTCCTCCGATACGCTCTCCCTCTCTTTCTCTTTCTTCTTTCGTTACACGTTTCTCGTCCTTCTCTTCTTATCAATTTCCCCTCGCTCGTTGCTCTCGCTTGTCCTCCCTCACGACTTTTTCGAAACGCGCTCCAAGCTGAACGCGCCGAGGGATGTGACTGGAGGCGACTTATCGGCGCGTGTATCGCTCGATCCCGCCTAGTCCCCGAATCAAAGAGCCTGCCGCTCCCAAAGGCATTTTTGCCCTTGTCGAGGGGGTACACTTTTTGAAAAGCCACGATGATTCTCGTGACTGGAATTTTTATTATCCACCACCTGTCTTGTTCGATGCGACCGATATAAACTTAACGATCCTAAGTACCGCGTTATTCTCCCTTCTCTTTTGCCAGCGCCGTCCTTGATTCCTCGCTGAGCGCGCTTTTCACTAACCGATCGTGCCCGATCGTTCAACTGGACCATTCTCCAATTATCCCGCTTTCTCCCGCCAACGAACCTCGGGCGGCTCGTTATAATTGGAGAACCACCCTGCGCAAACCTGTTCCGCCCCATGACAGGAGATTAATTCTCTCGGGACTCGCTTAACTAGGGGCAAAAACTGCCCGCACACGCTACGCATATTCTCGCCGGTTAATCGCTGAATATTTGCGTTCTGGTAAAGGCTAATTAATGGCCGTTGCGCGCCAGCTTCGGTGCGCTCGAACGTTTTAACGTTTGACCAATCGCCAGCCAAAAGAAAGCATAACATACATGTGCATCTCGTCGTATGGTTCACCGGTTCCATAATCTGGCTTACGCTCTTGTACAGACACAAGTGCACGTTATCTGGGTCGAATACGCGTTAACGTGAAAATTTATTCGTGTTTCGATGGAAAAGACGAGGAAAGAGAACAAAGAAAGAAGGAAAAACGAGAAAAAATCGGCAGTGCTACGAAGAAAAGAAAAAACGAGCGTGGACACGACCCCGGCATTATTCCCCAAATACGCTGTGTGTTTTCATGAAAATGCAATGTCACGTTGGCTCCCCATTACGTGATGAGAATCAAATTTCCTGGGATGCACAGGTAAACCACTTTCAAAGCGGCCAATGTAAGCACGCTAACATTCGTACATCTAATAATTAGGTACCATGATAGCGTCGAAATGGTGCATGGGATAAGTGAGGATAAGTTTGCGTCCGGAACCGCTGGTTAGTCGATTCGTCCACTCACACGTTGTTTGCGTGCTCTATTCATCCATCATTTTTTTTTTTATCTCTCGTTTCTCATCTGATAATAACGTCGTTTGCGATCATTCTCGCGTAATCGCGTAATTCCCCTTCGTCGAGTAGAGAAAGAGTTGCTTGTTACCGTAGTTCCCGGCGAAGAAAGTTAAATCCAACCGGAACCGATTTAAGACATTGCATTCATTCACGTTCACAAACCGAAGAATGGAAATATTATTGGACGGATCGACTGGAAAACGATATCGGAAAAAGTTATTCGATTTATAATGTACACATATGTGCTGTATATACATTTCCTGATACTCTGTCGTGGCTTTCCTTTCGAATATTTTCCTTTTCTCTCCTATCGAAAGAAATAAAATACTTCTTTCTAAGTGCCTCTTTGTACAATATTATTCGATATGTCCAAGCATCAATCGAATAATTCACATTTTCGTACGAGAAAAGCCTGTATAAATTTCATCAGGTGGCGGAATCGATATTCCCGATCGTTGCCACGCGCGCATAACATTATGCACTGTCGATTATTCCCATAATTTCGTAGCTGCATCGCGCTCGTAATACCTCACGGCTAAATGGAATAATCCATCGAGGCTGTGTAAGGCTTTCGTTCCCCTTGTTCCGGGAAAAGTGCATTTATCCAGATTTATTCAGCGCATCGCCTATTTCATCCGGCAAATATTGGTTCTAATTTTTCATCGACAGGGCACGCTTTACGGCGGGCATCGTAATCGGCCGCGATGCACCATCGTACGGGAAGCTCGACACGCGGAAATGTTCTGTTTGAAATATGAAATATAAATTAGCCAACCCGACCATTCGTTTACGTCTATTACAGGAACAAATATACGGAATTAAAAATCGTATTTATCGTGTAAGTTACGCGGTCTCGCGGCTGAAAAACAATAACCGTGCAATTTTTCGCGATCGCGAAGCGTTTAATCATCATGAATATCCGTGTTCTTTCGTTGAAATTTTCCTACCTCAAGTAAACTCATATATCACTCGCAATTACTGTAATTTCACGGTTGTTTGCATTTAAAAACACGCTTTGTTCGCGAGAAATTTATTTCGCGTTTCTTTGCTTCTCCATTTTTTTTTCGTTTTTCAATTCCCGGCGAATTGAAACTCGGTTAGTTTACTTTTTATAGCTTAGCCTCTGAATTCGTTTTTCCGATGTTTGACATAAAAAGCGATTAATCGTAACGATAACGGCATTCTGTCGGGCGGCACATTAACGTCGGCGATATTCTTTCGGACGTGAAGCTTCGCTTATTTCGATCGTGATGGTGTTGTATCCAAAATCGCGGGAAATTCGCGTGCGGTGCTAGCGAGTATTGATTGCTAGGTGATCTCTCGACTGATCCTTCTCTATCTGACACGCTTCTCTGCCAGAGCGTTGCATTTTAACGTCGACTAATAAAATTCATGGAACTGGTTATATCGTGTTCGATGAAAGCAATGCAGCGCGGTATGTCCATTTGATTAAGAACCGAGAGAATGAGATTGGCTAACGAAGGCAAAATGAAAAGAGAATCAACCGTGATGCAGCTGCGATGTTTCAGATGAATAACTATGGAATCACACGTTGTGTAACATTGTACGCTGAGTGAGATTTCGACAAAAGTATAAAACAAGAGAAGAATTACACTGCGAATGGAATTTCTTTTTACAAAGAAAGCAACTAGTGTTCGAGCTTTCACCTTCCCGCTATACCACAATGAAATCCGTTTTGCGCAATTAGGGGAATTCAATCCACTCGAGTTCGACCGAGAAAAATGAATCTTCCACCGATTCCTCAAACTTTCTTCGCAGAAATCCGTGAAGCATTCCCATGTTTTACGTTTATAACGATATTATCGTGAATTTCTTTTCTGAAGTTTCCTTTCCACCATCGCATATGCAGAATACTTTGAATATCTTTCAGTATCTTGTATACCTTCTCGCATTATGCGTATTTTGTACATTTTTACACCATCAGGTCTCTCATAAATGTATAAACATCTGCAATTTTTTCGTGACACACAGAACCTTTATCGTAGAAAAGATTATCGGCCCATCTATTTTCTGAGACATTTCAATCTTCGCGTTATCTTAAATCAAAGTCGTGCACGAAATTGAAGCTAATCAAACATTTTTTAAGGGAAAAATGCAGATCGCCTCCGTTTTGGTCCGTTTGTTAACCGTGAGGCTGCGTGAATGGTAAAAAAAGGCGCGGAATCCGCAAATTTACAGCGGATTGACGGTATTTTCAAGGGAGAAAGAATTTGCGGAGCGTTCCGGAACTATGGACGCGCGTGAGCGATCCTCAAAGCTCGGCCGCACAATTATTTTCACATAGTCCGTCGAACCGAGGTAAAATCTGTTCGTCGATCAATCGATTTAAAATGCCATTTCCAGCACAGATGGGGTACCTGTATACAAAATGTATCGGAGCCGCGTGGAAAAAGGTAACGGTATTCGCGCGTATCTACCCACTCACTCCTCTCTTCTTTGTTTCCTTTTTAGCCCAAGCTACTCCACAATCTGATATCGATTCGAAAGGAAAAAGATTGTCCTCGAGGATGCATGTATCCCATGATTATACGTTTCCGCGAGGTTCGTGGATGTATACGCACGCGATTCCATCGGATACTTCGCATTCTTTGAATTCACCGGGGTCTGCGACGACCTTCATTAGCTTCTAAATCGAATACAGTGTGTCACATCCCCGAAATTCCTTTGTTCGTTGCCGCTCGTAACTAGCGACCGTAAAAATCGACAAGTGTACTCTCCCGCCAAAAATTCTTTCAAAAATTGGACGAGTTATTTTTCTCAATCACGAGTCAGAAGTTGAATAAAAGCGTGGAACAGGAGGGATCGACGAGCCAACAGGGGAACAAAGATACAAATATCATAACTTTTAAAAAAGAAGAGAGTACACAGAGAAAGAACGGACTAGACAGTCAATGAGAAGAACTTATAAACGAAAATTAAATATAAAATGCATAACGAGCTGTCTCTAATAATTACGGGAATCGCCAGGACGAAACGGAGTCAGAACGAATATAGGTTAATTGGTTTCTGCGCGACCATATGTATAGATACACACATTCTATCGAGGTGCATCAGTGTCCCTTCGGCCGCGTTCAACCACCCGCGTTCAACGACAATTTTTAACGATCAGTTTGAAGCGTACACCGGCTCAATTTGTACCGTCAAATTGATACAGAAACGAAATTTCACGCATCCGCGTTATACGAGAGCGCGACTACTATGTTTACCATAGACAAGGAACCATATGTCACGTCTGAATCATCCAGGTTAATTGCTTCTCGCATGACACGCCATCCAGCTATCGCAATAATTTTGTATCCGACGATGTATCATTCGAAAAAAATTGTGTAAATTTTCTCTGCTGTCCTGTTCGTTATTCAATGATCATCTGACCACGTGAAATTGAAGTTTCAGATGGGAAATTGACGCGAAATATACACCATCGCGCTAGGTCTACATAATAAAATTAAAAATTTCTAATTTTGATCATTCTCGTGGTTCTAGTGTTAACATAAACATACCAACTATAAGCTTCTGCATCGTCCGCTTCCTCAAAATCGCAGTTCAAACATACTTTAGCGCATTTAATTGATTATTCTTATTTTACACAAATTTATAGTGTTGTCCCTTTTATGGCGCGCTTCTGTTCGTATTAAACCGATCGAACGAAGTCTTTGTAACGCTTAAGGGACGACAGGTGAGGACTAAAGCAGGACATGTAAGTACCAGCGCGTGCGCGCGTACGGAATTCGTATACACTACGACCGGAAGGATAGCGGAGCGTGGAGACCGAGCGCGTCTCTGTCTGCCGGAACGAACCCATATTTCCCGGCCAGATCAATGTTAATTCACTTAGCATAAATTGTGGGCGAGAAGGTGAGTGACGATGGTAGCAGCTGCGCCAAGTTTCCTACCACGTTGCAAAATCGTCCAGCCAACCAGACGCGGCACTGTTTCCTTCGACCGATAGACAAGTTCGAACCGATTGCTTCATTCGGGCCAATCCCGAGAATTAAACGGGAAACGATTCGATCGATCGCAACCATCGCCTACTTGAATTTGATTTGAAAGAAGTTGGTCAAATTTTACGATAACAAATGTTACGTCGAACGATGAAATTATGTGGAAAGATTGGAGTTGAAAGTTAACACTTTCTAAGTGCATTATAATTCGTTCAAATTTGAGAAAAGTAGATTGAACATAATTTTTAAAACGACGTGTAGTTTCCTTTGTTATAAAGTTTCATATTCCAATAAGTCACTGTAATGTCAGAAAAACTATAGCAATCTCGCAGATTTCACAAAAGTTACCTTTAAATGTGTTATTTGTTAATCTTGAAAAAGTAATGATTATGTTAAACAGTTTTAGAAATGTTGATGATAAAAAATGGGAATAAATTTGCTTATTCGAATATAAAGTACCCCTTCCCACTATAAAATATACTCGGGGTAAAAAGAAATCAATGAAATCAATGAAATCAATGAATAAATTTCCCGCGTGTTACGTGCATAATCAACAAGTATAAACACGAACGAAACAAGTCCATGAATCGATACAGTAATTAATTAAATTGTTTGCTTTTGATAGATTAAAAATTATATTGTTCCTCTTCTCTCTTCTTTCATAATACGCATCGTCCGTTCCTATCATTACTCGGAAATATATTCGGAAATTTTCATTTGAATTCGCCGAGTCGAAAGAGCCCTCGGACGAAGATTTAGCTAATTCTACGTTTCTTCGTACCTATCTTTAGCCATAATTATCACGAAAGAAATTTAATTTCAAGAACGCTGACGCGTTCAATAAAGTCAGCTCTACCAACTGTAATCCATATAATCCAGCTAAGTATGTACGCGTGTCTACGTCGATATCTCGTCCCCTCCACGAAGCGAACTTGAGACAATTCAATATATTTAATTGATCGAATTTAATCTACCAACGACGCTAACGATAGGCCGTTCTCCCCTATGGTCGGGCAGGAGCATCGTTATTAAAATAAAGCGGCCCGATCCCGCGAGTATTTTTGCAATTTCCTGGCCTTTTGTGCTTGGCGTGTGTCAACGACCTTCCGTTTCCACGTTTAACTTTCCCGCGATAACGATATGACAAACGCAGAACGAGGAACGGAAAAGCGACTTACAAAGCATCCTCGTTATAACCGTCTACTTTAGCTATTGGACGCGATAGTTGGCCACGGAGTCGTGCCTTTCACGGGCACACGACACAAAAGCCGTTTCCGTCGCGCTATAATACGCGGTAACTCATGCAGCGACGTACCAGCATCTCATGAACTACCTCCGGAGACATCGAAGTCCACCGTTCCTGCTGTACGATGCAATCTGTCCTCGCCAGGATGCTTTTCACTTTGAACAATGGTCGCCGACGCGATTAAATGGTCCACGATACGATGGCCTCTTTTTTCTCTCCCCCCCCCCCCAGACTGGTTGTAAATTAACCGTGAAACGAACCAGACGAGCAAACGTAGGGTTTGTATCGTATCACATTATAGACGGATCGTTTCTGCCAAGTTCGGAAACTCTTTCTGATCGAAAACATTTGTTAGAGAGGAATTCATTTAACGAGATAACGAACGAATAGAACGTTTAAGCAACTGGATATTTTGGAACAATTCGAAGCATGTTTGGTATCATTACCGTCATCGTGAATCTGAGGACCGACTATTATAAAAAAAAAAAAATATTCAGCGCCATTTAGAAAACTCAAGATCACCCTGATATACCGGAAAATATAAGATATTAAAAAATAAATTTACACTCATTCGACGAGTTCCTTGAAATGTAATATAATTCGTTTGACGTTTTTCGATAAAACCAATAGGTTAACGGGTAATTGGTATAGCTAACAAGTTATTTTACATAGTACTTATTGACTCACCCTATATAAAAGAATCGTCTAGAGAACCGATTGCACTCGGTCTAATTAATTTTAAATCGAGCAGAGGCTCGCATAAGTCCGCTAATAACGTCTACTATATTGACGCCGGCGGCCATGCGGAAATTACCGAATATCGGAAATCCAACGGCGACGATGATGGCGCGCAATTTGCGTGTTTCCGTTCTGCGGCTAAGCAGGCACGCTCTCGCGAGAATACGCGTTTGTGTAACTGGAATCTGCACCTAGTGACCGGCCAATACGGTCGGGAAATTAATATCGCTAGGATCGTTGTTATTTTACGCGACGGTAGAATAAAACGTCGACAATAATGATCGTACAACGGTCTCGATTAAATCGGGCGTGAAAGCGCGAGTCCGCGCGATTCATAAATCGACCACTGGACTTTAAAACAATCGATGGTACTCGACCGAATCGTGCCATGATCAAATGGAGATACCGCTACGATTCCCGATACGCATAAAATCGAGCGGCGCATTTAAATAATTTTATCGAGCAACGGTGTTGTTTTAACTTGCGTCGTTTCACAGTCAGGATAAACCGCGGTTAAAGATCAACCGGCGTGATGTGGCAGGTCATAGCGGGCAAGTTTCGCGATGCATGCATCGAACTGCGTCGATTCAACTAATTCGATCCGCATCTAGGGATTCGACGTTGTTTCTAAACGACAGCCAGAGAATATTATCCGAGTTGACTGTGTTCATTAGAACTCGACAACTGCGTCACAGTATGATTGAACAATTCGCTGTCAACGATGAAACGAGCAAATCACGTTGATTATACTCGATGACCGCGCCAGTGATCGCGTCACTGAATTCGCTTTGGTATTTTTCCGTAGAGTCACGGAAACGAACGCTGCTCGTTGCGAGTATCACAAATATCGGTGAGAGCGAACGACGAATTGATTCTGTGACAGAATTATCTCGAACGAATGGTTAATCGTCAATGACAAATAAGATAAATGGAAACGGGCAACTGGTGCTTGTATCGATCCGCGGTTTCCTTTTGAACGACGAGCCTTCAGAAACGATACGAATTATGGTAGAAGACGGTCGCGCGCTAGCAGAATGCGAAGGGTGAAAGAAAGAAGGCAAGCGACCGTGCGAACGGGAGCGGCAAACTGAACGAAGAAAAGAAAAAGAAGGAACGAACAGCAGGAGAGATAGGAAACGGCTTGAGGGAGAGAGAAGTCGAGCTTTTACGGTGATTACTCGTCGTCGCGGCTGCATCCGCGCGCATTGCATCGGAAATGATTTCGCGCCCAATTAAACCATAGGAAACTCAACCCTCCCTCGCTACTAGAAGGGAGATGGTGGTAGTAGTCACCCCCTCTGGTGCACTTATACTCTCGACGCACCCTATGGTTCTGCTTCGGTCTGCCACTCTCTCTCCCTCTCTCTCTCTCTCTCTCTTCTCTTCCTCTAATCTCTTTCTCATCTCTCTGTCTCTCTCTCACCTCTAGTTACCCTTTTTCCTCTTCCTGGTTGGTACAGGCTCGGCTAAAGCTTTTCAGCAAATTCAGCCGGTAGCCGAAGACATACGAAGTAAATTAATTTTTTCCCTGGAAAAACCGGCGTTACAGGTTCAGAAAGCGACGCGAATGCTCGCTCACGCGCGTCACGAAAAAGAAACCGTGAAGGAGTGTGCTGGGTAGGGGAAAAAAATATGAGCCGATAGCGCTCGGGCTAAGTGCGCAAGTTTCATCGAGTATTCGTTAACGAGTGTCGAGGCGTGCGTCATACGAGTTCCGGAGCTCGGTGACCCTCGTGGAAGATGGATCGTCCCTCTCGATATTCTCATTACCGGATTCGAGTCGACTGCGACCTCTTCTATCCCGACGCGAGTATCGTAAGCTTGCCCTCCATCCATTTTTCCCTTCGCCAACGATTGTCGCCCTTCGCTTTCCCTCTTTCCCTCTCTCATTCCGAACGAGTCTGGATCCGAGCATTCCTGTCGAAACAACGGCTGCGAGCAACGGGTTTCACGAGCGAGGCCAAAACGGAAAGAGAAAAATGCGCCGCTCGCGTTGAGGGATCGTGCGCGCCCTGGGTTCAAAGAACTCGACCCGAGTCTGCGCATGGTTCACACAACGGATACGCGCGGCGTGTAAACGAGAGATCCGTGGCTATAACAGCCGTTTGCCTCTGGGCTTTATTCGAAAAAGGAAAAGCCACGCAAAGAAGCGCCGTGTCCTCGGATCAAACGCGACACCTTTCTGCACACAGGCAACGCCCGCCGGTTTTACGATATCGATCAATTAAACTTGTTCTTGGTTGTAGGCAGAGCCGTTGTACGCGTGTACCGGGTCGGAAACCGACTAAAGTCGAACAAAATAGCTACGAAAAATCGTACTCAAAGCGAGACAAGCAAAAGAATAACAGTTATAGTCGCCCATGTACCATTAGTTTTTAAACTTATTGTTGCTGCAGCAATTTCAAGTAGCCAGGATTTGGAGTAGACTAGTACGAGCGAAAAAACCTGGAACGATACTTCAATTAGCAACAATTTCGTAACTACTTCGGAAAACGATGCTATATCGTTGAGGAAGAGACCGACTAAAAGTGGTCGGGAGGGAGCTCGATGATCGCGCGTTTCGTTTGCGTTCACCAGCCGTTATTACTACCAACGAAGATCGTGCCGAGCGAGAGGTTACAACGAGTTGCATTCACGGCGGACGATGAGTACGTCGATCCAGAGTCTATTAGACTCTTTATTAGAGGTCGAGTAGAAGGGAAGAGCGGCGATGGAAGGAGAACAAAGAAGGATCGACAACGATCCAACGTTTCAACGGAATTTGTTACTGGAATACGTAACGGCGGTAGCAAAGACAGAGAGCGAGAGAAGGGGTTGAAACGAAAGAGGGCAACGAGCACGAGAATGGCGTGGCGGTACGGGGATTTGCACTCGACAATGCAAACTTTTCTCGTTAACAATTAAACCGCTGTTCGCAGCGTTGGCTTCGGCTTCGACGTGCAACGAAACAGAGAAGGTGGATCGTACTTTAAAAAAAAAAGAAAAAAAAAGAGAAAGAGGGGAGAAGGAGAGAAGGATCGAGTCGAAGAAGGAAGGGGAGGAATTACGAGTACGACGAGGAACAGGTAAAGTCGACGACAACAAGGACGACGAGAACGAAAAAGACGACGATGCAGCACGCCTAAGTGACTCGACTGGCCTGGCTTGTTAATTATCGACTCAGAGTTGGGGGTGTACCAGAAACGATGCCGATAGGGAAGCCTGGCGTTCTCGGCCTAATCACCTTTCCTTTTTCAACCAACGGAACCTCTTGTTTCCAACGCGTTTCATCTCATCTACCGAGGTTCCTGTGTGCCTGTACAGCGTTAGTCGTCGACGTCGTCGTCGTTCGCATCTCCAGACATCTCCAGATACGTCTCTGGGGCGCGCCCGCCAGGCAAAACGAGGCCTCGGTACGCCGACCTGCCCGTCGTCATACCTACGCTTCGTCGTACGAACACAATGGCTTTAACTAGTTAACAAGCACGAACCAACCAACACATCGAGCCGGCCGAATTCGGATACGTACGTCTACACGCGGAATGTGTCAAAAGTCGAAACTTGTGGGGTCAGAGACCTGCAGGCTATGCGAGGCATCCGAGGGGACCGTGTTCCGTCACTCTGTAATTTGTAATTCAGTTTTCTTTTAATTCCCTCTCGGCTATCCCGTCGGAAATATCGATATTATAAATATCTGAATTTCCCGTAGGAGGAGATTAACACGCGACAAATCCGCCCATCACATCGGAATACATCGAACGAAATAATCAGAAATGTTTATCGATCCTGGTAAAATCGTTGCGAGAAATTATTTTCGGTAATGCTATTCCTCGATCGAATTTTAACTCCGAAGTACCTAGCTACGAGAGACGTCTTTCACGGCACGAGACGAGAAAGTTCGTGGTTCCAGCTTGTAAACGCAATGTTGTATAGCGGTGATACACGTGCGCGTACGTGCGTGCATTAAATGCACCCAAACCGACACCACGCGACGCGACACGATGTCCATTTACGAGGCAGGCGTGTAATTGCTCGTTTCCTCAATTTACAGTCGCGAATTCAACGCGGACATTACGATTTTCCTGCGCAAAGTATACAGCTTGCAAACGAAATAGTTGGTGGAACGCGTGAATAAGCCGTCGAGTGGGCTGCTCGTGGCGCTGATGTTATTAACAAAGTCCTTCTCGGTAGGATGAAGCGCGTACTCGGCCGTCACACCGGCTGGAGAAACTTCGTGAAAACTGGACGCGCTGGTGTAAATCCTCTAAACTATATTTTCGCGACTTCTTTATGCCACGAGGTAGTTGAAAAGCTTCGAAGGTACTCGAGTTGCTTCGCAGAGAAGGGTATCGCGTTGATCGTTAAACGTTATCGATGAACTCTCGCCGGTTAGGAAGAGCAGCAGTAGTTTCTACGATCGTGGATTTTCGACCTGGAAGCCGCCAGCACGCAAAATAATTCAATTCGTTTTATCCCCGTTCAATTACGACGAGACCCGTTCGCGCCAAGAAAATTACCACGTAGATACTTCTCTCTCTCTCTCTCTCTCTCTCTCTCTGTCTCTCGAATCGGAAAGCCGTGAAGTTGTACGAATATTGTTAATTGAAATGCCTTCGGGTGCAGTTCGTCGTTTCCGGCTGTACTCGCTCGTTCCCTGCCGAGCGAGATGTTATTATTCGAATCTCGTGATCCCGTCGAAATTAGATACGATAAATTGCTCGAAACGACGCGTGTTCAGACTGAGAATGTCGTGTATTAATAACACCGCTCAAATGTAAGCACGTGATTAGTATTATCAATGCGCCGCCTATTCAATATTCGCGCCCATTGTAGCAGACGTCATAACCGTGTCACGCGGTTTAATCGCCTTTGTTGTCCCGTGAAAGCCTAACATTGCGCGCGGCCCGATATACTTCAATACCTTCCCAATAATTCCGCGACGTCGGGAGAATGCGGAGAAATTGTACCGTGAAAGCGTTACGTGGGCGTCTTCGATATTACAAGACGCGCGCATGCAGCAAAGCGGAAGCGGAAATTGGGCTGGATCGATACAGGTCACTTGCCACATGCTGAAATTAACGAGGAGAGAAAAAGAAAGAAAGCCGATCAGAGATCAACAATTCTAGCCGGTATCTCGGTTGTTTACAAACGCATGTTCGCGCGATAATAAAAATTGCAAAGAAAGTAATATTTTTCTACAAATACGAGCGAAAAAGCATATTCTTGCTTTCTCCAGCTGAAAAACTATTTCAAATACCTTCTAAATTTTAATTACGTACATTCCACAGAAGTATATTTTTGTCCGTCGAATATTTATACTCGTCTCTGTAATCCTTATTGTCGTATTGTTTGACAATATTTCTATATTCATATACCGTTATTTTACGACATTTGTACGAGCATTAGAAATTGGATTACTACAGAAAAAGCGCGAGAAAACGGTAAGTGAATGGCGGTAAACGCCAACATTCGACGCTTATCTGCTACCACTTTCAACAGCGGTTCGAAGATCGCGTCAATTTAGTAAACGCATTTTGCTGACGTTCTCTTTCGTCGCCAAACGCGAATTCAGCGGTGGAAACACGAGCCAAGGGAGCCGGGTTTCCTTGCAAAAGTGTAACCACGCGGTTTGTGGAAACTATACTATACGATCGCGTGATAAACAGAAAAGAAATTTATAAACAACAAGCTGGCAAGTGTAACCGAGCGAGTTTCTTCTCGCGTTTCGCCACGGTTTAAATAGACCGGGGGCCGTTTGAAAAACCATTTAAAAAGCCGTATGAAAAACCGTTCTTCGCAAGTACGAGAACGCATGGCCTCACGTTCAACCGGATTTATACGGTGCTCGGCCGGGAAGGGGGCGAGTTAATGTCGCAAATTACACGGCCACGATGAAATATCACGGGCTGAAATGAAAATCGCAATCGCGAGAATGTTTCGCACGCGTAGACCAATGAAAAATTTGGCTTAATTGCTCGGATCGAGTGTCGGTGTTCGCGTTGCGATTAATGACGTCCGTGTCATTAGCCGAACGAGTGCCTCTTCTCGATGCTGTGTAGACGCGACTGTAGTAATTACGTTTATTAAGCCAGCAACGTCAATTGGACCTTACGCTGTTTTGTTATTGCCACGCGACATTCCTCGTTTAATTAGAAGTTTCACGGAGTTGGAGAAATCCTTTCTAGGTGATCGATACCGATCAACATATCGTAGATCAGGCTGAACCATACAGTTCCCGTAGATATAATTTCACAAATGTTTTTATTATCTTTATTTGCGCTTGTCTATCTTTGTAGTTCTCCAAGAATAACTTCAAAAGGGAAATTAGACCGTACATTCGGTCCTATGTCAGCTTAGAATTGGTTGAATGTTTAAATAGGACGAATGTTTAAATAGGACTCTTGATTCATACTAAACTTTCTGTTCACACCTTACAGCTTTCGAATCTAGTTATTCACACGATGGAAACAAAATCCTGGACAATCGAATTGAATTTTTCGGTAAAATTTTTATTGAAACGAAACTTGTACGGTAATAGCGATACATTCGACTAATGAAGAGTACCGGTCGTTCGTAACATGGCGATTTAATATCGATTACGTAACTATCCAGATTCACCGGCTTAATTTTATTCGTCGATGCCGCGCTAATGAGTAATATCACTTAATTTTAAGCGATTACGTAATAGCAGAATGGGTAACGAACGATCGTTCACCTCCATATTCATGATAGTCGAGAAACCCATATTAACCTTTCAATCGTCCAATTCGATTCGTATTCAATACAAGAATATCAGTACATTGGTGAGAATTGAAAAATATATAGCTCCATTATATTTTCTTTTATCCTCGGCAGCGACAATATTTACGTTGATTTATTAGCCGTCAATACGAAAACAAATGCAGACTTGTTCCCATTAGAAGCAATTAAAAACGTTTCATTTAAGCTTTGTTACTTCAAAGCGGCCAATGCGATCAACAAATGTTACGCGAGTAATTGAATCGCGCCAACGACTATGTATACGTCAATGTAATATGAAAATTAACGGAGGAACCTATCGACACGACAGTTGACCGATCGTGAATCCATTGAGCCGCACGTGGAAATTAAAATAAATGAGTTTAGGTATCGTGAATCCCTTTTAACGGGCCGTGCTACTCGTGCAAACCGACCTTTGTCAATTGACGAGGAAACGTCGGTGGGGAAGGAAACGTGCGCACGCCAACATAAACGAGGAGAAAAGGGCTTTTCCCCGCGTAATCGAGGCTACACAGTTACACGCACTCTTTTCGTTAGCAGTCGCAGCAAACGCGGCGACGTCGTTTCGCATCACGTGAAAACGACGCCCGTTTATCGCCCGACGTCTCTTTCACGGTCGCCTTTCGTTAAATGTCTGCGACGCTTGAACGCGAGGATCGTGTCGGGGCCATCTGCGCCGACTCCGCGACGAAACTACCTTACGTGTCGGTGTTGATACTGTCACGTTCCCCTCGTTTCTTTTGCGGCGCCGTCTCATCTAACTCGTTGCCCGGTCGCACATAAAATTTGTTTATTTAACACTTTCCGCGGAAGAGAATGACGCGGACTAAAGCCCAGACGCCGTGTATAAATGAGACAAACTCACCGTGACATCAACGCGTGAAAAGACTTTCGTAGCTTGAATCTTTTCCTCCGTTTCTTTCGTTACTGTTTCTTTAACCTTGCCCTTGCTTTAAATTCGCCGTTGTATCATTGTATAATTCATGAGACAAGTAAACGCTGCGATCGATAACGTAGTTGTTATTTAGTGCTGAACGGGAAACAGATGTGCGTCTGTATACGCATGGTCTGGCTAAAACATGGTTATATCCCTGCAATTCTGGGAATACTCGCAGCGGGTCACCAATAACATACTTTGCATAAGTTTTCTCGCTGTTTTTCCCGGAAGTTCTCTATGCGTCTCTTTTACGTCGAACTTATCGTCCATCAGAATCATCGCAAACACTCGAAAATGTATTTGCTTAGCGCTTGATGCAACTGTACCATATACCAACGTATTACGTATTACACATTACTGCAACGTCTATAATGATAAAAGCAATCTTTTCTTTCTCTTCCTTTTTTTTTTTTTTTTTTTCTCTAAGGTTCAATCCACTGGTCTCGAATAAGTATTAATCAAGCGGAAAACGTCGTTTCACTTGATCGTGAAAACAACAAGCAGTTGTGTTCCTTACGATGCGGTTAATTAAAATCGCCGCTCTAACCCCGACGGGGTTCAACAATTGCGGTTGTGGTATATGATGTAGCTGTTCCTGGAGCAGCATAATTCATGCCAGTGTTACACGTATTGTACCTGGTTCATGGAGCACGGCGGATACAGCGGCTGCTTCTTGAAAAGGGACAGCCAATGAAAATCCTCTTTCACAGATCCGATTACGAAATGATCTCGCAGATGTTCTACAAAGCTCTCTTTCTCCACTTTTGGTGAAATAATTAACGTGACACGCGATTATGCGACGAGAGTGCGTCGACGTTTAACCAATAAGAGAGAAAGAAGGGCAAAAGAAAGGAAGAAAGAAAGAAAGAAATGAGAGGAGTGAACGGGATTAACGCAGGGATCTGTAATGTCCTGTATACGAAGAGAGTCGGAATAGCACGAACGAACCTGAAGGATCGTTGAATAATGCAATATCCAACGTCAAAGAGGCGAAGGAAATCGATAGTGTAAAAATAAGGCACACGTCGGAAGCGCGGCGCTAAGGGGGCGAGTTCAATACTCCTAGTCGAAAATTTCATCAGCGAACCTCAAATGGGATAGTTAAATTCCGAGGATCGTCTAATTTGAATTCTTTTACGAAAGTTTCCTGCCGCTTCGAAGGTTCACCCTCGACTCGATAAAGGCGGATTCTTCGCCGAATAGTAGTACATAGGGAAAAAATCGCTCGGGAGCCGGATTACCTGCTTCATTTCAATTAACCGTTCGATAAATTCGGATTGAAATTACGAACTTGCTCGATTCCATGCGAAACAGAAATCCTCCATCCGGCTGAACTTGGCGATCGGAAAATTCAACGAGCTCCTTTTCCCGAGGATTTTCCCCCTTATAGATTGCATCAAATTTGGTACGCTCCTATCAATGCGAATATTATCGCGGATTATCGGTGACCATTGAGTGTTCATCGAAAATGACCTCGACCGGAGTCGCGTCCTCGTAAAACTTCTCGAAATCATACGCTCAGTTAAATTCTGGGAAAACCAGATCCAATCGAACTTCAACGGCGAATGTAGACATCCTAAATGACGTTGGAGAGTTTCCAGCGTGTAGAGTTCCACGAATGGAGATCGAGAGTTATCGTTTGATGGAAGCAGGACATCCAGCCAGTCTCAATTACCAACTCACGGATACAATATCTTCGTTCGTCTATCTGTATTCCTTGTCCAGCTATTTCTAACAAAGTCGCGTACTACGACGGCATCGTGATAATCTTGAAATCGATACAGGTGTCGCTGCAAAATAAATTTCTTTCGCAGAACGTTCGCGTTAGGATCCTAATTTACGACGAATGGCTGCAGATACGCGGTTATTCGTCGCAAGAGAATCGAAGAAGCGCGAAAAGAGAATGTGCACGCCGCAGCATCGATAGAAGGGACAGGTTTCGCGCAAGACGGATTCCTCGTGCCTTCGAAAAGAAGAAGTTCCCACGAGCATTGGTCTAACGTATGTTTCTATCCCGAGAAATATCGATATCAGATACGGAGATAAAGTTTAAAAGACCGATAGTAAAGGACAGTTGTTGCGTATAAAACAATTTTCTTTGTGAACGCTTGAAACGCAAGCCAGAGAAATGTTTCACCTTCGTTTTTCTCGTAACAAGCTCGAGAAAGAGGAGAAGAAGGAAAAAACCTTGAAACTGTTACTCTCTACCTACGTTGTTACTTAACGCTTCTTATTCGACGGGGCACTGTAATACCTTCGAGTCAAGTTTCCTGGAAAAAGTTGAATAAGTAAAGGCACGCGTAGCCTTTGGCGTTTAATCTTTTCGATTAAAGAACAAGTCACGGGGAAAACGAGAGAAATTATGCGCGTAATTTCGATTCCACGATCAATATGACCGAAGCACTCGTCCCTACGATATCGATCAATTCGCGTCCAAGTTCCGAGTAAAAGCAGCCCTGGGATCTTCTTATATCCGTGAGGAATCCAAATAAGTTTTTCCTTGAGGCTCCAATCCAATCCGGGCCGGTTGATTCTATCTGCTCACGCGGAAAGTGCCTTTTTCCCAGGAGGTGATAGTCGCGTGGTTCTTTGAACGGATTCGCTTGCTGCATCGTAGCCACGTATGTGTAGATGCTGATAAATAAGTAACGTAGTGAATTCTCTCAAGCCCGAAGTTCAATGGGTCTACCGGACCTATCTCGAGTATAGCTGTTCGCGTTCCGTCTTTTCTTCCACGGCTAATAAACTTAAAAGCACCATTCTTCTCTTTCAGCTTCTTCGGTAGGATCTAATCCGTCTTGAATTAATAATTTATTGCACGGCGTATACTTCTTTGCATAGTCCCATTCCACCGTTACTCGTGTCTTCTATATATTGCGAGTAAAAGAGGAAAGGCGATGGACCTGCTCAAGCTGTCCACTACTCGTTATCGATCATCTCTCGGGCCATTACTTTTCTTCGATATACGATATTCACCATAACCAATGGATCGTCTCGATTGGTCGCACGCTCGAGGATCGATCGCGAATGCCTTGGAGGACCGTTGTCCGTAAGGAATCCCAATAAGTCTTCTCATCCTCCAGACGCAATTGGCGAGTGCCGATTCTTCGCATCGATGTGAAAGAACTACCTTTCGCCGTCCAACGACGAGCGAACGAAATGAGAGAGGGAGCAGATACAACGGACCATAGGATTGCCGAGAGAAGAGAAAATAGCTAAGAGCGATCGGAAAGAGAGAAAAGAAATAGTCCGGGTAAAAGATTCGAAGAAGCAGGTTCGGTCGAAGTGCAGGCTCGTCAGGTCCTTTACACGAGGTTGAGGAAAGCTACGTGCGAGAGCTGATAAATAAATAACACGAGCGAAAGGAACGGTTCCGAGGAAGCGAGCGAGCGATCGAGCGAGTGAGAGAGAGAGAAAGAAAGAGAGAGACTTAAAAGAGAGAGCACGGTCAAGAGGCAAGGATGGCAAGACGGTAAAGAAAAGTAACGCGAGCCCGTAAAGGAGAATCAATTCGATTCCCCAACCGTATCTTCACCCCGCATCCCCTATCGTTTCCTCGCTTCCCTCCCTTGAAACTTTCACCGTCGCCGTCAAATCTCCTTCTCTGCTCGGCGTCGTTTTTCTTCAACCCCCGCCCCCGTCCCAACCAACCCCCCACCCCCACTTTTTGCACGCTTCCGAGCCTGCACACGCCTGTTCCTTCCTTCCTTCCTTGGCATCGCCCATACTCCTTTTTCGCGCAACAAGTGCGCCCCGACTCACATCTTTAAGAAAGCACCGCGCCCCTCCTTTCTCGTTTAAGCCACCATCGTCCGCTGCTAACACCACCGTCGTAGCCCGCCTCCTGCTCTCTTCTTCCTTTTGCTCCTTTTCTCTTTTTCCCCTCACCCTCGTCTTCCCATCCCTTCCCCTATCTACCGTCTTCTTCTTTTCCCTCCGATCGTTTCTCTCTCGGTCGATCCTCCATACCCAGTCCTCTTTAGTCAAGCCGCAACTACCTCCCAAATCACTCCACGCTCTTTTCTCCGCTATTCCCCTTCGCGATAGCTTACGGTCGGAAACCTACTGGCAATCGTGCGCTGCTCGCTGCACGTACTCTACATTTTAAGCGAGTATTGGACAGCTTGCGCGCCTGTGTGCACGTGTCCCTTTCTCCCCTCGTTTTCTATCAACCCCTTCTCCCGCTATTCGAGGGTGAGAAAGTGGCGGAGAAAAGTTGGCGGAGACAGCCGCGTTGAAAGACGAACTTCGCGGCTGGGATAACACGAATTCGATGTTTTCTCCAACCGATTTCTCAAGGATCCGAGGGAAAAATTTCTCTGCAGGTTGTAAAGCATAGGTCCGTGCGAGTTTTCTGCCTCGACAGAGGACCAATAGAGGGGAATGGAAGAAGGCGACTCGTGTCTTTCACACGAGGCAACGGAAGAGGAAGACGAGGCAGAGGAAGACGAGAAAACACGGCAACGGTATATTCGCGAATAGTGGCGATTAAAAAGTTTTTACGAGCGTCGTGAGGAGAAAGACAACGTTGAAACGCATTTGCAATGATATTCGATATCGGCTAACTT
The DNA here is from genome assembly GCF_024542735.1 of Bombus huntii. Taxonomy (NCBI): domain Eukaryota; kingdom Metazoa; phylum Arthropoda; class Insecta; order Hymenoptera; family Apidae; genus Bombus; species Bombus huntii. Next base: position 6,535,331 of record NC_066245.1, on the reverse strand, counting down.
TTCCAACGCTCGTAATCTCGAGTCAAAATCTTATATCCTTCTAGTTCACTAAGTATGGTATTTTGATTATGCGAAGAGCCATGGCATTGCTTTAACGTCTCTTGAGAGAACTCGAAGATAATATACACGGAGCGAAGGAAGAAATGAGATCAAAATGAAAGAAGGAACAGAGGAGACGAGAGTCAAAAGTGAAGGCAACAAGTATCGTCTACAGAACGCAGATGTTTACGTGTTTTTTTCAACGGGGTTTCGGATTGCCATAGAGCAAAGTACGGTGAATTTACCGACGATTTAATACTCTCAGGAACGTTTATAGGAGTGCAATAAATAAAAGTCGGTCACTTGCAGCGGATGGCAAAGACATCACCGACGGTTCGATCGCCTCGGAACGAAATTACTTTGGAGAATTCGAGCACAAAAGTTTCCACCTCGATCGTGAAACGACAGCATTTAAATAACGTGAAAGCCAACTTCCCGTAACGAACTTTTTATTTACGAGTATCGTTCGTTTAAACGCGATCATTGCTACTTCTGTGGAACGGTTTTCGCGAAGTTATTAATCGATGACAGTGGCTCCAACGATCACCCCGACCTGCCCGGCCAGGAGAAAGTTATTAATGACGTAAGTTCGAAGGAAAGCCGAGTACGAAGTTACACTTCTTGGATTGGCTTACAAATTACGCGAGAAGTTGCCAAGATAATGGATTCTGAAATAAATGAAACTGGCGTCTATAATTTAAATGGACACCTGCGGTGCTACTTTCGTCGCGTGATTGAGCAACGGTGAACAACAGATCGTCTAGTGGCAGAAAATCAATCACCGGACACTTCGGTTGAAAACAGATTCGAGGCCCGTCCTTGTCGAGAAAAGAGAGTTGGAAAACGACCGGAGCAAATACGCGTTTTCTGCCGTTTCTGTAAACCGACGTGCTTCGACTCGATGCCACAGGTAACTCCGCGATATTAAAACTTTTCAATATCGTTCGCTCATCTGTCGTTTTTATTATCTTTGACGAAGAAAATGAAAAAGAATAGTAAAAACGGCAGGAAAACATATTCTATTCGCTACGTTTCCATATATTTGTATCTCTAAAGAAAGGAGATACAACGAAACATTATGGGGTTTATACGGAAGATGGAAATCAAATTCGTCCCTGAAAAAGAACAAACGGGCAAATTATTTTTCTCTGGAGGAAGTCAGTTTATTGGCCGAATACTTCTTGTTCCTGGAAAATCCGGTGACGTCTCTCATTTTCTCGCTTCGCGTTCAGAGACGCAAATATTTACCCGGCTAAACGCACTTCCCTCTCCCGCTTACGGTGAAACAGAGCATATCCCCCATGGTATTGCCTGTCTACGGACGGTGAAATGGCCGACGGCCGAAACACGACGACCGGAACACGACGGAACGAAACGATCCAACGGCCATGATTTCCACCAGCAGAAGTACAAACCAGGAGATTTGTGTTCTTACTTACCGCGGACAAGGATGAGGGTGCTGGACAGAAGTACGATTCTCAACGGCCAACTGGCCATCCTGGCGTAGACCGTTACGTCGATTCAGCTTCCTCCTGAAACAATACAAGCGTGCCCAATCAATCAACCCATCCATCCCAATCCGCTATCCGCGTATCCCAGCCAACTCTAGCCCGTCCTTCTCTCTCCAACTCATCCACCCTCTTCTCTACTGCTTTGTCTCTCTTTTCATCCATCCCTTTCCTTCTCTCCCTCTCTGTTACATTGCATACTCACGATCAGACCTCATCCCACCTTTCGCTCCGTCCTTTCTGGCAGACTGCCCGTTCTACGCTCTCGCCCCCAAGCCACCCTATTCCCCCTTCGCTTCGTACCCAAACCCCTACTCCGTATCGACAATTTTTTTCCTCTCCAATCCGTGCCTAGGGGTTTGTCCGCTCAATGAAAGTCCTCCCAGACGGTGCGCGTCATGCGACGTACATAATCATAAAACACGCGATGCGTACCTGCCAAAGGATCGTTTTTGTATACACGTCGATATTCTTATTCTTTTCCCTTTCCTCTTCATCCTCTTTTCTTATTTTCTTTCCTATTCTCTTCCCATTCCTTTTTCTATTTTTCTACATGTACAAAGATAGATATCCTATAGGTTTCTTCTCTATCGGCATGCCCGTTTAAAGGGAACAGAAGCTTCGGAAAGAAGCCACGTTAAAACTCGATGATGTATCGGTATCGTATCGGTATCGTATCGGTTCAAACGAAATATTATATTGTGATTGGATATGTGTTTTTTTCGCGAATGTTTCGCTCGCGAGCCGCGAACGCAAGCTCGGGATCGCTTTGATCGTGCAGGCCTTTCAAAGCGGGCAAGGATAAATTTTGTTGGGCAACACGCAAAGGAATCGTCGTCCTCGCAAAGAGAATATAAATACACAACGGTTGTGTTGTATTCTATTTACGAGTTTAGCTGCTCGTCGCACACCGACGCTTTCTTTCTCCATTGGTACTGCTTGAATATTGAACATTTTTTCTCGCCTCGATTTTTCACCGGGCTCGCGCCGACTGAATGGCCATGTGCATATACATATACGTGCCGCGAACTGTGACGATTCGTAAAACGCTGAATTCGTTCCAGTCCGGAGTCCAGGAAGAAAAAGACGCGGTTAACGACCGCAGCCGTGTTGCGTCAAACTAAATGCCGCGATACTTTCAAAATTGCTTCAATGAATTCGTTGTTGCGCCCTAAAGCGAACTTTTTAACTCTATTGGATTACTTGGTACGTTGAAATATACGGAAAAATCTAAACGTACTATATTTTCACAGAATTAACACGCGTTTAAATGTTCCTGTAGACGATTTTCTACGATCCATCGTATTAAATCACAAGTCTTTTTGCCGTCTTTTTCAGGAATGAATTCCTCAAGTTTTTGCCAGACTGCGGAATATTTTTTGTCATTAAGAGAGTTTTATAAAAATCAGAGTGAGTGACAGTGAAATAGAACGGATAACATTGAACATGTCGGTTGAAATGTGATATATTTTACCTATTCTTTATCCATACACGATACCCAATATCGCTTGCAAAAACGAAACTTTTAATTAACCAATTCCGGATTTTTCTCTTTTCAAACAAAAGCAGTATTTGTTCGAGTCTAACATTTCAATATTTAACGAAAGTAAAATAAGTAATTCTCTTTTAATCCTATAAAATACAAGATAAAACTGTTACAGAATTTCCGAACGATCTATTAATGCTTAATGACAATAGTGAAAAATAACAAAAAGGTACATTACATCTCTAAAACCGAAATATGATTATGGATTTTAGAAGCATCCGAAACAGTGTATTCGTGGCGGATGGAAAGGCGACGTTGGGACGTTTGCTCTCCAAATTATCGAGAACCCAGGGCGCACACGAATATTCAACACTTTATAAAGCTATAAATACGCAACATATTTACTAATTAGTGAGGTGTGGAGAGACCGAGAGCAAGCTGCCTCTAGCGTCATTAAACTACACTGAGAGAACGCAATGCGGCGCAGCTGTGTTTACTTAACTGTATTTTACTATTGCAAATACGATTTTGCGCATTAATGGAAGAACGGTCGCTCCCACCCCTTGCTCCGCCCCTATGACAAAATATACTCGGACCCCAACGTTAACTGACATTTCTGCGATAACCCCGTGTACTGTTTAATATAACTCTTATCATGCATACGCTCAACATTTATGAGATAACGAAGAATACCGTTTGGTATTGAATTACGAGTTTAAAGTCAAATCCACATGCAAGATCGTTCGACGGATCACCAATTTCGAAATTCTACTGAACAATTTTGAGAACGAAACAGCTTAAGTTATTATATATTCTACGTTAAATCTCCGTTCGACAAATTTGCCAATATTCCCCCATAAGCGTTTTATTTACGATCAAATATCGGAATAAAAAAAGAGATATATCTTCGTTTCGCGTCTCGTTGACTTGCCTTATAATCTTCAATCGCGACACCGGAAGGACGAGTGACTGGATACGGCGAAACGAATACAGGCACTTCAGTGGGAAACGAAATAACTGTACTTTTTGCCATTTCTTACTTCTTCTCCACGCTGACTGATTCAAAGACTTGAAATTTGGAGCGTAAAATCGTTTGATTCGCTTCACGGCCCCGTCGTCACGTTTGCCCCTCATTCTAGTCTTACACTCGCTCGTCTCGCCGTCAGAGAGACGACCTACACCCGCCGCCCTCGCTTGTACCCTTCGTTTCAGCCAGCCATCTAGCCGGTTTCACCCGCATTCGAACGTCATATGCAACCTACCATCCTTTCGTCTCGTCTAAATTCCTCTGTCTTCCTCCCTTTTCATCATTCTCAGCGAAAAAACGGAAGCGAAAAATACCTCTTAATTTTACGACTAAAATTAGCCTAATTTTGATAATGTATAAAATGTAGGACTTTTATTTATCGTCGTGCAATTTATTCTTCGTCTATGAATTTTTTTTTTTTTTTTTTTTCGATGCAGTGAGAAAAATTTCAGTATAAAATTGGAGTGGGAAGACATGCGTACGTAAAAGAATTCTTTCATAGTTTCTTGAAACTTTTTTTACGATAGAGAGGCACATGTGCGATGAAAATGACACGAACGCCATAATGCTAGTATCAACGAAACATAAAACAAAGAGTTTTTATTTCCTATATTTTCATAATTTCTGAGAGATTCGAATGTGATCTTTCGATTTCCGTTTCTTGCAAATCCTTGGCATTCAACCTGTCCATGGCAGCGACTGATATCGGCAAAGACGTTCGTTCTCGAACGTTCGGAAGATTAAAGAAGTTTTCGCGGAACGGGACACAGAACCCGGAGATGGAAGAGGACTTGGACTAGGTCCGAAGATTGGGTCATCCCGCGAATATATCCGTCGACCGGATCGAATCGGGTAACACATTGTTCTCGCGGCAAGGACAAAATTACCTTTATCCGACTGGCGATGAAACGGAACCGGGAAGCAATTCCCTCCGTTCACAATTAAGTTTACGAACGAGAATTGACGCGCCATTTTCCCGTCGCGAACGAATTACCGATTGCAAAACGTGAAACATATTGTAAAAGACAAAGACGCATTGCAGCAAAAAAGGAAGGAAAAAGAAAGAAAGTAAAAGAAGAAGTCAAAGCAAAAAAAATATTCGGAAAGCAGTTATTTGACTAGCTTTAAGAAAATATTACAGACCTGAGCGTACTTCTATAAATCGAGCAAGAAGAAGTAACCGTAAAATGTTTTCAAACTCCAAACCTTTGACTCTCTCTCTCTCTCTCTCTCTCTCTTCCTCTTTCTCTTTGCTCGTCGATGCAAGTTCCCGATGAAACCAGCAAAAATCGTTTCTCTCGCGAATGCAAAGCACGTATGTAGGGATAGGAAAATCAACGTAGCACGCGGAAGGTGTCGAGAGTAAAATGTGATCGACGTAAAAGGACGAGCGAAGCGGCATGAAACGGAAAGAAGCCGTACAGGATCTTGCCACGGTCGCACCAGTGGTGGATCGTGGTACGCCGGGCAAGGCGACGTACGAACGTAATTGTGGCGCTAAAAGCAATTTCCCGACGCGTAATCGTTTTAGCAAAGTGCTTTGCAATTTAGCGAGTCTTTATTAAAATAAAGTCATTCCCAAGCCGGTACTTTATGACTGTCTACCTATCTCCTAATCGTTGGCCATCGACCAAGCGCTTTAACTACATCGATTTATCGACCGTTGAATATTACAGATCCATTAGTCCGACCAGCTATCGACTCGTAAATCCGTGCTTTCTCCCATTCGTCGATTTTATAATACGAATTAAACTGCATCCCGAAAGGTAAGAGGGGCAAAGGGTTGCGAGGGCGATGGAGCTAGCGAACGAGCGTGTACGATTGAAACGTGCACGTAATTAGAAAAGGTACAGCAGCGAATATCGCGCACGGCCGCGTTTGCATCAAGCGTGAACTGTAATTTAATGTACTTGCACTATATTCAAAGATCAAGCGGCAACACACAAATGGACAACCTGTGTGGGCACGTACCGACATACGTATGTGGGAGTGTTCGCATTTCTCTCTCTCTCTCTCTCTCTCTCTCTCTCTCTAGCTAATCTCTGTTTATACAGAATTCATAACTCGGAGAGAACAAAAGGGACCCGTAACCGGGGTTAAGGTTAATATATCATTCCTTTAACCAGAGAATCTAAGTCCGTCTAACGGTGAGTTCGCACGTAATAAATACGATAGTAACCGGTATTATTTACGTCAGCCTTTAGTTCAAAAGGTAACAACTGTCCGGTTCTGTGAATCCGCCTTTTGCTTTTCGTTTCCATGGACAATAAACGGGTACAGGAGAAAAGTAAGAGAAAAGTAAGAGGAAAGTAAAAGGAAAATAGAAGAAAGAGGGGAAAAAAGTTATTTGAACGAAAACGCGTTATAAATGTTTATAAATGTCGCCGTGCATGGCGGGAGCCCATCTGAATATTTAAAAAGTTTGCCCCAGCTACGTCCATTTGCCGCGTGCACAAAATTAATATACCTAGCCTTGATAAAAAAAAAAAGAAGAAGCAAGCAACAAAGGTAACGACAAAAAGACGCAGAGACAGAGAGAAAGAGAGGGACATGGTGTTTTCCAACGTCAGTTTCATTCCACCGTTGTCAACGTCAAGAGTATTCTTCTGCTTCGCAACTCGCTACCCCATACTTCTTATTTGCGGAGCTCGTCCACGAGCTCTCTTCTAACCTTCATTCATCCGTGTCTCGCTTTCACACCCGACACCTTTTTTCTACCAGCCATTCCATCACCTTAGGTCGTCGCCTACAACGGACCAACCATACTTTCCTGCTACGTTCTTGCTCCCATGCGAATTCGTTGGCATCTTGTCCTCGACTCTCCTCTTATCTGTCTTGGCAATTTCATCCAGATGAATTAATCGCCCGAACTTAAAGATGAGAGGAAACGTTATTTGTTAAAATCAATTTGTCCCCGGAGATTGCACCAGTAAAGAGGATCTAAACCCGTGAAATTTATCGCGTCAATTTATAACTCCATAATTAATCACTTTCCACGAATGAATCTCTAAAAAATATTTCTCAACATTAAAGCAGAGAATCCAGTGATAAAATTTTACATTCGACTGTCTACACATAATAAAGTCCAATTAAAAGTAATTGCACCGTTGTTAACTTGAAACATTTTGGACAGAACCCAAGAGTGGTACGTGCACGCGTTGAATAATGCACGCTCATAAGTTGTCCGCTTCGTTATTTGGAAAGAAGACGAGCGTGTAGAGTGCATAATAGTACCGCGTATCGAGTCAGTGGCGGGCGGAAAAGTGTGGGTTCGTGGGAACCGAATGTCCTTGAAAATTACCACGCGTTTCGTCTTGGCGGTGAAAATTTCAGGAACGTTGTACCTCGGAATGTAATGCAAACTTCCGGGACCACCTGCTGAAACCACATTTCAACGGGCGCATTCGCTGGGAATAACGCGTTGGTACCGATGCATTAAGGTCCTTGAACCCAACCGCGTTTCACGATGCGCGTCAGGCAAATTTCCGCAGCCATAGCTATAAATCTTGAAACGTTCCCGCGAACGAACTGATATTAATTAACGTGAAAGCTGCGGGAGAAAATGTCGCGCATCAAACATACACCGTTTGTAATTATGTTTTGCTAACGTTCGGTCCCGTTTTACTTTCCGCGAAATTTGGTCTCGAAATTCATTGCAAAATAAGTCGTACGATTAGTCAATTACAAGTGAATTACATCGAGACACGGCTGCGAGCCAGCACGAATGTCTCTGTTCTTGCGGGATAAAACCGATCTCGCGTTGAGTACATATAGTTTCCCGTATAGCTCCTCGAAGTTGAAATAGGACCATTGGAAACTTTAGTAAAATTTAATGAACGAACTTTATGATGACAAAGTTTATCAAGTGCTCAAGGTATTATACACATGTAATTAATAATTTGTGTTTCTTTTTCTATTTGTACCTATCATTCGTTACATCTCGTCTCTGATATTTTCTGTACGGATTTCTGTAGCAGTAACTTATGTTCTCATTACATACACATGAACTACGTTACAGACATTTTCTCTGATTTCGAATCAAATGAATTGCGTGACCATGTATATGTTTCGATGAATGAAACTCTATAATTTATCTCTGTGATATAATATAACGATATATAACGTATTAAATAAATTACATAACTTTAATATACCTGACCGTCTATGTATTTAGTGATAACTTGAATAGCAATAAAATAACTTTATGTCATAGCGTTCTAATCTTTGCACGTGTCCCTAATTCGATAGTTGAGTCAAATACTACCATTCCTCTTGTAAAAAGATAATTCATCATCCGGAGCATTTACGCGAGACAATTCCATTCATTTCATCGGAATACCAAACCGCGAGATGTCGTGTGAGAAAATCGATCCACCCCTTCGATGCACGCGATGCGATTCGCAGTAGGAAGATGCAGCATTCTCCGTCGCGAAAAATTCCTATTACCCGCCGGGGAATTTTCATTTTCTCGAATACTTTCGCGTTATTTCTATTTCCGCAAAGTCCTCATCTTTCTCTTTTTTTCCTTTTCTTACATCTATCTGTAGTGGCCTCATCGTTCGATTTGACCGCGTTTTCTGACAGAGCGAAATAATATATCAGCAGCCAAGCGATCGTGTACTCGAAGATTCTGGTATTCTCCACGAGATCTTGGGTGACCCGTTATTTATAGTGGATTGAAATTCGAAGACTGCGACGCGCCGTGGAATTTCATTAAAATTATGACTTAGATATTGGAACGCGACGAAAGCGCGCGCGTGAAGGCTCGTTTACGGAACGTGAATTGACTCGGCAAGTCTATGCCGTGGCATCTCTCCCTCTCTCCCTCTCTCTCTCTCTCTCTCTCATTCTCTTTCTCATTCTCTTTCTCATTCTCTCTATCTATCTATCTATCTATCTGTCTATCTATCTATCTGTCTATCTATATCTCTCTGCTTCAATATATATATACATGGTGGAATGTATACCTGTATGTATGTACAGAATGCATGCTTTTGTGACAACGTCGCTGTATAGTGTGCGCGGACTTGTACAAAGTTTCCTAGTCTGTTTTTGAAATCGTTGAGTCCATACGCAGCCTCTTTGTGGGCGCAGCGATATGATCACGCTTAGAAATCTCCTTTACCACAGGTACGTAAAAATCCTATTTTATTTATATTTATAATCCGACAGTTTAATATTGTAAAACTCGACGTAATGAGCATTACCTTTGCGAAAGAGGATAATTACGTAGCTGACTTTGTTGGACTTGATGCGCGGATCCTCCGCGTTTCAAGATCTTGACAGAGAGCATTTTACTTTAAAGAAGTTTGATAGAGACAATTTACGATTTATCGAAATTGTTAGAAACATCTACGAACTGGTAGGATTTGCTAGAAGTACCTCTGTTCTGATTGGGTTTAATACGGATGACTTCGAACCCGTAGAATTCGCTCGAGTTACTTCTGAAGTTTGTAAGTTTCCGATTCGAAGGTTTTGGGGATTTTACGGTTGTCAGTGTTCTTTGCCAGACCGTAGCATTATCAAAACCTACAGATCATCGAAACCTAAAGAAGATCGTCGAAAACCTAAGATTATTATGCTTCCAAAACTATCCAGATGCTTGAATTACTGCGGTACTTAGGATCGCAGAGGTTGTCGAAATGTGAGAACATTCAGAGTGCCTGGGATTTTGGAATTCTTCCATAACTTCGAGTTCTACACCGAGTTCCACGTATCCACTGTAGTCTATGAATCTGACGGGTTACCAACAACGTTTCAGGATGCTCGCTCTAATTTTCTAAATCCACCTGATATGATACTAATTAAATGCTTTATGCTCTAATTTGTTCTGTACTCCGATTTTCTGAATCCAAGGTATTCTTAAATACTCGCTATATAGATCCAATCAACTTCCGCGAGGCTAAAATTATTCCAATTAATTGAATGTTGCGTATTTTAATCTTCCGAATGCAAGTTAGCTCCAGCCAAGACTCTATAAATTCGATATGTGGATTCGATCAACTTCTCCGAAGTTAAAACGCTCCGCAAAACAATCGCTGCAAACCTCAGACGATGCCAATTGAATTTTACAAATTAGAAAAGGCTGTGATCGACTTTTAGAAACTCGAGATAAGCAAACGTTTATTGATACGAGTTTGAAGTGTTCTATTTCGAGGCATGCGAGTTCGATACGATTTATATTCTGTCCCACGAGTCCGACGTTGCGTATAACGAATCCCACGAGTCCGATGTTGTTTGTATTAGATTATAGAGATTCGCGGATAGCTGTATCAGGTTCAATTAATCTGAGAGTGTCTATAACTAGTTTCACGAGTCTGAAGCCATCCATATCGACTCCCATGTGCCCCGGTAGATCTATAAAAGATCCTATAAATTCCTACTTGTTAAATTCTATCAAATTTCACTAGAAATGTAATATCTTACTTCAAAGATAAAGCGCATCAACCTATTGCCTATCGTTACGAATTAATAAAATAAATAAAAAAAAAAAAAAAAAAAGAAGATTCCTGTAGAAAGTTCGATTGTATTCAACGTTATTTATATTAAAGCTGTTTCGTTCAACGCGCCGTCGTCTATAACGTTTACATGGCATTGAAGATACGCAAAGATAATACACACAAGCGAATTTAAACGCTATCCAATCTAGGTGAATCGTAAGCGTATACATCTCGTATATCTTGCGAGAAAAAGAGAGAGGAATTTCTAGTTTACGAGGCTGGATAAATATATTTTTACACCGGGCAAGATCACTGACCGAATAGAGGCAGCAGTAACCTGGCCCTCGGGCTATTCGCGGGGAATCCGCACCGTTTCACTTTATCGCCCCGTTGTCAGGCTATCCTGAAAATACGGAAACGTCACTGTACCCTTGGGGGTTTCTTCGTGGCAGTCAAGCCCGCAGCGGTGGAACGAAAATATAAACTCTAAGCTAGTAGAGAAAAAGCTGGCTTTGGGACGAAATTCGTGGGGAAATTTTCGTGAAAATCGTATATGAGCTATCCTATTAAAGGTATCGCGCAGCCTTTATCAAACCGTTTAGAAAACCACAAATCCCATCTTTTCTGTATGCCAATATACTATTAGAATTTTTTGATATTTGCCAATATTTTATATCAGTCGCTGCGTTGGCTCGAAATTTCTATTTCTTTTTTTCCCTCTCTCTTGCTCTCCCGTTATCCTCCATTTTGTGCTCCTGTTACTAAATGCACCTAAGAGAATATGAAATTTCGTTTCGAGAGTTTCGACACGCCTTTGTGCGAACGTGTATACACGCACCGGTCGTCAATGCGCAGCTAACTTTCGCAGAGTGTACACTACTTCAAACTCGTTATCGGACAACGAGTTTTTCTAATCTACCAACTGAACGTTTTACATTTTAACGACATACATGGAAAAAGAGAGAAAAAAACAGGCAGTTAATATATCAAAGCGTGCATTATTAAACGAACAAGGGGATTTTCTCCGTTATAATCCCTGTAAAAAGGTTCTCGTTCTCGTTGAATTTTATAGTAAGGCGGAAAAGGGAAATAAAATTATCCATCTAACTTTCCGTAAGCGATGTTCTCTGTTTAATGTTCATAAACAATTTCCAGACGCGAATGCTCACTGTGATCCTGTAGCTTTCTACTTGGTACGGTATATTTGTTTTTCAACTGGCGAATCGTCTAAATAATGAAGTTTATGCAGCTGCAATACTTCCTATGGAACGCATTGATGAACGGGGCTCGCGTGCTCCTTTTTACTTTTCCTTCGCCCCACCTGCTCACTCTCTGGAGTGGAGAAATAAAAACCAGAAGTTGACAAAGAAACGGAACCAAGAGAGACGCCGGCGAAATTTTCTCGCGTCGAACTCCGTCACGAGTGTTTTATCGAAAAGTTCGGGGGGTAACCGAGTTTCAATTGTCGAAAAGAGAATACCATATTTCCAACGCGACTTGACTCAGCTAACGGTGGCCGTAACACGAGAGTAAGTATCCATCCGACTAATTCATTGCTTAACTTTCCGAAGTGGCTGCTAGTCGCTGTGTAACATTGTCTCGAGCGTAATAAGAGAGCCGGAGGAATATTAACCCTCTGCCGTCCAGAGAAAATATTTATCACGAGCTGCTCGTTTACTCGTACCATCGGAGTTTTCAAGGAAAAGTTCAAATCCCTTCGCAAATTGCGTGCGAGGATATAATCAAACGAGAGACTGAATAGTTATGCGACGCGAGCTCGCTGATTTATAGCCCCGTAGCAGCAGAGGGAAAGAATATCAATGAAATTTGTGTAGAAATATCTTCTGTATCCTGAGTAAAACGTTGTATTTGAAAAAACGCTGACATGTAATTGTAACAAAATTGTAGAAACGGTGGTACATGGTTAAATTGGGTTTGTTGAACATCGCGGTTGTTGGGTTGTGTGTTTTTCGCGTACGTTGGAAAGAAAAGTTTAGGAAGCAAGCATCGGAAACTTGGGAAAGGAATTACAGGTCTTGAATCGAGAAATATAATTTTATAAAACTCAAAGAGAAGAATTTGATCCGTGAACAAAATTGACGCTCCATATTGCCAAAGTCAGTGCGCTGAAGTTTGACGAAAGACGATAGAAAACAACGATGGAGGAAAATTTCAAGAACGTAGGTTATAGGGGGAACAGGTTGTCGCAACGACGTTAAACTCGCAGTAAAATTTCACTAAGGCGGATCTTGTCAACGAAATAGAAGAGAGGCGGACAAAATCTTTGCTGTCCCTCGTGGATTCGAGTTGGTAACGCTCAAGGACTAAATTTTTCAAACTCGACTGGAATTATTCGATGGCTGTAAACGCTCTCATTGCAGATCATATGCATGTCGGCGAATATGCGCCTCGAGGATAGGCCACTCTCGTTGGTCGAAAAACACGATTACAACCAAAAGACACAAAATTTATAGGCAAAGTGGCCGGGCCAAGGAAAAAGAGCACCGATAGAAGAAAGCATATATAACCTGAGATGAAATCTATCGGCACGTAACCTTGTAAACGTGATGCCAATCAACATCGAGCTAACATCCCAAAAACCGAGCGAGCGGACAGTTTATAGACGATCTATCGTTATCGATGCTCGTCGGATTTTAAAACTGCCTTCCTGAAACGAATGAAAAACGCGGAAGATTCGATACGAAAAGGCAGTTTTTAAATAGCAGCACGCGCCTCTATTGCGAGCGTCCGACCGATTGTACGCAAGTCCTCTTGTAAAGTCTGATAAAAAAGGAAACATCAGTCCGAACGTTTTCAACGATTGGAACAATTTTTTCCTTTTTGCTTTTGTTGTTTTCTTTTTTATTTTTCTTTTTTTTCGCAATGTTTCGTATGAGAACGCGAGGATCCATTGTCACGGAAGTCGTGTGCAATTCCCAGCGGACAGCGAGAATGCAATAACGTCAGTACGCTAATGTTCGCGGAAATAATGTATTGCTGCTGGTAGTGTAAATTTCGCCCACTAGCTGGTCGATACAACGTAAATATGCGTTAAGGGGAAAGCTGAATGGTGGTACAGAGGAGGCATGGTTCGCGTCCGTGTACGTTCGTCCGTATCAATGGCCACGGTTAATATGTGTGAACGCGACGCTGTAAATGTGTGAACGCGAAGCGCAAGTCAGCGGGAAGATGAGAGGATGTGTAGGGGTTGAGGGGGTGTGCGTGGTGTAATGGCCTGCTACCGAGGGTGCATTAAGGCGGTTTATGTACGCGAAGAGGTATGAGGTCTTTTAACCCAACTCAAATGCTGGTTTCATTGAAACCGTAGTGGTATATTCCAGGTGTAGCATTATGTCCAATAATCAATTTGGATGGTTCATTAAAATGACGTCAAAGTCGACCGAACGAATTGCGATTATAGATATCGCGTCGTATTAATTCGGACAGGATGCATCCTCTCGTTACCGCGGAAAATAACGAGATATACTAAGGTCCAAATATTATAGGGGATAAAAATACATATAATGGAGAATACGACCATTTCGTAATAATTCGAATGCGGTAACTCTATATTCATCTAGATCGATCCCGTTTCATTAACAGTGCAATTAGAGATACGCGAAGTACTCAATTTCAAAGGTATTTTGTGTCAAAGCGTGAAGCGACTTGCTATTTTCCATCTCTTTCGATCGTCACTAATGCTCGTACGGATTAATAACGACAAATCGGCTCTGTGGCGATGACGATTTTAACATCCTAAACATAAATCCTACAGATGCTAGTTAAAAGTCTCTGTTTCCGTGTAAAAACACGGTCCACGTTATCAACAGGCGGATTATTACACAGGATTAAAAAATGGAACGTAATTAGAGCCATCGAGTGCGATCGAACCGCTGAATTCAGCGTAGAACGAGTTCTGCTTACAATCTCGGATCCTGACAAAAGAAGAAAAGTTACAGCAAAAGACGTCGGGATCTTTTCTATTAAATCGTTACGAGGCTTTTGTTGCGCCGACACAATGGACAAAACAGAGATAAAAGAAAATGAATGGACGGCGTGTCATTTGCAGGGAATGATGATGCACTCTCACGGTAGGTGCATTAAGGTGGTTTATGCACGCGAAGAGGATCATCCACTTTCAAGGCTCGCGTCACTGTCTCTCTGAAACCGCGACGGATTATGAAGGTAGTAAAACGTTTAAATCGATAACCGGCTGAAGTCGTTCACCGCAGGGACTTCGTCTTAGGTTCGCGACAGAAAATTGTTTTCCATCGTTCCTTGCTAAAGATAAATCGATGTTTCTACGTCGCGTTTGAATATTGCATGAAAGGTCTACAAACGATCATCGATACATTTTCAGCGAGTGCGAGTGCACCAACAATCCAAAGAATGAAACGTGACAAACCAAATGAGTTATTTACTGCCCTTTTTCTATGCCATCCACATACGCGATAAATCACATTTCGAAAATATTTTCGACAACGAAATTTTATGACGAGCAGATTTTATCATCTGCGATAAACGATTCCGTTCGACGTTCGTTGAGTACGAGTATGACAAAATCAACAACGTGACTGATAATCGATTCGTAATTTACAGTTATCGAAAAGTGCCAAACGATGACTAACGAGCCCATGTTTCTTACGCGCAGGCTGTCTTGCTCAACGGTATCAGACATAATGTCAAACGAGTACAGCGGATGTCTACGAGAAAAGCGAAAATCCACTTAGAAAGCTGAAAAGTTATGAACGAGCGCGTGATTTATGCTTACAGAGAGCTTCATACCTTTTGAGATCTCGTAATCGCCTTGCGCGACGATGGCCCATGATAAATACGTAGCAAGGCGTTTAAATCAATAAACGCGTTACTCGTTCTCACGAATTAATCCTACGCGCACCATTTTTCTCCTCCGACACGGTTCGAATAGCGTGCTTCCTTTGTGTATTCGGTTGACGAGAACGATGAATTTATTAAACGTTACATCATACGGCAAAAGGTTTGCTGATTCATCTTCGCCCGATTCAATGCACTACACGCCTGCCCGCTTTTGCGAGGCTACCAATCATAATTCGAAGCTGCACCAGAGAATATCGAACGAACACGGTGTATAACTCAGTGGAGATACCCCCCTCCACCAAAAAAAGGGCGGTCTCGAGCCCGGACAGATCGGAGCTTATTCTAATTTATATTGGCACGAATTAAAGGATTACGTTATAACCGAGAGTGAATTATGGGCCACGTTATATCCGTTCCGATATATCGATCCGACGCCAACGGCCAAAACCGTGGCCGATACATTTCGTCGTGGAACACTTTTAACTCCGCGCGCTCCGCGGCCGCGCGCCACACGAACGATTACACACATAGACTAGCGTGTTATATTTTCCTGGAATTAAACACGAGACGAGCATGTGTTACCTTCCATCAGACCTTTATTTGCCGTGCGTTCGCCGGGTAAATTGAAAACAAATTAAATTCCTGAAACTGATTGTGCGCCGTGCCTCTATACAATTAATGTAAAACTGTCCTGTAATCCGGCCGGTTCGGGATGTAAATACGGAATATAACTACTTGAAACAAAAAATTCCTGTCCGTGCTGCTGTTTGGTTGCCCGCTATTCTGGAAAGGCGAACGAAATAAAGGTCGATCTGTTTCCATTATCTCGTTCGTCCATCGAAAGAATATGCTGTAGGAATTGCAGATTCGTCCACGTTCATTTCAATTGCAAATGAACCATCCACGACGGTTACATCGTCGAAAAGCACGCCCGCCGTTGTCAACACTGTCTCTCTACTTTTTTTAGAAACATGGAAATTTGAGCGACAACCGAAACGTTTCGTTCCAAGCAAAGAGTAGAATCGTGGACCAAATAGATCTCTAAATACCTGTCGTATTCTTCTAATTCCTATTTCGAAAGTTCGTAATTTTCTCGCGGCTTGTCATCTTCGATTATACCGCGAAAAACCGAAGGCTAGTTACGGTTGTTTTGCCACCGAATGCGTAAAATTTTCACTGCCTCCAAGACGCGCATTGAAAACCATACAGTGGAACAATAGCTACCTACCTACCTTCCAACGAGAAAACCGGCATTGTCCCCGTAAACGTTGTATTCTCTGGAGGTGTGTGAAGAAAGGAACGAAGACAATATACACGATTCGACTTGCATTCTGCTTTTCACGAAACACGCTCTTGTACCTTCCTAAACCCAGATGGATCGAGCCGTTTTAGGGCGATAAAAATTTCTCTTTGAATCCTCGTTAAACCCGTGTAAAATTAACTCCCTCGTACATAAACTTTTGCAATGAGTCTTATCGATAAATTTTAGAAGAGATAATGCAATTTGGCAGATACAGTTCAGCTAGGCTTAGTTCAACTTCAGCTACAAGCAGGGACACGACGGAGAAGATTCGAAGCCAACAGAGAGAGAGAGAGAGAGAGAGAGAGAGAGAAAGCTCCAGCTCGCAGAACGCTGCAATTCCCAACTGATTAGCAAAGTTAAACTGTTTCAATGCTGGATAATACTTAGACCGGTGACTAGATCCAGAAACTTGGCGTGTTGACATCGTTCGTTCAAACTCCACCAAAAATATGAATGTCCTCGACCATAGCCGTCTTGACTATTAAGCGTCCTCGTCCCTTCTCAAACGAGAGAAGAAAAAAAGGAAGAGGAGAGGAATAAAAGAGAGAAATAAAAGATAGAAGAGGGTGGACGATGAGCGCGGCAAACAGCCAGATCGGCTACAACCAGCCGCTCGTTTTTCGCTCGAGAGCCGTCAATGTGTGCATATACGTGCGTATGTGTGCACACATACCCGCTCAATCTTCTCCAATTAAATTCTATTGGAATTGGTGCAAATGCCAATACCGGCCGGGCGGGAGCATTCATTGTGTTGAGATAATGAGGGGCTGCGCGCGAGGAAAGCGTACAGCTTAACGGATAGAATACGGTATACCGGAACTATGCTGTGCCATACCGGCTACGCTATAGCCAGGAAGCCGATAATGCTATATCGCGATGCGTACTCCAGGGGCCAGACCGTAGAACGTCGTCTACTCTGAGTTTATTATGCTGCATTATGCCGCGGTATGCTATATTACGGATACGGTATGTCGTTCTAAGGACACCCCGTGCTACGAGAGACATCGCCACGTTACGTTAACCCGGGGCACCTTCTCTTACGTTATAGCGGTTTAATTGCGAGCGTATCGCGTGCACGTGTTGTACTGCTTGATGATGGAAACTTCGTACGTTCTCATGGCTTTCCAATATTGTTTGCCCTGGCTATCGATTACACGACGCCGTAATATCTCACCTTTGACGCTAACATAATCCTGATACGAATTCATTCAGATTTCGCAAACGTACGCTTCAACCGTAACTTCATAATTTTGTCACGGAGTTATTAAAAGTATGATAATTAGAAAAATCCCAAGCGAAAACCTCCGCGCAAATCCTTTTGCACGATGTCGTATTTAGTCCGCCTCTAATACATTAATTCGCAGTTACTTTAACTCGCATCTCGTAGGATTCGTAAATGAGTTTACTCTCTTAATTATATGATTTGAAAGACCAGCGGCGCGGCATACGAAACCGCTTTCGTGCCATGCATTTCGAAGTATATCGTGCAAATATTATGTATGATTTTGAAAAAGTCGCGTCTTTTGTGTGACTAAACGTCGAGAAACGCCACGGAAGAGACTCTTTCGCAGAGAGAGCTTTGACAAATTTTCAAGTGGGATCGACGCGCGAGAAGAGACTAGGGGCGGTCTTTAGCCGAACAACTTTTTCCTCTCCAACTACCAACGAAGAATTTCTGACCGATCGATCCTTCGAATTAGTTCTGGATGCATTTAGCGGAGAGAACCAGGCAGATCTGTTCTTCCCGACCAATCTCCTCGAGTCGCAAAGTATGAAGCGCTATCTCCGTTTTTCGACTTTCCGACCGTTTCGACAATAACGCAAATTACAAAACTCCAGTCCCGAGCCGTTACCAACTTTTACCGTATCTCCGCGAATAACTTCGTTAATTTTGCGTGGAACGAAGGTTATATCCAGCGAATACCAAGGAATGCGGAATCATGTTTCACTGGCTCTCCTCCTCTGCTCCGCCTCCGCCTTGCTGACTCCTTCCATTCTCCAAAATCGTTTCTCAGATAAGGCAAAATTTCATTGCGATTTTCAAAAGTATTCCGCTCATTATCGTTGTTCCACCATCCTATCTATAAGGTTCGATCTTCGCAGACATCTTCTTTCGATCGATTTCCCAGCACGAATCTGAGCCCGACATCGAATAATCGGATTTCGCTTATCGTTATTGCGTAAAGGACTATCTTTGCCCAGTTTGGGGAATGAAAATATTTATTAATTCCCGCGATATACTATCTTTGAAATGCCCTATGTAATTCCCTATTAAAATTAGCCACGTTGCTTACTCCAGTCCTACGGGACGTGCTTATTTTTGTTCCTTGCAGATGCAAATTACAGACGTGGTTAAGCCCACAGCTTTGCGTCGCGTATAATCGAAATACAGGACAATGTCAATTAAATACGCAACGCGATAACGATCACTGATTTTATCGGAGGGAAACAGAAAGAAGAAGCTACGATCGATGTTAATTCCGCGATAGTTTACTTCCTGTTTCCATTACGCTTGTAATAAAATTCATATCAATCGAAAGCTTAGTTAATACGGTATTCGTTCTCATTAAAAAGGATCTTGTTACGAGTATTTGGTAACAACCGTGTACAACGTTAAGGTCTATGTATATCGCATTGAAATTGATTTATTATTGAAATCGATAGAAAGACCAGTCGTTTCCAGAAACTCCACTAATTTGACTATATACAAACGATGAACCAATTATTATTTAATTAATCTTTATCGTGTACATGATTCAAAGAGTATGCATTATTAATATTAACATATTAATATTATTTACTTGTTATTATCAACGTGATAAACCCTTTGTTAGAGTACGTGTACAGTTACATATATATGACGTGAAATAAAATTACACGTAGCAAAAGAAAAACAGAAAAGATTAATTCACACGAGATTATGCAAACGATTTTAACAGTTATATACGACGATGTGAGCAGAGTGGTTGAAGGTAGTTAAAGAAACAAGAGGAAAAGCTAATCTTGTTGCAGAAATTGTTTGCATTTACAAGTAGACAATTAAGATAGTTATATTGGCCATAAAGCGTGCAATGTGTTCCAGGCGTAAAGAGAGCACGAATTCTTATACGACAGGCTGGAGTACTAAAACTAAATTTGTAAAATGAAGATTAATGGAAGATGCTCGAAACCACAACTCGCTATTAAACGATATTAATCGTTTAAGTTGACAATTGCGAAGAATACGGATAAAAAAAAAAGATACAAGAATTCGCTCTACCAAATCACTACAGGATCGTTTCTCAATCATAGACGCAACTTTTCGGCGTGCCTCAATGTATTTCCGAAACTGGCAAATAAATCGAGCTCTCGATTACACGCATGTGCGGCAGCCAGTGCCGCTTGTTTTGCAGGCTTACTTTCGAGATGGGCCAGCAACTTTCCAGACTAAAGAACGAGTGTACTCGGAACTGGCAGACAGAGCGGGGGTAGAGCAATGGCAAATGGCATAAGTTGGCCCGAGTAAACTCACCTGCTATTCTCCAAGGCTGGAAAATACGTGCACACCGGGGGAACTGGAAAAGGACTGCGGAGAGGAAGTACGTCGGTCGAAGAGGACCAAGAGAACAGAAAATAGCTATGTACACTACTATATACGTATATGTATATAGATACGTACACAAATACATGTATTCGTACGAGATGAATGTAAATTTCAAGAACCAGGCAGGAATTGAGCAGTGTCCACTCTGCATGCCGCATGGAAAACTTTTGTTGAGCGTACTATGTAATGTCCTTTAACTCTTCGAATCTCCACCACAGCCGCTATCATCCCCCTCACGGCTACGGGTACCACTACCCCCGCGGGTTCGTCAGTTTTCAAGCGTCCAGCATCCGTGCACGGGTAACGCGCACGTTGGTGAAAATAGTTTTGGACGAGTTAACAAAACGACGCCGAGAGTTTCGAGGCTAGCGCCGATTTACCGCCGGCCAGACGCTCGCCCTTTCGCTTTGCATGCTTATTTCCACGGCTTTGCCCCGTTTCGTGCGACTACTTGCTTGCGTTTAATCGCTAGAGATAAGAGTTGATGACGGAGATAGAAGGATTAGACAGGCAGCTAACGAGATTAAATCAACAGACCGCCACCGCTTTCGGAAGCTCGCTGATATCGGACAATGCTACTCGGACAGACTTGTCGTAATCAACGGATATCGTTTTAATCACAGTCGCGCGAATCAAGATGCTGCTATAGGGATATACTTGACCTTATATCGTTCTATGTAGCTACGGATGGAATTTGCAGATTTGGTTCGAACAGTTGGTAAAGCCGAGGTTTTCGCAGAAAATACGAGAATACAGAAATATATACGTAGGTATATATATAGAATGTAATCGAACGTGTCACGAGCAAACAAGGATATTAATAGTTGTCTAATTTGTTTTACCGTATTCAGAAATAAAACGATAACTCGAAAACCGTTTAAACTCTACTGGGAAAATATTGATCCACGATAAATGCTTCCATTAATGTGTATGAAATATTTGTAGCGCGAGAGCGGTGCAAATATTACACGAATCGTTCGACCGAATCGGGTCGTATAAATTCATGGCATAAAAATTTCTCATGGTAAATCGTTCCATAGGTATCGTGTATCATCGTCGCTTCAAGTATCGAAACGCGTGCTCATATATTTCGATTGTTCTTTTGAAAAAAGAAGAAATAGTAAATAGAAACGGCGAACGAGACCAAATGACGCATTCTCGGATCAGAGTGTTGGTAATTTGAATTTGCATGTCCAACGTCGAAAAATGATTCGCGTGTCAGTTCCGTGATTGAAACGTTACGTTCGGAAACACAAACGTTCGACGGCCATTTATTTCGATCTTTGCCTCGGTATTGACGAGTTAGTTACCATCCGTGCATGTATAAACCTTCACGTACAGAGGGGTTCATTCGACGCGAGTAATAAGAAGTGACGTGTAATTTCGCTCGACCTACATTTTACTAGCGATTCACTAGACGCACGACGTTTTAAGAGTCTCGCCCCTCGAATGTAACATTGATCGTCCCTCCATCGAAACCTCTTATTCGCATCTGCCGCATCGCACTTTTTATTTTCTCTTTTTCCTTCCTTTCTGCACTCTCTTCTTTCCCTTCTCTGTTTCTTTTTTCACAAGGCGATGCCCGTATCATCGAATCGCGCCACAAGGAACGAACGAAATTAATAAATCCATCGACTTCGAGTCCCGTTGTTTGATGTCGCAATCAGAAGATTAATTAATCCGTCGTCCCCCGTAATTACGTTCCCACGATTGTCGGTCAACCACCACTGAGAGAGTTTTCGAACGACCACGGCGACCGATAAAAGTTACAGAAATAATGGCTCCAACCCTGGAATGGTAGATCGATGAATATTTTACGGCCCTGGAATGGCACATAACGGACGCTTGCAACGCTTTCATCGTCCGCAAATATTACCCCGAATCTGGATGGTATGTCGGCCGTGTACACCGTTACGTTGGTCACTAGGTGTCGATGACAGCCGTCCGAATGATGGTGACGTTGTATTCGAGCGAATACCCGACGAAAATCACGTTTTGACCGTAGCGAGAAGCATAGCGACCACCGACGAGACCGAGCGGAAAGAAATATCAAGTCCCATAGAAAAGGGAGCGTAAATTTAAAATTAAAGGGAAAAACGGTGCTCGCGCTTCTTACAAGTCGACATCGGATAAGAGGGCCAGGTGGAAATTCTTTTTCTCGCGCGAATTACTTCGGCTCGTTTTCTCTCTCTTCTTCTTTCGCTTTACCTTTAACTACATTTAGCAATGGAGAGATCGCCGAGAGACGACGCGATTAAATGAAAATTGCCCACGCTTGTCTATGGAGGATCAGCCGGAATAGGATTAGGTGTCCTTTACAGCGTTTCAGGATTTACGCTTTTTCAATTAAGGACATTTAGTCGGACGACTGTCCGTGAAACACGATGCAAAATTATCTCGCAAGGAAAACGTTCGTCGAGGAGAAACTAATATAAGTAACTATACCGGAAACCTCTTTAGACTACATTATACGTAAATTCGCTGTCCCAGACTGTACGGAACTTGCACGTTCATTGTTTTAAAACCACTCCGCTACCGACACCCTGTTCCTCCGTAAAAGTTCGCTCGATTTTCCTATAAAAAACTCGCAACGAAACTCCAACAGCCAACCCACGGAACATGCGCGTTAATCTAATCGTGAATTTTACACGTGCAACAATTATCGTTCGCCTGTCTAATGCACTCGCTAACTTCTTGGGTTCGTTTGCATAATGCAACTGGTCCTTTGAACTCGAGGAAACAATCGGAATTAGCGATCGAGAACACATCGGATCGTATTACATCGACTAGAAAGCGACGAAATTCGCGATTACTCTTGTGTATCATAAAACCCAACGCGGTAGTCCCGCCGTTTTACAACTGTCGTTCTCGAGGTGCGGTACGACAAAGCGGTTACCAAAGTCACGATTTATCGGACAAAAGTTTGTTCCGTTAAAACGATTGAAACGAAAGACCGGGGGAATTCGATTTGCGAAACTCGCTTCAAACTCGCTACGGAACTACCAACTTCGCACGCTCTGGCCAAGAGTTCGATTTTCTTTTTACAATCATACGCACCAACGATATTCTTTCGCGTTAACGTGTTTGCCATTTAACGCGCGTTAAATTAAAATCCTTGTTGTTGTTCGACCAGTCGTTAAAATGCCACGGTAGCCTGTAACGCCGCGCGAGCGAGCGACAATCACTCTTTTTTACACGAGATTAATTTGAAAAATATAACGAGAAGAAAGAAACGCCGCGAGTTTAGAACGTGCGAAAGACACGAGCCAACAGCTACGAACAAAAACCTGACACGATGAAAAAGAAACTCGCATGGACGATAAACATCGTCGAAAAAGATGTCTTGGCTGTTTGAGAAATAAACGAGACCGCCCTGACGCGTTAGACTACTGACTGTGACGTTAATTAATCATACGAGAGACAGCGAGTTACTTGACTCTGATAAATTATCGCTACCGGAGGAATTAGCTTTCACGACGGATAAATTTCATATCTGCCTATCTATTCAGGATCGTTCGTTCTTTTTCCATAATCCTGCCGTTCCGGCGAAAAGAAACGGAATGCGGCAATGATGCATCATCGATACGAAAGCCTAGCTAACGAGGGACCCGTAGCACTTTATTCTCTAAAACTTCCAAGCGGTAAAATGAAACTATTAGATCACACGTTAGAAAAAATGAAACGTTCGCAAAATTAATCGATTACTATTGTACTACGTTACGATCGAACGTTCAATTTCGCCTAAACGCATGAAACCGTGTGCATCATCAAGAAATCATGACGCAGCGATTTTGTATTGTCGAATGCACCTGAACCGTGGCCCATATACATGGGCCGCGAGTCGGTTATCACTAACGTTTACGTAGCGTTGATAACGCACGCTTCATGCACGAAACTCCACGAGGTGGAACCAAGATAAATGAGCGAAATTCCGATGGGTCCAATGCATTTTGTCTCGCGCGTCATTAGTCAACGCTTTATCGAAAGCGTACCACCGACTCGAAGAGGATCGATCCAACGTCCCCAAAAAAAGCTTTTCCATAATCCACTTGCTTGCATCTCGCGTTAACGATAAAACGAAAGAACGGAGGAGGAGGAGGAGGAGGAGGAACGTAAAAAAACGGAGAAGACGAGAAATATGCAGAGAGAGAGAGAGAGAGAGAGAGAGAGAAATATAAGAGAGAGAAGGGGGAGAGAGAGAGAGAAGATAGAGGAAAAACATTGGAAAAAAGAGAGAAGAATAGTTAGATAATTCGGTTGATCACAATAAAAACGTGTTCACGTACATTGTTGCCTCTGGACATCTCGACGAACATGATAATGCTGGTGAAGCGTGTCACGTGCCAGGTGGACAGCTGAACTTCCGATTCTTCTTTTCAAAAAGAAAAGTCCACTTGGATGCTCTTCTTTCTTTTGTTCGGCGAGAAACGACTGAGAAAAATAGAGAACGCGCGAACGGGAGAAAGAAAGCAAGTGCGAGAAAGCGAGCGAGTAAATAAAAGATAGAATGAAAGAGAGTGCGAGGGAGAGAAAGAAACGCGCGAGGACAGGCACGTCAGTTGCACGAGACTTTGGCAAACACCTTGGAGTAGGTCGCGAGTAGGTTGACACCTTCAGGGGAGAGGTCGCGCGCAGAACTGACACCTCACGCGCGCGGTCCAGCTACCCTCAGCATCCAGCAGCAGCAGCAGCAGCAGCAGCAGCGGCGGCAGCGGTGGCGGTAACCGAGGGGGATGAAGCGGAGCACGCGCGAAATTCCGCCCCTGTACTTCTCCTACCCCCTATTCCTCCCTCAACCTCCACCACCGATTCTCTGCTCTATCTCTCTTTCTCGCAACCACGCGTTTCCCTCGTTCTACGTCGACTACGTACAGACCTGTTTTGTCCTGACTCCAGCCTCGCGCCATCGCTTCTCCCAGAAAAGGATGTCAAGAGGTGAAACGAAAGGCGAACTAGGCGATAATTATCGGCCAGATAGCCGGGATCAGCGTGGTTTTTCAAAAGGAAAAACCCGATCCTCGTTTCGAGGATTTACTTTGCATAAAGAGCAGTAAAACGTAACGAGATATTGTTTAAACTTTCATACGTAAATTTGTTCCTTGTTCGACCGAGTGGCGAACCAACTTTATGAAATACTCGATTAAACGTATATATCGTATCAGAAATAAATCGACCCACTTAAAAGTAACTAAAGCCAACGGCATGCGGAGGAGGAAACTTATTTTTAAGAAGTTCTTTCAAACTTCTCATCCTTCTCTGAGATCACGTTTCAGGGCTCCACCGATCGCAAAATTCTCCGATCCGCCACGACGTTCTGTTCCCCTATGAAATCATTTCGTATGAAACGTGATATTTGCCGCGTGTCACGTATTTGTTGAAAAAATATTTTACGAAGAAGGGAGAGAGAGTGGCTTTACCACAAACTGGCTTACTCGCGTTATGGAAAATTTCACGTGTGCAGCCACGTAACAAAAGTTAATTTCAGTCGACCTTCGGCATCTGGCAAGCGTAAAGGTATATGAAAGTGAGCACGCGCGAAATTTCACCCTTGTGCACTCTCGAGCGCACCAGCGACCCCTTTACAACTCTGCATCTCGTCTACCCGACCCTCGCACCTACCAAGGGGTGAAACTTTTCTTAATAATTACTGGCCAATGGAGGTCATATTGTGCGACCCGATGGCCCGGCTTATTTAATATTCGAGTGTCGGCCGTGCACGCGAGATCTTGCACCCGGATACACACATGCATGACACTTCAACCATGTTGTTCTTCTTGTTCTTACAGGGTTAATGTTTAATGCATCGCGTTGGTGCAATAAATGACGCCTTTTGTCCCCAGTTCATTATTTCGGACTGGAGCCCTTTTGTTTTACAGCTCGCACAAAGTGATTCGATAGGAATTTCGGATGACGCGTCGGTTAATCGCCGGTTTATTATTCCTAAATATCAACTCGAAAGGGTAACGCGAAATTTTCCAGTTATTTAAAAAATCCACGCGGAAATACGAAATAGTCACGATTAATGCAACTCGAAACATTAAAAGCGTTCTTAGCGCCGGGAAAGTGTACGAGGTAGGCAAAAGCAACCGGAGAACTTTTAATATTCGACGGTGTACAAAGCTTTATACGTATTATGATCGTTGCACGGAAAACATACGCGTCGTTACGTTAGTTTCGCAAATTCGAATATATTCATTTCATACGCATTTCTAGTCATTTAGTCTTATTATTGCAGGCTCAATCATTCGACCAACATCGTTTTGAAATGAATTCGTGCTCAAATTAATTTTCGGTAGTAAACGCAGTACCGAAATACACGTTGATTAGAGTAAAGCTGCACTGTTCATCTGCTGAATGCAGGGTCTCCGCGTATCGCAGCTACAAATTTCGCAATCCCGATTATTAAATGTATAATTTCGCATGCATGTGCTACACACTACCAGAGCCATCGGATTATCGCGACAAACAAATTATCGCGCACGTCTGATATTTTAATGGACGTCGATGAAGACGATCGATATTTCGAAAACGAGTTAGAAAATGCAGGACAAGAAGAGCCGCGCGTTTGATCGTGCGAAAAACCAAGGTTCGTTATATCGAGCGTCAAAAGCGCTACAGAAGATGGAAACGCTAGGGCAATTTTTTCGATCGATCCACAGAGATAAAAAAAAAAGTGTGCCGGAACAGAGGCTCGAGATTAAAATTCAACCGCGTTCAGATCTACTTTTGATCGCGATAAAAGCCAAATCTCTAGCAATTATCGTCGTGGCATTCCCTATCGTTTCCCGTTTACTTCTGAGCGAGGGCTTTTCATTGTCTGAAGAAGGCCGAATAGAAAAGGGGAGGGATGTACAAAACGGAAGAAAAGAAAGAAAGAGAGAGAGATGGGACGAAGGAGAAGCAAATTGCAGCAGTTGAGACAGCAAAGCGTAGGGAAGAAACGCGAAAGAATAGTAGAGTTGGTCGCCCGTAACCGAAAGAGACGACGAAAGGAAGGCTTGTGAACGAGGATGCGGAGCCGTGGGGACAAAGAAAGACGAGGATGAAGAAAGGGGGACAAAGGTATCAAAAAGAGTAACGGAACACAGGTAAAAACGCGAACCGCGAAGAATGTCCTTTCACCGGTTGACGAGGAGAGCCTCGGGTTTCCATTTCACGATAATAATGAAACGCTATACCGTGTGGTATCGAAACATCTAGTTGATAAACAGGAATTTTCAGGCTAATGACGCTTTCAGGTAAGTAGTGACGCAAATGCGATCGCTGGAATGGCAATTAATTATCAGGCTGCAGCTATGGTGCTTCAGCATCCGAGAGGCGTTGTTTCATGAAATTATCGAAAGTCGGTCGGTCAGCCTCGCTCGATCGAACGTGTTTAAAGTTAAATCTGACGAATGTACCAGGGCGAAGCTCACGCGAACCTGTCATTAACGGAAAAAAGTATCTTCAAATTGAATCCATTGACGATACTGTTTTGTCATTGGATTATGATTCAAACTCGATATCATTTTGTTCGCGTACAACTTTTATACGTACGTGTGCGATTTTCCAGCATTTTAAAGTCAATATACACAAGTCCTTAGGTGTAGGCAATTTCATTAACGTGGATAGTTTTAAGCGTATCCCATACAACTTTTAAACGATTATTGCGATGGCATAATCGCAAGTTGCTCCGGTAGCACGGGATAGCATCTGGTAATTAGAAACTTGAGATCATGATAGCTTACGTACCGCATGGGAATTTCCGCCCGACTACCGGGCTTGCATGAATATAAGAAAACAGACCGGTTACTCCTTTGCTTCTGATTTAAATGAATAAAGCCGTAATGCAGCTTATTAAAATCGGCTAACAATGCAATCGAGTCCGGAACTGATTATTCCTATCTGCCACTTGTCTTCGGAGTGATCACGTTAAATATTCATAACGGGTTACACTTGTTCAAAGAAGAGGGTTTCCAAGACGAATCTTCTCTCTTAAAACCTTTTAAAGGCTCATCGGTTACCTTTCACTTCCTTTTGACAATCCGTTCGACTCTAGCTTCTTTTACCCACGACAAAGAAAAAGGAAGATCTACAGGACTCTCCGCGTACATAGGAACCATCGAAAAGGCTACTTCGATTATCGATTATGTTTGGCCCTTGATAACATCGTACCGTTTACCGTGACCGCAGTTCCCGGTTGTAAGGGACCTCGAGAGCACTTCCGGCTGTGCAACGTTACAGCCCCATCCTTTGAGATCTGCGTAGTCAAACCCTTGCCATATTCCAAAGGCAGCAATTCTGCGGTTAAATTTATAACAGTCATAACAAATTTATTACCTGTAATTATTTGCATACTAACTCTGACAAGAGATAAACAAATCGGATTCTGAATTTTATAACTGTCGAAAGTACCATCGACGCGTTTTATCAATTACAAACACTGTATTTCTGCCAGACGTTTGCTGTCAACGCGTTGTCAATATTCCCATGTGATCACAAATATCCAACCTATTTCTCGATTCAAATATAATATCTATAACTAGTTTTCGGGCACTTCAACATCAATTTTCTACGACTTCTGAAATACTGACGTCCTAGTTTCCTTCATCCTATAAAAGTCTTTGAAACACAAGGTTAAACCGAATCACGCGTGTTTTCATCCTTTTCTCGCCTTGTAAGAATTTTGAAATATCTCTAAGACGATAGATACACGTTCACGGACACGAAGAATGGAACTTACCGCGTTTCCTTTTCGTTCGTGCTGCCTGAGGAAATATTGTTTTAAATTTCTCCGGATAGAATCGATCGGCGTTCGGGAGAAACCGCTGAAATCTTCCAAAATGCCTTTAAGCCGTGAATCACCTTTCTTGTTGGAATCAGAAAGAAACTTTCGTGAAACAGATCGTCCAACGTAACATCACCGTTGTACAATGTATGGTTTCTTGGTACTGTCATTTGTTCCCACTTGCTTGCTAGTTTGATAAAAAGTAGACAAAGAAAGTGTGGACAGACAATCACGAGGAACTGCTTATGATGAGAAGTTGGGCAAAACGGAGAGACAGACGGACGAGAGAAGTTTACCTGAAACTGTACGATGGGGTAGCCTTACTATGCAAAACGATTCTTCCGGTCAGAAGTTGTTATCGCTAATAGCTACCAGTTATCAGCGCTCTGTTCGATTTCTCGGGCTGTCGCCACGTCACGTTCGTGTCTAACGCTGCCTGTAATATACACACGCTACCAACTACGTACACGTATCGATTTTGATGAACTTTAACAAGAACAACATACGGAAGAGTTTATGTCTTTTCACGATTATCTTTCGTAGCGGTTTATTCAAACTTTCTCGGACGAAAACTTGAAGAGAAATCGACGGACAAACGGTTCTGTGTTTGTGGTCGATTAGTTATTGAATTATTTTGTAAGAAAGTTGAACGAATCGATCGGAGGAGTATTCTGTATTCTACAGAAATAGTAACTACGAAGAAGGTGGGGAAATTGAATTTAAGTACAGATACAAGCAACCAATCAACCGTCTTGTTACGAGCAAAGTTAGTATAGACTTCTGGTACTCGGTCAGTGGTGTGCGGTCTGTGGCTTACGATATTGAACGAAGCGAACTATGGTGACACATCCATTCAATAACGGTACTATTTTTTAGAGAAAAAAAGAGATCGATTAATCGTTTCCGATCTCGATTATAAGCGGTTCGCATTTTTCAAACACGCTGCATCGAATCCCCAGATAGATCGCTCGGAGAACGGTATTATTAACGAGAAACAAAAATATTTTCGCAGCCGTTTAACGCGATTGCATCGGATTCACAAAAGTTATCGTGCGTCTAGACGCGGAACAATAATACCTTGCGAAATAAAAGGAAACATGAGAAGAAACTACAACGACCGTCAACAAAAGAGAAATCCTTTTCTATCTAGACAATAAAGAGTTTTAAATGCATGCGTAGCGGAGCGAGTATTTTTTATTCCAACAATAAGTTATCGTTGATCTATAGGTCGATGTCTCGAGGAAGCCAGATATTGGAAATTGCAAACGGAGACAGAACAGTCTGGCTGATTATCCGATTATTCGGTTCCCCGGAACATTTGCAATTTACGTCTGGAAGTACCATCGGTTCAACCTCTCCTTTGGGGTCGTTCCTTCTTCTCCCGCTATCTTCGTTACCGCTTTATCTCCATCCCTTTCCATCTTCCTCCCTATTTCTCTCGCTTTCAACCTTTTTCGTCCTCCATTTTTCCTTTTGGTCGTTTTTCTTCCATCCCTGTTCCATTCCACTAACGCGGCAATATCATCTACCGATAAGTCGCGAGAGATTTTGCGTTTCATTTTCCAGAAATTGCCGTCACCCACTTGATGAGGGCACGAATCCGCGATAAATATCTCTTTCTCATAGATCATCGTCGCCTTGACACGCGCCGAAAGCAGATTACGAAGAAAAATTGTTTTCGCAACGCGCAATAGAAACTGGCGAGCCAAGTTCCGATGACAAATTTGATCAAATGCGATTACCCGAGGAACCTTATATTTAGAAATTATGACGATGCTCGGTAAGAGCGAATCTGCAGATTACAAGCAACGTCGACTCGAATTTTGTGATTACAGGCGACACCTAGACGAACGTTCAAATTACAAGCGACGAATAATTCTTCAAACTGCAAACCATTAACGATACATCGAAACGAGCTCGTGCGCTGTACGTTTCAATACTCGTAGAAAAATCTAAAGTTTCGCGGAAGAAGCTAGAAATATTTATATTTCTACCGACGAATAGTACGATGACAAACGAGCAGTCAGAAAAAATTCTTCGAGGCAACGTTTCACGACAATTTCCCGTCGCGTAGAAATAGAGGGAAACGAAACCGACCGCGAAACAATATCGAGATCCTCGAACCGAATCACAATGGAATTCAAGCGAGTCGGCCGGGTTCGCTGCTTCGCGACTCAACGTCCCGGATAATCTCGACCCAGAGAGTCATTCATTTCGGCCTTTCCCTGCGAAGAATAAGCCACGAATGGGCCAGCCACACGACGAGAATTGAATTTCGTCACCGTTCAGCCATGATAAAACGAGGAAAACAGCACGCCATGCGGCGTCTCTCCCTGTCTCCGTTCGCGTCGTATCCGTCGTTGACGTTTTCACTTGTTAACCTCGGCAACTCGCCGTCTCGCCGTGGATCTGAGGATTATTCATCACCGCAACTACCAAGGGGGATGGTTTCCATAGTGGGAGGGGGGTGATAGCTGACACAACGACATCGGTGGAAAGAGGAAGAAGCAAAGAGGAAAGCAGGAGGTTAGGGAAACCGGAGCGGAGGGGTAGAACCGGGACAACAGCGTATTCCATGTTCCCTCGTGTCACTGATTATTCCATTTACGAGCCATGCCGCATGATTCTGAATAGGAGGTACACACTGCGCCGAGTAGATTCACCTCGAATCCCTTTCCCGCCCTCTGTTTCCCTCTCGCTTCCTGTCTATGTCTCTCTGTTCGTCTATCTAACTCACCCCGACTCTTAGCTCGCGCGTGTCTCTCACCTAGCTCTGTACGTCGTTTCGCCCGCACCGGGTATCCATAGTTTATCCATAGGTAGAAAAGGAGTCTCGTCTGAATCGGAAATCAATCGAATCGGCACGCTAGACGAACGCCGGTTTGATCTAGCTGCTGTCGTCGACGGTATTCGCGGCCAAAAAAATCCTTCAAGATGCGACGAATGTATTGGGATCGACTCTCGCTTCTGCTTCTGTATGCGCCCATATTTCACAGGAGATCGTGAAAAAAAAAATAGATCGAAGAAAACGTGACACGGTTAGATACCGTTTACGATTCGACGTTCGAGTTAAAATCTCGTTAAAAGCGAACGTTTTTTACGAAACGCGACTCGTCACTGACGTCGCCCCGGGCGCGGATTTCCAATTTGAGAAGGATCGCGCGCGCTTGCCATCGGACTGAACGCAATTATCGTTGCTTTAATAAATTCTCATCGCTCCGTCAGAATTCGTAGCCGTTTCGGGTTTAATTGCCGGGCCGGGTCACTCGCTGTCATCGATTACAATTATACGACTCGCGTCTCACCACGTTATTGTCCTGGCATTATGCGATCGAGAAAATATTTTTCGTAACGGTTTGGTTTCCCGTACGTGCATTCACATCCATATATATATATATTCGTATTAATCTTCGAGAAACGAAACTAAACGTACACCTACGTACAGAGAAAGTTTCAAGCGAATGTAAAAATTTTGTTTCAACCACGTCTATTCTATACAGAGACGTGATTCTATCGCAATCTGGTAGTCTCAAAAGGCAAGCGGGAAATTATGCAGCCTCAAGCAGTATTCCAAAAATATTTAAAGATGTATGTACACGAGAATGGAATAAAAAATGTTGCGATAGCGGCATCGACGATACGGTCTACATCGAATATGCGACACGAGCAAACACGCGGATTGTCGTGCTTATGCATGCAAATTCGCGGATGCAGGTGCGGCTGCAACGTCATCGTTGGCCGCGTGTAGCAGTAGTGGTGACAGCGGCGCAATGTAGCCGAATTAGTCGTCCGAAGACATACGGGTAAGGGAAATTGTTGGAGCGAAGGGTGCATCGACTCCTCGTCTCTTTATTCATGCATAAAATCCATATTCTTCGGAGGAAACAACGTGCTTCATCGCGAGGAAGCTTGGTCGCCACGTCGTATCAGAGGTAACCCTTTTTAGTCCTAGTCAACCTTAGTTTCACGCCACCCTCTGGCGTTTGTAAGCTCTGTCGTGCTAGAGCCGAGATTATATTCAAGCGTGCCATGTCACCAGATATTCGGCTGCCATGAAAACTTGGAATTTTTAACTCGCCTGTTTGGAAATTTTCAACTACCTCCGCCGGGACTTATTTGCTTTATAATCCGTGTTCTACTTCCTCACCTGACTTCATTTGCTTGTTTCAAGATTTTAAAACTTTTCACGCGAGGACACGGTTGCAAATAAAACGAACATATCGTGCGATTTAAAATGTCACGGCGATTCATATCCGCTTCGTTTAATAACATTCTATATGCAGAACGTTAAATATTCGAGAAAATAAATCGCAAATTCGTCAGTCCACTGGTAATTCGTACGTCTCTGAAAAATTCCATCGAAATATGGAGCGAATCGAGAGATCCATTCCCAGACGAAAGATAATAAAGGCAGCTTAATTCGATTGCGCTGATAATATTGCTGCATCGATAGTTCGCGTGCCAATGAACGTTATGTACAATTCCGATTGCGTTTGGTATCTATTATATCTCTCAGTGAACATAATTAAAAGAATTCCCAACGATTCTAATTATCGTCCCGTGTGAACGACCAATTTTATAAAGTCCTTTCTAATAATGTATAAATTACCACGAGCGGGCTATTCAACGACATTATCATTAAAAAGAAATTGTCCAGCGCAAATGTAAGTGGTAGCGGGCTCGAAAAAAAAATTTATCCAAAATGGATTTCCCCAATCACGAAGCTCAATCGTACTCGACTTTGAACTCGTCGTCGTGGGCATCATCGACCGATCGAAAGAACACCCATTACGCGTCCACGTAACAAGATATTGAATTTCTGTAGGGTTGTGAACCCCAGTCTCGAGCGGATTCGTGCCTTGAGATATAATAGGAACGCCTCCACACCTACTCGGCCGTGCTGTATTTCAGACCTCTCGCCACTTGAGGCACAGGCCGACTATACACACTCTAACAAACGCCCATTTTCAGACAATGAATATTTTAGTGTGCCCATGAAAGCACGCTCGAGCCCTTTTTTTTTTTTTGTCCTTGTCGCCCTTGTCAGAAAAAAGGCATCATCGCTGCATCGTGTACGTGACGATCCTAACCCCTTGATCATTCAAGGAACGCCGTCAGTAACTGGATCAAGTAACGGTACTCTCTTGTCCTAGGAAAGTTCATTGTTTTCGACCCTTTCACGCAACAGATTTAGCGATATCGTGCATTTTGACTGATTTATGGTCTTACCCACGACAAGAACAAACGTCGAGATTGCGCTTACTTTGCCCTGAAGCGGTTTCATTACGATTTCATTGAACTACTGTAAACATCATGTTCCAGAAATATATAGGCGGTTGGATTTTGATTTGTTAAGATTTTAATAAAGATTCGTATTAAGTTAGACGATATTACGAGAAGAATTGTGTAAATACGTGTAAAAAATACGTGTAAATTATTACGTAGGTGTTTTTAATCTCGTTAAATAAGAAAGAATAATAGATAAGGTACGAAGAAAAATATTTTAACTATTTATTACATTTAAAACAGCTTAAAGATCTTCTTATATTCAGTATTAATTGAATTTTCCTTTCCACAACCTTTTCTTTCAATATTTTACTCTTTGAATAAATAATGGCGATAAGAAGTTCAGAAATTTTATCGGCCGAAGTTATGATCGCACCTGTTACCTACAAAAGGTCCCTGCTATATCGATACACGTTATATTTGCACAGTATAGGAAAAAGACCATAGAGGCGAAGGGCAGAATACACCTACCAGCATAGATAAGACGCGAGATAAATCCAACATAATAAACGAGACCACGAACCAGATATAAAATCGTACTGTATAATAAAATAGAGAATACGTCTAACTCACAAATCTTTTCATTGTTACACGATTTTGGGAGTTACGTGACTGCTTTACCATTTTCTTGTCACATGCGATATTATCGATACAATTTAGCACAGCAGTATGTGAAGATTGGTTGGAATTAAAACTATTTAACTTGTTTTTAGAAAGACAAAATGATCATTTCTTTTGTCAACGCGACGAGTCGAATTTACGTCGAATTAGGTTCACACAACATTTTCTATCCAAGATTCTTGGAAATAAACGATAATCGCGAATGAATTTTGATTTATGCACGATAAATTGAAACATTTATAAAATTACTGTGCGTTTAATTAATCAAAAATACTGCGGACGAGAAAATTATAACTCTAATAACAAACGATCACTGTTAATACCCGAAATAATGAAATAAAATCTTAACGATATAATGATATATTTCAAGTAAATTAATATACTATAAAA